>NC_139513.1:51355329-51955329 GCF_947247035.1 Vipera ursinii | reverse complement strand
GATGGAAGCTTGTAGGGTAGGCAAGGCGGGTTGTATGACATGTGTGAGTTCCGGCACCTTTTTCTTTTACAAAAAAAGCACTGGCTATGACAGTGGTGATGATCAGTGAGTCTCTAGGAAAGAAATATATATTTCTCTGAGCATTGGATCAAGAACAAGGATAGAGAAGCTGACAGCCTAAGGCAGCATATGGATCTCAGCTGCTTTTGCTTTTTGGTCCTTCTTCCAACCACAGTTACTGAAAAGCCCGTTGTTTTTGTAGAAAGGATAGTGTATGACTTAAAATAAATTTTAAATAGTTTAAAAAGGAAAAAAAAACCTCACAATTGTCCACTCCATCCCAAATACAGGCAAAACTGTAAAATTCTGCCCTTCCCCAAGAGACAAGACATAATTCTGCCTAATTTGCATTATCATCCTTTCTACTGCAGATCTCAGTCTTCTCATAAATATTCAACGCATCTTCTCGGTCATCAAAAGTTTGCCTGTCTCTGCTCTAAAGCAACTAGTAAGGACTATCACAAGAAAAGTTAATATTTGTTAAACAGATATCAAGATGTAAGTTAATACTTTATTTAGGAAATTGAATAACTCTAGAAACTGCTTTCTCCACATCTTCTTTCAGATCAAGAGATTTTGATAGTTTCCAATATTTCTTCTAGCTAACCCCTGACCAGCCATTTTCTGCCATTCTCAATTGTATGTGGTGATATTTTCTACCAGTTTACTATAAAGACAAGTGAAAGAGAACAAAAGGGGAATTGATCTCACAATCGGAAGGAGGTCACTGATAACTCCATTCTGAACATTATCCTTCTATTCTTTGTGAGGCAAGTGTTAATTTAGCAGATTGCCCCCAACTGATCACAAACTTAAGTTACCCCAACTGCAGAAGCTGAAGGAGTGTGTGACACTGAGCTCAAGCCATTTCTGAATATAAATAGAATAATTACAGAGGTCTATATAGAGAGCTGTCTGATATAGGTTGCAAAAATCCAATCACAAGATGGCAGAAAAGGAATTTCTTAGCTGCCATCTAGGTGTTATTTGGATCTTGGGCTGAATCTCAACCCCAACCTGAATATAAACAACATTGAACCCCTTTCCATCTAGTCTTGAAGAATGAAGTGCTTTGGTGATCCTTCCTTCCACTCTCCCTACCCTTCCTTTCTCCTCATTAATAAAATACAATTCTGCAAATTAAATATTTCTGGTATATATTAATGTCCTTGTATATCTTTTGCACTTATTATTCTCACTACTTTTGCTTCTACCTTTGTTTTCTTCTAATATAGCACATCCTGGCAAAATATTATTATTCCATTGTATCCTCATGACATTCACTTCCATCATATCCCTAGTCCATGAGAACCTCAGGTTTAAGTTGCTCATAGATGTTTGGGGGTTAAAGTAGTGGCTTCCCCAGATTTCCAACACAATCCAAAGATAGCTTCTGGTATATGCTATCAGTCACAACTTATCACCATTTATTTTAGGACCGTGGTGGCGAACCTATGGTGGAGTCTGGATCCGCTGCCTCAGCTGCTCGCTAAGAGCCTGACAAGGCAGCGGAGTCACGCACCAGCTGCCCCTCCTGCTTCCCTGCATGGTTGACTGGTCAGAGCAGCAGCAGAAGCCTCCCCCATCAGAGCCGTCGAGTGGATGGGCCCAGGCCGGGCAAGGGCTTCCTTCCATCTGTCCCGGAGCCATTTCCGGCTGAGCCAATGGGACTCTGTGGCCAGTCCACTATTATGCAAGACAGCCAGCATGCTGTTGCTGCTGACGGACACCATCAACCCCCATGCGCTCTCTGGCCTCTGTGTGTGGAGGGTGCAATGGTGTCAGGCAGCAACTGCTCTGGCTCTGGCCCCTGCCTCACCTTGCCTTGCCCTGTGGTAATTGGCACACCCACCCTGCCTCGCCTTGCCTCATCCCGCAGGACAAGCCTCCGGCCCACAGCCCCACCCACCAGAGACCCCCTGGATCTCTCCCAACCCTGCCAGGCCCCCACAGGCATCCGTCCCCACAAGCATCATAGAGGTGGCCACACCCAACGCAGCCACACCCACCAGTTGGCCATGACCACTGCAGCCACGCCCATCCAGTCAGCCATGCCCACCCGGCACCCGGAGATAAATAAATGAGTTTTGGATTGCAGTTTAGGCACTCGGTCTCTAAAAGGTTTGCCACCACTGTCTTAGGGTAAGGTAGGTCACTGGCAGTAATTGGGAAGAGCCAGAGGAATAAGGTAGATATCAGCCATGGAGACAGCAAATTTCATACCAGTATAGTTTTTTATTTTTCTGTCACAAAGATAGGGAGATAGAATATCAGCTCAACTGTGGAGAAAGACCATCAGTCTGAACAAACTTTGTATAAGCATTTACTCTGAAGACACAGGTTCTGCTGGCTGATTAGAATAGTCAGGATATCCAGGGCCATTGCTGATATCTTGGCAGGTGAGCAGATGTAATTCCTTTTTCAGTCATTTGCAAATGAAGACAAAAGCTCATTTTCTAGTTTAGTCAATTACTCTAGAATACAGAATAAGGGCTCCAAGCTCACCTTAAACAGACTTTTACAAAAAGACCATAGTGATGATGTATTGCAAGACTATGGTATCACATTTTCCAGGCATTTTGAAGATAATGACACCATTATTCATTCTGAATATGGTGCCCTCATTGGTTGAAAGCTCTGGGTCCATTCAAAGTACAGTCTGGATTGTTTGTATGTGATGGATTATAGTTGATACAGTTTGAGAATTTGGGCAAAATACTTTCACAGTTTATACCCACCATCTGTGTTCTTTAATTCTGTCCATTAACATACTCTTGGACAGGACTGATGGTGTGGTCTACCAGTTAATGCCTGCTTATGAGTGGAAGGAGAGTTGCTACCTGCTGCCAAGAAGGATATTCTATTATACCTTTTGCTCTTCTGATCTACTAATTCCACTACTCACTGAGTCATTTCCGCATGTTTTGTATCCAAACTCACATACTAGCCTACATACTACACAAATACAAGGATGAGAAAGGCTATCCATGTAGACCTATTCATGGTACATGCCTTGAAATTTCTAAAAATATCAATAATAATAATAATAATAATAATAATAATAATAATAATAATAATAATAATAATAGTAATAATAATAATAATAATGTTGGAAGGTGACCTTGGAGGTCATCTAGTCCAACACCCTGCTTAGGCAGGAAACCTTATACCATTTCAGGCAAATGGCTGTCCAGTCTCTTCTTAACAACCTCCAGTGTTGGAGCATTCACCACCTCTGGAGGCAGGTTGTTCCACTGGTTAATTGTTCTAACTGTCAGGAAGTTTCTCCTTAGTTCTAGGTTGCTTCTCTCCTTGACTAGTTTCCATCCGTTGCTTCTTGTCCTGCTTTCAGGTGCTTTGGAGAATAGCTTGACTCCCTCTTCTTTGTGGCAGCCCCTGAGATATTGGAACACTGCTATCATGTCACCCCTCACCCTTCTCTTCGTTAAACTACACATACCCAATTCCAGCAACCGTTCCTTATATGTTTTAGCCTCCAGCCCCCTAATCATCTTTGTTGCTTAGGTATCTGTTAAGAGGTGCTTTCTCCACATACTGTAAGGGAGACTTCAGAAAGAAAGCCAAGCTGCATGTCTTTTTATGATAGCTGATTCAGACTTAATATCAGAAAATGCTATTTGCAGCTCCAATTTTATCTCCTCTCTGGTCCTCACATTCTAAATGGTCACATCTAGTGTTGGAGTACAAAGTTGTATTCAATTTTTTTTTGCCTATAACCAATAAGGATACTGAATAAAGTATTATCCTACTGAATAAATACCCAAGGGCAGAGATAGTAGTGTCATCACTGAGGATATTTAAAACAAGCCAAATACTGGAAAATAGTCCCACAACAAGAAATTCTATGATTGCCAATAAGATAGAATGGATTCTCTAATGGGCCTCTTTTATCTTTCAAGCCTGTAATGATAGTACAAGTTAGACGCAGCTGTCAAATGAAACTCCTCTGTCTTGCCACATGAATTTATCCCAGAGTAATTACTGTGTAAGTAATGGAAATAAACATTCTGCCATGAAATCTGCATCCTCAACTCTCTTGGAAATGAAAGATGATTTTATGCACAAACATGAGAGCAAACTCCTTAGTGTATTATACAGTTCCTCTGCTTTAACACCCTTACATGCTAATTATCTTCTTTTCTGGCAAATCCATCATGAAATATTAACCAAAGTTAGCTGATGCAGCTGGCTCAATAGTTATACTCTTGAAAATCGAAGGAAGAAATTGGATTTTCTTGTTTAATAGATGCACATATATTATTGGATATTGAGTAGCTTCCTATTGCTGGACATATTTTGCTTTCACAGGCCCATAGCTTACTTATGTAAATATTTGGTCATTTAGTAATGTAAAGTAATCAATAAAGTTGCATGTTCTTTCTTATAGGCAAGGAATGGGAAATGTGCAGGCACTCTTATTTCAGAGCCACTATCAAAATAATCCTCTGGTTGCACTTTTGCATAACTTTTGGCATGGGAAGGATGGAATAGTGGATATTACTTGACCTCTCAGCAATTTTTGATACCATCGACCATGTTATCCTTCTGGATCATCTCAGAGGATTGGGCAGCATATTGATATTGCCTCCTTCCTTCAGGGTCAATTCCAGTTGGTGATGATTAGGTAGGAGAAGTCCCACTCTCAGCACCTACTATGCTTTCTCCTCTCTTTTTTAACATCTATCTGAATTCATTGGGTGAGCTTATCCATCACTTTGGGGTAAAGTATCTTCAATATGCTGATGATTCTCAATTATATATCTCCATTCCTGGTGAATTAAGTGATACTTGAACATTTTGGTCTGGGGTCTGGAGGGTCTGAGGGTCTGGATGGAGAAAAATAGACTTTAGCTGAAGCTTGGAAATATTAAGTGGCTTTGGTTTTGAGTCCTGCTGGTTCCAGGATTGTGCCAACTTTGGTGTTGGATGGAGTTGCATTGCCCCAACAGACCCAATGCATAAAGTGGGGGTCCCCCTAGATTCACAATGCCTAGTCAATGAGCAGGTAGCAATTAGGGCTAGCACAGCCTTTGCACAGCTTCATATTATCTGCCAGTAATGCCCATTACTAGATAGGCAGGCCCTGCTGACAGTCACTCATGCCTAATCACTTCCAGATTGGATTACTGCAATGCTCTCTACCTGGGCTGCCCCTAAAGAGTATCTGGAAGCTTCAGCTAGTACAGAATGCAGCAATGCAACCACTTATGCATGCTCCTAGAATAGCATATGTAAAATCTCTGTTCTGCAAAGTGCATTGACTGTTAGTTTGCTTCTGGGTTCAATTCACATCACTGGCTTTAACCCTTCAAGCTCCTCATGGCATAGGAGTGAGCTATCTGAGGGACTGCCTGCCCCCAGTTACAGCAGCCCATCCTATCAAATCTGGCAGAGAGGGCATTTTACGGGTTCCATCATTTAGGGACATACATTTGATGGGTCTCAGGAGATGTGCCTTCCATGATGTGGTGCTTGCCTTATGGAACATCCTTCTTGAAATTGGATTAGCTCTACTAATCTAACAGAACTACATATCCAAAACAAACAGGATTTTTTAAGCAGATGTTCACAAGTCACCATTTTCACTCATTTAGGGTCTCAAATTATTTTTCTGTAGTCTCTCATCTAATTCCTACATAGCTACTCATGTACACTAGCACAATAATTGTGGTCCATATTACTCAGAATTTACACAAATTCCTCCAAATTCTTCCATTATCACCATTTATTGGTGAGCAATATAGTTATAATCAACCTATTAATTTCTACTTTCAAGTATACCTACGATCACCTAGATTTTATTTATTTCTTTATTTATTATATTTTTATACCGCCCTTCTCCCGAAGGACTCAGGGCGGTGTACAGGGCAATAAATATAAAAAACAGAATATAAAAGTTAAAATACAATTAAATATAAAGCCCAAATTTAAAATTTAAAACAATAATTAAGAACATGTTTAAAACCCCAACCCTAACCCATCAGACCAGGTCAGATTGCTCAAATAAATACGTTTTTAGATCGCGCCGGACGGAGCAAAGGTCGGGGGCCATCCGGAGCTCAACCGGCAAGCGGTTCCACAGGTCTGGCGTGCCCACAGAGAACACCCTCCCCCTGGGAGCCACCAATCGGCATTCTTTGATCAGAGGCACCCTGAGGAGGCCCTCTCTGTGGGAGCGCACTGGACGGAGGGAAGTTGACGCCGGCCGCAGGTGTTGCCGTAGGTAATCCGGACCCATGCCATGTAGGGCTTTGTAAGTCATTACCAACACCTTGAATTTCACCTGGAGGGCAACCGGCAGCCAATGCAGCTCGCGGAGCAAGGGTGTAACATGGGAGTATCGGGAAACTCCCAGTACAACTCGCGCGGCTGCATTCTGCACCAGTTGAAGCTGAATGAAACCAATACATACATAGAAGATAGAATAACAGAGTTGGAAAGGACCTTGGAGGTCTCCTAGTCCAAGCAGGAGACCCTATATCATTTAAGACAAGTGGTTGTCCAGTCTCTTCTTAAAAGGCTCCAGTGATGGGGCACCCACAACTTCTGAAGGCAAAGTATTCCACTGGTTAATTGTTCTCACTGTTGGGGAATTTCTCCTTAGTTTTAGGTTGCTTCTCTCCTTGATTAGTTTCCACCCACTATTCCTTGTCTTATCTTCTGATGCTTTGGAAAATAGGTTGACCTCATCTTTGTGGTAGCACCTCAATTATTGGAACACTGCTATCATGTCTCCCCTCATCCTTCTTTTCTCTAGACTAGACATACCCAATTCCAGCAACCATTTCCCATAAATTTTAGCCTCCAGCCCCCTAACCATCCTTCCTGCTCTTCTGTGCACTCTTTCCAGTGTCTCAACATCTTTTTTATATTGTGGTGACCAGAATTGGATGAAGTATTCCAAGTGCAGTCTTACTAATGCTTTGTAAAGCAGTATTAATATTTCATGTGATCTTGATTCTATCCCTCTATTAATGCAGCCTAGGATTACATTGGCTTTTTTGGCTGCTGCCACACCCTGTTTGCTTATAGTTAAGTGATTGTCCACTAGGACGCCAAGTTTCATTTGTAAATAAATGTACACATTTACTTCCTTGCATTTACTTTCTTGCATTATTCATCAACCAAAATATCTGGTTACTTTCAGATCTACGATATTCTCCCTGTTTCTTTTAATTTCATACATACATAAGTTATCTTTTTTCCCCATTTTGTTTATTGATTCACATTATTTATCATATCCTTCTCTTACGCTATGACCATCACTACAGTAGCTAGCCCCATAGTTGCTAACCTTTGCCACCCTCTTCTCTTTTCTCAATTGCAATTTTCACACAATGCCTTTTAGTAAAATAAAGAAGTGTAAATTAAGCTATCAACCTTAACTGCACCCTCATGCCACATGCAACTTTCCCTTTTAATGGTTAGAGTACTATTTCTCAGTTACCATATTGTTTAGGCAATATACAAACTATATTCATGGCTGCAAGAATGGATCAATCAGGACTGTTTTGCTTGTAGTGAGCTTAATTTAAAATGGATGAAATTAGGTGTGTATTCCAGTGGTGGAATTCACACCAGTTCAGCAGAACCAGTAGCTAATTTCTTGTTGCCCAGGCCCAGAATGGACTTCCAGAAGTGCCATCCACACAGAACTGGTTGTTCACATATTTGAATCCCACCACTGGTATATACCACTTTTATTGTATTTTATTTTATTTTTAGTACTGTAATCCTATGAGCTTTCCCCTGCTCAATTTTCAGTACTTCTATTTTTATTATTTGCTTTAAGATTCACAGCCCAGAGGCCAAGAACCCCTGCATCAGAGCATAATGAAAGTCATGCTGCCACATTCATTATCTTGTATAGGTATTCTGTTTGTATTTCATTCTTTAAAAAACAACAATTTATTTCAAAATTAGAATGTATTTGCATTAACACAGTATTTCTTAGCAGCTGCAAATTTGTAAATCACAATATTGCCTTGAAAAACTATCCATTATATACAGAGGTTTTTAGAACATCAAACATTAATCCCACTTAATTCTTTTTTTTCACTCCCATTTTATTGTCCAAGAGGGAAAGCATGAATATAATGCTTATTTCCAACCTCAAAGTCATAGCTTACAGGACCAAGACTTTTGTTACAGGATGAACGAACTGGTATGTTTTACCTAAGCAATTCTGGGAATATTGATAAGTATAATAAACATTCAAGAATTCCCTTTAAAATGAAACTATTGGTTAATAATCAATAAGTCTATAGATTTCCCTAGATCTCTTACCATTGATTTATTTCATATTTTGACACAGGCTTCAAATACTATTCATTAGGCTGTTATTCATTAAAACTAGAAGGAACTTCTCTGGTGGCTGAAGGTGTCCCTTCAAAATGTTTCAATAATGCTCTCTCTCTCTCTCTCTCTCTCTCACACACACACACACACACACACACACACACACACACTCACGTGCGCACGTGCACACACACACACAGAGACACACACACATGCACGCACACACTCCATCCATCCATCCATCCATCCATCCATCCATCCATCCATCCAGTGGTGGAATTCAAATATGTGAACAACCAGTTCTCTGTGTGGATGCTGCTTCCGGAAAATCATTCTGGGCCTGGGCAAAAAAAAAATTAGCTACCGGTTCTGCCAAACTGGTGTGAACTGGCTGAATCCCACCACTACATCCATCCACTTCTATGATTTACTTCACTCAAGAAAACTCTGCCCTTTTCTGGAAACAGCAAGTGGTCAAGACATATTAACTCTATCTGTATTCTTTTAATTAAGGTGCAGAAGTAGAGCACACTATTCTAACCATTTCATAAAGGCTTACTAATCATAATATATGACAATTAAACCATCTTTTCATATAAGAACTGGTGGACCATGTTTCTTTTTCTTCTATTTTTTGTTTTGTTACTGTATGTTCCGAACATTGCTTTAAGGTTCACAGCCCAGAGGCCAATGTTCTGAACATTGGGGGAGAAGGGAAAGCTTATTGTGCCAGGAGGAAAAAGTCATTCAGAGGTGATCTCAAAATCACTAGTTGGATGGGTGAGAAATTCTAAGGGACAATGTGAATGTTGGAGAAACTATAAAAATAAAGGAATGAATTTGAGGGATAGGGTTACTTCATCTTTTCCTTATACCTGCGTCTTTGTGTCAGTCATTTAACTTTTAATTTCTGCATTTCTGTGACTAGGTTCAGAGGAGCTAGTTTTTAGTACTTCTTCTAATTAGCTAAAAGGTACACTTCAGGCTACAACTTACAAGGGTCTCCAATCTGGTGGACTTATTCAGAAAAACTGGCTGGTTATTGCTTTTTTATATTATTAGATAAATTATTTTTCTTTTAGCCTTGAGAATATGTTTTTTTCATGAAATGGGTGCTTTCCGAATCCACCATCCACATCCTGTGGATAACGATCCAAGTTTGTGATAGCAGCCATTTTACTTTCTCAACATGCTGAATAAACCTACCAGATTGGAGAAGCTTGTAAATTGTAGCTGGAGTGAAGCCTTTGAGTTAATTAGTTTCTATATCTTAACCCCCATGCTCTGTGTGTGTGTGTGTGTGTGTGTGTGTGTGTAGAGAGAGAGAGCATAAATGTATCAGCAATTTGATGATTCATGTCTTTGTAATGCAATTACATTCTAGTGTTCTCCTGTTTATTCCAGTAGTGCATGCCTAGCATAATTAAATTGTGAAACAACTCCATTGTATTCCCAAACAATATAAAATTCAGACTGCATTCTTGCTGCTGCATATTGCCAGCTAAAAGGATATGCTTGTGAACTGCTCCTTTACACCATCAATTTCAATTGTACGAAATATCCATTCTTACTCTGACTTACTGGTTTTAGGATGAGAACCTAATTATCTTCTTAAGCTACTGTTTTTTTGTGCATCTGAGGGCTTATGTAGTGCAATTGTGAGGGCTGTGAATTATGGACTCACTCAACAGCTACAGTCAAGCCAACATGACCTAGCTGTAGGTTCACACATGTGTACTGACATAATAATAGCAGCCTGCCTTATGGGGCTGTTCAGTTGAGCCCTGAAAAAACAATATGCTATCACTGACATTATCGTTATCATCACTGATTTCCAACCTTTGTATAGAACAATGGGGTCCAACTCTTCTCATCCAACTCTTTGCCTATTTATTATGCAATGAGTTTCTATTTATCGAATCATGACTCTTTCTTCTTCATGTCCCCATATGGAGTATTTGTTATGCAACACCTGCTTTTTGTTTGCAATTTTTTTGAATTGGTAATTAAGATGTTGTGTTGTTTTAGAAGCTAATCTCCCTCAGAGAAACTTAGGAAGCTGCATTGCCACTAGGTATTGGCTCACTTCCAATAAAAGCTCCATGCACCAATTGATTTTTTTCTTCTTTTTGTTCCAGCAGTTCTCCCTGTTGCTGTTTGGACTGGACCCCCTCTGAAGTTTCTGCTATCAACACAGTCTTATTGATCATTTCAGCAAAAGCGCGTAACTCTTTCTTGGGCATTAAACAACAAAGATGAGGCAATGACGAGACTGAATGATTATTAGATATCAGGCACTAATAGTATTCTTCCCTGCCCCCCCCCCTTGCAGATTTGGCAGCCTGGAGAAACACAAAATATTGTTAGTTACCAACACGAAAGGAGGATAGTTAGCTCTATAACTCTTTCATAAGGAACTTTAACTATATAGTATTTTAAATCACGCTGTTCATTTAGACTTTGGAACATGTACAGTTAAAATTGTTTTTAAATTTTGCCCTGAACTTTCCTCAAAAGTTTACTAATACAATAGATACTAAAGTTTAAGGAAGGAAGTAGGAGATCCAGTGACCCCCTTCAGCTATGACTGCAACTCGTTTGTAATTAAGCTTTATGTTCCTGAAGATTTGGGGCTTGAGTCATTTCACCAGAAATGCTGACAGAATCGCAATGATGAAATGGCTCCAATTTGCAGAAATAAAGAACAAGAGCTCTACTCGTATGAAACATATAATAAGGCTTCTGTAGGAGACACTATGGCAAATTGCATGACTAGTAGGAATGTCTTTATTCCAGGCATACTTTGCTTTCCGAAGGTTGCCTCTGCATTTTTATTTGTGATTACACTGGTCATGTAGCTGGCCACTCCAAAAGCTATTATTTGCCAAATTAGGCCAATTCAAAGCAAATGCTTCATTCTCCACATTGAATTTATTGTGCTAGGGAAAAAGAGAAATGGCACACTATTAGCTTCCTATATTAAGTTTTATAGGATTATGGAAATCTTTCCCACTTTAAAACTCCACTTGAACCATGGCCTCCCACCTCATAATCACAAAATGTTCTGAGAAAAGCTGATGGAGATGAGATCATCTCCCCCAGGATTTTCTTCCACCACTTTCTTAGATAAGTAGCACGACTGTAACACCCCTTGCTTCCAATTCGCATCATAGACTCCCAGTAACGTCTCTTCCATTTGCAGATCAGTGTTTCCCAAATTGTGAGAGCTACCTTCCTTGGGGACATGCACAGGAGGGTGGAGTTGTATAACGTTACAATAAATTCACCTTTTCCAAAATGAGTGTCGTGGTGGTGGAGGAGGCACAAATGCTGACTTTTTATTTTTTTTTAATGTCTTTGTTAAAAAATAAAGT
Source organism: Vipera ursinii (assembly GCF_947247035.1). Lineage (NCBI taxonomy): Eukaryota > Metazoa > Chordata > Lepidosauria > Squamata > Viperidae > Vipera > Vipera ursinii. Next base: position 51,943,576 of record NC_139513.1, on the reverse strand, counting down.
TTTGTTGCATTGTGTTCATTGTTCATTTGTGTTCATTTTGATGTTTAGATTTAGAAGAGGTATGCACATTAAGGCAACACTAAAAGGAGGTGAGATTGAAAAAACACTTTTTAGTAAACACTGGTATGAACCAACTAAGTGCCCAAGAAGTCTCTCTATGTTTGGGAGGATACAACTGCATCTTCACTGGGCCTCATGCAAAATTAGATCTCCTCCACTTTATATCCCAACTTGCACATCCATTTTACTTGCATAAATGAGGGGTAAACATATTTTTGGTATCAGGAGGCACATCCAAGCCCAGTGCCTAACATTTCCATATACTGAATACCTCTCTAGATGGTTGCTTTATGAAGCACAAAGGTCTGCAGCAGATCTGTGAGCATATGGCAGATCTTTAAGCTCAACATAAAGAGATCTACAACAGAGATCTGTGCAGTGCTCATCTACACTAGAAGACACTTTCAATGTGTAAGTGTGCAAGCTTAATGGCTGAAGTAGGTTTCTGTGGAGCCAGTATTGTCTACAACATAAGGGAACATGGAGGCTTAATGGTGCTGAAACTGCCATCCAGAAATGGTCTGCACTTCAGCAGTTTGAGCCCAGCTCCATGAGATGGGATAAGCTCCCACCACTTGCTCCCTGGCTCCTGCCCACCCAGCCCTTTGAAAGCATGCAATATTGAAAGTAGGTAAATGGGTACCACTTTGGTGGGGAAAAAAACCTAGCTATATTAGTGTGTGTGGAGAGCAGAAACTGGCACTGGACCTGACTCGACACAAGGTAACGCAACACAAGGCAAGGTGAGACCGACGGAGGAGCCCGGAAGAGCCAGAAACCCAAACGCCACTAGTCAGCTGGTGTAAGCTGGTTTGCCCCCTGGATAGGCACATAAGTGCTGAACAGAATGAACTAGAAATTTAGGCTGTTGGGACTGTATTTTGTCTAACATTTTTAGATTTCCCTGACATTGCATGCCATACGCTAAATAAATAAATAATGTCTACAACATGGTGGACAGCAGAGACACCATGTCTCTGGGATTTCCGTGACAATTTCAACAGCTAGAAGAGACTTCTAACTAATTGCAAAATAGCACAAAAACCTTTTCCAACTGCTAGAACTAGTGACTGACTCTCTGAGGTGGTGCAAAGCACCTTTTTGGTGAAACCAAGCCAACTTCTGGATTCTTCTGATAGCTGTCAGGTTTTGTTCAGAGATTTTGCAATGTTTCTGCTTTATGGAATTTTTACAGGCATCTATTTTGCATGGACTAATGAATCTTGAGTCCAGGCAAAACTAGATAAATGGTGGTCAGATCTGCAGGATTTTTACTAAAAAAAAATAAAAAAATAATAAACATAAATTGTCACATTCATGGAATGGTTTACCATAGATATTGATGTCCTTCTTGTTATTTAATCTGGCTGTTCTATGAAGCATTAATAGCTGAGCTTCTATCCTCTGATGACCCATAACCAAGCACACTCTTTTTTGTTGCTTGTAGTATAATATAATCCAATACTGTTGCTAAGGTGAGTAGCAACCCTCCGGCATGTTATTCATGGCTATCTATTGCCCTAGTTCTTAGTAGATAAAAGCTCAGTGTTTTTTGTCCTTTTAGCACAGATTTAAATTATGCTTTTGGTTATACTTCAGTTAGCAGAGGACAGTAATTCCCAAACATGTTATCAAACTAAACCCCAATTATTATGACCTACAGGGTCATTTTGATTCTCTCATCCATAGCAAAATAACTGAGGCAGATATGAAGCCAGGCATAGGAGTTAATGTGAGTTGGGAATGGAGTAGTGAGTTAAAGTGTCAATGAGTGGAAACTGAGGCAAAATCTTGTGCTCTGCTACTTGCACAAAACAAATGTTTGCATTTCTGTTTCCCCTCTTGTTTCCTGACATTAAACATATATGACAGATACTTCCCCCCAAAGGAAGCTTTGGGCCATCGCTCTCACTGGGGAAGAAATATAAGATCTTGCTGGGAAAAGATGATTTGTGTGATTAGGTATAGCATAGCTCTATCTATGTGTAGCGTTTTCCCCTCCGCAATCTCATAAACATTTTTCTTCAAAAGGGTTTCCATGGAGATAGCAAAGTTACAGTAAAAATTACTTCTATTCATTTTCCTTAAAAGTAGGTCACTTTAGAGGACAAAGAGATGAAGTGAGGTTAAAAAGTTCTGATAGGTACTGCTTCATTCGCTGCTCGGAAGTGCAATTCACCATGGGAACCAGATTTGTTCCTGAAGATTGTCCTGCCAAAGTACTCTTTCCAACAAGATCTGTCACCCTCAAATTCAGTGTTCATGTAGACCAGTAATAGGCTAGTGCCATGTATTTTTCCCTTTTTCTTTTCGGTTTTCCCAGTTCTGTAGCTTTCTTCTCCCACAAAGGCATTTGCAAACAACTTTATGCTATATTTTCAACTGAAGCCAGAGATGCAAATCATTGAGAGGCTCTTTTAATTTTGTTACTTCATAAAAGATGCAGCTGTTAAATTTTCCTGGATTGGGGTTATATACACATTAGACCAGGGGTAGGCAACCTCGGCTCTTTTATGACTCATGGACTTCAATTCCCAGAATTCCTGAGCCAGAATTCTGGGAGTTGAAGTCCATGAGTCATAAAAGAGCGAGGTTGCCTACCCCTGCACTAGACAAATCCTACTCCCAATGTTTAAAAGCCACTTTGGGGCACCACATGGATGTGCCTCAGCAGTTTTCCTTGGCACTGATGGGACTACATCTTCCTTCCAAAGATAGAAGCCTGTAGTATTGGGATTTGTTTATTTTTTCAAATTGGGGGGAGGGTATTTGGGGCAGCTCAAGAAGGTTTGCCTCTCTTTTCTATCAAAGATTAAAATGACTATTTTATATAATTAATACCTTTTGCTTATTGAGTGCTGTGCTTTTATGGTGCGCCCTCTTCTCAAGGCTTCTCCTTGTCCCTCAGCTAGATTGAGGCAGCTGATCTAGAGTGTTGTCTAAATTTAAAGGAAGAATATTGTATTTCCTTTATTCTAGACAAGGGTCTCTGCAGTGGTGGTCACTGCTTTCAAATGGCAGGTGCAACTAGATGTTCAAAGCCTTGCTCCTTTTAATGTGCATTGCATGCACTGCAAAATGCAACCAGCAGAAGAAATAACTCTGAGGAAGAGGAGGAAGAGGTAAGCCCGTTTGCTGCCCTCTCTTTTAAAACCTTCATCAAATTGACATGTTATGAATTTCCCTTTTATTTTAAAATTCTATTTTAAAGAAGGGGGTATATTGTTGTTAATGGTTTGGGGGGGGTTAGGTAGGACTTTTTTTCTCATAGAACGCTCAGAACGGAGTTCCGGCACCTTTTTTGGATGGAACCTTGTAGGGTAGGCAAGGCGGGTTGTATGACGTGTGAGTTCTGGCACCTTTTTCTTTTACAAAAAAAGCACTGGTTTTAGGGATACATAGATCTGCCTGGAACTTATCTGAAATCATGACTCAAAGGTGACAATATTTGATTCAGATTTGGGGTTCACAATTTAAAAGCAGTAAGATTATAATCAAATTGAATATTTAAGATTTGCTTCAATGATAGATTTAACCAAGGGAGAACTCAACTTGTCTGCAGCTGGTTTTGGGGTGGGGAGAGGGTGTTTTGTTTTGTTTTTTGTAGAATTGAGTGGAAATATCAAGAGTGACTGATCCTTTAGGGAAGATTAAACCTACAAAGTTTGGGTAATATGGCTTCAAGAGAATCCCCATAATGACATTTTAAAATATCCCATCTGCTTCTCTTTTAAGATAAAAACAAAGATGAGGAAAAGTTTAGCAAAGAACTTCCAGAGAAACTGGGCTGAGTAGGAACAGTAAATGTCTTACCCCATCCTAAAAATATGTTTTCAAGAGTTGTTTAAAAAGTAAGTCCCTGATAAAGTTCAAAGAGACAGGCCACGCTCTGACCACCTGCTTTTCTTGGTGGCATGCCATGTTGGCATGACATATTGCTTGTTGGCAAAGTTAGCCTCTCCTAGGAATGACATGTTATGTTGATTCCACAGCATGTAAAAAAAACCTTGAGAAGTGTTATATACTGCTCAAAAAAATAAAGCGAACACTTAAACAACACAATGTACTGTGTCTTATCTTGTGTTCCCTTTATTTTTTTTTGAGCAGTATATTATCATTCTTTTTAATGTCATAGATTGTGTTACAAATGTCTATGGAGATTCTCAGTCATCCAGGTCATGGTTGTCCCAAAGGTGCTTTTTCAAAAGGCAACTGGACTTTGTTTTTCCTTAAAGACGTTTTCCTTCTTTTCCAAAAAACTTCCTGAGCTTCTTGAGTCAGAACTGAAGAAGCTTCTTGGATGAGAAGCAAAATGTCTTCAAGGAAAAACAAAGTCCAGTTGCCTTTTGAAAAAGCACTTTGGGGACTGTGTTACAAAGAACTAGCCTGGTTTACACAAATGGCATGTAATAGTGCAATAACAAATACAATGCCTTAGACCTACTCATAAAATTTTAAAAAAATAATCTAAATCTCTCTCTCTCTCTTTCCATTCCAGTAAACCTGCCTAAATAAATTGTAACTGACAAAGTGGCCAAGAAAAATACTCAAGCAGCAACTCCCCAAAGTACCCCCAAATGGAGCCGAGGTGAGGCAGTGGTTAGAATGCAGTACTGCAGGCTACTTCTGCTGACTTCTGCTGACTACCAGCTGCCTGCAATTTGGCAGTTCGAATCTCACCAGTTCAAGGCTGACTCAGCTTTCCATCCTTCTGAGGTCGGTAAAATGAGAACCCAGATTGTTGGGGCCAATATGTTGACTCTGTAAACCGCTTAGAGCAGGCTGTAAAGCACTATGAAGCGGTATATAAGTCTAAGTGCTATTATTATTTTGCAGAGCTGATAACATTCACCAACTAGCTAATCATGACAATACCCAGCCAGCCCGTTCCACACAGCGATGTCCCTCCACTTGGTCCTTATATGAAGGAAACGCTACCATCCCGTTTGGAAATCTGCAAAAGCAAAATGTCTGCTAAATTTTGAAATGGCCTTTGAATGTCTGCAAAGCTATTCAAAGGTAACAAACTGATTTGATATATCAAATCAATTTAAATATATAATTTGATGGAGTTTGCTTGGAAATGAATTGTCTATTTCAGTAGATGGCAAACAAGGAAACAACACTGCATCACTAACATGAACAGGAATTAACTAATTAAAGGGGGGAAATTGCTTAAAGCAATCCCAACTACGTTCCCTAAAGGTTTTTCCCACTGCTGGGTTGAAATCTCTTCTTAAGTCTGCAGAGTACTATACCAGCTTGAAATCTGCTGTCCTCTTGCCAATCTCTTTCTTGCCTCTATTAGCTCTGTTGCCAGCTTCTGCCTATTCATTTGACTTCCCTCCCAGATAACGGGTGAAGAGCCTAAATGGTTTTACAAACCTTAAGACTGCCTTTGGATGATTTTGAAAAAGAAAGTGAAATATTTCTTTAATCCTGGTACAGCCAAGGGTGACTTTAAGCTTATCTTGCTCCCAGACTGGGAATAAGATGGATGTGAAACATGGCAGAAAAAAGATGTTTCCAGGACATGTCTGTGCCATGGTAGGAAGCCTTGAGTAAAATGCCTTATGTCTAAAAGAAGCCAAGTTAGCAAAGGCTGAACTAATGCCATATGGAATCACAACTGCCGTGATTGTGATAACGTGATGCCTTAATAATGCTAAACAGTACTGGAGCAGAAGTGATTCCAGTGTGGTGACAAACCTCCACAGATGTTGTTATCGCTGTCAAAAAAAGAAAAAAATATTAGGAATAAAGTTCCCTGCAGTACCTCAATCTTCATTGCAAGGGCTGTAAGTAAAATGGAGCTTCAGGGGAGACTTTTATTCCCCTGATGAAAAAGAGCTGTGAGGCAGAGAGGAATGATGAATCCCTGCATCATGATTGGAAGGATCCCCTTCACAGGCCTCTTTGTCCTGAGAGCCATGCAGTGTGGTGCTGCAGTGCTCTAATGGGCAGTGCACGGATGCTGTTTAGCATCTTTCTTTATCCTATTTTGGGCAGGTGTGATCAACAGACTTCCTTCCATCATAGGAAAAATAGAGCCTGTGCCAAGGAGTGGTTGAAGAATCATGCCTGAACACTAGAGGACTGTGGCCCTATTGATGCTAATGAGGCAGGGCTGCAAGGCTTCAAATAGCAGAGGTCAAGAGACAGCTCTTCAATGCTGTTTCTTTGTGTGATGATGAAAAAAAAGTAGAGATGTAAATATCTGCAGCTTTCACTGGTAATGCAAGTTGTGTGCATTTTCATAGTAAGTATAAATCGTGTGGTTTTAACCATGGGTAAGAAATGACGTTATCCTCTTTTTATGTCACCATGCTTATGATTTTCCCCGGTTTGAGGAGCTACTATAGTAACATGTGGCCAAGCTTATATAGGCAGGAGCAGTTATCTTCAGTGAAAGGGTGATGTTTTCATTAAATGGTTATGATTACAAACCTGAATGCTTTTATGAGGTGGATCTATCTTAACTGAAAGTAATATTCAAATGGATATCTCCCTCCATACATTTAATTTGTCAAAATCTGAGTCGCCATTATTTGTTTCCTTAATAGGAGCGATTCTAGGAATAGTGACACTTCAGTCTTATTTATTTCTTCAATTTGTATGGAGGCCCATCTCAGCAAGTGACTGTTCCCCATTTAATGCCTCTTACTTGCACTGGATTTTAGCTGCCTTCATCTGCATGTCAGCGTGACCTTGCATGTTCTGACTGGGGAATATGTGCAAGCAAGAGGTACCATGTAAATGGTGCTAAATTATTTACAATCATGGGGTATTCTGATAAGGAAATGAATGTCACTGGGCTGCTCCACAGTGGCATTTGAAAGGTAAAAATGTGTGTGTGTGTGTGTGTGAGAGAGAGAGAGAGACAGAGAGAGACAGAGAGACAGAGAGAGAGAGAGAGAGAGAGAGAGAGAGAGAGAGAGAGAGAGAGAGAGAGAGAGAGAGAGAGACTGTTCTATGCAAGCATCTCACTAGCAGCAATCAATTTGAGAGAGTTTTACCTGACAAATAATAACTTTTCTTGCTTGCTTTACTGAACCTCTAGTGAGCCCACAGTATGGGTATATAGACAGATGAAGGTAATCAGGCCCGCATATCAAAATCACAGGCAAGCTTAACCAATCACTTGCAATTCATTAATGCACTGCCACGAGACCGATCTTACTATATTTAGAAACCTAGATTCTTGTAGATTTTAATATGTAAATAAGATAATGTCTGTCTTCACAAACTGGGATATCTGATGGTAGTGCTGTCAAGAGAAATATCTACAGTATGAATTCTTTCTTTGATATTTCTAGTTGTCCATTTACTTCCCCCTGTTAGACTCTTGATAGTGCTGCTATCCATAGGAGAAGCATATTTCAACACGATAGCTCAGTTTGTTACAGCTATTCATCCTGAATGCTTCTTTCTCAAATTAGGTTTGTATTTCTCTGATTATTTTTTTATCTGCTGGAAGTAAATGAGACAGTGTCTCTACATTAATATGATTATACATCCTTTGGAAATCTATTTGGTGCTTTGTCCTTCATGCCCCTGCATTCATTTTTGGGGTAATGATGATAGGCATTAGATATTGATGATAGGTGATGGAAATAAACTCCCTTTTGTACAATCTCTGGTTGAAACTAATCAAGCTCAGTGTTTCCCTATCAATTTATGCACATTTTCTCTTTGCAGCTGTGTAATCAAAAGTTATCAAGTGCTCACCTCCATCATTCACAATATGTGACATAATAGCATAATGTGAGGCATTACAAACCAACTTCACTGGTAACTATGGATTGTCACATGGGAGCACAAGGTCTGATGTCATTATTTTCTTTGTTACTGTGAAACATTTTTTCTCATTGTTTTGTCCACTGCTATGTCCTATTGAATTGTACTGAAGAGTCCAACAGGTGGAGCATGATGGCTACATTTAGCAAGTATGCATTTTAATAATTAACAAGCCCTAAAAAGGCTTACATTTCTGATACAGCTTATGGCCTTGGGGCATTTGCAACTGCTTCAGTTTTCTCTGCACAATTGTACTGTATATGATTCATGTATCAAAGACTGACTGCAATATCAGGTAATAATTACTGCATTATGCTTTGAGGACATGCACAGGTTTTCTATAGTTATCCCATCATTTTATCAGTGACAATGATATTACTTAAATAGAACTCAGTGCCTGGACAATTTTGAACCACCTGAACCATGGCTGTCTGCCAACGTATTGCTACAGATGCCACACAAGGAACAAACTAGATATAATGTTATAAACATGTCTTTCTTTATATGATGAGAAACATCTTGGAATTCTCCTCTTTTTTACCCAACTTCAACTAACTCCATTTTGTTCAATGTTGTCCTCCAGCAACATTAGACAAATGTCTTAATTCCTGTCCTGTAATAAAAAAAATTAAAGGCAGTTTTTAAATCCCCATAGGTTTGGATAGCTCCACAATTTTAGCTAGAGAAAACACAGGTGTAGCTCATGGCCTCCAAACAGCTTTTGACAGCATTCCTTCAAGTTTTGCCAATCCATTACAGCTTCTACTTTTTTTGCATAGAATCTATGGAACTGGAGGTACTTTGGATGTGACATTTTCTTCTAACACGTTTCTTATTTTTGCTATACTTGGATGTGACAAGACACAATGTCTTTTGATAGACACAATGTCATTTGATAGCTTTTTTGTGATCTCTGGGTGTGGAATTGTAGCTTCCAAACCACTGATAAAACTCCGATTCTTTGGCAACTTCTTCAGCCAGTTATGATCCCAAAATGCTGGTCCACTTCCTTTCACAAAACTTTAGTACAATGTACTCTGTTGCTTATTGTCTTTTGCAGTTACATGTATCACTCCACTGAGAGCTATTTTTTTCTCCAGCAGCATTTTCACCTCTGAAAAATCAAAAGGTAACATCCAGCAGTAATCTAATAGTTTTGTTTTCTACCAGTTTAACTGTCAGTGTTCATTTTCTTCCCCTCCCAAAGAATCTTGGGAATTATACTTTTATGATGTTGCTATGATCTATTACTGAATCAAGAGACTGTACTGAACAAGCACCACGAAAGGACTCAATGCTTACCAAGGAGGAAAGGATAAAAAGTTGGTGGCTACTGAAATAAAATACATCCAGTTGTTGGGATGCTTCATGAAGAAAGTGGAAGAAGATGAGAAGTAGCACCTGGGCTGGGACTATTTTCCTCACAAAGGAAAACATAATAATGGTAGAAAAGGTGACAGTGTTGGAGATTAGGTAATATTTTGGGCTAGGTAAATATGGTTTGGTCTCTACATTTATATTGAATTAAATTATCATTTGGAGATCATTAGAAATATACATTTGTTTCTGTGAGTATGAATTTATCCTCTTGGTCCCAAACCAAGATAGAGACCCATATTTATTTTAATATTCTTGATTGATTGATAAGATTTATTGGTCACCCATGTTACCACATGGTAACTCTAAGCAGCTTACAATCACAAAAAATAAAAAGATTTATGTATATGTATGTTTCTGTGTGTATATGTGTATGTATATGTATATGCATATACATATACATATACATATACATATACATATACATATACATATACATATACATATACAGAGGGCTGGATGCCAAGATCATGGCATCCAGCCCTCTCAATTCCTGGCAAATAGATAGGGAAGAAATGGAGGTAGTGACAGATTTTATTTTCCTGGGCTCCAAGATCACCGCAGACAGGGACTGCAGCCAAGAAATTAAAAGATGCTTGCTCCTGCGGAGGAAAGCCATGGCAAATCTAGACAGCACACTAAAAAGCAGAGACATCACCCTGTCAACAAAAGTGCGTATAGTCAAGGCTATGGTCTTCCCAGTTGCAATGTATGGCTGTGAAAGTTGAACCATAAGAAAGGCTGAGCGCCAAAGAATTGAAGCCTTTGAACTATGGTCCTGGAGAAGATTCCTGCGAGTCTCTTGGACTGCAAGGTGATCAAACCAGTCAGTCCTAGAGGATATCAACCCTGACTGCTCTTTAGAAGGCCAGATCCTGAAGTTGTAACTCAAATACTTTGGCCACCTTATGAGAACGAAGGACTCACTTGAGAAGAGCCTAATGCTGGGAAAGGTTGAGAAGGGGACAACAGAGAATGAGGTGGCTGGATGGAGTCACTGAAGCAGTAGACGTGAGCCTAAATGGACTCCAGAAGATGGTAGAGGACAGGAAGGCCTGGAGGAACATTGTCCATGGGGTCGTGATGGGTCGGACATGACTTCACAACTAACAACAACAAAGCTGAGGGATGAGGTGGAAATGTGAATTAGAAAAGCTACAAATTCCATCATAGAATTATAATGCTGAAATTTACTTCCAATGAATAATGGGCTATGATTTTTTTTTCACTTTTCAACAGGCTATTCATCTACAAGTTTTAAAGTGCCTGGAAATCAGGGCTTTCTGCTGAAGACTAGTCTCCATATTTAAGCCCAGAAACAGTTTCAGGACTGTATACACCCAGACACCCCTAATGCTAACATCAACGTAACCTTGTCTGTTTCTCTGGAGACTCTTGGCTGTCACCCAGAGCAGTTGACAGTGGGATTAACACTCTACGCTGCAATATTCAGGCAATATTACTGTAGCTTTTCCTGTTGCCTAGCAACAAGGCCACCCAGAAGCTTAATGAAGAATTTCTCCACAAGCTGTGTTTGTCCAGAATAGGCACTCATCACCTCTTTGCAAACAGTAAGCAATCCCCCCTCCGTCCCCTTATTTATTGAGGCAAAGCAAAATGAAACTCCATATCCCACAAGGGACTTTTAAAGTAAATTTGTTAGATAATCAAATATTTGCAGGTGCCTGCAAGGAGATATTGATTAAAGAGAGATCTAAACTGTCTGGTTAATTTGAAGGGCTTGTTTGTCTATATACCCACAGAGTCTTTCTAATGGATTGTTTTTTCTGACCAGGTCAGTACTCTGGAGATTTCCCAGGATCAGTTTTTCAAGTATCAGACCCAGCATAGAAGACTCATCCCAGATATTCCTGGCATTTTGATTTTACCACAGATTTGTTAATGCTGCATTCAGATTTTGCTGGAGCATGTTTAGTGTTTCTGTTTTGTTGCATAGTTGTAATTCTAGGATTTTATCCTCAAACCAACAATTAATTAATAGAGAAAATAAACATAGTAACCAGGTTTAAGGGAGGAGTAGGGAGCAAAAATTCTACCTTATTTTAAAATCTTCAATAAAAAAAATACTTTCCCATGGATATAGACAAAAGACGATGAGAATAGAGCTGGAAGGGACATTGGAAGTCTTCTAGGGCTAGGCCAGGGGTCGGCAACCTCGGCTCTTTTATGACTCGTGGACTTCAACTCCCAGAATTCCTGAGCCAGCTGGCTCAGGAATTCTGGGAGTTGAAGTCCACGAGTCATAAAAGAGCCGAGGTTGCCGGCCCCTGGGCTAGGCCAACCCCCTGCTCAAGCAGGAGACTTTATACTATTCCATACAAGTGGTTGTCCAATCTCATCTTAAAAACCTCCAGTGATGAAGCACCCACAATTTCTGAAGGCAAGCTGATTTTACTGTTTCTCCTTAATTCCAGATTGCTTCTCACCTTGATTAGTTTCCATCCATTGTTTCTTGTTTTGCCTTCTGATGCTTTGGAGAATAATTTGACCCCCTCTTCTTTGTGGCAACCTCTCAAATACTGGAATACTCCTATCGTGTCACCTTCTTTTCTCTGGACTAGCCAAACCCAAATCCTGCAACCGTTCTTCATATGTTTTAGTCTTCAGGCCTTTAATCGTCCTAGTTGCTCTTCTCTGTATAATTTCCAAAGTCTCAAAATCTTTTTTGCAACAAGGTGACCAAAACTGGATGCTGTTTTCTGGGTGTGGTCTTACTAAAAACTAAATGGATGGAGACAGTATAAAGGACATTTACAGAAGGATATTTTTTTAAAAAATTAAAATTAAAAAGAAAGCCTGTAAGGGGCAGATTCTGAGGCATTAAAGTATAAGCTGCCAAGAGTTACCTCATGGTGAGATGGACAGCTAAATAAATAAATAAATAAATAAATAAATAAATAAATAAATAAATAAATAAATAAATAAATAAATAAATAAATAAATAAATAAAATGTTCCAAGTGGCAAATGGCTGAAAAATAGCTGAAGCAAATAAATATATGTTATATAACCAAGCAGGCAAATCTTCTTGTTTTGAGAAGTATCATTGCTGCCACTATCAAACTTCCTAAGTAAATATTGTTCATTGAAAGAGAAATAAACCTGAGAGAAAGTTGATGAATTGATGGGAGTGAAATAAATAAAAATCTTTGCAGTTAATAATCTGAACTGAAAAGGAACAGAAAGCTTTTATAACATAACAGACATGGCAAACTCGCGATGTCACGTGACATCGCACAACGTATCGGGATGGTTTTGCCATTGCTGGTAATGGGGTGGGCGCGGCTTCCGGATGATGCATCCAGCCCGCAGGCTGGCAGTTTGACACCCTTGATTTATAACATATAGTGTATAGTATATAACATTTTCTTTTAAATAAGTATTACAAGTGCCTGAATCTGAGACATTGGCCCAAATGTGTAAACATTCACAGGAATCTATAATTGTAGAAGTTTCCACATCTCTGAAGCAGGAATGGGCAATGTATGCAAATTTCCATGCATGTTCGTCATTAGCTGTATTCAAATATTTATTATAGATTCATTATAGATTGCTTGAAAAGCAGAAAGAGGGGAGGAAAACAAAGAATAAAATTTACATTTGTCTGAGATACACGCAACCTCATATACAAAAACTTATTCAGTGCAGACACGTTCATTTATTAAACTTCTCGGGCTTCTTTGAAGAGTCAGGGCTTATCCTTACTGCTTATGAGGTGAGATTAAGCCTTTAGCCTAAACACAGCTAGGGATGCTACTGAAAATTAGATATCTTGGGAAAATGTTCAACTACATACACACATGAGATCTTCCAGTCCAGATGACTTCCTATCCTAATGGCTGAGGATTAACATAAGATCTAGAAATACCTATGAAAGCACTGCTGTCAGAAATTGGGCATCCCCAAACCATGACTTTTGTTTCATTTGCTAGCTATTGAAAACAAGATACTTTTCCACTCTGGGGAATTTATCTTAATTTAATATAAAATGAATGAATAACAAACTATTACTATAGAGCAGGGGTCGGCAACCTGAAAAAGCAAAAGAGCCACTGGGAACCGGTTCCATCACACATAAAAAAAGTGGGAGCCATGCACGTGTGTCCACGCACGCGCACGCGCAAAAAACAAAACATTTTGCGCATGTGCAAAATGTTTTGGTTTTTGCGCATGCGCGTGCGTGGATGCACGCGCACGGTTCCACTTTTTTTTATGTGGACGCACCTGCACGGTGGTGGCGACGGGTCTCCCTGGTGATGGGTGCTGGGTTGCGGCACTGCCTTCAGCCCGGGCGCCGCCGGAGCCACCCCCGGGACCTCCAAACTGCCACCCGTTCTGAGAGGTGCGTGCGCAGCTCCTCGAACGGGTGGTGGCGTCGCCCATTTGGAAAGCTGCCACAGCCCATTTGCAAAGCTAGCGCCTTCGGCGGAAGGCGGCAGCTCTGCAAACGGGCCGCTGCAGCTTTCCAAAATGGCGGCGCCACCGCCCGTTCTGAGAGGTGTGCGCACAGCTCTCCAAACCTTTGGAGAGCTGTGCACGCACTTCCGCCCGAATGGGCAGCGGCGCCACCCGTTTGCAGACCTGCTGCTGCTGGCTTGGAAAGATGCTGCAGCCCGTTTGCAAAGCTACTGTCTTCCTCTGAAGGCGGCAGCTTGCAAATGGGCCGTGGCAGCCTTCCAAACGGGTGGCGCCACTGCCCGTTCAAGGAGGTGCATGCACAGCTCTCCAAAGCTTTGGAGAGCTGTGCGCGCACCTCTCAGAATGGGCAGTGGCGCTGCCCTTTTGGAAAGCTGTCGCGGCTCGTTTGCAGGCTGCTACCTTCCTCCGAAGGCGGTAGCTTTGCAAACAGGCCACGGCAGCTTTCCAAACGGGTGGCTCCACTGCCCGTTCGGAGAGGTGTGCGCGCACCTCTCCAAATGGGTGGCGCCACTCTCCATTTGGAGAGGTGCACGCGCACCACTGCCCTTTTGGAGAGGTGTGCACGCACCGGACGACTGGGAGCCGCAGGAGATGGCTTAAAGAGCCGCAGGAGACTCTGGAGCCGCGGGTTGCCGACCTGTGCTACAGAGCATTGGTCATTAATGTGGATAGAGTTATCCATAATGAGTGGTAAAGGAAGCAAAGCCAAGGGAAGAAAAACTAATATCGTTAGTGAAAATTCAGCAATCTGTGTCCTAGTTTTACATCAGAGTGTCTGACCTGAAGGGTATATAAAGGCCTATTTCTATTTGTAACCAGAGCTGTCAGCAGAAGTCTTGCTTTGTATCCTATCAACAGGCATGGCATACCCTTTTCAGATGGCCCTAGAACTTCTTCCCAAGAAAAAATTAAGTGATAGCATTTGGTGTGTTTTCAGATAGACAGGCAAGATTGAGGAGTGGGGAGGTTTCAAAAAGGCTTTGAATCCTTCTGCTCTGTTGTTCTTTCTAAGTCCTTTTAAAATAGTTTAGCTATATTAAATGCTTTTGGATTTTTTAGTATATTAAAATGTGTGCTTGGGGTTGTAACTTTCTTGGGGCCTTTTTGATTAAGATTTTTATTACACTTTGGTTTGTGTCAGTGCAATGAACACAGGCCAAAGAATAAACGGCTAATTAAGAAAGGGAAAGGGAAGCATGGGTGGCTGTCAATAGTTATAGGTTAGTTTCATTATCAAGCTTCAGGAAGTATGGTAAACAAAGTACTTCATCTACTGTTAAAGCATTGAGTCCAGGAGAGCTATTTACAGATTTAGCTGTGGTATACAAAACATTGTTATAAATAAATTAGTAAGAAAGGCCACATTTTTTCACTATTTTCATTGTAGATCCACCTTTGTCAGCTACAGACAAAAGCAGTGATTGTCCAAGGTTGTAGTAATTGTGCTTATAACACACATACACAGTAATGTGTGTGCATCAACATCATTTCATGAGTGAATTTGGGTTTCTGCCTGTTGGGCTAACTTTGACTTACTTTCTGACACAACCTGTACATGGTACAAATTTAAATATGAAATCTTTTTTGCCAATTTGAATGTATACTTAACCATTTGTGAACCTGTCTCACAGACTCAAAAAAGTGAATATGGCAGGTGAAGAAATATGGATACCCTCCCATTTATTTTTCCTATTAATAAATATTTAAATGCTCCTAGATAACAGCATTAGCTATAAGACATAGATTAAGATACAGAAGTGACATGGGAGTGTTGAAATCAAGGCAGGATCTGGAAGAGTAAGAAAAATCTCTGCCCCCAAACTGGTAAGATCTACCAAACAGAATCTAGAGATTACAGCAGATGGGCAACTGCAAATTTTAGCTGCCCCTGAAGTGATTAGCTACAGATTTATAATGCAACAATTTCCTTGCATGACAATGATCTACATGGGAGAATTGTCAGATAGAAACCTCTTATTTGATCAAATAAAAGTTATTATCTGAAATATGCAAAAGCAAATCTCAATGAACCTGTGGGCTGTTTGTTTTTTTGTTTTTTGGCAACACAGTGTTTTAAACTGAAGAAACTAAAACTGAACTTTCAGCCATAAGCACAGAAAATATGTTTCGAGGAAAAAAAATGCAAAATCTTTGGGAAAAATAATACCATGCCAACTGTTAAGCACACTGGTAACTCTTTTATGCTTTGGGGTTCCCTAGCCCTCATGGCCCAAGAAATATTCCACTGGTACAGGTAAGAATGAATTCTTCCTAAATAAAAAATATATCCCAGAAGCTAATTTCCCACCATTGATGCAAAGTAGGTATGTATTGAACTTTGCAGAAGGATGCCTTGTTTAAATTTATGCTATGGGAACATTGGTCAACTTCTGTTCATTTGAGGATTCCTTGAAACATACAATTTGACCAGAGGTTGCTAAACTTTTGCATGTGCCTGTAGCAGCTTAAATTCAGCTATGTCAGTGTAGCTAGGTTGTGCTGTTAGTGAGCAATGAGTATTATTACTCTTTGCATTCTAGGGCTATTTTTCAGTTTTTTTACATTTCCAATTACACCTCAAAGTTGCCATCGATCTGTTTGCCGTTAGCATGGAACTCAGAGATGCTCTGATCTATTTAATGTAAAGTCTCTACCTTCATTAACCCTCCTTTTTGTTTTAAGACAGACCATTTAAATTGATCGCTATTAAATAAAAATCACAAGTGCTATCAATCCCTCTGCTTCAGAGAGTTAAAATAAGCAACGATTAGACCAGAAAGCGACTGCTTTTTTTAATCCTTTTGCTTAAACTACTGCATTAGTTCTAACATGTAGGTTTAAAACTGCTTCCTGCATACATTGATATTGCTTAGGAAAAACACAAAAGAAAATGGACCATTGATTTGAATTGAGCAGTACTGAATCTAACTTTTATATGTCATCTCTGCTGGTGGATTAATGTTATTTACACACTATCCTGACCCACATTAACCTGATCCCAAATTCCTGGATCCTTTCAAAGGTTTTTTTGTTATGTCCTTTTTCCAATCTGGATGTCCCAAACCTATAGAATTGTATATAATGGGCTGTTGTAGTTGAGAATCCACATATTGATTAGTCTAGTGCAGACATGTCAAACACAAGGCCCGGGGGCCAGATCCGGCCAGCGAAGTGGTTTCATGTGGCCTGCGAAGCCATCCTGGAAACAGTGAAGGAACGGCCCCCACTGCCTTGGCCCTGGCCCAGAGACCCTCCTTCTGCCAGAGACCCTCAGATCTGTCCCACTCCTGCCCAGGCCCCCATAGGCCCCCTTGATGTGAACGATGTAGAGCTGGCCATGCCCACCCAGTAGGCCATACGCACTCTAGCCACGCCCACCCAGTAGGCCACGCCCACCCAGGCCATACCCACCCGGCCCCCTTAGGGCAACCGCAATGCTGATGCGGCCCTCAGTGAAATTGAGTTTGACACCCCTGGTCTAGTGAATACTGCCTATATGTAGAAGTTCTATGTCCAGGACATGACTAAAGTATAGGGGGTGGGACAGAGTCATTGGGTATAAACTCCCATGCTTTCAAAATAGACACATTTGCATTCTAAACATAACATTTTTGGGGAGATTACCTAAATTAAACTGGTGGAAGGAGTTCCATGCTACCCATGGAAGTCCCTAGCCTCTTCTCCTTCTGCTACTGGTTTTACCTTCCCTTTTTCTTCTTGTTTTAGGAAATCGAGCCCTTCATATATTTAAACCTATGTCTTTGATACTCAAAAGTAGTTTTCAAATCCCTTCTCTCTTGCTTGGTTCCTTCGCTTTTCTGCACAAAAAAAATTATGCACAAACATAAATATCATTTGCATTCAAAAATTTACCTTAAATATGCTTTTCACCAGAACCCCTCTTCAAGATGCTTGATTGTGTGAGTGAAGGAGGAAAAGTGACAAAAATGAAAATACATACATACATACATACATACATTTTCTTTTTTCTGGTATTAATCTTCAAATGCTATCACAAGCTAACCTGTATCATCTCAGTGTTGGGATTACAAATTGTGGGATTGTAACTAACATGATCCAAATCAGAATGGCAGAAACTGATGGGTGCCTATTTGGACTGATACCCAATGGTGTCAGCCTAGGTCAGGGGTAGGCAACCTCGGCTCTTTTATGACTCATGTACTTCAACTCCCAGAATTCCTGAGCCAGCTTGGCTGGCTCAGGAATTCTGGGGGTTGAAGTCCATGAGTCATAAAAGAGCCGAGGTTGCCTACCCCTGGCCTAGGTGTTTGATAATCTTTACATGCCTGCTAGAAAAAAGTAGGTACTTTTTTCAGGTCTTTTTTTTCTCATAGACTGCCCAGAACGGAGTTCCGGCACCTTTTTTGAATGGAACCTTGTAGGGTAGGCAAGGCCTGTGAGTTCCGGCACCTTTTTTTCAATGCTGTCGTAACTTTGAATGGTCACTAAATGAACTGTTGCAAGTCAAAGACTCCCTGTATGTGATCACTGAAAAGTGGACAGGACCTTTTTGGTTGTGATGACTTTTTTTGCAAAACAGTCTAGGGAACCCTGAAAGCCCCCCATGCAACTCATCTCAGGGGTGTCAAACTGCCGGCCCATGGGCCGGATGCATCATGCAGAAGCTGCGCCCACCCCACTGCCAGCAATGGCAAAACTGTCCCGATATGTTGCGCAACATCAGGTGACGTCACGAGTTTGACATGTCTCCTTTAAACTTTTAAGCAATGTTGTTCTGCTGCCCTCAAACACATTTTTGCCATTTGCAATTCTGCATCATTCACATTATTGTAGCATTTGTTTTATAGTGTGAGGGAAAAATAAATGATAGCAGTAAGCAAGAAGGGGGCATGACTGCTCCTTTTCTTCTCTTTAACCTTTAGTTTTAGCTTTGCAATCACAAATACTTCTATTTCACTTTCTGTTGTATAGAGAAGTATCAGGTTTTCTGGAAAAAAAATCAAGACTGAGAGTATGAAAAATCATTGAATGCCATTTGCTCCCTTGGAAAGAAAAAGCCTCTACATTCACTACTGGCTTTCCCCTACATACATCTTCATTCCAAATTCCTAAAAGTGCATCTGTGTGTTTTGAAACTGCATGTGAAAAGAGACAACCCACAGGGTGACAAGTCTAGCTGTGCTCAGCAGGAACAGCAACACCTATTGATTCATTATTTCTCTACCCAATGTTTATCTTAAGCCCCACCTTTATACAACTTGTGTTTTTTTTTTTCCTGTAGGCAATTAAAAGTGTATATCTCTATAGACAGCTTTGTTCCCTCAGTAAAAGAAACTTCTTACTTTTGTGCTGCAGTCCTACTTGGAACTTCAGTGACAGAATCTATATACCCTGGAGTTTCAATGTGTGTGGCTTAATGAGTTTAAAAGTATGTGACTTCCATTTTCATACGCGCTTTTGAAGTGATCAAGCCAATTGAATGGACAAATGTTTGCACTGTAGCTCCAGTTAAAACTAACCATCTCCTGCATTTTTCCTGAGTAAAAAATTATTTCACTTTCACAATTGTTTAAATCTGCTAATGTGGACGGCACTATAGGCAGAATGCTGTTGCGTACACCCTGAATGAAATTCACAGATCATTAGTCTAATGCTCTGCTATGAATCAGAGGCTTTGTGAAGAATAGTTTAAAGGATTTACATTTACAGTTTAAGAATGCAGAAAAACAGCTTGTATGGTTCAATTACCTCTAGCTCAGTATTGTCTACGTTGATTTGCATCTCCAGGATTTCAGGGGGGAAAAATTGAGATTCAAGGTACTGGTAATGGTGTTTAAGGCCCTACATGGCATGGGTCCGGAGTACCTTAGGGAGCACCTGCTGCCGGCATCAACTTCCCTCCGCCCTGTGTGTTCCCACAGAGAGGGCCTCCTCAGGGTGCCTCCGGTCAGAGAATGTTCATTGGTGGCCCCCAGGGGGAGGGCCTTCTCTGTGGGCGCCCCGGAGCTATGGAATCGGCTGCCGGTTGAGCTCCGGATGGCGCCCGGCCTTCGCTCCTTCCGTTGCGATCTGAAGACATTCTTATTTGAACAAGCCAGCCTGGCCTGATGGGGGATGGGTTGGGTTTTATGGTTTTTCTTAATATTTGTATTTACTGTTTTTAGTCGGGCATATGTTTAATTTTCTTTTAACTTTTGTATTTTTGTATTTTTTATATATTTGCCCTGTTCACCGCCCTGAGTCCTTCGGGAAAAGGGCGGTATATAAATAAAATTATTATTATTATTAAAAAATTCTCCAACCTCACCTGAAGAAAAGAAAAGATCATATTGTCAGTAGGGTGGGTATTTCACCAGTAGGCTTCAGACTACCACCAATTCTCCCTTTTTTGTAGTCATTTGGTTAAAGATTACAGTTAGAAAAGAAATTAATGCAAACTCCAAAAAAGTATAAAAAGAAAAACAATTTAAAAAGATGTAGAAAAGAGAAAAAAAGAAAAAGGAAAGCACAGAAAAAACTACAAGTATAAACAATTTTAACAACTTATCACCATCTCTTAAAATACAACAAATACTTTGTTCATCCCATGGTGATGACCTATAAAGCCCTAAATGGCTTGGGTCCGGGATATCTGAGGGAACACTTGCTGCCGGCATCAAGTTCCCTTCGTCCTGTGCAGGGAGGGCCTTCTCAGGGTGCCGCCGGCAAAGGATTGCCAGCGGGCAACACCCAGGGGGAGGGCCTTCTCTGTGGGTGCGCCTGCCCTCTGGAACCAGCTGCCCATAGAGCTTAGGACTGCCCCTGATTTTCGTTCGTTCCACCGGGACCTGAAGACCTGGCTCTTTGAGCTTTCCGGCCAGGACTGAGGATTTTTTAAAAATTTTTAACTTATTGCAATTGGGTTTTTAATCAGAGTTATAGGGGTTTTAGATTTTAATTAAGGAAAATTTAATCTATTTTAATTGTTATTAATTTTTGTATTGTAATGTTGTTTTAATTGCCTTGTGAACCACCCTGGGTCCTACGGGAGAAGGGCGGTATATAAGTTTAATAAATAAATAGATAAATAAATATCTCATGTCTTAACTATAAGCAAAATCCAGACACTTCATCACTCATCCCTTGTCAGCAAAAGTCCATTAAGGGTTACCAGAAATAACAACCTATCTTTTTTAACCTTGATCAAATAAGACAACTATATATTCTTTTCCTGTACTTTCAACAATCTTACTTTTTAATCCCTTCAAATAATGTCTAAGAACTTGATTAATTTTCATTATTTTTGTCTCGTCTCGTAAAATTCTCCAAAATTTTAACAGAATCTCTTTGCATATCGAGTAAGAAAAGGCTATCCAAATCATTCTTCCAATTTGTTACTTGCATGCCATGTAAGCATTAACACATCAATTGGTTTCATCTATACGCCCAGCATATTATATTTTTCCATATCATTCTTGTAGCTTGTCATATGTACAGTAAATCCACATTCAAATCAATTTCAGTCTCATCCAGTATAGCTTGTTCTTCTTTTGTGACATCATTAACATACACATTAATACAGATACTATCAATGGTGTCAGACATTCTTAAAATTAACTATGGAGTCCATTGTTCAAAAATATCCTTTAAAACATCCACTATTAAAGTATTATTCTCCATTCTTTGTTAACAAGTCAAATTTAACTATTCTTCTCATTTAACTGAAATGTTTACTTTGTTCTAGCTTTGCTTCGTCAAAGTCCCATCCTATCATGTTTGTTTTTCTTCAAAGAACCCCAAAAACCACAGTTTCTTTTTTTATATAATTAATTTCAAATAATTATTTAAATTAAAAATGGACCCTTACTCCATTTTAACTTTCCAACCTTCAGAATTTGTAGATGCTGTAACCCTGAAGGTTTTTAAGAGATTAGACAGCCATTTGTCTGAAATGGTATATGATCACCTGCTTGGACTAGAACACCTCCAAAGTCTCTTCAACTATGTTATTCTGCTCTAATGTTATCTTTTTTGGGGGGGAGGGGGGCAGATCTCTGACTACTGTCTTAACAAACCAGGATTTAATAGCTCTACTTGTTATAAGCTTTGGGAAAACATAACTTTTTTTCATAAAGTTACTCAGAGGAATCAAATTAGCCCAACAGGCAGAAAATATCCATGGGATATTTTTAACCTGTACTATAGATGTTGTAGAAAAATTTAGCAATGTTGGATCAAAACCAAGCTGTGAATTAAGCCTCATCTTTTGTGATGCTGGTGGGGGGGAAAGTACCCTAATTATAGTTGGTCCATTTTATTCTTTCTTGCCAAAGATGCAGGGGAGGTTTATGCACAGATATGCCAGGAATGAATGCCAGCTAAGAGAAGCATAACAAAAAGTGTCTATTGTTTCAGCCAAGGAAAAGGTGGCCTGTTTTATGCATCACCCGGCAGATTTGCTTTCAGCTAATATTACAAACTATACCTTTAGAGAAGCTCCATACTGCAGCAGGAATTTAAATTTTATTCCTAATGCTAGAACAGAACTAACCCTGATCCAGCACTGGTGATATGATAATGTAATCTCCTAAAAGGAATATATAACAGAGTTATTTCCCAACTGGAGTGAGCATGCCATGAAAGCAATTCAGATGAGGAAGTCCTACAAATTTTATAGCCCCCAGATAAAATAATTACTATTCTGAGACTCCCTGAAGAGATTACAGATACCTGTAACAAAAACCCTGCACGTGAATTCTTCCATTTTTCCCTGCAATTGCCCTTATTGACGGTCTAAATTTGGACTGCAAGATAGGAAAGATCTTTGGTTTAGAACAGCAAAAGCAACAAGCTAGTTCCTACCTTTAAATATTTGCAATGCCATTTTAAGAAAGGGATGCTACTTTGAGGCTCTTCTCATTAACAAAGTTTGCCTTGTCAAAGCTGAAGCGGCATTGGCGAGGAGGGAAAAAATGGCTTTATTAAAAACAAAAGAAAGAATATTAGAAGAAATTCAGTGTTTTCTTATTTAACCCAATCAGTCTGAATACTTTTTTAAAGCCAGAGACTAGCCTAACTCTCACTGGGGCCAAATTCAGCAAACCAGTGTCAGGATGTGAAAGATAAGCGAGCCAAACTTCCAGCTTCTTCTTATTCTGCAGCTGTGAATTTCCATCTCTTTTGGAATCTCTTAAATCAAAACTGTAACAGTTACTGATAACATTTTTGTTTTATGAACAGATTGTGTCTGTTCTTTGCTTATTTACCAAAATGAAACAACTTTACTGGGAAGATAGCAGGAGGTGATAGAAGGTGAATTCAGCTGCATTCACACAGCACAGCCCTTAGAAAATCACTGGGCTACGAAGGAGACATTTCCATATTTCACAGCTATTTTTGGCTGGTGCCTTAAGTTGATGATACAGCATAAAAAAGAAGGGAGGGAGCAAGCTCTGAATGAAAGTGGGGGGGGTAGGGTAATGACAATTCTTTTACTGTGCCTTCCTTCTTGAAAACATGCATTATTCCAACCCTTTTGCTCATCAAACCTAGCAAAGGAAGAGGGCTATGCCTGTAAATTCACAATGCTTACAAATACAAATCTCTCTCTCTCATTAGCCCTGCAATAATTGGAACCAGTTTTTAACAGCATTTCTTGAATCCCAATTTTTCTTTCTTGTTTTACTTTTCCATGAAAACACTTCATCACTCCTGTCTGTTATCTATCTATCTATCTATCTATCTATCTATCTATCTATCTATCTATCTATCTATCTATCTATCTATCTATCTCTCTATCTATCTATCTATCTATCATCTATCTATCTATATCTATCTATCTATCTATCTATCTATCTATCTATCTATCTATCTATCTATCTATAGAGAGAGAATCTATCTTCTATCTATCTGTATCATCTATCAATCTATCATCAACTCTCATCTATCTATCCACCTACCTACAGTATGTATTTACTTTGAAGGTCTAAAATGACTATATTTTAGAAATGAACCTTTTCTATAGGTGTCACACAAGTGCTTTTGCTATTCAGGCTTCCTCCAAAATCGTACAATGTGGTTGCTGCTATTATTCCACCATCAGTATCCCTAGTTCTAGGAAAGAATAAGCTCTTGCCTAGAAAACCTTATAATCAATTATTTGATTATAATGTTATTAAACATAAGACATCTTTTCATTTATAGACCTAGTTCTAGTAGGCAGGAGGCACAGTTCAAGAGCATCACCAGGTATAGCACTGGAAATAGGAGAACAAATGCTACTTTTGCAGAAGGTTTTCAGAAAGGTTAAGGGGTGAAATGGGCACTTTAAGAGCCTATAAATGCACAAAAGGACCCAAATTTTTAGTCACCCACTCAGAACATCCACAAAGAAGCTGCAGACTGTACTTTTTATATTGCTACAGCATGGCATCAGGTTTAGGTTAAATATCTCATGGAAAAAGAAATGTTTTAAGAAAGTTTTAACACAATTTAACACAAATTAAACAGAAGGCACTTCCTGCTGTGTGCTGACATCTTGTTCAGCTCCTGTAGAGGCTTAAAAACCAACCTATATATAGTTTGAAACATTGGTAAGGGGAAAAAAATAATGGCCTATGGTTTACTTTTATTTTATTTTTGGGTATTTTTGGCTCTGAGATTACAGGTCGGCCATCAATACACCAGTGTCTAGCCAGTTTCATGCATCCCCATATACAGGTGAAACTCGAAAAATTAGAATATCGTGTAAAAGTTCATTTATTTCAGTAATGCAACTTAAAAGGGGAAACTAATATATGAGATAGACTCATTACATGCAAAGCAAGATAGTTCAAGCTGCGATTTGTCATAATTGTGATGATTATGGTGTACAGCTCATAAAAACCCCAAATCCATAATCTCAGAAAATTAGAATATTACATACAATCAATAAAACAAGGAGTGTACACAGAACAATATCAGACCTCTGAAAAGTATAAGCATGCATATGTACTCAGTACTTGGTTTGGGCCCCTTTTGCAGCAATTACTGCCTCAATGCGGCATGGCATGGAAGCTATCAGCCTGTGGCACTGCTGAGGTGTTATGGAAAACCAGGATGCTTCAATAGCGGCCTTCAGCTCTTCTGCATTGCTCGGTCTCATGTCTCTCATCTTTCTCTTGGCAATGTCCCATAGATTCTCTATGGGGTTCAGGTCAGGCAAGTTTGCTGGCCAATCAAGCACAGTAGTCCCATGGTCACTGAACCAGGTTTTGGTGCTTTTGGCAGTGTGGGCAGGTGCCAAGTCCTGCTGGAAAATGAAGTCAGCATCCTCAAAAAGCTCGTCAGCGGAAGGAAGCGTGAAGTGCTCCAAAATCTCCTGGTAGACGGCTGTGTTGACCTTGGACTTAATGAAGCACAGTGGACCAACACCAGCAGATGACATGGCTCCCCAAATCAACACAGACTGTGGAAACTTCACACTGGACTTCAAGCATCTTGCAGTGTGTGCCTCTCCATTCTTCCTCCAGGCTCTGGGTCCTTGGTTTCCAAAGTAGATGCAAAAGTTGCTCTCATCAGAAAAGAGGACTTTGGACCACTGAGCAACAGACCAGGTCTGTTTTTCTTTAGCCCAGGTAAGACACTTCTGACATTTGTTGTTCAGGAGCGGCTTGACAAGAGGAATACGACATTTGAAGCCCATGTCCAGGATCCGTCTGTGTGTGGTGGCTCTTGGTGCACTGACTCCAGCCTCAGTCCACTCCTTGTGAAAGTCCCCAACACTTTTGAATGGCCTTTTCCTGACAATCCTCTCCAGGCTGCGGTCATTCCTGCTGCTTGTGCACCTTTTTCTTTCACACTTTTCCCTTCCACATAATTTTCTATTAATGTGCTTTGATACAGCACTTTGGGAACATCCAACGTCTTTTGCAATTACCTTTTGAGGCTTTCCCTCCTTATGGAGGGTGACAGTGATGGTTTTCTGCACAACTGTCAGGTCAGCAGTCTTCCCCATGATTGTGATTCCTACTGAACCAGACTGAGTGACCATTTAAAGCAGGGGTGTCAAACTGCCAGCCCACAGGCTGGATGCATCACGTGAAAGCCACGCCCACCCCATTGCCGGCAATGGAGAAAAAGCTCCAATACGTCGCGTGACGTCACGTGACGTCGTAAGTTTGACATGTCTGATTTAAAGGCTCATGAACCCTTTGCAGGTGTTATGGCTTAATTAGCTGATCAGAGTGGGACACTTTGAGCCTAGAATATTGCACCTTTTCACAATATTCTAATTTACTGAGATTGTGGATTTGGGGTTTTCATGAGCTTGTACGCCATAATCATCACAATTATGACAAATCACGGCTTGAACTATCTTGCTTTGCATATAATGCATCTATCTCATATATTAGTTTCCCCTTTTAAGTTGCATTACTGAAATAAATGAACTTTTACACGATATTCTAATTTTTTGAGTTTCACCTGTATATGGGAAAATGGGTATTCTACAGGTCCTTTCTTCAAGTCAGATACAGATACAGCACTGAATGCACATATGCTATGTATGTACTCAAGCTTCCTACTGTATGTCATCAGAATTTCTGTTTGCCTAGATTTTCTGAATACTTTTAATTAATCTTATATTTGTGCCATTTTTTGCATTATATTGACTTGAGATAATTCTCATTTGAAATGAGAGTGACTGATGGCCGAAGCTAAGATATTGCCTTATATTAAGGAATGCAATTGGATCCTTTTAATCCTATGCAGCTTTCTATCAAAGTAGATTTTATTGCTAAAATCGGACCTGTTCAGAAATTACCTATCTGTTTTAAAGACTGGATCCAAGCCTTTAGGAATAATAGCTCCAGAAATTATGGAAATCCAGAAATTAATTTAATTTAATTAATCCCATTCCAACTGGTCTAGGCCAATTCAGGAATTGCCCAAAGAAAACGAGGATCCTCTGGTAGAAACCAGATCTGAATCTCAACCATTTCAAAGTTTTGTTGATTTGTAGAAATGTTGAAGTGCAGAAAGTGATACACGTCACTAAGTACCCTATGTAAGAATTATCAGAATGGGAAGAAACGGAAAAGGATGGGAGAGTCCCTATATTTAATTGATATTAGATAATCCATGGCCTGTTGTGTCATTCTTGTTTCCATAAATAATATACTGTAGACTTGTACCATTTCCCCCCCCGCCACTCTTGACCCTTAGAAGAGCCCCGATGAAGCCTCCTCCTCCTCCTCCTCCTCCTCCTCCCACAGAACTGGCTGCCACTTTGCTTGGAGTTGGGGAAAACAAGGAAACATGGATCATGAGGAAAACTGCACCCCTGCTTCTCATTCTGGTGCATCACCAAGGTCCTCCACCATCTTCCAGGGAGGAAGAGGGTTCACCTTTCCATCACCAGTAGCACCAGTCATCCCTATTTATCAATCTGGCACCACAGTTGCCCCTTCATCCTTCCACATAAAGTATAGGCTTGGGCCATTTCCCCTTCCCTCATGACCTTCAGGAGAGCCCCAATAAAGCCTCTTCCTCCTTTTCCTCCCCCCCACCTGTGGAATAGCTTGTCACTTTGTTATGGGTATGAGGAACTAAGGAAGCCATGGCCAATGAGGAAAACTGCACCCCTAGCCCCCATTCTGGCATGTTCCAAAGGGGCCCCTTCTTCCTGGGTGGAAGAGGGCTCACCCATCAACTGCTGGGCTGCACTGGCCAGTCCTACACTTCCAGCAATCATCCGAGTCACTCCCTTGTTCTTCTTTCACAGGCCACCACCATTGAAAGATTTCGAATTTCAAACTCAGTTCCAAAGCATTCACTGATGGCTTGTCAGTCAAGTCGACCAATTGGTTGCAGGAGCCAAAGGGAGTTGGGAAAGAAGGTGAGGACATGCTCCTCCGATCTTACCTTGTGCCATGCAATCTATGAACTTCTGGGAAGTCAGAAGATGTGGTGTCTCTGATATAGTCACAGCTATGCCAAAATTCAACCCCATGGGTGTGATGGGAGCTGGATTTTGGATGCATTCTGTATGTTGGCCCATTTAAGATACGTTGATTCAGAAATTTTCCTCTGTGATGCACCATTTCACCCAATTGAAGGTTACAAAATATCAACCTGGCACAAGAATTTTAATAGTATATAAACTCTAATTTCTACTAACCCTAAATGATTCTCGAATGTGCATCAAATGAGGGGGGAATGGATGTACTGGAAATTAATATTATAATCCATGCATGCCTCTACTCAAGATCCTTGAAGATTATCCCTGAACTGAGTGTTCAATGAGGGATTCCAGGTTGCAATATGGCTGTAGTACTTCATCTGTTGCTTCAAAGAGCTAGGCCCTATTATCACATCTGTCCAACTCTATTTTGTTTTGTATCTCCTCCACTTAACAATGGGCACAGTACAAAATGAGATAATTCTCCATTCCTGTTCAAGGCAACTGGGACACTGCATCTTGTGCCTGAATAAAATCTAAAAGTGTAATCAGGCCACCCTGGGGACTTCAAAAGTGGCCCCTCCTGCGATATTAGAGAAAGGTTTCTCCACACAAGGTCTAATCAGGTTAGCAGAGTTTTCTCTCTTCATTTCACAGCTTCCATTCGCTGCACCAGATTACAAACTTTCGACACGTAATTGAACCTGACTCAAGGAGCCAACTGTATTTCAGCAAACTTTAAAATGGGGAATAGCAAGGACTAAAGTTTTCTTTCAATGGATGCAATTTCTATGTGCAGAAATCAATTCAACTGACATCGGTTGAGTTTTAATGCTGAATTAAAGAGCTGCCAGGTTTCCCCCAGGGGGTGGTTTATAGTCTGGGCTTTATGAATTCATTAAAATGCACACACAAACTTTTAGGGAAGTAGTATTACACTGTAATAAGAGCTACAAATCGACAATATTCCTCTGAGAGATGACTCTAATTTGAGTTGCCTAGTTGGCAAAATTGTTTTCCATTGCTTTGCATCTATTAGCACAGGGTGTCATATTTTGCCTGGTTCTTGTTTCACTTCCTCACTGTTGGCTCAGCAGGGAGAGCATTTAAGAGCTCCAGAGGAAAGCAGACTCTTTTAGGGAGCTGTCACCTTTGCAGGCACAAGACCAGAAGGAGGAGAGATGCACAATGCATTTACAAGCTTTGTTCACACACACAGAGAGAGAGAAGAATGCTCTTTTTCAAGAAAGAGTCAATTGATTTTTCTCTCTGCTACATTTCAATAGGAAACACAGTAAAGCCATTTTGGGGTAAAGGCACAAGACCAGAAGGAGAGATGTGCAATGCATTTACAAGCTTTGTTCAGAGAGAGAGGGAGAGGGAGAGAGAGAGGGAGAGGGAGAGGGAGAGGGAGAGGGAGAGGGAGAGGGAGAGGGAGAGGGAGAGAGAGAGAGAGAGAGAGAGAGAGAGAGAGAGCAGTGGCGTAGCGTGGGGGGTGCAGGGGGGGCCGGCCGCACCGGGCGCAACATCTGGGGGGGCGTGCTCGCACTCGCAGCTCTCTGCCCCTGCCTGGCTCACTCACTCTCTCTCACTGCAGTGCTGGCTGTGCGAATCTGATCCGAGCCGCCGGGTCGCCGACCACTGTGGAGGGGGGGGTGCCAGGCGTGTGGTGCGGTGTGGAGAGAGAGGGACTATCTGGGGGAGGGACAGTGCAGTGGTGGAAGAGACTCGAGTGCTAAAATCCACGGGTTAGGGGGCGCAAATTACTTGCCTTGCCCCAGGTGCTGACAACCCACGCTACGCCACTGAGAGAGAGAGAGAGAGAGAGAGAGAGAGAGAGAGAGAAGAATGCTCTTTTTTAAGAAAGAGTCAACTGATTTTTCTCTCTGCTACATTTCAATAGGAAACACAGTAAAGCCCATTTTGGGGTAAAGGCACCAAGGCTCAGTGGAGTTTGCGGTTGGGCCATTTTTCCATCGGCAGGAATTCCCACCAACTCCTAGCCCTTGGGCTTTCCTTCTTCCTTATAGTGTCGAAATTCACATGGACATTTCTTTGCTCATTTAATAAATGGAGCCAAGAAATTGCTGTGCAATATCTTGGCAGCTTTGCAGCTCCCTCCCAATTCTGAATGCTCAGATTCAATCTTTTTTCTTTCTCCCCCAATTTTCCCAATGAAAAACTAATTGCAGAATCCTTTTCTAAATCTAATCTCTTGCCTCCTGTTATTTCCAATTTGATATTGTATAGATTGATTTCTTCTATGGTTAAGATTCTTAATCTTACCCCATGCCCTTTCTTGAATAGGGAGGCTCTTCGCTCGGTCACTCAAGCCCCGGTCCTATCCCATCTGGACTATTGCAGTGTGCTGTACACATGACTAGCCTTTTTTTAAAAAAAAAAAAGCTGGAATGAGGCCACATGAGCAACCTTGAGCATACCAACATTGGCACATGTAACATCTCTGCTACGCTAACTGCTTTGGATGCCAGTTTGCTTCCTGGTCCAATTCAAGGTGTTTGTTATGGACTTTCAACCCCTACATGTCATAGGGCCAGGTTAACTATTGTCCCATCACATCAACCTGCCACTTGGCCAGGCACGGAAGGAATGCTGTGGGCTCCATCAGTTATAGAATTTCAACTGGTGGGGTCCAGAAGAAAGCCTCCTCTGCCATTTACCCCATTCTTTGGAACATTAAGATCCGTGATGGTGCAGTGATTAAAGTGGAGCACTGCGGTCAAACTCTGCCCACAGCCTGGAGTTCGATCCTGATGGTGCTCAAGGTTGACTCAGTCTTCCCTTCTTCAGAAGTCAATAAAATGAGGATCCAGATTACCGGGGGCAATGTGCAAATAATGCTTTTACATTGTAAACCATCCAGAGAATGCTATAAAGTGCTATGGAATATTATATAAATCTAAATGCTTTTGCTATTATCTCCCCAGAGGTGAGATGGGCCTCCACTCACCTGGCTTTTTGGAAGTGTTTGAAGACCTGCCAACTTACTTGGGCTCCACAGAGGAGGGCCATGTGGCTGGTTAGTGTTAGTGACTGGTTAGTCTTAACTCTTGCCTCTTTAATTGTAATTATTTTATTGTTGTTTTTAATTTTTATCATATTTATGTATAGCTTTCAAGTTTTTAATTCTATTTGTATACCACCCAGAGTCACTCAATGAGGGAGATAGGCAGTTTCTAAACACTCTCTCTCTCTCTCTCTCTCTCTCTCTCTCTCTCTCTCTCTCTCTCTCTCTCTCTCTCTCTCTCTCTCTCTCTCTCTCTCTGTGTGTGTGTGTGTGTGTGTGTGTGTGTGTGTGTGTGTGTGTGTGTAAAATAAAAGTTCCTCCCAGCATACAACACCTACACAAATGAATAAACTAATCTGCCCCAAATCTGTCACTTTATTCTCCCAGAAAAAAAATGCCTAAAATTTAATTGAAATGAAATGAAAAGACTTTAAAATAAATAGCAATAGCACTTAGATTTATATACCACTTCATAGTGCTATACACTATACTTCATAGTGCTATTGCTCTATAAGCAATTTACAAAATCAGCATATTGCCCCCAGTAATCTGTGTCCTCGTTTTACTGACCTTGGAAGGATGGAAGGCTGAGTCAACCATGAGCCATTATTGAACTCCTGGCAGTGAGCAGTGAGTTAGCCTGCAATATTGCATTTTAACCACTACGCCACCATGGCTCTTATGAATATTTTATTTTGTAAACATTGTTGGTTTCATTTTCTGAGAAGTAGCTACACTGCTTCACACTGATTTGTTAAAATTTGTAAAAGGCCCAGGCTTTTATCATTCCTGATAACACACTCCCTCTTCCAATAGAGATGTGGCTTAATAGCATTTAACAGCAATTCTTATTAGCTAAAGAAAATTACCTTGTATCTCTGTAGTTCATAGCAAACCATGATAACTTCAAAATAATGTTGCATGTGATGTCATCATACCAACGCTTCTGTTAGCAATAGCAATAGCACTTAGATTATATACCACTTCATCGTGTTTTACAGTCCTCTCTAAGAGTTTTACAGAATCAGCATATTGCCCCCAACAATCTGTGTCCTCATTGTAGTGACCTCAAAAAGATGGAAGGCTGAGTCAACCTTGAGCCAGTCAGGATTGAACTGCTGGCAGTGAGTAGAGTTAGCCTGCAATACAGCTCCAACTGCGCCAACACAGCTCTTATTGCTTACTTGTAACCTGATGTCTGAAGTACATCTGTTTGCCATGTGCAGGATTACATTGGCACATATTCTCCCAGCATTGTGAAAGCCAAAATCAGATTCAGCCACAGAATGAAAGTAATACAACTTGTTTGTCACTGTCTATTGCAAATAATTTATGAATGTGTTTTGAAGGCTAAGGTGTGTATATGCGTGTATGAGGAAGGGAGAGAGGGAGGGAGGGAAAGAGAGAGAGAGAGAGAGAGAGAGAGAGAGATTTGTAGTGATATCCAGGGGCAAACGGATCAGAGGATGATAAGGAAACAGAGACAATTACTTAGCTATTGATTAACATTTTGTAACTGTAAAGCTGAGAGCTATCAAAGTTCAGGACATGAAAATGCAAAGGTAACAAAAAAGAAAACCCTTAAAGTTGCATTTAACAAATTGTTCCCTTCCACATAAATATTGAACAAAGGGATTACAAGAGAGTAAGAGAGAGGAAGTGCACCATTTTTTGCACCTGAGAGTTCCCATCACGTGGATCCTGCTCTTGTGAAAGGTCCCATTGTTTCTTTGGTTGTGAAGCTAATATAACTATGTGAAGTAGTGCTGATTTGAATCAAAGTATTGCCTTGACCCAGACCATTGTAGCTTTTCAATTTGGTATGTTGTATTGACTTAGAAAATTGAATTTATCTACTTCAGCACCTTGATTCTAAGGTCTGAAGCAGGCTTTCTCTCTTTGTCTATCTACTTGATTTTATTCATGTGTTCTGCATATGAAGAGAAGACTTCTGAAACAGTCAGACCTAGGCAATACAGCTATTTTGATCCAATCTGGAGATGATTCTGCAATCCACTGTGATTCAGCTAAGCTTTGTCAGGGCAAATTACCTCATCGAAAATCTATACAGCTTTGCATGCTAATAGCAGCCATGCACATTCTGCGATTTACCCAGAAGTAAAATAATCCTTGGACCCTTTCATAATTGCTGTGAGGATCTTATGCATAGGGTACAGAAAGGGCTGAAACAGTCCAAGGAACAAATAGATCATGAGAATCTCTATTCATTGTTTGCCTTTTTACTACCCGTGGCTGTGGATTGGTACAATTAAGTAGCTTCAGTCACCCTTGAAAGATATGTCCCAGAAAATGATGCCATGAGTTTAAAATATACTGCAATATTCATGATTTTATTTGCTGCCATAGGCCACAACAGTGGCTGTCCTATACACGTGCACACAATGCTCCAGATTAATGTAATAATAATGTAATTTCCAGGTCCACTGACAAAAATCCAATGTGTTCTATGAAAAACACTTACCGGTAGTACCAGATCATCAGGAGGAAGAAACTTAAAATATATATTACACCACATGCAATGTTTGACTTGACTTTATGTGTCAGACACTGAAGAAGACAAGGGGTTGAACTCTTTTAGAAGCATGCAAAATATTTCACTTTTTCCAGAGTCAGAAAACATATGATAAGCCATGAGGCCTGCCTGACAACACAACTCCTTTCTTTAGTCTGTCTCTTCAAGCCTGGGCCCGGCCTCTTCTTTTGTCATGCTTAACACCTGCTGCAGGGTAGCTGGCTCTTTTTCTTTGTGCCAAGAAGCTCGCACTGTTTCAAGCACACCCCAGGAAATGTACAGGAAAGGCAGCAGCGCAGCCTCTTTTACCTATAAGTACTCACAAGGCTTCTTGGGAAGAAGGTAGAAGCACAATAGAATGATTAGTAGAAATAATTATACCAATGCATTTTGCTGGGAAATTATTACTAAATAATCAAAATTTTCCATTTTTTCAAAGGTGTAGATATTATCCATTGAAAGTTTATGCTTCATATAATAAACCTTGAAGGAAGGAATGCAAACTGGAAAGTAATTTTGGCATTTCCCTATCAGCTTCCTATTCCATCACATTCCCTAATACTGGCAGCATCTTGTCAGAAAATTCTGAAAACAAACCACAACCACCTTGAGGAACAGTTCTTTTTTTTTTTTGGAACGTAGAATAGTAGGGTTGGAAGGGACCTTGGAGATGAATAGAATAGAGCTGGAAGGGATCTTGGAGGTCTTCTAATCCAGCTCCCCATTCAAGCAGGATAACCTGTACCATCTCAGAAAAGTGACTGCCTAGTATCTTCTTAAAAACCTCCAGTGATGGAGCACCCACGATTTCCAAAGGCAAGCAGTTCCACTGGTTGATTGTCCTCACTGTTAGGAAGTTTCTCCTTAATTCCAGGTTGCTTCTCTCTTTGGTCAGTTTCCAACCATTGTTTCTTGTCCTGTCCTCTGGTGCTTTGAAGAATAATTTGATGCATTCTTCTCTGTTGCAGTCCCTCAAATACTGGGATACTGCTATCATGCCTCCCCTATTTCTTTTTTTCTTTAAACTAGCCAAACCCAAGTCCTGACACCGTTTTTCATATGTTTTAGTCTCCAGGCCTTGGATCATCTTAGTTGCTCTTCTCTGAACTTTTTCCAAGGTCTCAACATCTTCTAGGCAAACCCCCTGCTCAAGCAGGAGATCCTTTACCATTCTGGACAAAAGGCTGTCCAGTTTTTTCTTGAAAAACTTTGCCTTCTGAAAAACATTGTTCTCTGAATACATAAACTTTGTATACAAAATTGCATCCTCTAATTTTGAAGATCTTAGATTTATCTGTAAAATTTCTTATGTGTAAACTAAGGCTACGGTCCTTTTCCTGGTTTCCTGGGCATAAGCTACACATAATTCAATGAAGCTTATTGCAGAGTAAGCAAGTATGGGACTGGCCTTCAGGGTTGGCCTGTATGGCTGCAATATTATCATTAAGTGAGGGGGGAAAATGATTCAGCACAAGCTTATTGAGAGTCCAATTAATTCTGTGAGAAATAATTTTCAAGGATTATTATAAATATAATCCCCACTGAAGGATTAAATTTACAACAATAGACAACTACGCAAAACATACAAAACAAATTTGAGTTTGGATGCAAGTCCTATTAAAAGTAACCATGGACATTTACGAATATTAATGTATTTCCTTTATGAGGAGGATTATAAATCTCTCCAACTTTTGAACTCCATTTTCATGAGTAGCAATACTACTCAATCAGTGTTATCTGGCTTATAATTCCCAACTCTCTATTGCTCTTCCATGCCGGGTTGTGTAGATATGAGATTGGTCATAAGAAGACTGGCACAAGTCTTGGCAGAGAGCTTTGCATTTTTCAATCTCTAACCTCAGAATCACTGGGAAGACAAGTCATCCATTTTATTTTCTGCAACTCTGAGAGGATCTTTTAAAATCTCTGAGTTTACTTGCCCTAAATAGAAATATGGCTTGGCTTTTCTTTCATGAGTTATACAACCATTTAAGTACATGCAGGTTATGTTCTAACACTTTCCACTGCAAGGATGCTCTGTAAATATCTGTAAAAGAAAACAGAAAATTCAATTGTATATATAGCTAAGATTATGCTAGGCAATTTTTCCTCACATTTCACAACAATCAAAACAGAATCGTAAGCATTAAGTACATTGCAAAAATAAACTGGGTATATCGACCATTAAGGTAAGGAGTCTGCATTTATAAACTTGTAATAGAGAAGGAAGAAGTATGAAGACAATATTTAAGCTTCATAAAATGGGTCTCTGTTTAAATCAAGCCTTTGAAGAAATTACAATACCTGTAATAATCTAATTCTCAACAAAGGTGCTTTTGAAATTAATCTCACTAGGTAAGTTGAAATTTCTAGTGGATAATCATGGCAAATGTTAACACCAAATTTCTCTCTGTATGTGACATACACTGCCACATAGGATTTATAGTAATTGTAATCAGGTGTGGTAATTTCTTTTAGAACCCTTCACAATATTTGTTAGAGATGGATAGAAAAAAAATGGACACCCTTATACATTTATCCATTTACCGTAATATCATTTATATGTGAAAAGAGATGGGATTGCATTAAAGGATCTAATCCACTGGAGATGCGAACTACTTCCCTTGCCAAAGTCTGTTTTAAAAGTGGGCTGTGCCTGGAGGTGATTATATAGTGGAACGTTCGTGACACCTAGTGGATGGTACTTTCTGACACTTTTCTTCTGAACTACTTCAATATTTGCATCCTTACAAGAAAGACTAGTTTATAAACTGCTGCAGCAAATGACATCAGAAGGGCTAAGAGTATATTCCAGGCTTTAAAATGTGAATTACCTTTCTCATTAATCAGCCAGCATCTCCCTTTCTTTTTTTACATTTTTCGGGTTTTTGAAGATTGAACAAAATATCTTGCAGCAGCTTGCTTACCTTATTATTTCTGGGTTGCAATTTTAGCTAATACTTTCCTATATCATCTACTGGCATCTGGATATTTGCAACATAGACACTGTAGCCTCACTCTTGGGGAATTTAACAGGCACTCTAACTCATTCCCACTAGAACCTCTGGACAGTTCAAGTGATCTGTCAGTTGTCAACAAATGTCTTTTCCACCCATCCATGTCTGTGCAGTTTTGTTTATGATCACTTGTGATTACTAAAGATTATGTCATATCAAAAAGCCATAGGCAGAAATGATGCCCCCTTTTATGTAAACTGTTCACAAGTCACACTAGTTGTGTGAATTACTTTTCATTGCAAACCCCACAGGTAATGTCAAAAGAATAAACCCTCTTGTGACTGAGGGGGGGGGAAATACACCATTTTAAGTAGAATAAGAAAAAAATTAATCCTAGATAAATTGCCCACAAATAATCTTGAACATTCTGAAGTTAGATCAACCTAGAAATGACCAGGTTACAGGGTTTGGATGATAAAATAAACAATCCAAACAAACTGAATCATTTTTTGGATTGTTGAGACCTTAGAAAGAATACAGAGAAGAAGAACAAAGATGATAAGGGGTCTGGAGGCTAAACCATATAATGAACAATTGAGGGAAGTAGTGTGGTGACTCCCCCAGAAGCTTCCCCAGGTACCTCTCTAGATGTCATCTCGGAGGAGGATGAACCAATTCCTGGTTGATTGATGACTCTGAGCAGCTATCTGTGAGGAATTTGGCTGAAGTGCAGCTGCAGTCTTGAGCCGCAGACTGAAGCATATAACTGCAGCCAATAATGAGGAAGAGGAATGGCCTTCTGCACCTGAACAAAGAACAGGTAGGACAGAGAAAAGACAGGAGCAGAGAAAGCCTTGCCCTTCTTGATGGGCTGCACTGGAAGCTGGCTATTTAGCACAACAGAGAGATGGAGGTGATGCTGGGAATAATGTGATTGTTTCCTAGCTGTGTGTTTCCTGGTCATTGTGATTCCTGCCTCACTTTGGATTGACCCTGTGCCTTGACTTGGATTGTGCCTTGGAAACTCTGGACTTTTCTTGCCTCGTGAACTGTCTTGTGTTGTGGATTTAAGTTTGCCTGGTGGATTCATTTTGACTGAGAAATTTTCAAGTGCCTTGTGGGCTCTTTGGCCATTGCTCTGTGGACTAGAATTGGTCTGCTTGTGATTGGACTTAATTGGGACAGTTTTGGGGTTTGGGTGAAAGGAGTCGCTGGGGAATATTAATAAACTCACTAAACCACAGTTACATGTGTGTGTGAGTGAACGGGATAGCACAAATAGGTATGTCTAGTGTAATGAAGAGAAGAACTAAGGGTGATATGATAACAGTTATCATAACAGGGCTTATCATGGAGAAAAGGGATTTGACCTATTCCTCAAGGCACCTGAGGGCAGGACAAAAAGAAACAGGTGGACAATCATTAAAGAAAGATCCAACCTAGACCTAAGAAGAACTTTCCTGATGATGGGAACGATTCATCAGTGGATCAGCTTGCTTCCAGAAGTTCTGGGCATTCCACCACTGGAGGTCTTGAAGAGGTTTTAAGTTGGACAGTTTATGTTCTATGTTCTAAATAACTGTAACATACTAAGTGAAAAAAGCCTATTCAAGAGTAACAATAGAGCCTAGCATGTTGTGAGCATAGACTTACCAGGTATTAACTAAGTTGCTTAAACATGCTGGGTGACCACAGCCAGCTGTATGAAAAAAGCTATAACTTAAATGATACAGTGAAATCAGGGAATGCTTAGTCTTTGAACAAGTATAAACCTGAAAGGACTAATAGAAGCTTTTGCCACTTCAATTCCTCTTTCTAGACATTTATTCTTAGTTATATACATGTTCTAGAGAAAAAGCCATTCAGAACAGGCTCCCCCTTCCACCGATGATCTGAGAATACCTAAAGATAGAATCCAACCCAGATTGCAAATTTGGGAGAAGCAGTAGCATTAGTGTAGTGTAGTGCTTAAGGCTAGAAATAGGAGGTGGAGAGTGCTAGTCCCACCTTGGCATAAAAGCCAGCTCCTTGACTTTGGGCCAGTCATTCTCTCTCAACCCAAGTTACCTCGCAGGGTTGTGGTTGTGGGGAAAATAAGGGGAGGAAAAAGTATTATGCATGTTTGTCACCTTGAGCTATTTATAAAAATAATAAAGGTGGGATAAAAATCTAATAAATAAATTAGAAGTTCCAGTTTTCTTGAGACCTCTGCCAGTACTTCACCGCTCAGTGGAGATTTGTGTGTTAAGTAGACTATCTTGTGCCCACAAAACTATCCAGATGTTCTCAGATCCATCACATGGTGGAAAATGTTATTCTGTAGAATATGTGGAAGTAAGAGTTATTTGGCCGTTAACTTCTGCCTATGAAAGAGGGGCATCATGTTATTGTTATTATTATTTGCTTCAGGGAGCAAACAGGCTTAGATTCACCCTAGATATTTCAGTAAACTCCAAAGCTTCTTACAAAAGTTCTGCTATACAAACCTGTAGTTTGTTGCTAGTTCAGTTTTGAACTTCAGTGGAAATGGAACATGCACTGGAGGTGGAGGTGCCACTCATTCTTCTAAGAAATTTTCCCCAGCCTTTACCTCCTGGCATATTCAAATATCTCTTTATAACATGCTGTTGGGCATTAAAAGCAATGTTCCGACAAATGACCATCTAGAGAGAATTGGGGGTGCTTTGAATAGAAAAATGGCACAGAAAAGTGATTCCTTTAATCAATCCTCTACCTATTTTGTAATCACTGGTTGTTTGTTTGTTTGTTTGTTTATAGATAATTTAAACTTAGAAAATACATAAGGGAGACAATGTTACCTATTTGTGACAAATCTGCAACACTTGAAGCTTCTGCATTTAAGAGAACATAATAACAGAGTTGGAAGGGACCTTGGAGGCCTTCTAGTCCAGACCCCTGCTCAGGCAGGAAACCCTATACCATGGGTCGGCAACCCACAGCTCTTTCAGCCTTCTCTTGCAGCTCCCAGTCGTCCTCCACCATTCCTTCTCTCTCTCTCTCTCTCTCTCTCTCTCTCTCTCTCTCTCTCTCTCTCTCTGTGTGTGTGTGTGTGTAAAAAAGAAAGTGGTCTCACACTATTCTCCAAGAAGCTGACAAGCTCATTGGGCGGGGCTCCTGCCTTTGCTGCGTCTCCACAGGAAGCAGCAGAAAGCAGGGCAGGAGATCCAGCCCAATAAGAATGTGTGTCAGCTTGTTCGAGAACAGCATGAGGCCAGCTTGCCAGGTGAGCAGAAGATCAGAGAAAGGGAGAGGGTGGGAGAGAGAGAGAGGGAGAGAGAACTCATGCACAGCAGCCTCTATTTCTTTTTAATTAAACTCTTCAATCAAGCTCCCCCCTCATATGTGCGCGCGTTTTGTGGCTCCCAATGGTTTTTTTTCCCTCTGGGAAACTGGTCCAAGTGGCTCTTTGAGTGACCTTCCCAGACAGCTTCCAAGAAGGAAAGTCAATGGGGAAAGCCAGATTTGCTTAACAACCATGTGATTCACTTAACAACTGCAGTGATTTACATAACAAGCAAAAAAGTCATAAAATCAGGTGCAAGTCACCTAATAACCACCTTGCTTAGCAACAAAAAAATCTGGTCCCAATTGTGGTTGTAAATCAAGAACAACATATACAAGCTTAGGGTAGGTTGGTAGAAGTACTGATACAAATCAGGAGGCAAAATATTTGTGCCCAGAGGCTATTCTAATTTATTTATCAATCCTATCATTAAAGAATTTAAAAAAAATATTCCCCAAACCACAATCTAAATTCAAAATATTCAAGTAACTTATCAGTGTTGTTTGAACATCAGCTTTCTCTGCATTACTGTACTTGGAAACAAGAAATCTGATTAATTTTGTTGCTAGGAAAAAAAAAACCATCACAGTGCTCTAAATTCAGAGCTACCGATTCTCATGTTTCTGATTTGTGCCAATGTCTAATTTGACCTCAGTGCTTTTAAAAGGCATCTCTCCTTGGTAACTATTATTTGTTTTTAATTTTAATTATCTCTGTGGCCAGAGGGTGGCTTTTCTACTTAAAGAGACTGTACATTTTCCTACTTTCTTCCCATTAAAAAGTCTGCAACTTTAGTTTAGCAGGTCAAACTGTGGTCCAGTTATCCTTGATCAACAATATTTTAGCATAATGATTTCATATCCTTTGTACATTAACAGTGAGTTATTAAAAGGACTGGATGTACTGTACACTCAGCCACTCTAATATTGCTTCAGTCCAAGTATGCCAAGTGTAGAACATTTTGATTTGTTATCTAAGTAGCAAAAGAAGAAGGGCTGGGCTGGGCTGGGCTAGGGTCAAGAATGGGGAAAAATGTGGTGTTTCCTCTGCAGTCACATGGCAACAACACTGTTATCTGGATCAAGCATCTCTTTGTGTAAAATGTCAATTTCTGGGTGCTTGTATGTTAATAATCCAGAGATGAATTAGTCTGAAAATCATCCTTCTGTCACTAAATTTCCAGATGAGTGGGAGAGGCAGAAAACTGAACTAGCTCTACAGTAGGACTGCCAATTCCTGTGATTTCAGCAGCCAACTATCAGCTCTAATATTAATTGGCTGTCCGGAGTCCAATTAAATATGTGGAAGGTTGTTTTCCTTTTATTTTTTCCCTTTAAAAAAAATTTCACATTTATGTGCTTCCCATATGGCCCACTGCTTCCTGGATTACTGAAATGGTGCAACAATTGAGGGAGACATGAGGCAATGCGCCATAAGTGGCAGTCACAATTATGGCCACATTGATTGCTCCTGGAAGTTAATTCTGACAGCTGGGAGTGGCTGGATCCACACCACCCAATGCTTTAAATACAGTGGAATGCCAGGCCTAGTTGCTTTGTATCCAGGAATGGCCTCCCATTTAGAGCTGATGAGTCATTGTTGCATTCAAATGAGCTACCAGAAGCTGCTTCTAACATAGTCTCCAGACCTTCTTTTCCCATTGGTAGCTGGTTCTGAGGCACAAGCCATCTCTTGTTTCAAAATGTTTATTTATTACAATCACTTACATTCCGCCTTTTAGCATAACTGCCTTAAAGCCGTAAAAACAATTGTAAATAAAATACAGTTTTATTGTCTTACTGAAAATAAAAAAAACAAAGGCATTTCCAAGGAGATTTTCACAAAGCAATTGGTAATAATGGAAGGGACTTTCTTATAGTTTCTCATTTTAGCAGGTAACTTTGGTGAAAAGAATCTTATAACCTACTGTATGTATGTACATATGTATGTATGTATTTATACTTTCTCTGTGTCTCTTTCTTCCACTTTTCCTCCAGGACTCAGGATGACATATCTGCCAATTTTTTTTTCTCCCCAAGAGGTCTGTAAGATGAGCTGGCCTGACAAAACTGATATGCCTAAAGCCATCCAGTGAATTTCAGACACCCACTGACAATTTGAGCTTAAGTGGATTTGGGTCTCTCTGGTCCTAGTCCAAGAATCTGACTACTTCTACACCGTGACATGTCTCCTCTTTTTAAGGACATTTAGTACAGTACCTTACTAGTTTGGTAGTTATCCTACTTATTACATCTAATAAGATATGTTGTTATTTGAGCATTTCAAGGAAGATAAGCAGTGTCATTGCATCATCTTTGTGACAGCCCTTCACATTTTGAAAGGCAACTATCATGTCGCTTTTTTTTTATCCTTCTGTACAAGGCAATTATTGTGCACTCATTCTGCCTCATTCACTAGATGTTGTTGAATGGTACAAACAGAAATGACTTTGTAACCTTCTACATTTCCTATTGGTTCTTTCACCTTTTTTAAATAAGGGATAAAACAAATACTTTTTGTCTAGAGAAAGTTCTTCACCTAACTCTGCTGACTAGTCCTTCTCAGAGTTCAGCAACATCTGGAGATCATAGCATTTCCCCATCTATTTTTGGTAATACTGCAAGTCATATAGTTGGAAATATTCATATTTGTCCTTTTTCAAAAATGAATCATAACCTTCCATCTTCCCTCATAGGACTCATCTCCAGATGCCCCTGAATCTTTGTTGCCCTCCTTGGGACACATTCCAGATTGCATATATCCTTCGTAAATTGCTAGTGCCCAGAATTTAAATGGACTGGGAGAAAATGTCAGTGCTAAAATGGAAATGTGTGCTTTGGCAACAACATCAATACAGCAAGAGAATCACGCTCAGCTCTTATGTTTCCAACAGGCCATGAAACTAAAACTGCAATATTGTCCCATTTACCAGGCCATGTAATCTACTGATTTTGAGGAGATTTACTTCTGAGGGGTGTTTTTATTTCTGAGGAAGCCATTTGAATGTCTCAAAAAGAGGTAGACAAAAGGCCAGAGAGATTAAGCTGTACAGAAGGGTAAGGGATTGTATCTTCCACTCAACCGGCTATAAGAAACTCTTGGCCTGCCCAGTGAAGGGGGAGTGATGTTTTGAAGTCTGTTCTAACACACACAAACACATATTAGGCAGCACAGAAGATCCTTTCGAATGAATGGCAACACAAACATCACCTGTCTGCAACTCTTTAAAACTGCTAAGACTTTTCCTGAGTATGAGCAAATGCTTCTTTTTTTAACAACCCCTGTAATCCCTGAATTGAGCTGAGCATTTCAATGGCCAGATGCCCTTCCTGGCACCTGCACAGAGCTTACAGCAAATATTTTCTCTTTGTGCCCAGAGAGAAAAATATCTGCCACTACCTAAGACTGAACTCCCAGCTCCTGATTTTGAGGTGACAATACTTCTTCTAGGCCATCACACCACTCACAATGAGCAATTGCTAATTTGGTTTAAATTTCTGGCCTTGAGTACTCCAAAACACTTTTTGCTTCCACAAAATAACCCTTTTCTAGTTCTGAACTCCTGGATGTGGACCTGTCAAAAATGATCTAGTTTCCAAATTAATTTGGTGAGACCTGAGGCTCTTCAGAAAGTCAGTACATTGTTGATGCATTCCTAGAATACACAGCTACAAGATAATTTTGAGGGTTCAGGAATGTGTCACACATTACACTAAGCCATGTAGTTTGGTTTTGGCTAACTATTTATTTATGTGAACCAGGATATTATTGTTTATTCAGAAAATCAGCATAATGCATGAAGCCAGCAGTGGTGTTCCTTTGAGCAGAAATGGACAGCATGTAGACTGGAAGCCAAACATAGATTTGGTTTGGAAGGTTCTTCATTACTATACTAAGATATTCCAATGATGTAGCTCACCGTACAAAATAATACCTAGCAATTCCTGATATAGATGAAATCACTGTAAAGTATGGTCAGAATTCAGGCTTGCAAGTTTGGTGTTTTTTCTTTTTCTTTTTCTTTTTTTAATTTCCTATGTTGCTCAGTCAGGGCCAGAGATCAAATGATGACTCAGATCTGGAGTTAGAGGAAAACAGTACTTCAGGAAGTATAGCCAATTATCCATTTCACCATATGAGTTCTACACTGGATAATCACCATATATCAGTTCAAATTTATATGGGAATCATTATAAATCAAGGGTTTGAAATGTTTAATTTGATGGGGAGAGGTTAGGAAGAGAAACATTTTATTGTTGGTACTGATAAATGAACTGTAAGGGTCCTAATTGTCAGTCTACTGAAAATCATCAAGCAATCTGTCAAAAGAACCTCCTCTAGCTTCAGCGTACTCCTTTATTAAAGAATACTCATTATTCTGACCAAATTTGTACTTCTTCGGGGGGGGGGGACATGGTAATTAACAAGCAACCTAGAACTAAGGAGAAATTTCTTGGCCATGAGAACAATCAACCAGTGAAACAGCTTGCCTTCAGGGGTTGTGGGTGCTCCATCACTGGCAATTTTTAAGAAGAAACTGGAGATCCATTTGAATCCATTCCAACCGGAAGAAAATATACCATGTGCTGCAACACAAGGAAAGCTTTTTTGAAAGTCACCTTATAATTTAACAACATGGTTTACACTTTTTTGTTGATCATTCCTGAGCTGAATTTTGTATGTCAATGTTTGTCTATCTCCAACTAAAATCAATCTGCATTTGGTCACAGCATCTGTAGTTAGATATCCCTGCCTCTTGTGCTATGAGCAACTTGTGCAAGTACTAAGATGAAACCCTTCAAGCATGAATAATAAACTAAAACACACTCTGGAAGATAGATTAAAGCACCCCGGCACTTTGAGATAACATTTGCAATGCGGATAAAGCGCCCGTGCTTTAATTTTCCAGCCACCTACAACAAAATAAGCAAGTGTGCAGAAA
Organism: Vipera ursinii; assembly: GCF_947247035.1. NCBI lineage: Eukaryota > Metazoa > Chordata > Lepidosauria > Squamata > Viperidae > Vipera > Vipera ursinii. Next base: position 51,899,239 of record NC_139513.1, on the reverse strand, counting down.
TAGTATTTTTCTTTCAGAACCAGGTTTCCAAATTATTCACACTGAAAGAAAACAACCAAAAATGATTTTCAGCAAACAGTGCGTGTAGAAAGATTATACATGATTATCAGCATTGCAGCGATAACTTGTCCATTTGAAGCAGAGTGTAAAGAAACACAAAGCTGTTTCTTAACGGACTGCGTACGCTTTAAGTCTAATTAAGCAATGGATAAATGTGGTTGGCTAAACACTTTGAGACTGCTGAGAATCAAATTTGGTAGCAAAAGCAAACTGTGTGTGCTATGCATGTAAGGAATGTCCATGAGAGAGAGGGAAAGCAAAGCAAGGTATCAAATAGCACTAACATATTTGCTCAGAATCTTAGAAAGATAGGAGTAAACATTTTAATACAAAAAAACCCTAAGCAGATCTATTAAAATATAAAGCCAAGTTTGCAAAATACACAAGTTTACTTGCACTGACCTTGAAAAGACTGCTACAGCAGGAACTATAGAAAATCAGAAGTTGCCTTGCAACAGATAAAGAATAGATACATATAAATAAAACAGGAACGGGAAAAGAATTAAAATATAATATATTATGGATTTTTTTAAAAAAAACAGTTTTAGATTCTGTATAGGGAGGTTTCTGGATTGATACTTCAAAATACATTATAGTGAATCATAAATAGAAAAATAAAATGAAATATTTTCTCTTGCAAGCAAGAAGCTGTTATATGCAGCTTTTATAAAATAAAATACAATACAGGTCGTCCTTGCCTTATGACCACAATCAAGCCCAAAATTCATGTTGCTATGTAAGGCAGTTAAGTGAACCATGCTCCATTTTACAATCTTTGTTGCCATGGCTTTTTAGCAAGTCACTTCCCACATTCACATTGTTTGTCAGAAGCTCCTAGGATGGTTGCAAATGACAACCCAGAACCCCAGGATGCTGCAATCGTTATAAATATACGCCGGTTCCTAAGCACCCAGTTTGATCACATGACTGTGGGGAATGCTGCAATGGTCCTAAATGTGAGAACTGGTCATAAGTCCCTTTTTAGTGCCATGGTAACTTTGAGTGGTCATTAAATGAATAGTGGTAAGTCTAGAACTATCGGTATACAAATAGTTAAAGTACTATATTTTACTTTTATGAATTTGTCCAGACAGTCATAGATTTTTAAAAAGCATCCCTTTCTATGAAAAAGGAAGAAGATAATAATATTGTAACTATAAGATGTTTGGGTTTGTCTTATATATCTTGAAGTATTAATTTATAAAATAATATGTATGTAATATAAAACTAGTTTTGGAGATTATGCTTACTGTAACCTGTTACAGTAAGTTACTGTATATTTTTGTCTCTGATAATTATCTTGGATAAAATATATTAAACGCAAATAAAATGCAGCTATTTGCTGGATAAAGAGAACAAAAACATTAAAAACATTAAATAAAAGACATCAAAACAATTGATATTCATAAGTTACTAAGAAATACTCCCCTAAAATAAGACCGCCAGATAAAATTATCAAGGCAAAAGTAACCAGCTATTAATTGCAGGTGAATTCTGCAAACTATTACAGAAAATGTGGCTGCATTAAACTTTGTTTTTGAGTTCAAGTCACACAAAAGGAAATGGATATAGAATTAATCTGCTTGCCTGGAAAGTTTAATAGGGAATGCTATTAACCTTATTGTAGAATCTCTGTAAAAATTACAACATAATAGAAAATGAGCTAGCAGTTCAACTGTTCAAGGACAGATTCTGTTTCCATACAGAAGTTTAGTAAATCAGTCTTTTTAAAACTGTTGAGGGTAAGGTACTAAAGTGTAATAGCAGGGAGGTTTTCTGGTATTGAGGTTAGTTAGTTTTTCATGGTAGTTAATTGACTTAAGGCTCTTCAACAGGTTCCATTGACTGATTGTGATTATGTGTCATCAAATTATTTTCAGCTCCTAGCAGCTTCATAACTCAACTTTACTGGAATTTCTCCTGTATTCAACTGGAGTTTTCATAATCCCAATCCCCCATCTGTGGTCTGCTGTAGACTGTCAGCAGCCCAAGAAAAATCACATTTTAAAGGAATATTCATGTCGTAGCAGCTTGTCCTCCACTTCTGTATTCACAAGAATCAGTAGCTGTCAACATTTGTGAAGTGAAACTTGATGCAAAATGTTTGTTTTAAAATTTAGAAACAGTTCATGTTTCATTATTTTATTTCAACTTTGGTCAAACCCAGTTCAATGCATTTGGTCATGATATTCCTTCTACAGCAGCTTTCTCCAAATATTAGATTGATCCATGTCAAATAAAGCAAATCTAAAGCATGGGCTTAACTGAACACTAGAGTGGCCATTAAATAATAATAATATATTTTCCTATGTTTATTACCCCATTCCTATTTATGTATAGAACCTATTTTGTCCATAATAACTCTGAAGAAGGGTTGATTCAATTCAAAACGTGAGAGAGAATATGTCAAAATTGAACACCAATTTGGTATTTTCCCTCCTCCTCTGTTTTTTTCCTAGTCCAACATCACCCCTTATACTAGACTCATTCCCTTTAAGTTAAAAAAAACTTAAGTTCATTTAGTCTTCAATTTAGGCTGCGCAATAGAGCCTACCATTGGAGATTAACTTCTTTTGGTAGTGGACAGATCCAGTGATTCTCTGTTGCTTCTACTGTATTAAATTGTTATCCTTCTTAATAGCTTGAGTGGAATGATTGGGTGGGGTCAGACCTTGAAGGGTTAATTTAAAAAGGTAATAATTTGGGAATTTGATTAAACTCTTTGGACATTGGCTCATGATTCCCCCTTGATGTGTCATCTTGTCTCACATATGGGTTAACTTTTAGATAAAACATTTGGAAGGTTTCCAGGTTGCCCTTTCAGTTTAAATCCAAGGAAGTTCTTTAAGTCCTAAATCTGTGCTCAGTGTTAGAAACATACAGGATGCAATGTTAGTCTGGGGATGTCTTCAAATATAAAAGAAAAGTGTGCTTCATCTCATCCAGAATAGAATGCAGAGTTGGAAGGGACTTTGTAGGTCATCTAGTTGAATCCCCTGCTCAAATAGGAGACCCTGTACCATTTCTGACAAGTGCCTGTCCAGTCTCTCCTTGAAAGCCTTCAGTGATGAAGCACACACAACTTCTGAAGGCAGGCTGTTCCATTGGTTCCATAACTAAGGCAGAATATCAGCAAATAGCTTGAGCCTGCAAAGATGGAGTGAGGAAAGCTAAGGGCAGATATGATATTGTCGCCATTATGGAAACATGGTGGGATGAAACCCACAAATGGAACACACAGCTAGAGGGATTTAAATTATTCAAAAGAAATAGACCAAATAAAAGAGGAGGTGGAGTTGCTCTCTATATAAGAAATAACTACATCTCTACAGAAATAGAGCACAACAATGATGAAAACTATAAACCTGAATGCATTTGGATCAATATAAAAGGGAGAAAAAATGACATTGCCATAGGTGTGTACTATAGGCCACCCAACCAAACAGAAGAAATAGATGAACTTTTTGCTAGTCAGCTAATTAGGTATGTAGGAAGCACCTCACAATAGTAATGGGGAACTTTAACTACCCTGACATCAACTGGGAGACAAACTCTGCACAAAGTGGAAGATCAAACAGATTCCTGACAAACCTAGCAGACAACTTTGTCACCCAAAAAGTAGAGAAGGGAACTAGGGGATTAGCCATTTTGGATCTAATTCTCACTAACAGAGATGAAATGATAGAAGGTGTTGAAGCCACAGGAACCTTGGGAGGAAGTGATCATGCAATATTGGAATTCAACATTATGGAAGCACAAGCAATAGAATACAGTCAAACTAGAGTCTTGGACTTTAAGACAGCTAATTTCAATAAACTTAGAGAGACCATGGGAAGAATTCCATGGATGAGAATCCTAAAGGGGAAAACAACTCAAGAAGCTTGGGAAATTTTGAAAAGTGAGATAATAAAAGCCCCGTCTAGCACAATACCAACAAAGAGGAAAAATAACAGCTCTCAAAAGAAACCAGCATGGCTGCATGAAGAACTCTCTGATAAATTGAAAGATAAAAAGGACAAGTATAGAAAATGGAAAGAGGGGCACATAACTAAGTCAGAATATCAGCAAATAGCCCGAGTCCGCAAAGACAAAGTGAGGAAAGCTAAGGCTCAAAATGAACTAAGGCTTGCGACCAAAGTCAAAAATAACAAAAAAAGCTTCTTTCAACATGTAAAAAACAAGAAAAAAGTGAAGGAAATGATTGGTCCATTAGTAAGTGAAAGTGGCAAGAAGGTGACAAGCAACAGGGAGAAAGCAGAACTATTTAACTCATTTTTTGCATCTGTCTTTACACAAAGGGAAAAAAACAAACCAACCTACAGTATCAAAAATAGTGCCATAAAAAAAAGAATAGAAACACATTAAGATAGGCAAGAAAATGGTAATTGAGCATCTGTCTAGCCTGGACGAGTTCAAATCACCAGGACCAGATGGATTGCACCACAAGGTTCTCAAGAAACTGGCAGATGTGATCTCAGAACCACTGAACTATATTTTTCAAAGATCCTGGAGCACTGGGGAGCTACCAGAAGACTGGAAAAGAGCTGATGTGGTTCCCATGTTCAAAAAAGGGGAAAAATGTATCCAGGAAATTACAGACCTATCAGCCTGACCTCAATACCTGGGAAGATTCTGGAAAAGATAATCAAACAACGAATCAGCGAGCACCTAGAGGCAAACAAAGTCAAACATGGGTTTGTCAAAAACAGATCATGCCAGACAAATCTTATTGCATTCTTTGACCAAGTGACAAAATTAGTGGATCAGAGGAATTCTGTGGATATAATTTACTTGGATTTCAGTAAGGCACTTGATAAAGTAGGTCACAAACTACTACTTGATAAGATAGACAAATCTGGCTTAGACAGCATCACCACCAGATGGATTCGTAGCTGGCTGACCAGCCTTACTCAGCATGTGGTCCTCAATGGAACCGCATCTACATGGAGGGTAGTATGTAGTGGGGTGCCCCAGGGCTCTCTTCTGGGCCCAGTGCTCTTTAACATCTTCATCAACATTTTGGATGAGGGGATAGATGGGCAACTCATCAAATTTGCAGACGACACCAAGCTGGCAAGAATAGCCAACACTTAAGACAGGCTAAAGATACAGGAAGATCTGGACAGACTTGAATACTGGGCGCTATCTAACAAAATGAAATTCAATGGTGAAAAAAGTAAGGTTCTACATTTAGGCAAGAAAAACCAAATGTACAGGTATAGTACAGGGGGTAACTTACTCAATAGTAGTAACTGTGAGAGGGATCTCGGAGTCCTAGTGGACAATCACTTCAATATGAGCCAGCAGTGTGCTGCAGCTGCCAAAAAAGCCAACACAGTGCTAGGCTGCATTAACAGAGGGATAGAATCAAGTTCACATGAAGTATTAATACCACTTTACCATGCCTTGGTAAGGCCACACTTGGAATACTGCATCCAGTTTTGGTCACCACGATGTAAAAACGATGTTGAGACTCTGGAAAGAGTACAGAGAAGAGCAACAAAGATGATTAGAGGTCTGGAGGCTAAAACATATAAGGAACGGTAGCTGGAATTGGGTATGTGTAGTTTAATGAAGAGAAGGACCAGGGGTGACATGATAGCAGTGTTCCAATATCTCAGGGGCTGCCACAAAGAAGAGGAAGTCAAGCTATTCTCCAAAGCACCTGAAAGCAGGACAAGAAGCAACGGATGGAAACTAGTCAAGGAGAGAAGCAACCTATAACTAAGGAGGAACTTCCTGACAGTTAGAACAATTAACCAGTGGAACAACCTGCCTCCAGAGGTGGTGAATTCTCCAACACTGGAAGTTTTTAAGAAGAGACTGGACAGCCACTTGTCTGAAATGGTATAAGGTTTCCTGCCTGAGCAGGGTGTTGGACTAGATGACCACCAAGGTCCCTTCCAACTTTACTATTATGATTATGATTAAGTCAACTTCAGTAAAAGGCAAGATCATTCAGATATATTGGCTGATGTAGTATACAATTGGTGGCTGGATTCTTTTTAAGCCAGATTAAAGCTAGTTGCAAGGAAAAAGAAAGAAAAATACATATTTATCTAAAGATTCAAAAACAGATGATAATTTAGCCCTCAGAAATAATACATTAATAAATGACTTTCACACTTGGTGTATTTACAATATAATAAGATTCATTTTATCACTTACAAATCAAATGAATTGTGATATATACAATAACCAATAACACAATAACCATGCATTTTAATAGTCCGGCTTGGGAGGAAGCAAATTCCAAGTTTCCTGAGGCACCCCACTGTTTCATTGTGACTATAAAGAAAGGGGAGGCAAAAATAATGTTGAAATGATATTAATTAGCTATGAAATATATTCAGTACAAAACATTGTTCATAAACAAAAGAAAAGGCTGAACTTGCCCATAAGCTAATCATTTTATGAGAAAAAAATGGAAATTAATAAAGTTGTGAAATTTAACCAGTTATCCAATATATAACCACAATCTGAAAGTGGACAGATTAAATTATATGAGTTTTGAAGGTGTCAGGATTTGATCCAATTCAAGATTTTATTCAATTATAAGGTTAGCCAGGGAAAGAGCAAAATGCTTGCAGCTGTTTTTGTTTGCTTGTTGTTTTTAGAATGGGATGAAAATAAAGAGAATATTACACACTCCAATGAATTTAGCCAATTGAAGCAAACTGTAACATTCTTATTCTGCTTTGTATTTTTATTTTTATTTTATTTCTAGTGTGTTTTATTTGGACAATAATAAATTCTATTTAAACAGAATAGTAGATTCTTTAGAAAACGTTAATTTGCAAAATTTCAGCCCCCAAATTTTCCATTTTTTTAAGGGAGAAATAATTGGAATGAAAAAAAAATAGTCCAGCTTATCCACCAAATAGTCTGTAGAAAAATTGTGCTGAATTAATGCAGAAAGTGTTCTATTCCAAATTACTAAGGAAAAAAATTAAATGTTTTTATTTTTAAAGATTGGAGAGTCTATCACAATTTGACTATCTGCTTTCCTGGCTGGTTGACTTATTTCATGCCTCATTGGCAATGTTAGCCTCTTCTGTATATTGTGTTATCAATATTGCATATATAATCCTGATTATTTCTTTATGTCACAATGTATTATGCATGATAATTGAACAATAGCCTCACTATGTCAGAGTCACTTATGCAATGGAAAACAGTCACTTAGTACAGACAAGGTAGAGATAGGCAAAAGGAAAACATAGCAGAGTAGATAGAGAAAAACAAGACTGACAGAACAAGAATTGCAGACAGCTTGGACACAGGGGCTAAAGTACAGGTCACACAAATAGAGTTATGAAAGGATTTAAAAGGTGTATTTACTTGAATAAATGGAAAGTATAACACAGGAAAGACTAAAATAGATAAGAAAGACCAGCAGAATAAATTTAAGTCTCTTTCCCTCCACATGGGAATCTACCAAAATAAATTTCAGCAGAACAGCATGAGAGACAAGCAGCAGAGCAGCATTCCCTGCTCTGATAGGCAGATTTTTCAGAGCATGGGTCAACTTGCCACGGCCAACTCACCACGGCCAACTCGCCACATGATTCACTTAGTTCTTTTTATTTTTGTTGACCACGTTTTGGTCAAAATTATTTTATCGCTTGTATCAAAGGAAATAATTCTTATGACTACTAGTTTTTGTAATGCTTTGATGAATAATAAAAAGAAGTAATCCTGTTGAATTGTCCCACAGTGAGTTGTCCTGCGGTGAATTGGCTGTGGCGAGTTGTCCCACAACGAGTAGACCGTGGTGAGTAGGCCATGGTGAGTTGGCTACAACAAGTTTGCCGCAGCAAGTTGTCCTAGACCCTTTGCGGAGGTGATAATATCAATATCAGAAAATCCTAACACCACTCACTGCCCAGTTTTATCCATATAGGAAAGCTATAAGAATATTTGAGACCACAAAGCCAGGATCTCCAAATTATCTTTCAATATGTTTGAAACCATATTAAGGCACTTGATTCCATGCCTCAAATTAATTCAAAGATTTGAATAGAAAGGATTATTTGATCAAATCTCCTTTGAATCGAATCATTTCAAAGTCCCTTAAGGCAGACATGTCAAACTCGCGACGTCACGTGACATCACTCAACATATCGGGAGAGTTTTGCCATTGCCGGCAATGGGTTGGGTGCGGCTTCTGGATGACGTGTCTGGCCCGCGGGCTGGCAGTTTGACACCCCTGCCTTAAGAGATCAGAAAGAGGTCTAATACAAATGAATATATTGGAGAACACACTGGTAAAGACCAAACAAAGAAATGACTCTACAAATATGGTTCTTAAAAATGAAGGATGATGGTGCTGCCTTGAATTACTGGTTGAAAATTTTGGAGGTTACCAAGAAGGCTGGCTGAGGTAATTAAGAAAATCAAGCAAGACCATTGTAGCATCAAAATAAAGAAAACAACAAAGTAGAGCATCTAATATATATGAAAATTCTAAGATTTAGTTGAAGCAAAAATAAAGCACCGAGACCCTTTTTAAAAAAAACCTATATAAAAGTCAAAAATAATTTGACAGCATTAAAAGAAGAAAAAGAAAACAGAAACACGTCAATAAGGAAGTTTCAATAATTTTGCAAAAATGAATATTGTACTGGAACAATGATAAACTGCCAAAAAAACCAAAACAAATAAACAAACAGCTTCTCTTAAAATGATTTTCTTTGACTGGAATCAAGAGTAACAATGCCACAAAAGTTTATGACTACTACATGGTTCTGAATATACATTCCTCCTATTCTTTTCAGTTGTACAACTGAACAAACATGATTTAGTTCATCATTCACCCCCCTTCCCCCCCCCACAACATTCTCCACTTGAATATAAAATCAAAACTGTGTGTTATCTGCAAAAGTATGGTCAGCAAGGAAAACTTTTATCAAACAGCTAGGCAAATAATAATAATTAAAAGTTTCTTCACTTTTTACTTGAGTCAATTTTCTATCCAGTTCATAGAATTAATCACAGCTCTGATAGAGCTATAAAAACATTGCCAGAGGGTAATTTTTAAGATTCCAGGAACCGCATGAAAGTCAAAGCCTATGATTAATATCCATGACTTGAACAAAATGGTTGAAATTATGAGGAACAATAATAATAAAAAAGATAAGCAATGTGATAAAAACAGAGCCAAATGCACATTTTGGTTTCACTCTCTATATCACAATCACCAATCTCCTTTAGTGTTCCCCAGTGACAGGAAGGAGCCTTGGGACATGTATGATTCTATAGTACAAATATTTAGTAAGAATTTCAGAGATTGAAAATCTGTCTGTCTGTCTGACTATCTAATCTATCCATCCCAGAATGACTTTGATGCTATATTGATAATGTTATGTAGCAGCTCAATTACTTGTATCTTTGTAACTTCTAGTTCTTAAGGTGTGTGAAATCTATGGCAAATGTTCAAGCAATCTGAACCCTTTGAAACTAGCTCTGATCAGCAGAATGAAAAATGCTGGTAGTTCAACAAAGTTGGGAGGACAAAAATTTCTTCATCCCTGCTTTCAGTGAACAGCAACAATTAAATCAATACTGGAATATTTGTTCCAATTATGTATATTTGTATTTGTTCAATACAAGGATATTTAAGTTGTATACAACCATTCTGACTGCATAAATATTTAATTCTGTTGAGTCTTTTACTGAATTAAAGCTTTTGTTATTGTTGTTGTTACTTTTCCCATGAGGACTGAAGTGCCCTTCACTTTCTCTGCAAGTCAAAATAACTTAAGAAATATGTCAGATGGACAGGTGATCGACACAAAATGGTTTGCTACAACCTTGCAGTGTTTTATTAACTTCCAATTTATGTACCATTTACATGGAACAGTGTCTAAATCATATCTAACCCATGCTAAAGATTTCCTTGTTGTAATTTTTCCTGAACTGGAAAAAAGCATACTGTTCCATAGGGCAGATGTAGTGATACCAAAGGCACATCCATTGAATCCCACCAAAATGCTGTTTTCCCATGGGCAGAGGAAATCAGAGACAGACATGGATTCATGCCATACAGGACTTTAAAGGTGTTAGTTAGCATCCCTGAATTGCAAGCGGAAGCTTCTCTGTCATCTAGTACAAATCATAGAGTAGTAGAATAACAGAAGCTACATATTCTGCTGCATTCTGAACTAGCTGTAACTTCTGAGTTGTCTTCTAGGGTAGTCCTAGGTCGAGTGTATTTTAGTAAGCAAGGTAAAAGGTAAGTTAAATGCGAGTGATCATGAGTCAGGCCTCTCAATCCAGGAATGGGTGCAGCTGATACAAAAGATGGATACAAAAGATGCAAAACCAATGGAACACCTTGCCTTCCAAAGATGTGGGTGCCTGAGAGATCTAGGTCTCCTGGATCTAGGTCTCCTGCTTGAGCAGGGATTTGGACTTGAAGTCTTCCAAGGTCCCTCCCAACTCTGTCATTCTGTATTATATGTATTTGTATAAAGTTCCTCTGAGCCATGGTTGCTATTTGCTCTTCAAGCAAGAGTTATGTGTCTAGGAAGACTTCCAAACTGTGCAGCAGGCTTGTCTAATGCAATGTGATCCTATCCAGAACCAAAGGTGGAAAACTTCTAGATCCAAGTGATTTGAAAATCCCCATAGCTGCTCAGTCTTGCTAGGTTTGAGTTTGAGCTTGTTCATCGCCATCCTGACACCCAGAGCTTCCAACCTCTGAGCAACTAGGGACTGAGATGTACAACTGGATATCATTAGCATACTGATGGATACGCACTCTCCACACCCTTTCCACAGCCATTCCTTCAATGGGTTGCTTTTGTATTTGCAGTAGAGGAGCGGATCCTAGGAGGAAACTGGAAGGAAAGTCCTAGGTTTAATCTGCAAAAAGCCTTTTGCAGACACACACTCTTGTGTTGCTCCTTTCTCAAGACATGATTTCAGAAGGTTAGCAGCTTAGACACATATTCTCACCCTCCTTAGATAAGAGAAGAGAAGCTGTGGAATAACGGGGTTTAATTATTTGGGGACAAAAATAAAATCTAAGTGCAGAAAGGTATGCAGATGGCCTTCAAGAAGGTGTTCAAAGGTTACTGCATAAACACCAATTTAACCTCAGAAAGGAGGAAGAAGTGAGGAAGAAATTCAAAATTCACCACTACTACTACTACCTTGATTCTCTTGGGTATATAGAGAGAAAATCTCTCAGGTTTTCAACATTCGGTTATTTTACTCCACAGCAAAGCCCAGGTTGTTGATGACTGTACAAAATCATGATTTCCAGAGCACAAGCTTCTTAAACTGCTAGAACAAAAACTAGATTGAGATTTGTGCAGAAAAGACCACAGAAACATTTGTCCCAGACACCTGAGAAGGTACATTTTTCTGGGCACTTTTTCCTGCACTTTTGATAGAAAATGTTGTTTCCAAGATATATATATAGTAATAATTCATAAACTGTCTTGCTACCTGGGTTCCTGCTGAGATCCAACAAACACCAACATGCAAATAAAATTGTCAATACATAACACTTGTAAATTATGCCATAGAAAGAATTCAAATGCATAGGCAAGCCAGCTGAGGTGCAAAATCCAGAGCTACAGCTGACTGCTTAAAAGCTAAAATACTTTCATATACAGGTAATCCTTGATATCTGACCATTTTTTCAGTGACCATTTGACATTACAGTGGTGCTGAACAAAGGGACACACATCCACCTGCAAAGTTCTGACTGCAATCATCTGACAAGAATTTGATGGTTGGCAGAATACCAGCCCTGACGACCCTGGGAATGATACAAGTGCCCACCACCATGGGCCAGGAGACCTCAATCAGCTAGGCCCACTGGTGTGCAGGCCTTCTTCTTGCCCCACCACTCTTTTGGAAAGCTTGGACCTTTCCCCTCTACACCAGTCCCCAAAGACTTGGACCTTCCTCCTTCCCCACCATTCTCTCAAAGGCTTGGTCCTTCTCCCTGCCCCTGCAACAGTGGAGCTGGGATTGTGGTAATTGAATGAGGTGGTCTTGTGAGTGTCTTGCTTAACAACCAAAACAATCTACCAAAATGTGGGGTTAGTTGTGTTCATAGGTCAAGTATTGCTTGCACTAAAAGCAGGTCAGACAGAAGAAGATGAAGGTCTCTCCACTGTCATCCCAGAAATACAGGACATGGAATGATGTTCTTATCTTACAGGAAGACAGGTTTCTGCTGAATGATGAAAAACATTTCCTAACAGTAAGAGCAGTTTAACAGTGGAACCAATTACCCAGCCAGATGATGGCCTCCCCTTCACTGAATGGTATTCTTGCACTGAATAGTGGATTAGACTTGATAGCCTAGATGGCATCTTCCAACTCTAGGATTCTGTGACTTGATGTTGGATGGACAAGTTGGCTAGAGCCACCTGGGCTTACTGCTAAGATAATGGGAATAGGAGCATATGTCTTACTCTTGGCTTGGAGAAGTGGGCAACATGAATTGGAATAGACTTTACAAGGACCAAATAACAGTAGTTCTGATCCCTCTTCTCTTAAGAAATAAAGAGCTGGCCATAATCTAATCGTCAGGATTGTGAGGAGAATATAAATTATCCCTGTTCCCTCCTTGCTCAAGAGTAAGGCTGACTCCATTATGTCACTAGGATACTGGCCACTACTCAAGGAAAGCACAGTTTGCTACATGTTGATATTTTAACGGGGTGGTAACAGGATAAGCATTCATTGGTTGCAGAATTAATTGGAAAAGAAGACAGAGAATGTAAGTGTAAAAAAGAAGCATTTAGGTTTTCAGAAGCTGCATTTCCCCCCCCCCCCTATTTTAATGTCAGTATTCAAATGTTAGGCCAGTTGTCTTTAGTGAATGTCGGGAGGAATAGTGGTGACCTATTGTAGGATCCACTTTCTTTCAAAAAAGGAAAAAGTGGAGGAAAGGAGGTTGAAAATCAGAAAGAAATCCAACACAAATAAGCAACGATCTGCATGGTTTCAATACATTTAAAGGTTGCATTGCAAGTTGAAACAAAATGATAAGCCAACCTCTCCAAAAAGAACCATGATTTAGACATCCTTGCTGAAACTATATGATTTTTCTTTCACAGCCAGCTTTTTTTAATATGAACAACACAGTTAATTTACTGAAGTATATGTGCTTGAATAGTACACTTATTCTTATTGTACTTTGTAATTGATGTGGTGTGCTGGTTTTTTATGTATTGCTCATCAAATGACCAATCTGTCAAAATCTTTCACTAGTGTAAGTATAAATATTTCCAAGTTATTGTCTTCATTATTTGTATGAAAGCTGAAGGCATTAAAGTACAATTGCAAATAACTGTAAGAGAGGTTTCATACACCACCTTCAGAAACATTACACTGGACTGGCTCTTACAAGGCAGATTGTTTCCTAAGATCCCCACCCACTCTAAACCAAGGGAGAAATTTTTCTCATCTGGGATATGATGGTTGATATAAAAGCAATTACTGAGTGTAAAGGTACCTTTCCACATTTCGATAGTCCCAGTTCAGAATACTGCCAAGTTATACCCCCAAAGGGTTAAGTCTGTTAAGAAAACTAATTGTATTTTCCATAGAGATGCAACTTATGCTTTGCTGCTGGGATGAAAATCCCTGAACCTGCACTTATGAGATCCTGTAGCAAGTCTCTATCTCTTTTCCCAATACCTTGCATCCTCACCATTGCTGGCTGTTCCCAGTTCATTCACATATTGTCCTGCTCTTCCAGGAAGAAAATGTGGGCTTACAAACTTAATCAGCAAAGGCTGAGACTGCTGGCACTTCTCTAGGAATGAGGATAGAATCCATTCTATTTCAACCACATCTTTCCATTTAAGGCAGGTGTCAAACTTGTAATGTCACATGATGTGTTGTGACTTTTTTTCCATTGCCGTCAATGGGGTGGGCACGGTTTTGGCATGATGCATTGAGCCCACAGGCTGGGAGTTTAACACCCCTGACTGAAGGGGAGAAAGAGAGGGCACAGGGACAGTATTTGTTTTTCCTACAGTTACCCTATGAAGGTGATGTTATTAGTTCATCTAGCATTTTCCCCCATGGAGGTACACCAGATCAACTTCTACCAATCAGAAGAGCCATGTTCTTTTCCCTCAGAGAGACCCAGGACTGAACAATGCCTCTCTTGGTCTCCTGCTCAGAGACAAGGATGACACCCATCCAAATATGAGCTCCTTTCCATTAAGTCAAAGAGAAGAGATGGGGCTGAATCTTGCACCAGATTCCAATCCCCATTCTTTCTTCGTAGTCTTTTGTCTTCTCATTAGCTATACTCAATAAGTCAAAGTCAAAAGGTGGAGAATAGAGAGTGAAGATCTCTTCAGAAGAAGAATGTGGAACTATTTAGTCTCATTACAGCTTAGTTACCTTAGTTAGTTAGTTACAACTAAAGCCTGACCTTGTGACATCTAGATGATTTGAGCTACCTTCATACTGAGTACTAAATGAGTGAACTGCTAAGCTTTTTCACACATCTTATACTGAAATCACTGCAGCATTGTCTGTTTTGTCCTATGATTGTAAATTTTAAGTTACAATAATAATTAGATTTGAATTAGATTTTGTAGTTCCTCTTGGTTTGGATTCACACTTCTGAATAGAAGCCTTTCAATTCTATTTCTGGCTGGAGATACTATGGTGCAAAACTCCCAATTTGCTATTGCTTAGGACTGCAACAAGATACATTTCAGTGCTCCCACATCTCTACATTAGTGGATCATGCACTGCATACTTTGTGCACCTTTATTATTTATTCAGTATACATGGATTAGCAATGTATATTAACATTTCACCTAGATTAGTAAAACATAATAATAATAATAAAATATAAATGTTAAAAAATCTGTGTTCAAATATCAATGTCTAGACCATCTCACAATTGAAGTGCAGGTTTTTTTTTATTAGATATGGATAATATAGTAGATTACTTTTATTTAACAAAGCCCATGAACTAAAGATCCTTCCAGAGAAAGTCGATGATACAGGTTGTATATTAACTACAAAATCATAGGAAGTTCATATATAAAAACATCATTAACAGAGGCAGGTTTAAAAATGAAACCAAACTGCAAGGATTCCTAAAAATAGAAGAAATACCTGGCAAATCTTTTGAGAACACTTATTTTATTTATTATTTCAATTATATTGCCTATTAAGGAATTAAAATAAATTTATGGGTGTTCTAAGCCATTCTTTTCAAAGAGTTAAATAACATATTCACAATAAACCCATGAGTAGAGCAGCAACCAGCATATGGAATGAAGCACTTTGTATTTAGACAACTGAACTTGTCTTGTGTTAAATTTTACAGTAATTAATAAGGCCATGATTTGATAAATGTTATCTTGTCAGAGCAAACAATATGTGATATGTCTAGTACCCCCATGTATCATTCCTTGTTGTCCAGGATAAACATTAATCTGATTGTGGTGTCAAAGCCCATTACAAAAAATGTCACAAGCATCCTAGAATGGTATACTGGAAAAATCTGCTCTAACTCATTATTGAGTTGCAAATATGCTATCATATTTCGGTAAGGTCTATAATATAAAGCTTAAAGAGGATGCCATCTTCTGATTAATTAATCTAGGTTTATAAACAGAAACAGAAAAGGGTTTCACCATGGTTCATGCTGGCAGTAAATGTGGGATTTTGCTTCCAGGGATCTATAACCAGATGAATATTACTGACATGAAGATAAGCTAATGATCATTGCTCCTTAGGGGGAAAATACAGTTAACTTTGGAAAATGTAAGAGATGATCTGAGCTTCCTCTTTTGGCAATACAAAGTCTTCAAAGTGCAATGCTATACATGTTAGTTGAGTCTTCTTTGTAGCTTTTCCTGAAATAACTATACTGTATGATTATAGATAATTTTGTGGTGATGTGGTAGCAAGTACTGTAAAGGAAAAGCAGTAAAATCCATGCCGTTATCAGTCTGTGGGTTCTTTAGCTTGAGAAAAGGAAAAAAAGAAAGAAATGCTGTTGTGAACATGTTGGGCATTTTCATTGCCCAACGAGGAAAAAAAACAACCAAGATTTGCAACCACTTTGGGGTTTTTTTCAAGAATAAGTTCCCATTTATCCCCCGGTCCTTAAATGAACTAGCATAATTTTGTGTCTAAATAGTTCATTTAAAATCTAAGCTTAAATATGCCAGAATAAAACCTGTTCTACAAAGTAAAGATTAAAAAATAAAATGAGATTTCCTATGCTTTGTATGGCTCAGATTTAAATGGAGAGCCTAGCAACCCTTCTATCATTATATATATAAATCCAGCTACAGTTTTAAGACAGGTTTTGCCATGACACATTAGCTTCTTCATCTATAGGAAGGTCAGTTATTTCTCTAAATGCTTTTTGAATATGAACCACTGAATTCATGTATAGACACTTTGATTATATTCAATTGAGATGCTTATTATATCACATTTTACAAAACACTCAATAATTTCTAAAGATTAAGCCACCTGTTTCCTAAATTATAATGGTAATTTTTTCCCTCTAAGAATCATAAATCTGCATTAGAAAGCAGGTTCTTTGTTTAAAATGTAACTAATCCAAAATCTAACTTCTTTGGTTCATAAGAAATTGTGGAAGGCACAATACACCAACTCAAATTAACATTCTTCTGTGCTCTTAAACTCATGTCTTCAGGAAATTTGTCCTTTCAATCTCAGAAAGCTATGCAGAAGTGTAATGACTCTGAACTAATGATGCCACTAATAAACACATATGTACAATGGATGTGAAACTTAGCTACAGTTGCTAATTCAGCATTTTAAATTTTATTAAGAAATGGACCCAGAATTTCAGAAATAAATCAGAGGAGCTACTGTAACAACAATCGCGTATTCTCTATAACCAGCTCTGATGAATAAGATGGCTAGAGAGTTCAGAATACATTTAGTAATCAGTGCAGCTAGTATATTAATATTACTTCTGCAGCTGTTCTCCTTGAAACTATTCAACTTCAAAGTAATTCTAGGAGTATAGCTACACTGTGAGCCAATCCACAAGACTACAGTAATACCATCTGATATTTTAGAAAAATCTTTGCATTTTTTAGATTTTGTTTCAGTTTATTCACCTTCATCTTGTCCACTGACTTCACATAAATTCAGAATTTGATAATCTAGCATCAGTTTTCATGAGAACAAATGGCAGTTTATGGTTGGCATCTTAATGGTACCAAACTCTCAAATTCCTGACATACTGTCCCAGTGGTGTCTTGTCTCACCTGCCTCCTTGGAATGTGCTCCCTCCTTCCTGGGAAACTGTTTCTCTTCACTGTAGTCAATCACTCAATCTCCCCCTTTGTAGACACAATCCCTGATTGACCTCTACCTAATGAACACCTCAATTTATATAGCATGATGGACCCATTACATATGAGTTCAGGAAGAACATCAGACAATATAATTGTCTCTTCCAAAGACATCCTTGGTTCTCAAAGAAGCCCTTTCCAACAAGGAACAGATGAAATCCTTCTCTGAGTATTCAAGGGCAAATCCATCATTACAACCAACATTTAATGCTAGACCCCAAACAGTAAGTTATTCAAATTTACTTCTTGGATTCTCAACACAGCATATAATTGAGACAGGGTATTCTCCACAATGATGTAATTCAACATGTGGTTATGAATTATTGGGAAGGGGAGGGAGGGAGGGAGGGAGGGAGGGAGGGAGGAAGGAAGGAAGGAAGGAAGGAAGGAAGGAAGGAAGGAAGGAAGGAAGGAAGGAAGGAAGGAAGGAAGGAAGTGTTGTGATTCAGGGTCAGCCTGTGGGTTCGGCAGTTGGGTTGGACGACTCAGAGGAGGAGGGTGTTGAAGAGCTTGCTGAGGGGGTTGGAGAGCTTGCTGATGAGAGCCTTCAGCCAGGCCCCTCCCACCTGGTCACGACGCAGACCCAGCTGTGTGAGCCTGACAGCGTGGATGAAGATGACCCACAGCTGGCCCTGTTCAAGGACGCCCGACGCAGGAGGCAGTCAATCAGGAGTAAACAGAGGAAGGAAATGGGGCACCTCGGAAGGAGGCAGAGAGAAGCCACGCCCTGAACTGTATAAAAGGGGAATGCGTGGGAGGGCTGGTTTGCTGAAGGCAACCGCTTGAATAGCTCCTGTTTCATGGTTCGTGTCTTGTTTGCTTTTGTATCCATAAATTTGGTAGGCTTAGTTCCAGCCTCTTGCCTTCTTGTAAAAGGGGTTGTCCCTGCCTTTTCTGCAGGGCCGGTAGCAGGCTGGTACAGAACAGGAAGGAAGGAAGGATTTCTGATGATCCTTGGCAATATCTTACAAAAGAAATTCAATGCGAAAGCTGACAAAAATCATAAATCAATCACTCTAGGTCCCATTGCTTTTTGCCCCCCTTTGATCGTTCTGTTCTGCTATTTAAGTAAGGAAATATCTCTGAAATAATGACCCAGTGTGACACAGGTTGCCTAGTGAATGAATAAAAAGAAAATAGTATAACCCAAAATAAACCACAGGCTAATGAACATGAATAAGAGCCCAATTTTACTTCCAGCTGCAGTCTTTCTTCCAAAAACAAATGTAGCCAGTCCAGAACAGTGTCTTTAAAACCTAATCTGGTTAGACTGAAATGGAACATAGCAGGAAGATTAACTAGGTGACTTGTATGCCTTAATACAGATGTTAACTGTTCATAGGAAATGTCAAGGCTCCCTGTTTTTGATTCTTTGCATTTGGACTAAAAGCCCTTCAAATAGAAGTTACCTTCAACAGAGGATTATTCTCCATAAATTTAAGACCTCTGGCCATACCATCCATAGACATATAACATCGGGGTTCTGATATTCTGTTTTATAAAGGTTTCCTTCAGTGCAGCTGAGAAGAGAAGATGCAGAGTTGGACTATAAATAGTAAAAACTGGGAGTATATAAATGAAAAGCAATCTGGCAAAAACAGGCATGGCCAAAGCTGTATGTGATTTGCCTGGTCAGCTTAGCCCAGCTATTAGGCTTTGTAAACCATGGTTATGCCTGTAATAGTCTGTGGGAATGACAGGAGGAAAAGCCACAGTCTAGACAACCATCATGTGAAACGTAACTCACCCAGCCAAAGGAAAAGTGGTGTTAGAAACATCTCAGAATTAGCCTTCCTAGCTTTCTCAAAAGTAAAAGGAGGGGAGACGTGCTTTCAGACCTGCAAGATTCAGTTACTGTAACCTTAGAATAAAGATAAGGTCATGGTTCATGCTGCTTATCTCAAAGGACTGACAATGCCTTAGCATTAGTATTAGGCCATCCAATAATGGTTTATATAATAACTCATGATTAAATAATAGCTTAGAACAATATGTGAATCCAATTAATGACAAATTTCCAGAGAAGGATCAAAAGCAAATGGCAAAGGTGATGTCAGCTCCCTCGAATAAATCAAAGAGAAATGAAATGAACCTTTATTGTCAAAGTACAACTATGTGTACATTGAGATTAGCTGAGCCTCCCTTTGTGCTCCCACCCCCCAACACACAGTGACAACAAACCCTCCATCTTACTACACCATGTGAACCAACTACACCACACACCGGCCTCCCAAGTCAATTCTGCATAAAATTCACAAAAGTTCACAGAAGTTATTTCTCATTCAAAAGCCTAACAGCCCACGGATAAAAGCTATTTTTCAGCCTGTTGGTACGGCTGGCTATATTCCTATATCTCCTACCGGATGGTAGGAGAGTAAAGAGATACCGTCCAGGGTGTGTGTCATCCCTGAGAATCTTCCTCACTCTTCCAAGGCAACGAGCCCTGGAGATGTCATCCAGTGGTGTCAGGGGACAGCCCACAATGTCTTGTGCTGTACTCACCACCCTCTGTAATACTTTCCTATCCACGGCTGTCAGACCAGCATACCAAACCACAATACCATACGAGAGGACGCTCTCTATAGTAGACCAGTAAAAGAGGGTAATTAGCCGTTCTCTACCCTGTTCTTCTGCAAGACCCTCAGAAAGTGAAGCCTCTGTTGGGCCTTTCTAGCCACCTGGGTTGTATTAACTTTCCAGGTCAAATCTTCACAGAGGTAGACTCCCGGAAATTTAAAGGAGGAAACTCTCTCCACACAGTCCTCCCCGATGTAAAGTGGGGCAGGTTCCTCCTTTTTTCTCCGGAAGTCTAGCACCATCTCTTTCGTCTTGCCGATGTTCAGGTGCAAGTTGTTGTTACTACACCATATGGATAGTTTTTGTACCTCTGCCCTGTATGCTGTCTCATCCCCACATGACTAGATAAGTTAATTCTACTTTACTTTAAGGCTACATTAAAAAGAATCTTGCAAATCTAAAGGTACAAACTTCCTGTCACTTTTAACTATCTGAACTATTAGGATGGAACCATCTAATTTTTTTTTTCTCTGACCATTAAGTGACTGTGTATGCCTGCCTGTCTTGTCTATTGTTCCTTAGGCCAGGGGTCCCAACCCCCAGTCCATGGACCGGCACCAGTCTGTGGCATTACAAAAACTGGGCCACACAAACAAGCAAAGCCCCATCCACAGGATGCAGGGAGCACACAAAACCATTCCCCACCTCCCCCAGTCTGTGGAAAAATCTCTCTCCATGGAACTGGTACCTGATGCCCAAAAGGTTGGGGACCATTGCCTTAGGCAGCATCACATTTCCCAAGGTCATCCACACATTCCAACACAGGTGGTTACTCTTATGTCACTTCTTCAAGTCCTTAGACTCTTCCTCGGAGCTGAGTTGAGGTGATATCCATCAGTCCTTTTGCTGGCAGAAAAGTATACAATACCAGCAAACTGTTTGCTATTCCAACAGTAAAACTGCTACAGCTCATTGCCTGCTTAAAAGGAAAACATTACCATTACATTAGAACGGCTAAGGATGACTTTAAATTGCCTCAGGTATGGATTGGGGAAAAGATTAAGCAATGTCATGAGGATACAGAAGACAAAACAAGGTTGTTGAGGCACATTCATGCCACGGTTAGATGCAACTTAGATAAGTCCCTTTATTAGGCTTTTAAAGAGTCATTACTCTTTATACTGTAGTTGCTGGCTCCTTCCTAGCAATTCAGGTCTGCAGTGTGAGGATCCCAGTAGGAGATATGGCCAGATGTTGCTGTTTACTGAATAATGTGAAAATCACCCTTCAAAGTCAGGGAACAACATCCTTTGCCTGCGCTTGTGGAGACTATAGGATCTAAAAGGAAAGCCTTAATTTAAATCAGGATGGTTTAGAAACAATAAACAAGGTAAATGTGGAAACAATTAAAATCTTAAAAGTTACATAAGAACTAAAACCAAGGAGACAGACCATACAATATATACCTCTACTACACAATCAGTGCAATTAAACTTAAATAATTTCTCTAGTGAGGCATTTGTGGGTGAAGCTTCACTGTGAGACCAATCTCAGATTCAGTACAGTTTTTGACCTACCTTTATCAAAATGTTTTATTTATGGTATGTGTTATGTATTGGGCTCAAATGTAAAACCACGTGGGTAGCTGGAGCAGCTAACGGCTCTCCAGCAACCCAGACTACAAGTCTCCAGTGCTGCTATTGGCTGTCCCTAGGCGGCAATGGTTGCTTCAAACCTATTGGCTGCTGCCTAGGGGATAGACTATAAATTGCGGCTAGTTACAGCTCAGTTCTCAGTTTATTTTATTTTTTATTTTAATTTTATTTTAATTCCATTTATATCCCGCCCTTCTCCGAAGACTCAGGGTGGCTTACAAGCTTAGCAGTTCACATTCTGCAATCAATAAACCATGAGTTTGCCAGAATTCACTTGCCTCGCCTTCTTTCCTGCGCCAAAGAACCTGCTACACAACAGTATGTACACTAATTGTATTTTAATATTGTATTATATTACATTCCAAATAATGTATACCTTATTTTGAGCTTATTAGAATGTATTTTTATTTCTCTATATACTTACATTATAGAAATGCAAAAATTTTACCTTATCAGTAAAGAAGTCATAGCAAGCAAATACTTAGTTTTCCTTGAGCTGAAAAGAATAGTAACTACATCTTGAGAGTTTTTCTAAGCTTTTTAAAAATGTGTTCATTCAGTATTTTATTTATATTTACATACACACAAACACTGTTTAACATAACTCAGTTGCATGATTAAGAACATCTGGGCGACTTTTGTCTCCTTAAAATAAACATGATTTTGCTTCCAGTCTCTGTTAATAGCAAAATCAAATAATGAACTAGGATTGATAAAGAGTAGCTGGCATTTATAAACTAGAGAGAAGAGTAAATAAATGTAAAGTGGCTTGTTGAGTTGAACAGTAGCATCCTGAAAAGGCTTCATAAAGCAGATTTTGACAGTGTCATCATTCTCCATCAATACAGACTACATCAGACATGTCAAACACAAGGCCCGGGGGCCAGATCCAGCCCGCGAAGTGATTTCATGCAGCCCGCAAAGCCATCCTGGAAACAGTGAGGGAACAGCCCCCACTCCCTTGGTCCTGGCCCAGAGACCCTCCTTCTGCCAGAGACCCTCAGATCTGTCCCACTCCTGCCCAGGCCCCTATAGGCACCCTTGATGCGAACGATGTAGAGCTGGCCATGCCCACCCAGTAGGCCATACGCACTCTAGCCACACCCACCCAGTAGGCCACACCCACCCAGGCCATACCCACCAGGCCCCCTGAGGGCAACCGCAATGCTGATGTGGCCCTCCATGAAATTGAGTTTGACACCCCTGGACTACATGTTTCCAGTTTTCTTATATGACTCCACTTGCAAAGTCAAATGTTAAATTGTACCGATATGATTATTTATTTATTTTTTAAAAAAGGGATCCCGGGATTTCTTTGACTGGGCATAGATGTAAAAGAAAAACCAAAATCTCCATTTCTTCTAATGGAGAAAGGGATCTATAGAGATATTCCAGGCCTCTTAGAAGAGAAAAAGAAGTCAGAACCTGGGATCTGACTTTTTTTTCCATGGTTGTAACTCAGAGATTGCTAATAGTCCCTTCAGGGGTGCTGAAAAGCCCTGCAAGTGCCAAAGGATGCTACTTTATGCTAACTTGAAATCCTAAGGATAAAGTTGAGATGAAGTTATTTTACCACCATGTTTTGGTCCCTAATATAATAATGTTAATAAGCATTGTCCAGACAACCTGAAGCTATGAATATGCATTTTCTTTTATATTCCCTGATAAAGGGATAAAATTGAAAGAACAAATCTGATATTGTTTTATTATTACCATTGACAATCATAATAATTTGCTTAGCTTCCCAAATTAATAATTTAGTTTGATTCTAAACAAGATCAAAATCTGAGCTGGTGAAATTTCTTTCTTTCTCTCTTTTTTTCTTTCTTTCTTTCCTTCCTTTCTTCCTTTTTCTTTCCTTTTCTTTTTCTTTCTTTTTTCTTTCCTTTTCCTTTTTTTCTTTCGTTTCTCTCTCTCACACACACACACCAACTGTTGTTTTTAACTTAACTTGGAGAGTCCTCACAGAATAAGGGAGTTGTTTATGTTCTACAACTCAAGTCTCTTTGCTTGTGTCCTTTCACATCTTCTTCTCCACTGATGTCTGTTTCTTGGCCCCAGGCATAATTAGGGACACTGTCTTCTTTTTTCCAGAGCCACCCAGTCTTCCATGAAGGGAGAATTTTGACAGAGTGAAAAGGAATCCACCCCCACATATCGCCTCAGTTGCATGTAATCATTATAAACGTTGCCTTTGCTTCAAATGTTGCTTTTAAAGAAAAACACTAAAGAATGTTTTTTGTTTAAAAAAAATGCCAGATTGCTTGAAGAGTTTTCTTTCAATCACTGACCTTGAGAAGTTTGTGCCATGCCCTGAATCCTGGGGTAGCAAGACCTAAATCATTCTTGCAAATATTCACCATGGTACACTGAGCTGCAGTATTAATCTAGGAGTTCAATCAGTCACTAAGGTGGTTGCCTGGGGTACACATGAAATTTGATGAGCTTCCAAAGACCAGTTCTGGGAGGGGATCTGGGGAGGATGGTATGATGTCTTAAAAAGGTAAAGGTAAAGGATTCCCCGCACATGCATGCTAGTCGTTTCCAACTCTAGGGGCCGGTGCTCATCTCCGTTTCAAAGCCGAAGAGCCAGCGCTTGTCCGAGGACGTCTCCGTGGTCATGTGGCCGGCATGACTAGACGCCAAAGGCGCACAGAACGCTGTTACCTTCCCACCGCAGTGGTCCCTATTTTTCTACTTGCATTTTTACGTGCTTTCGAACTGCTAGGTTGGCAGAAGCTGGGACGAGTAACAGGCGCTCACTCTGCTACGCGGCATGCCTGGCTGAGGAATTATGGAGGTTGAAGTCCACAAGTCATAAAAGGGCCAGGTTTGAAGATCCCTCTCTTAATCCATTTCACCTTGCTGAATAAGGCTGCTTAACAACTCAGGTTTTTTTAGTGCTGACAAATAAACAGTGGCCTCTCTTTCAGAGAGGTTATAGATTATTTATTATTAATGAGAATCCAGAGGATGGGATATTTAATTTGTTACATTCTGATTGTTATTAAACTTCTTACTCTTTCATACCATGCTAACTGGCTCCAGTGAGCTGTTTCCAACACACTCTTGTTAGAAAGTGATGCATCATGCTGAGGAAACACCATTGAATGCAGGCATATACATATGTACATACATATATTATGGCTAGGCACAACACATGCAGGGATTATTATATACATCAGGGCTTTTCAACCAGTGGTATGGGTACCACCTGTGGTACATTGGCACCTGGCAGGTGGTATGTGACCATCCTAGAAAAATGGTAGCGGGGGAGGAGAATGAGCTGAACCGGTGGCAGCACCACACAAGCCTGAGCAAGAGATGGCTGGAGCTGCAGGGCTGTCAGGGCTCAGTAGAAGCACCAGGATCAACTCTTCTTTGGGGCTGTCAGGGCTCTGTGGAAGTGCCAGAAGAAGCGCCAGGCTCCAGCTGGAGCTCGGCGCTGATCCTGGCACTTCTGAGCCCAGAAGAAGCGCCGATCAGCTGGAATGTTGCAGCATCTCCAGGGTTTTGTGATTTACATTCAGATGCTTGGCAACTGATTCATATTTATGATGGTCAGAGTGTCCCAGGGTCATGTGAAGTGACCAAAACCTGTTGCAACCACCCAGCAGAGGGGAAGAGGGAATAAAAACCAAATACCCCCCCACCCCTGCTGCCAATCCTCAACAGAAATGCTCATAACAATGAAAACCTCAGACAGCAGGAAGAGTGCCACTGGGCGGGCAGGCAGATGTCTTGCTCGGTTGTGGCTTGGGGGGCACTTTTTTCAGTGCCATTGTAACTTTGAACAGTCACTAAGCAAACTGTTGTAAGTTGAGGACTACCTGTACTTCATCACTTTTTTCTTTTTCTTTTTTTTTGGTCATCAAGTTTTTGACACCTTGCTAGGCGACTGGTGGTACTCGGATGTTGCCATATCCTAAAAGTGGTACAATGGGTGAAAAGGTTGAAAATCCCTGATATACATAACATTTCCAAACAATCAAAATCTTATTACATACAACAGCAAGGTCCTGTATTTATAATAATAATAATAATAAGTTGGAAGGGACCTTGGAGGTCATCTAGTCCAACCCCCTGCTCAAACAGGAAACCCTATACCATTTCAGGCAAATGGCTGTCCAGTCTCTTCTTAAAAACCTCCAGTGTTGGAGCATTCACCACCTCTGGAGGCAGGTTGTTCCACTGGTTAGTTGTTCTAACTGTCAGGAAGTTTCTCCTTAGTTCTAGGTTGCTTCTCTCCTTGACTAGTTTCCATCCGTTGCTTCTTGTCCTGCTTTCAGGTGCTTTGGAGAATAGCTTGACTCCCTCTTCTTTGTGGCAGCCCCTGAGATATTGGAACACTGCTATCATGTCACCCCTCACCCTTCTCTTCATTAAACTACAAATACCCAATTCCAGCAACCGTTCCCGATATGTTTTAGCCTCCAGTCCCCCAATCATCTTTGTTGCTCTTCTCTGTACCCTTTCTGTGTTATAGCATAACACACTGAAGCTTTTGGAAAAATTATAAATTATAAAGAGAATGACATAACTCCTTCATTGCTTTTGACTATCCTTTTCCCTATAATATGGCAGGCCCCTACCAAAAAGCCTAGTCTTCCAAAAAGCCTTGATGACCTGGGTTTCTGCACAAGCGCTGAAGCAGTGTGGAGCTAGAGACTCTGAAAGTGGTTTGTTGGATGTGAGAAGTATGTTGTGAGGTGTCTGGACTTTTTATTTTTGTTTTTATAATTTTTACTGTTTGTATTGTTGGTAAGATACCCAAGGTTATGATATATAAGATGGGCAGCTCTATAAATCTTTCAGATACCTAAATAAATTTCATCAAGCTGCAACCAGTAATTTGCTCACCAGGCAGGGGAAGAAAAATCCACCCAGTATGAATATGTATCTCTAAGGTTTATAGCAGAGAACTTTCTAAAGAAAATACAAACACAATTTGAATTCCAAATTCAGAGCCCTCAGGGGCAATACACAAGTTAATATTATTATAGCAGCGACATAGGTATTTAAAATTAAACCTGTATCTAGGACAGAGAAAGTACCAAAAAGAACCTGGAGTAGCTTTCTTATGCTAAGGTTAAAAGATATAAAATTCATAGCAAAGGAGCTGTAGGATTTATATCTGCATATTAAAGAATTTCATATTCAAGTAGAAAAGATTATCCATGTCAAAGATACATAAGAAATTATCTTATACCAAGTCTGAAGTTTATTTATTCATTCATTCATTCACCTCATATAATTCTTTTGGACTCCTGGTATCATTATGATGATGATGATAAGGAGGAGGAGGAGGAGGAGGAGGAGGAGGAAGGGACCTTGGAGTCATCTAGTCCAACCCCCTGCTCAGGCAGGAAACCCTATAACATTTCAGACAAATGGCTGCCCAGTCTCTTCTTAAAAACTTAAAAAAATTCTAACAATTTAGTTCAATAAAACATCCGTCATACATGCAATTATAAAACAACAAATAAAAAATGAAGCATCCTTCATCAATTCCAATTAAATGATTGTCAAACTCCAGCAAAAATCTATCACCAGCATATATGGCATCCATAAATACTAGAGCTTGAACCCTATCTAACATCTTTTGGAATAAAATCAAGGCTGAGCAACTTTGAGAGCTATTCCTATGGGCAAGTCATTGGGCCTCTGCCATCTCACATCATAAAGTGAAGAACAGCCAGCACGTTCCTCTTGCATAACAGTGTAGAGTGTGATCCAAGGATGTGGTCCTGCAGGCATCCAGGTGTCAAGCCACATAAGGCTTTATGGGTCAAAATTCCACATTTTAAATTACACATGGAAGCCAATGCAGAATCTGAAGCACAATTGTAATGTACTGTTACTGCAAAGAGCTAGTTAACAAAGTGGCAGCTGAATTTTTCACCATTGGAACTTCTGGATAATCACCAGAGGCAATTCATTGTGAAGTATATTTTGGTAATCCAGATGACAGATGATAAGATCATGAGTTATAGTGGAAAGGTCTTCCTGACCCAGGTAGGGAAACAATTAGTGCACCAAATAAAGCTGGTCAAAGGCCACCTGGCCATGGTCTCCATCTACTCAAACACCATCTACTCTAGAAAGACTTCTAACACAGTACTCCCCATCAAGCATCAGTATTGAAGCTGACAGACTTAATGCACAAACAGCAACTCCATATTACTTAGCTTGATTGCTTCATTCCATCTAGACGCCCCCCCTCCCCCTCCCGTTGCCAGGCAGGACAATATTTCCCAAAAAAATAGCATTACAAATTATCATGCCAAGGACACTGTATCCCAGACTGCTAAATTCCCTCCCCTGGTTAACAGAACTTCAGAATTGGAAGAGACCTTGGATGTCTTCTTATCTCCAACCACCTGCCCAAGCAGGAAACCCTATACCATTTCAGACAAATGGTTGTCCAATCTCTTCTTCAAAACCTCCAGTGTTGGAGCACCCACAACTTCTGGAGGCAAGTTGTTCCACTGAGTTCCATATTTATTTATATGGAAAATACTTAAATTTGTCTTCATGAATGCATTTCATGTCTTATTTTGTATGATTTCCAAAATGGAAATTCTGCAGGTCTCACTTTAGGGAAGATGCATGACTATATTTTTTAATGCCCCACAAGAAATGCAAAAAGAGGATTTCAGCAATCTACATCCTCTGTCACTGAGTCTATGAGGAGTCTGACTCATCAAGAAGCCCAAATAGAAGATGATGCATTGACATCCTTCTGTCAAATTTAGGTTAAATAGCCTCTGGGTATGTGGGAAAGAATTTTGTCCTCGTAGAGCAAGATTTCCCATGCTGAATAGTCCATTCTCTACTCATTAAAATTCCCTGTGCTTTAACATCAGTAATGCATACTTGCACCTCTGTACTTTTTTCCATAATCTGTTCTCTTGGCAGCATATGTGGTTTTGCAGAATTTATCATATTTTAGCCAGAAGAATTTAGGAGATTAGGAATGGAAGAGTTAGAAAATTAGAAGCTGGGTTGTTTAACCTTGTCTTGTGATGAAGAGGAAAATCTCTTAGTTTATAAACCTTTGGCAGCAAATATACAAGCAAGGTTTCTTTTGTTTTGAAATAAATAAGACTAGAAACAGATGTAAAATTCGTAGCAAGGATAAAACAGTAAAGGTTTTAAATATTAAATAAGGTGTGCATGAAAAAGGGGGCTGATGGGTTGAATTTATTTAAAAGGAATATGGGAAGGTGATTTAGTAAAACCTTTTTAGGAAATATCCATTTTGATTAGTAAAACCTATTTAGGAAATATCAATTTTGAAAGCTGAGTATTAAAAAAAATTAAGCTGGCTTCAGTATCTAAGTGCAAAATGTGATCAAGCTCCAACTGACACTGAGAAATGTCAGTTCTTAAAACACATTAGAGAGCAAGTTTGATTTAATGGTAAAGGCACCAGGATAATTCCAGGGAACTTTGAGTTCTTGTCCTGCTTAGGGCATGAAAGCTGGCTGAGTGAGTTTGGGCCAGTCTGTCAGATCGACCACCTTCAGCTTGGTGCCTCGCTGGTGTTCTGCCATCAACCAGGGAAGGGAGAAGGGAACAAATGGGCAATAAAGCTATATCCCTTTATGATGGGAAATTGGGAGGGGGGATTGAGAGTTGAGGAAGAACAGGACATTTTGGAATCTGGTCCATACCTACATCTTCAAGGCTGCATATCCCGAGAGTGGAACTTCACCAGCCTAAGCACCTCAGCACTTCCCAAAACATCTTGGTGGTGCCAGATTGGTTGCACACAGATGGATTATGGGGAGAGGGCTGGGGTAACCTGTGTATTGATGCACAGGAACCTCAGATTCCACTTGACTCTACTGCAATCAGCATCTGTTAGTAAAAGTGCCTTTTCACTTCAATCAAATGAAGTCAAGAGTTTTGCTTTCCTAGGAGATCAGACTGGGGCAGGTCTGACAGAGTCATTCTCTCTGCACCCAATTCACTGCTCAGGGTTGTGATTGTGGGGAAAATATGTAGAGGAAGGAGTATTAAGTATGTTTCCCGCCTTGAGTTATTTATAAAATAATAAAGGCAGGATAAAAAAATCTAAAATAATTTTTTAAAAAATATGGATTACATTTTGGAGATAAAAATTTTAATACACTTTCTCCAGCAAGTTCAGCCTTATGAGTTCTATTTTAAAGTTGGAACAGATACATATACTGTATCTCCAGGGGACTAAAAACAGAGACTTATGTAGGAAGCCTTGGACAAAATTCCATACCAGAGATGCAACCTAATGAACAATTATCTTCTATCAGTAATACTGACAGAAAATTTAATATTTAAAATTAACTGCCTGGACCAGGGCTAGGCAACCTTGGCTCTTTTATGACTCGTGGACTTCAACTCCCAGAATTCCTGAGCCAGCATGGCTGGTTCAGGAATACTGGGAGTTGAAGTCCACGAGTCATAAAAGAGCCAAGGTTGCCTACCCCTGGCCTGGACAAACAAGCTTACTAAGGAAACTACAATGGATGGGAACAAGGAAAGTGTAGCTTAAAGGGTGTGTGTAAGATAAACACGTAAGCAAAATTGTTGTCTGGGTCTTCAGAATGGGAAAAAGAACTATAAGAGGAGATAACTAGCATAACAGGAAAGAACCTATTGTTTTAAGGAGCCATAAAACATCAGAGCTCAAAATAACTAATTGAATATGTCTAATATAATTAATGTATGTAGCAGGAAATAAGTAGGAGGTGGTAGGAAAGAGTGTAACCTCATAGTACCTCAGCCAATGGGGAAAGAGAAAGAATGTGGCAACCAGGACAAGGTGGCATAAAGAAGGGAATATTTTGGGTTGGAACTTTGGAGAGAACCAAGCTTTGACAGCTTCTCTTTCCACTTATTGCAATAAACAAAACAAAAGGCCTTCACTGTGTCTTGGCTGGTTATTGGTCAGGCGAGCTTGCCTCCGGTCACAAAGAAAAGTAGCCAGGAGCACATAACAGTGATGATTTTCCTTATTTATCCTTTCCCTGCAGCTCCCAGTTATATATCATTACAAGTTAAATCCTCCAGAGCAGCTTTCCCAACACTTTGGGGAGAGCTGGGAAGCAACAAGAATGTTCTCTCCCTCTTCTTCCTGTGGAAATCTCCACTTCATAATGGTCCACTATCCCCAGCTATAAAGTACAACTTAACAGTAGAGGGAAAGGAACGCGTGAATTGTAGTTAAGTGCTTGGGTCATTCCTAAGCTGCCTCCATTTCATCATTTTGTTCATTGGGAGACATCCTTTGAAATACATATACAGGTTGCTGATTTCAGCATATTTATTCACTGGCAGCTTTGAAATCATCGTCAAAAACAACAAAAATCACTTTTTGAACAAGCTTTAAGCTTTGCTGCATTACTTGGCACTGGGTATTCAGCTGTTGGACTCAGTGCTGCAATATAAAAGCATCAGCTGCTTCCTTAGTTTTGTTTATCTACTGAATCCTTGTATAGCAAAAAGATAACATTTAAAAATAGATGCAAAGGACTCTGCCATTTCATGCCAGAGGTATAGAAATCATATTCGAGGACAATCAGTGAGTAACTATTTTAAATATGTATGCACTGCCTTAGCCGAACAAACACTGGATAGCTAAAGACTCCCTTTTTAACCTCCTGTAATCCCTTAATTTGGGGTACAGTTGGGGTGACTGGATGAAGCTGAGCTGGTCGGATGCCCTTCCTGGCACCATGTGGTGTTCACAGCAGATATTTTTCCTTTGTGCCCTAGAAAAGTAACATCTGTCGCTCCCTAGGATTGAACTCTCAATCTTCCAAAAAGAAAGCAAGCATTTTAACTACTAGGCCACTATGCCGCTCAAACATTGGATAGCTAATGGTTTAAAAAATTATAAACTATAGGGATTAATCTACAATTTCTGGAACAAAGAATGTTGGATGCTACTGAGTTTATACTCTCACTATGGACTTCCTCATCTTCAGGTGGGCAGGAATATCCAGGCCCCCAGGGATTCCCAGATTCACGATGGGCAAAACAATGACTTAAAAATAGAAACATATTTGTAGGTTGAAAAATGCCTTGCAGCCAATAGAAACAAAGTCCCTAGCATCTGGCATGCCTTCAGGAAACCAGCCAACAACATTCTGAAAATGTATGGTATTCCTATTTATTCAGGTCAGTAGGAAGACATGTTTATAAAGCTGAATTGGGCAGAGAGAGAAAAGAGCACACTCCATCTGTTGGCATGGCTGGCAGGGTTTAGGAAGTTGTCTTTTTTCTGCCACCAAATCCCCTCCCTCCATCGCCATCCCCATAGGATGGCTCCATTAGCAATCTGAAAAACACTTACATAGCAATATCTGCCACAGGGCAGTCACAAAACAATTCAAAAGCAGGGAGGAAGGGAAACGGAGCAGCCATCAAAAATCATTTCATCACAGCAATTAAGCCAGAGAGGGAGGAACTACTCACAGCTCTTAAAGGCAAGGATTTTGATCAGTGGGTGGAAGAGGGAGGGAAAAAGAACCTTCCACTCCTACTGCAGATGTGCACTGTTGACCACTCAGACATCTGTGGCATAGGACACAGTTGGTCAAATGCCATGCTGTCCGTGTAAGGCCTGAGCCAGAGTTTTACAACTGTATGGGGAACTCAGCATACTCCAAAAACTGGACAAACAAACCAGAACAAAGAAATGAGTAAAGTCCAAAGAACTCACATTTATTTAAATTTAATTTCAATAAATAGAGGTGATATTATTATTCACTATGTATTCAGTAGTCTCCCCTACTAACAAATATTAAAATGGGAGAGTTATTTTATGGCTTATATAAGCAAGCCAATTGCTCCAGCACCAGAATAAGAAGGCAAGTTTTCCAAGAGGGCAGAATGTTGCCCTTTATTAATCCTCCACTGATCATCAAAGCAACTTCACAATACATTTTTCTGCTCTACAGAAAAAAGACACTTCCCACCTTATGCCACCTTGAATGTTTCTGTCCCTTTGGGACAGTTGACTTCAGTTTGATTTTCAGTCATCCAGGTCATGGTTGTCCCAAAGGTGCTTCGTCAAGAGGCAACTGGACTTTCTTGTTTTTCTTTGAAGACGGTTCACTTCCGATCCAAGAAGTTTCTTCAGCTCTGACTGGATGGTGGGGAATGGAAGGATTTATATTCCTTGCAGATAGGTGATCATTTCCATTCTTTTAGAGAGTCGTTGAGGCCACTTAGGGGGTTGTCTGTCCCCTCAGGGTCACCTGAGTGGTGCAAATGGGTGTGGAGCCTTCTTGGAACAGCTGAAAGGACTGTGTTGTGGAGCTGTGCTTTCTGCAAGATGTTCTCTGCCCTGCGTCCCTTCATCATTGAACACAGGCACAGGCTGTCAGGGATGGGTCTGTGTTGTATGCATCTCAATATGAAGTGCAACATTTGTTGCAGACTAACTTCAACAGTTCATTGATCAGTATTTATTTTGCTCTCTATTACCTTTTACAGCTGTGATTTCACTAGAAATGTTGTATTAATGGCTATAATTTTCGCCTAGTTACTGCTTGAACCTTGGCAGTAATTTCCACTTGTACTGTGTAAACTTGTTATTGTGAGCCACCCAGAGTTGCTTAAGATGGGTCATATAAAACTTTTAAATAAAGTACTTCTGTGTTTGTACCATCTAAGCTCTAGACAGTCTAAGAAAATTGTGTCTGGCTAAATATACTATAGAAATCAGTTACAAGTTTGCAGAGCACCCTTCCCTTAGGACAGACATGTCAAACACAAGGCCAGGGGGCCAGATCCGGCCCGCGAAGTGGTTTCATGCGGCCCGCGAAGCCATCCTGGAAACAGTGAGGGAACGGCCCCCACTGCCTTGGCCCTGGCCCAGAGACCCTCCTTCTGCCAGAGACCCTCAGATCTGTCCCACTCCTGCCCAGGCCCCCATAGGCACCCTTGATGCGAACGATGTAGAGCTGGCCATGCCCACCCAGTAGGCCATACACACTCTAGCCACGCCCACCCAGTAGGTCACGCCCACCCAGGTCATACCCACCCGGCCCCCTGAGGGCAACTGCAATGCTGATGCGGCCCTCAATGAAATTGAGTTTGACACCCCTGCCTTAGGACATTTTTCCACTGCTATTTCCTCCCATCTTTTGGCTCCAGGAAAGAAAAGGCTAATTGCTTTCCTTCCAGGGACTGGATCTTCCTGGATGTACATAGCTATCTTTGAGAAGTTCCTGTAAGACTAGAAATGGGAAATTTCTCTGAGTGACAGTTTCAACAAAACAGACTTCTCTGGAGCTATTCTTTGCTTTGGGAGAGTGAGAAAGGAGAAGGTGATCCTGTAACTATGCTCTTATAAATATTCATTATCAGAGACTTAAGAAAATATCAACATGTTTATATATGATGTGGAAAACATCTGCTTTCTTCTGTTGATATATTAGCTGTTCATCAACAATTTCTGCAGAATGGATCCACCCAGGAAAGAGATACTGTGGAGAGGGCCTAGGAATCTCTGAAGATCTGTGGAAGAAAATTGCCCTGATTTGATTATGAGACTGTGCTAAGATTAGAAAATTAATTTATACAACATGCTTAACAACATTTTAGCCTAGCACCATGTAAACCCAGCCAGTGAAATGAGTTTATGCTTTAACATGCCATACAAACCCAGAAAATTGGGCTAATTGACAAAACCTTGGTTCACTTAACCATGGGTAAATTTGCATTCTCCCGTGCTTCTATCAGTAAATTCAGACTGAACTGTTTTTAATTATTCTAAGAAACAGGTAAGTGGCAATATTACATGAATTAACATAATATTAGAAGAGTTGCTAATATTATACATGTTTGAATTATACATAAAAGAGTATAAAATGCATTCTGAACGTGAAGACAGAAGTACATCTGCAATGGATACATTTAGATAGTGATTTCAAGGACCATGCACCTGGTTTGTTTTTCCCGACTGTTTGCAATGTCCTATTAGTGCTAAATAAAATTCTATTGTTTTCCCTTTTAAACTGATGGGGCTCTTGCTGTGCACAATAGCAGCTAAATGACTAAAACTGGTGAGTCATTACTTTCACTTATTTGCTTTATTAAGCATAAATATTAACTTTTACATTTACTGAATTTTGAGATATTATTTTCTCATTATCAAAATTGCCATTACTGTTTTTTGGCCAATATAAAAGAAGCACAATAGAACTGTAAGAAGGAATTTCACTATCAAAACAGATTGGACCTTATCCATTGTTCCTGGAAACATAGGATAGCACTGAATTATAATATCCTTAACTCTTGTGAAGTGTAAAGGGGTGGGGGGGACACAGAAAAGAAACACAGCACCTGGCCATCTTCTAAGTATCTTATTGTATTCATGGTGATCATGCATTTCATAATAAAGACTGATAGGAATCTACCCATTTGTTGAAAAGTCTGTAAACACAGAGGGAAAATGTAAATGAGAATAAGTGTATTTACTATTTCCAAGCAGGTGGTAGCACCTAACTAACCTTGACTGGCCTTGAAAAAGCTAAGCAGGGTGAAACCTGGCTAGCACTTTGATGGGAAAGTTTGTAGACTAGATTTTTTTTTATTTACAATGCTTACTAGGCTAAACAAGCAGTATTTATTAGTTGCTGTCAGAATTGGAAACTCAGTAAACATTCTGTGAGAAGATGGCAATATCAAAACAGTTCTTTATTGGTGGACATGACCATATGAGTCAGCAAGAATCAAGTACAATATGAGGGATGCTCTGAGGTTTTACTACCTTTCTGGGACTGATATAAGATACAGAGAAGAAAGCAAGAATTCTGTGATTATGAGAAAACCAGAGGTGAGTTCCACACCAACATTTAGTTCAAGCATGGGCCCAGTGGTGGGATTCAGCCAGTTCGCACTGGTTCAGGAGTGGTAGCTAAATTTATCTGAATTTGGAGAACAGGCTGGCTTCTGGAAGTCCACTCTAGGCTTTGGAAGCCTCCCAGGCCTAGAACGGCCCACTGGAAGTGCGTTGATGCCACTTCTGGAAGTCTGTTCTAGGCATCGGAGGCCCAGGCCTGCATCACATAATAGAACTGGTTGTTCAGGTATTTGAATCGCACCACTAGATGGGCCACCTATGTCCTTATGTGACTCTTAGTTGATTTTCATGTGACTTACAATCTTTTTATTTATTTATTTATTTTTATTAGTTTTCCAATATTACAATAGTATCTTTAAAAAGCAATGTGGTGTCTGGGTTACAATAGTTCCATTTCAGACAAATACATATTATTACAAATCTCCAAATTGTTGTAACCAATACTTCCTCTCTCTTTTTTCCTTTAATACATACTATCTCTTATCTAAATTAACATACTTCTCATTGCTATCTATCAGTCATTTAATAGTTTTCTTATATTTATCAATACTTTAGTATATTTTATATTTTAACATTCCATCTTTAAAACATCAAACACCTGATATATTTTTCTAGCTTTAATTTTACATTGATATTAAAATTAAACGTTTAAAATTTCTGATTTTCATATTGCTAAATAACCTCCTTTCCTTTTACACAATTTTCTCCAATACCTAGTAATGTAATACACTTCTTATTTATCTCATTTCCATTTCAATATTAGTAGTACAATATTAGAATAGTAGTCATTAGAATACCAATTGCAAGGAGTAGAAAGAGTAGGACAATATAATATTCTTGTTTCTCATTTATAGTTTCCACATATTAAAAATTAACCAAAATTTATTCTGTTTCAACATTTAATACATCCTCTCATGTCACTACATCCAAGTATATTAGTTACATTCTATCATTTTTAACATATATACATCTTAATCTATATCATTTAAGGAACAATATTTCAATGTTAGTATTCATACATCTGTGTTTTATTTTTATTTTTTTTTAATTAGTCAGTATTTTTATCTACTCATCAAAACAATCTCTTGTAATCCAAGTACAATCCTGTTTATTTTGGTATTATCTATTTCAGGCCTCTTAAGGATGTCCATATTTCTTCAATCTTATTCTTGCTTTCTTCCTTTGCCATATCATTTTTCGCTTCTTTGCCTCAGGATCATCAAAGCATTCTTGTGTTGTTATATCATATTGAAGTGGCCCTCCAGTCTCCACTTTTGAAGGATTGAGGCACCAACAGCACCAAATCTTCTTATTATTTTCGCCTCTTGATATAATTGTCCTGGTCTGAATAGATTTTTTTCCACCTCTTTTCCATTATAATCTTCAAAAGTCTGTATTTGTTGAATATTTAATTCTTCTGCCAATGTATTTGATTGTTCAATTTGTTCTGTTAAGTTCTGTCCCAATAAAATATTAGTTGTAGTCACAGTTTGAGTTTGTTTCTTCGAGATGTTTTCTAGTTCTTTTCCAAAAGCTCTTATTTCATCGCCAGCTGAAGAAAGGAACTGATAAGTTTGGTAAGATATTTCCCACATAGCATAGATTTGTTTTTGGAACTCTTCCATAGTGAAGTTTCACATCTGGTGTTCAAAGTTAATCTTATCTTGTTTTTCTTAAATATTTTCTTGATTTTTTTAAAGAGAAAGTCAGATTGCAATTTCAGGTTTAGGCACTGGGTGTCCCCCAAGTACTTTGAAAATTCTTTTCTTTTAGTCTGTTTCTTTTTTTTCAATATTTTTTTTTTAAAAACACCCCTGGGCTTGCTCGCCGCCGCTTATTTGAAGGGAGGGTTGAATTCCCCCCTCCCTGTCCACAGGGGAGAAGGTACTTAGCAGCTTATTTAGGTGAAAAGAAAAAGAGGTATAATATCCTCCAACACACTCTTACACTTAGATGTTATCAGCATTTTCCTTTTATAATTGGAAACCAGATGTGGTCCAGTGCTCATCTGGCTATTTAAAGTCCCAGGAGGAAAAATAAAAAGGAAACAAGAATTCAAGGCTGGCTACTTCAAGACTTTCCTTCCCAAAAAAGAAAAAAAATGGGGAAAGGCAGAAATTCAGGATTTTTTTTCCCCCAAGCCCTTAATAGTGGCATGCTCTGGGTCATGTGATCACAAGGATCTTAAAAATGGACTAATTAGCATTTCCCATAGGAGTGCACTGGAGAATTGTATTTTCTGTGCAGCTCCAGCCAAATCCTGCTCATTTTTTAGCTCAATCATTCTTTTGCTAGCTTCTCCTGCCTATCAGATTTGGTTCCATCCTGTTCAGTTTTCAGAGAATTATCCTGCTAGCAGACAGAGTCCTGACTTTCTTTGTAAAAAAATTCTTTCCAACAAATTTCTTTCCAAATTGAGTTGGGAAAAACAAATCACAAGACGACATAAAAAAGAGTAAAAATTGATGACCCTACCCACAATTGACTTTTGGATCTCAATTAATATCTTCAGAAAACTGAAGCCTTGACCACAAAGAAATTATTCATTCCAGTTCCTTTCCAGACATTCAGGTCTATATAATTTACTCATATCCAACCACAACCTTCCCAATTTTAATATGGACTTTTTCCCAACCAGCCCGTGTATACACATGACAGAAAGGCAGAAAGGATAGTAAAATTGAAGTCCCGCCACTAAAAGGGGGCAAGGATTTGATAAGGCAGCTGTTGTCTTGATTTTTTGAACCCCTCTTATGGACACCCCTGTATTGTCCATTTACAGTTTTCACTGGTGAGAGATGAGGCACTGAAAGAGAAAAGTTGTCTGTAGAAACACCTTCTAAGCCACCAGAGTGTTTGTGAAAGTGGCAACATCTTTTTGTAAGTTCTGCATCAAAAGCTGTATAAAACAATGCTAAACCTCCAGGCTAGTAGGGGATTATACAGTTGTGAAATAATTTATCCTGCCTTAAAAGCTGTCTTTGATTTCTGCCTTGGGCAGTTTTTCAAAACAGGCTTTTGCTCCCACCTGCATAGCACCAAAAGCTAAACTGACACATGTGGAGAAGGTAAGCAGAGGCCCAAATACAACCCAACTCCGAGAATGAGGTGGGTAGGGAATTGCCAATAAAATTCTCCCTCTTTGTCTAATTGTTCTTTCTTAGTGCAGGCTGCCACTAGCAAACATTTACTGCTTTGTGACTAGAGAAGAAATCCAATCCAAAGCATTTGCGGTGAGGCACCTATCATACTGAAAGCCTTCAGATTCTTTTATTAATTGTCAGAGGAGAGGCAAGTGTTATTCCTTCAATAAAATGATATGGCTGGGAAAAAAGTGAATACTATAGCATGGATTAATGTAGCATTTCCCAAACAGCTCGATGTTCTCCATTAGCCCTGATGAAATGGAGATGATGGAATCTGAATATATTTGGAGGGTACCAGTTTAAGCAAGTGAGTTTTAACAAGGTTTTCCTTGACTGATATGATAAGGATCAAGGCTCACACCCACGTATGAATTCTTGTCTGATATCTGGTGAGTGTCATTCCTCTGTATGTGGTAAGGTATCTTTGCTGTCATAGATCTAGCTCTAAATTATAACCTAAGCAACCTTCCTTAATTTGCATTTTCTCCAGATCTCTGGTGGCTGAACTCAACAACCAGAATTCTCAGCATTACAGTAAACAAGCTGCATGGTTTGACTACTATATCTGAAGTAGTGTGGTTCATCGCTAGATAACAGCTGCCAGTATAAAGTTGTTGAAAAGTCTTTGCTGCCAGTAAGAGGTTGTGCAAACTTTTGCAGCCCAGTTTTGGCAGCCCTGCTTAATGGGAAATTTGGAGAGCGACAAATATATTGGACATGCAGACTTATTTCAAAATTTCCACAGCATATTATATAGAATAAATTGCCACCGGAGTTGAAGCCTATTCCCACTTTGTGACAGTTTATGAGTGGGCTCAAGTTTCTTAAAGGCTTACAATGCTACTATTTTATCCCTTGTGTTTTATCTCTTATGTTTTAATCTGGTGTTAATATACATTTTTACCATTTCTTGTAAGTTGCCCAGAGCAGTACACAACTTCATCTGACCTGAAATATTCTCAATAATACAGACGCAAATACATGTGATACAAATCTCCTTTATCGAGGCAGTTTACTGATTAACAACTAAAATTTAGGTCATGTTATAAAGCCCTAAGCAAGATAATACTTCTTTCCTCTCCTCACTGATAATTACTATCAGAAGACATACACATACAGACATTCTTCTTTAGAAATGACTCCTACAGTTAGGGTTTCCAGATCAGAAGAGACAAAGTTTGCTCAACAGCAAAGTATACAGTACCCAGTTGATTAATATCATGGCTCAGTCTAGAAACCAGTAACATATGTGTGGGTGGGTGTATGTGTACATGGGTGTGATGTTATCCATTCAGTCGTGTCCGACTATGGGCCAAGTCTTTTCACATCTTCCAGTCTTGCACTACATCTTTGAGTTGTTCTATGTTCCATATATATGTGCATGTATACAAAATAACTACAAAATATCCAGAGTAAGAGCATTTTAAAAGAATAGATATTAGCAAAGGGCTATAAAATATTCCTCTACATTAAACGTTATAGGTCAAGCAGGACAACTAACGGTGGTACCCAGATATGCATGTACTGTAAAAAGTTGGTGTGGAGGGAAAAAAGGTTAGATGGAACAAAAATAAGGACCCTGAAAATGTTGATTAGCAACCTAAACATTAAAAACCAAATATGAGATTGTAAACCAAAATGAGTAAATATAGCATAGATCCCTCAGAAACCAGAACAACTGACTTGAGAGAGTAAGGACCACGTTTCCAGATATACAGTCTGTGATCATTCTATTTTCCCATTAGCTGAATCAATAGTACCAATAGGAGCAACTAAGTCTAAATATCCAGATTTTGGCGAAATACTTGTTGAAGAGACAATTAACAAGCCAAAATGGGAACAAAAAGACCTAAACATCTCATCACCAGCAATCAACATGCAGATAAGTAGACTTTAGACCAATAATCAAAAAGTAAACAATACCCCAATGAAGGAACTGCCAAATAAGCTAACAATAAACAGCCTGACCAAAGAATCAAAAAGACACTTGCAAGTAACACTGACAGGGCAGGCCACTAGAATATAAATTGAGAGCACACCCTGCTTCCTACCATACTAGCACTAATGTTACCTAGTTTGGTAATGAAACATCTGCACCAAGCTCAGAGAGCAACAAGGGCCCTACAGTTTAAACCTGAGCTACAAATATTCTCTTTTTTTCTATTATAAAGTTTTTTATTATTTTTTTTAACCTCTGCATACATATGTTAGTTTTTCAAACAGCATGCGATCTGGATTCATAAAACGCTAATACATAATCAAGTCCTATTGTTTGGTTCTCTCTTCTAACCATTTGTAGAATAAATTCCAGCTTTGGTAATATTCTGTTTCTCCTTTATCTTTTAGCCTCATAGTTAATCTGTCCATCTCTGCGCATTCCAGTATCTTTTTTATTACCTCTTTTTCTGAAGGTATTTGTTCATTTTTCCAACATTGTGCATAATTTATTCTTGCTGCAGTTACAATATGTAAAACCAAGTATAAATTTTGCTTATTGATCTTTTCTGGTACTATACCTGATTAAAAAAAATCAGGATTAAATACTACATGTTCTCCTAATATTTTTTCTAGCCAAGCATGTATTTTTTTCCAATAGGCCTTTACCTTGTCACATGTCCACCAAATATGATAGTATGTACCTAAGTTATGTTTACATTTCCAACATTTACCTGATACATTTTTAAACATTTTTGCTACTCTAGCTGGAGGTAAGTGCCATCTATAAAACATTTTATGCAAATTTTCTTTACACACAGTTGACATTGTCAATTTATGATTTCTCTCCCACAATTTTTGCCATTTTTCTAATTCTATATTATAACCAAAGTTTTCCGCCCACCTTATCATTGTCCCTTTAATTTGTTCAATTTCCATCTCTAAAGTTAACAAAAAAATATACAATTTAACTAATTTCTTATCAGAAGTTAATAATATCTTATCAAACAAATTTTGTTCTTTATAAAATCCATACATTTTCATATCTTTTTCATATCTATTTTGTATTTGTAAGCATACCCACCATGACATGTTGATGCCCTGATGTTCCAGCTCTTGTTTCGATTTTAGTGTCCCGTATTTAAAATGTCTCTATATGCCAAGTTTTTTTAAATCTAACAAATTTATATGTGAAAAAGCTTCAATTGTTGATAACCAACCTGGAATTTTTACATATATTTTCATTTTAATTTTTTTCCATACTGTTAACAAAGCAATTCTAATACAGTGATTTTGAAAATATCCATGAATTTTGTTTTTCCCATACCACAAAAAAGCGTGCCACCCCAGCTGTAAGTCATGTCCCTCCAAATATAACAACCTTTTATTCTCTTCTATTGGTACTTGGTGAAGTACCCAGCATTGTCCATCCTTGAATGGGTGGTTTATTGGCAAGAGCCCTAAATAGCTGTTAAAGGTAAAGGTAAAGGTTCCCCCACACATGCCTGCTAGTCGTTTCCAACTCCAGGGACCGGTGCTCATCTCCATTTCAAAGCTGAAGAGTCAGCGCTTGTCCGAGGACGTCTCCGTGGTCATGTGGCCAGCATGACTAGATGCCAAAAGTGCATGGAACGCTGTTACCTTCCCACCGTAGTGGTCCCTATTTTTCTACTTGCATTTTTACGTGCTTTCAAACTGCTAGGTTGGCAGAAGCTGGGACAAGTAACAGGCGCTCACTCTGTTATGCAGCACTCGGGAGCCAAAGTGTTATTATAAATGAGACTTGCACAGTCCCATACTGAAAACTAATTGAGCTCAATTGAATGCTTTCCCTGCCGTGCAATTTAATATGTGGTTTTCCAGGTATACAACTTTGTTTTTGATGTTAGGAGCCAAAATGTTTCCCATGTGCTCTCTCATTAGTGCTTATAAATGTTAGGGTTAGAGTTAGTATTATTTGTATGGCAAAAAGGACTGAGATACTTATGTCTGGGTTCATAAATTGCACTAACCATGTTTTGATATGGTTGGCTATATAACCCATATTTTTCTGGTTTCACATAATGCAATAAGCTATAAGGTTGCATTTGTATTAAGCTGAAACAGATGTAATACATTTTGGTTTATGTGCAAATGGAATCAGAAAAGACATTATACACAGCCTGTCTTAAGAGCGTAAGACAAAATTTAAACCAGAACTCCAGGGCTCACAGAATACATGATAGTAATATCATTAATACTGTATGTGATAAAGGGTGAGGGGGGTGAGGAGGAGGATGGTTTAGTTATGATGGTAATTCAGAGGCTTGATCCATGTTGTTCCAAAAATTGTTTCCTGTGCACAATGATATCCATGGCTGTTGTAATTACAGCCCTACATATCTATGTTAATACTGATTATTCTATCCTAGCAGAACTAAGTAATTTGAGTCTAAAGATGTTTTTCCTATGTTTATAGAACCTGGACAGGATGCCTCTATGTGAATGGGTAACTAGAAATATTAGGTATC
This sequence comes from Vipera ursinii, assembly GCF_947247035.1. NCBI lineage: Eukaryota > Metazoa > Chordata > Lepidosauria > Squamata > Viperidae > Vipera > Vipera ursinii. Next base: position 51,856,216 of record NC_139513.1, on the reverse strand, counting down.
TGAAATATCCTACAAACAAGCTCCATATTATAGACATATTTATTCAAATATTTCATTAAAAACACTCAAACCTACCATAGATTTCATCTAAATCCAATATAAAAGAGAGTCTGCTGAAGATAGTTCTTCACTGTTATTTTTTTGATGGAAAACAACTGTAGGAGAATGGATAGAGACTCAAATAGCTACTTGATCACATAACTCATTAGGCCAATTACTCTTCATTGGACCAACCTTTTTCATAATGTGTTGATATAAGGACAAAATTAAAGGAGGCCCCCATGTAAACTGCCTTTCGAGTTCTCAGAGAAGAGGAAAGAGAGGGATGAAGTGAATCAATCAATAAGTCCTTGATTGGATATAATTAAGAAAGAATAGTAGCCGGTTCTCTAATTTAGAGCAAAATAGGCATATAAGAAAGCATTATTACCCCTTTGTTTTAAAGGAGCGAGTGAAAAATAGATACATGCTTCCCTTCCAGCAATTAGTGACATAAATACTCTACAAATTTCAAGAGGCACATAAAAAGTTCAAGAGAGGGGTAGATTCAAAGAATATTAATTGTTCCAAAGACTCTTAGGGGGCAAAGTCATTAGCTTCTTGTCTCCAGTTCTAACTATTAACGTTTTCTTACTACCATTATTAAAAGTCCAAATAAATTCCCACCTAAATTGTATAACATTGGACATTGCTCCAGCCTGTAATGAGGTTCATCTGTATTGTCTTCTTAGGTCATAACCCTATACCTATTAGCCTAGAAATCAAAGCCACTTTAGCTTAGTTGGGATTACTTTTGAATAGGTAGTTAGGCTTCCTTACATTTGTAGTGTTTATTTGGAGGAAAAAAAACAATAGAATTTATGTTTTTCCTTGCAGAGATGGGAATGGGAAAAGGATAAGAGAAATGGGAAATAATGCCGCTATGTAATGTTGAAACCCTGGATTTGCTCACTGGAATCTGCACTTTTGCCTATAGATACCTTTAAATAGATTAATAATTTTGTGTTAACATAAGCAGCAGTAGCAGAGTGTCAGTCATTACAAAAGTCAAGAGTTTGAATATCAAACCAGAAAGAGCTGAAGAAAGTGAAATCCATTAATTACATTTCTGTAACTGGCATATGCTTTTTCTGCTTTTTTTAAATGACATTTTCTTCGCCACTTGGATAACGTGAGCAACTTCAGTGCTACCCACCCTCCCCTGCAGTCATCTCTCTCAAGAACAAAATTACATTTAAGCTGCTAAAGTCAGATCTTCCCAAAGTAAAGAGAATCTTTAGAATGGATTTTTTAAAAGGTCATTTTGAACTTTATCTAAGCACGCACAAATGGATTGGAAAACCAAACCATTCAGCTGAATAACATCTTCCAATGAGCTCTGTCATCATTACTAGGACAAATTCATCACTTCCTTGAAGTTGTCTTCTCTTTCTCCCTCCAAATATATATTTGCAGTCACAAACAAGAGGCATAGACACAAACAAGAATAGAATTTAAACTTGGCTACAATTTTGTTAATTGACAAGCTCAAACATATTGAGCTTATACTCACATTTTCCAGAAATGAAAGAGGCTACCTAGACAGTTCTTCCAGTAGCTCCAAACCTTTAAAGCACAGGCTTCAAACTCGCCACGTCATGTCGTGATGTGTCACAACTTTTTTTGCATTGTCGGAGCTGGGGTGGGCACAGCCTCTGTATGATGCAACCAGCCTGTGGGCCAGCAGTTTGACACCCCTGCTTTAAAGGATTGGTCCACATTACATTGAGCTCTTCAGTATTTTACCCAAGCATGACAGAGACACACACAATTTTACTATTGCTGTAAGTTGTGGAAGGGTGGTACTAGTTTTCCCAGATCTGGATGATTACCACATATTCTCTGCACACCTGATTAACTACATCATTGGCTTCTCTTCTGAGAATCCCTGTGCTCCTCCATCTCTTTCTATCACAGCTGTGATGATTTGAGAATTGAGGCCTTTGAACTATGGTAAAGCACACTGGCTGAGGAATTATAGGAGTTGAAGTCCATAAGTCATAAAAGGGCCAAGTTTGAAGACTCCTGCTATAGATTATCATCTAAAAATATCAGAATGACTGAAAAACTCAGGCTAGGACCTACCTGGAAGGTCTTAGGAGAAATTCAAAAGTTCCCAAAGCATTGGTGCAAAGCTGAGAGCCAGAGAAAAGCAGGAGCTTCCTACTGATTGACTCACTCTTTTGCAGCCTGTTTCCACACAAAAATTATGTTACTGTGTCTGATAATATAATTAACCCACTGGGGTTGCCCCTACCCCTGCAGCGTTCACACTTCTTCAGTAGCAATTACATCCCAGCTGAAATGTAGCTAATGATGGAGCACTCAGCACCAATTATATTTGCTCCTAAGGAAAACAGCCTACCTTGCAGTGTAGAAGTCAGTGAGATGATCTTTTGTGCTTTCAACCTAGAGCAGCTTTCTATGATCAGTGCCCTCTACCTAACAGACTAAAAGTCACATAATTGTGTGGTGAAAATTGCTATGGTGATTGGGCTCAGCAGACAATAATGGTAACACATCAACCAGCAGAGGAATTTCAATTGTTAGCATAGTGCTGTCTGTCGTTTCTTTCCAAGCCTATATCCAGGCAGGTCTACATTCGTCTTCCTCTTTCTTAAGCAGGACTGTTTAAAGGCAAATATATACACTCATCCAGATATTTTGGAGTATAGTTCCTACCTTCACCATTGGCTAGGTTATCTGAGGATGGTGGATTGTAATCCAACATATAAAACCAGCAGTGTGTGGGGAAGGCTGTAAGAAGAGGAAAAGTGATACTATGGGATTTGGTAGCATTTTTAGGCATTAAGTGCCATTATGTGGATCATATTGTGCAATGATCCTAACGTCCTCTCTTTTTTAATACATACAAATACCATGAAATTGTAAAATCCAAACTAAAATTTCACATAAAAACATCTAAATCTCACAAAATTTTGCACAAGAAAGCTGAATTCTTTAAAACTGCAATAGCATTCTCTTGAATAAGAATGCTATTACTTTGGCATGTCAAGCTTACCCCACCTCTGTAAGGATTCCCAATAGAACAACAGTAATATTAAAACTAGTAATACGGTACAGTAACATTTGTATTGAAAAAAAGGCCACCATGACACTCGCATTAGCCAACTATACAATGAAATACTGTGTGTCCATTTGAACTTATTTATGAAAAGCCAGAATGTGAGCTGTATGTCTTTCCAGAGGGAAAGAGAGAGAGAGAGAGGTTGGATCTCTTTTGAAAAACAGGGGACAGGGGGAGATACTCTCAGCAATCCCTCTCACAATGGCCAAACCAGGTGATCAGATTCTACCTAGAACAGTATGTTACACAACACACAATTTAACCTTTTGCTTCTTTAAAGATAATGACCAGAACTTTGAATTAGGCTTGGAAGCCTGCTGGCAAGCAATGCAGTGACTTTCAATCAGATGTCACTATGCACAGGCAAGATTGACATGAAAGCACTGTAGCCGCTGTATTTTGTACCAGTTGTGATATCCTGGTTGGCTCCAAAAGCTGCCTCATTCAGAGTACATTGCAGTAGTCCTGCTGAACAGTAATTAAGGTTACTGTTATTTAGGTGTGGTAAGGCCATGTCTGGCATACCTATCAAAACCAGGAGAAGTTGCATCCCCTGTTGCCACCATGCCTTTTGTCACCTATTTATGCAAGAGCCAGAAGACCAACCCAGGCACATTCAAAGTAACTAAAGGGATTGAACAACATCTCTTAATGATCAGCAGTTCTAGCTCCTTTGGCTGTAAACTTAGCTTGTTTTGCCCTGTCCAGATCTTCACAGTCTACAAGCACCAGTTTAGGGCTTCAGTTGCATCTCCAACTCAGCACATAGTAGTGGTGCATAATGAAGTGTCTTCATCAGATTGGTGATACTTTACTCAAAGTTGATAGATGTGATTTTTGGATCTCCAGAGATTTTGGATATTTTCAAATTTCTATGTTCATTGCATGTGAGATCCACAGCTGCTGTCTAGATATATCACTATTCTGTTGACTGGATTATTCATGAGAATTAGTTTTTGAAAGTCTAAACAGAGACACAACTTGGAGCTATGATGTTTGGGCTTCCCAAGGAGATGATACAGTTCTTAAGAATTTTAAGTGACTAAAGTCTGTTCTCAACACCTGCCTTTTCTCTCATCTTGCAAAGATGCTTCCTATCATGTAATCCCAGTTGCTTGCTTACTTGCCATCATACCCCAGAAAACACTTGTCACTGGGGCTGTTAGTTTAGGACAGGGGTGTCAAATTTGCAATGTCACATGACATGTCACAATGTATTGCAACTTTTTTTCCATTGCCAATGGGGTGGGCGTGGTTTTGCCATGTCACATCCGGCCCGCGGGCCAGCAGTTTCACACCCCTGGTTTAGGAAATGCTTCAGTTTGAAAACCCTACATTCACTCAGTGATAAAATGTTACATTATGATGGAGAGCCAGCCCGCATTATTATCATCTGTACTTCATGATTCCTTCTTTAATGAGGCTGCTGTTAGGAATCATACATAATGGGGACAGATATTGGTGCTAGCAGTTTCCTATTACTATAAAAATTAAAGCAGTCAAACCATTACTGCATAAAAAGACAGCTCTAAAAAAAATCCTCCGAAACCCTCATGTTTGTTGGAAGTACTTTAATTTTCTGTTATTTAGTTCTTCAGGCACTAACATGGCCCAGTTCCCATCCAGGCAAGATAATTCTTTGCATGATTCACTAAACCTGATGATATGCTGCCCTCTGGTGCATCTTCCCTGTATATGAAAAATAACGTGAAAGCTCCATTTGTTTCCTCATACTCATTTTTAAATGGACGCAAGCAGTTATATTGTTTGCATTTGTAAATGGGTCACTAACCTTCACGCTTCTGGCAGAAAAGGTTATCGATTACAGGATCCATTCCTTCATGAAAAACAGGAAAGTGTAGCAAGCGAGGATTGCAGGCTGAGATTCACAAATTTTTGGCTAATACAGCTACGGCAATTAAAAGGGAAAAAGATGGACAAGATTTTCTTTCTTGTTATTTTTTTTTCCTTTTCACACCCTATTATCAAACTTCTGAAGACATGCAACTGACACTAAATAAAACAGCAGAAACCCTTGGAGCTTTTGCCTTTTCTCCTTTAAAAAAAACCAAACGTGTTAAAATGGAAGAATTAGTCTTTTAAACAACAGCTCTAGGAGCTGGTTTTCCAGGTGCACCCAAAAAAACAGGTTCTGAGTTTTACTCAATCCAAGAAACTGAGAATCATTGAGAAATTGCATAAAACTGAAATGATCACATAGGCTGTGGCTGATTGCACAACATGCTTATCCTTAATTTATTTCACACATCAAATTTTTCACACACTGAGAATCTAACCACATGAATCCAGTTTTCATAATACAGTGTTTCTGTATGTGGTTGAGCTGTTTGTGCTTCATTGTGTAGCAAGAATCAGCCACATAGTAGTAGTGTGGAGAAAGGCCTTGGGGCAATTAAAAGCTTACTCATGCAATTAGTCAATACAGGCATCAGTTGACTTCTAATTACAACCTATCATTCATGAACTGGAGCAGGGAGGAGTTGTTATAGTACAGTCTTTGCTATACTGGTATCTCCCACAGTGCTTTTTTTGTAAAAGAAAAAGGTGCCGGAACTCACATGTCATACAACCCGCCTTGCCTACCCTACAAGGTTCCATCCAAAAAAGGTGCGGAACTCCGTTCTGAGCGTTCTATGAGAAAAAAAGCCCTGCTCCCAGGTATATTGAACTGCAATTCTTGGTGCTTTTAAATAGTTTTTGGTAGATGTCATAAGACTGAAATAAACTCTTATTAAGAGACTTATTGTCATAAGACTCTTAGATGTCAAGCTTAGATGTCAAGTCGCATAAAGCCTATCATGACCAATGGCATTTTTTAAAAATTATATTTAAATCAATCAATAATTCTCTTAGCTTTGATTTGGGCAGTTGGCCTTTGTGATACAGCACTTACATTCCTTTCACTAGAAAGGAATGTAACTCTAATGCAATATTCTCCATCACCAGAAGTACTACTTCATTGGATACAAAGCACAATAGTTGACCTGATTACTGTGTTCAAGAAGGCATTACAACACTTTTAATTTGTGGTTATATTTAAGTATGGTTTTGAATTTTAGCAAGCCATTTTCCCCCTGCACTTCAGTGTTCTGCAGTGAAATGCTGGAGAAAGAAAGGTTAAACCACCTTTTCCCAAAATTCTGTCTTCCAGATTTGTTCAATAGCTATAAAAGAGAATTGACAAAAATATGTAAATAATAGAAGGCTAAAGTTAATATCTCTGAATGCTGCCTTTAATATTTTTTCTATCTTGCAACTGATGACAGCAGTCATGAAGTTATATTTTGAATTTTTACCAAAAATGTGAAGGTCAATTTAAAAATTGTGTTGATGGGTTGTCTGCTCATTCCTCTCCGAAAAACAAAATTGTTTCTGAGCCAGTGCACTGAATGGGAGATCATTTACCTACCAAAGAGAAAAAGTCCAGTAAATATAATTTAAGAGACCTATTGAGAATACATCTATGACAAAAGGCAATGTAAAAATCTCTGCTTCTGAATTATCTGATCTCCCTGCTGTGCATGCTTAAGCTACTAAAGGAGAAAAAATAAATCAACTGTGCAAAACAAAGAAGCAGAAAATATCTAATTATTCTTTTGTCCAGTTCACTTAACCTTTTATTGGCTTTGGCCTGGGTATCCCATCCAAGGCTCTGACTTGTGCATGGAAAGTGTTTAGAACTAAAAACAAACCAACCCACCCAGAGATAGGAATTCAGATTTGATTGAGAGGTGATTCATTGAGTTATTATTTATTGAGTTATTTATTATTATTGTCATCAATCATGTTTATGAAGGACTTAAACAAGCTATTTCAGTAACCCTGAAAGCAAGGCAATGGGTATGTTTTCTTTTACAAATCACCATCAATCATAGGGTATTGAGAGCAAATCACCACTTGTCCTTCCTAGTTAATGGAGGAACATGGAGATGTTTCAATCAAAAAGAACATCTATTAAAAGTAATATGTGGCTGATGTTTCTGTCATAGCAGGTGGCAGGACCACATGACCTGAGCTGACCTTGAAAAAAAGTTAATTCAAGTTGTTTCTTGGATGGGAAGCCATTAGACAAGGACTCTAACCAAGACTATAAAATTGGAAGAAAAATATGCCAGTAACCCATGATCAGTCATTTCTATATTGTTGCCAAGAATATGCACATGTCCAAATAGCCACTAAAACTGAAGCTTAACTAAAGAGAATCTTTACCCTTACCTGTCCCTCTCCCTATCCTTTTAAAGCAAGGTTCAAAACCTGAAAAAAATAAAATAAAAATGAACATTGCTAAAATCTCACAGAAGTCCCCTTTCTCAAGATCCCAACATTTCTGCTACCTTGCATGCTGTACTACCAAAACTAAAGCATTGCATTCACAGAGAGGAAGAAGAATGGATTATCTGCCGAATCCATACTGTACAGGACATAGGATTGAAGGGGTAGACTTTCCCACCTGCAGCCCTCTGGTGCTTTTTTTTTAAATTCCATTTATATCCCGCCCTTCTCCGAAGACTCAGGGCGGCTTACAAGCTTAGCAGTAGCCTTCATTCTATGTATATGCCTGCTTATTAGGGCTTTCACACACACACCAGCGGCATTATTACAAAGTCAGCTTAATTGCCCCCAACAATCTGGGTCCTCATTTTACCTACCTCGGAAGGATGGAAGGCTGAGTCAACCTTGAGCCTGGTAGGATGCGAACCTGCACTAATTGCAGGCAGCTGGTGTTACTTAAGGAGGCATTAGCCCACTGCTCCACCAAGGCTCTTGGACAAAGCTTTTGAAATATAACCTCCAGAAATCATAAATGAAAGCTAGAATACCCAACTTATCTGAAGGTGCAAGATTGAGAAAACTGATGTGAAGGTTTGGAAAAAAAATCATATACTAGGTGAAAGGAAGGGGCATAAGGAACTGTTGCTCTAAACAAGGTGGATTGCAATGATTGGAATATTTTTTTACGCTCAAGGGAAATGGTGTGGTGGGGTTTTTTTTAATGTGCATATATGATTTTATGAGAAGTGAATTTCCCAGATGGAACATAAGGACAATAAAAGGAGCAAGACAAAGCAAACAACTTTGAATTTTACAAAGTATAACACCATACAATGGTTAATACAATGATCACAAAGAGAGACATAGCTGCTGTGGTGCATGGCAACACTTCTTACAGCAGCATTCTTTATGCAGTTAGTGTGATCAGACACCTGGAATAAGATCAACAATGCAGATTATATAAAGCTTGTCCTCCTTTCATGTCTACTACCTCGGGCAGACTCATTTTTGTCTACTTTTTTAATATGGTCTACCTTTTGTCTTTTCTTCAATTGAGTTCTGTATCTGGGCTACAACTCCTGATGTCTGGTATGTGACTGCAGATATTTTTGTATGCTTTTTAATGATTAGAATTATCACTAGGGGAAGATTCTTATGCAGCATGTTCTTTAAATGACATATGATGTGAATTTTTCCTAATTGGAAAAAAGTTCAGATAAAATCACCCTTATCTTTAAAAAAAACATGAAGAGATACTGCCCTTATCCTCAAAACTTCCTACCTATTGAACTAGACCCTCCTTATGCTTTCCATTGGTTGGTAATGGCTGCAGAAGAATGACAAGAACAAATACCAAAAAAGGAAGAGATTCCTCCATTTCCTACCATTCTTCTGTCATTTTGACTAATGGGTGTTTAAAAGTGGGCAATTGTATTGGAGGTACAGTTCTCCCAAAATTTGAGGGGTTCAGTTGGAAAGTTTTCCATGTGCCATCATTTTGTTATCCTGGGTGATGGAAAGAAAAGTTGATGGTGAAGGGTGAAAAAGAAGCCTTTCCACTTTCATCCCTTCCAAATGAGTACTACTTATAAAAGGGATTTTGGAAGTTTTATTGTGGATCTTAGGAGTGGGCTAGAAGGAAGGCAATGCTTTTCTGAACCAAAGAGCTAGTCTGAAAAATGCCTCTTCAGTCAAGGTTCTTCATTTTGATTGAAATCAATTCTTCTCCCTTTTCTTAATAAAGATTTTATTAGATTTGACTTATAGTTATTTTATAAGAGTTAAAGTGCGACAGATTTAATAGTTATTGTTGTTTGCATATGGTAGATTATGATTGTTTTTACTGTTATACCTTGTATTTAGCTCTGGGAAGTCGGGGAGGGGGGAGAGGGAGGGAGGGAGGTGTTGGGGAGGACTGGGAAGAGGGAAGGGGGTTGGGAGGGGTTTTGTTTTGTTTTGTTAAAAATAAAATGTATTGTAAAACTTTTCAATAAAAAAAAGATTTTATTAGATTTTATAGGGTTAAGAATAACATTTTAGAAGGCAATGTGGTAATTGGGTTAAACAATAGGTCAGTAATACAATCATTAGTGAGTATCTCAGCTTACACCATCAAATATTTCTTCTCAGTTTCCCTTGACATTTGCAATTTCATATTTATGCTAATACATTTCTAATCATATCAAAATTCAGTAAAATTTTCAGTATCACATTTATAAATACGTTTTTTTCTTTTTGCTTATACGTATCTTAATAGATCTCAATAGACAATCAATGTCCTGCTATAAACTTTTACCAATTTTAATTTTTAGTTACAGTATTCCAATTTAAACTTTAATATCCATAGTATTTAACTTTCAGGTAACCCAAATTACCTTTATCTCATTTCATAAAAATTATAATATCTAAAATACACCTATTAAAACTTAAATATGTTTTTATTCTATTCCATAAACATTTTCTACTTCCTATCCTAATAGATCACTGCCTCAATAATAGAGTATCTTATTAGTTCAGATCCATCATCTACATACACTGGGCAAATCGATAATTCAAACCTATTTTCTTATAGTTAATTTAAATTTCCCTTGTTAATCTGAACCTTCAATATTCAACCAATTAATCCCGTTTTTTTTACTATTTTCTGACTATTTTAAGTCTAGTACTCAAATTTCCTTTTATTTCAAAATCTCCCTTTAGCCCACTAACTGACAGTTTAGGATGCTCTAATAAAACAGGGCCCCCCAGTTTTTCAACCTAATTCTAGCTTTCTTCTTTTGCCAGCCAGGTTTGCATATCAATGCTTTTAAATCATCAGATAGGTCACTCTTCATTCTTGTGTATATTATGTGCATTAAAGGAGACCATCTAGTTGCTAATTTTCTAAGAAGTCTGGCCCATTTATAATCATTAAGTCACCTTGATCTCCCAGATCTCCATGTTTGTTCTAGTATAGTTGTCTTCAATTTGATCTGGTCTTTTTCTTTCTCAGGTTTCTTCTTGTTGTTTTCGTCAAAGGTTATTTCCGGTTTTGAAATTATTGTGTTATTATCTGGATCTTCAGTAGACTGTGCTTGTTAATTCTTCTCCCTTTGATGACCTTATTCTTAACATTTAGAGATTAAATGTTTCTACTATTAGAGTATAGTTGCAGCATAAGGTCATTTATTTCATTGTTATAATTTTAATTTTTAATTTGTTTCTTATAAATATTTATGTTCCAACAATCAGAATAAAATCTTCCCAAAGTGGCTTTGGAGAGGGATGGTGTCGTATTAATGTTGACTCCTGGCAACCACCTGAACAAGTTCCTGCAATGTTCTTAGCAAGATTTCAGAAGCCGTTTGCTCTTGACTGCTCCCCAGGGCTGAGAGAGTTATTATTAGGCCAAGGTCACACAGTTAGCCTCATGCCTACAACTCACCATCTTTTGGTTTCTAGCTTTACTACCTTAAATCATTAACCAAACTGGCTCTCTAATATGGCTTATGGTGATTGTCAGGTGTCAATACCGTCAATCATTTTGACTGTGGCAAAGCATATGACAAGGTTTTGTAGAACATTATTACTGGCAAGTTATTAAAGTAGTGCTTGAATGGCACTACAATAAGGTGGGTCCATAACTGGGTAGTTAATTACACTCAAAAGTCAGCATTAAATGGCCTTACACTGTATTCGGGAGCTGAAAATAATCTTGGGATTGTTTTACATTAGGCATTTAAATTGTCATATGAATGAATGTATCCTGCAGCATAGGAAGCATGCTTTACTGTCCTTCAGCCCTGAAAGGGAATTTGGAAATAATTAGGTCAGTTCTTTCCAAGGTTTTGTGGAACAGTAAATTCAAAGTTCCCTAACCTTTCCCCAAATTCCAAGTAGCACAGAATTTTTTCTTTAATCATCCAGGGACGTGAGAAAGACTTGCTATTCCTGTTAGTGCATCTGATCATGTGCATTTTTCTTGCTTCTGTTTTTCATTCTTGTTTTCTTGGAATAAAAGATTGGGGATTTTGGAGCAAGCCATACATCTGCTCCTCACACTGAAAAAAATGTTCTGTCATTGGAGTGGGCTGAAAGCAACAACAATCTAGCTCACTATAGGGAGAAGAGGAAATGTATGAGGTGACAGATCATGACTGCATCTGCTGGTGCTGTCTTCAAGGGTTTATTTTTTGGAACACTGTATCCTCCCATCCCAACCCCATTCCCTCAATTTATACCAGTCCTTTCCCCTGGAAACTACAAGTTAAAGAACTTGCCATTGCAGTAGACTACGGGTGTCAAACTTGCCACGTGACGTGTCACGACATATCACGACTCTTTTTGGATTGCCGGCAATGGAGTGGGTGGGGCTTCAGTATGATGAAACTGGTCCACGGGCCAGCAGTTTGATACCCCTGCAGTAGACTTTCAGTAGGAACATTGCTTCAGTGACTGAAACAAGCACGGCTGTTGTGCTATCACCATTACCAAGAGAAGACAGCAGATTCAAATGGGATTGTATTGGTCAGGGGTGTCAAACTGCCGGCCCATGGGCTGGATGGTCATGCCGAAACCGCGCCTACCCCATTGCCGGCAGTGGAAAGTCACATCACGTCAGATCACATGACATTGCGAGTTTGACACCTCTGGTATTGATAAAGGATTAGCTTCTTTGGGGATGTATTTCTTGCTGGCCCAGCATCTGACCAGTTTTTTAATTCAATAAGCAGTCTATCCCAGCTGAGGGGGACATGGCAGGGACCATTGTGCAATTGGAGGTCATGATGGTCTGGATGAGGCAGAACAGACCGAATCTGAACCCAAGTAAGTCAGAATCATTCTTTGTACTTTGGGTTCTCTGTTGTCACCAGTGTTATCTCTGTTGTCTCTCTTATACGTGAAAGAACACGTATACTCCCGATTGGACTACTGCAATGCTCTCTACATGGGGCTGCCCTTGAGGACCACTCGGAGGCTCCAGCTGGTGCAGAATGCAGCCGCACAGGTTGTGATGGGGGTTTCCCGATACTCCCATGTAACACCTCTACTCCACGAGCTGCATTGGCTTCCGGTTGCCCTCCAGGTGAGATTCAAGGTGCTGGTGATGACCTATAAAGCCCTAAATGGCTTGGGTCTGGGATATCTGAGGGAACACCTGCTGCCGGCATCAAGCTCCCTTCGTCCTGTGCGCTCCCACAGGGAGGGTCTTCTCAGGGTACCGCCGGTAAAAGGTTGCCGGAGGACAATACCCAGGGGGAGGGCCTTCTCTGTGGGTGCGCCGGCCCTTTGGAACCAGCTACCTGTAGAGCTTAGGACTTCCCCTGACCTTCGCTCGTTCCGCCGGGACCTGAAGATCTGGCTCTTTGAGCTTTCTGGCCTGGACTGAGGGTATTAATTGGGGTTTTAATTGTATTTTAATTGTTATTGGGGTTTTTAGTTTCAAGGTTAGTTTAATCATTTTAATTGTTTTTAATCTATGTAATTTGTTGTATTGTTTTAAAAACCTTGTGAACCGCCCTGAGTCCTACGGGAGAAGGGCGGTATATAAGTTTAATAAAATAAATAAAAATAAAATAAAAATAAACAGGTTAGACTTTGGGGGTCCTTTAAGACTCATGGTGATGACCCAGACTTAGGGGACAGTATCAATTGTGAATATATGCAGATGGCCTTGCTCTCTCTGGCCACTCGCAGACTCATGAATGTAGGGTCATGAAAGGACAGCAAAGGAAACACCCAATATTCTAACCCACCTGAGAACATACGATGACTTGGGGAAACACCCAAAAGGGAACATACTAGCTACTTCTGCTTTCTTATCTATAGTGTGCCAGCCTTAAAGAGCGAAGTCTTAATCTCATGTGTGTCAGCTTTGCTGGGTGAATTGCTTATGTAATCAAAGTAGGTATGAAAATAAGACTTTTCTGATATTTGGGGCTTTTTGTCTCTTTTTAGAGAAGCCCGTCTTTGTTCAGTTGAATAAACATGTAAGCTTGAAGGAGACTTCTGGATTCCTGTATTTTTTTTATCAAGCAAAACCTCAGAACCTGCATATCAATGGTTCCTGCAAGAAGACTACATAAAGGCTGTGACTAGAGGAGCCTTTGCCTACCTACAGCTGTGTACCACTTGCAATTCTACCTGGTACAGAGGCCTCTGAATTTGGTAACTCATCCTTTCATCACCTCCTGGATGGTCTACTAAAGTGCATTTCCTATTTAAAAACTATGCCTCCAACACTGCTCCCATCATGAAATTGGAATGCAGAACCGTATGGAGCATTTGGTATGTACTCTGTAGTACATTGGCAGAAACTAAATGCAGGATAAAAAAAATCAAGGAAGGAAGGAAGGAAGGAAGGAAGGAAGGAAGGAAGGAAGGAAGGAAGGAAGGAAGGAAGGAAGGAAGGAAGGAAGGAAGGAAGGAAGGAAGGAATCCTATGCATGTTTACCAGACAAGTACAGCTGATTTTAGTGCCAAAGTGGGTTCTTTGGCAGCCAGCTCCCTAGATCAAATGGGAGCAGCGAGCAATGATCCAAGACAACTCTTGAATGAACATGAAAGAGAAATCCATGGAGACTGCAATTGCCGGTAGAGGTGGTCAGAGTCCTGGTTTCCATCTTTCCTGTCAGCTGGCTTTTAACTGTGTATTTCAAAGGGTTTTTTTTCTTTTAATCTAATACTTATTTTTAAAAGTTAACTAACTGGTTGAAAGCCGATTTACTCTAATTGCCTGCTGGATGTTAATGTTAATTTTCTTTTGTTGCTTTATCAGGGTTTGGTTTGGTTTGGGTTGGGTTGGGTTTTTTTCGGCTCTGAACTACTTTTTCCTTTCTGTATGGAAGCTAAGGGCAACATTCTGAGCAGTGAAACTGACCAAACTGGATTGTATACCTGATTTCACTACAGGATTTAACTTAAAAAGGTCTGGTCTGGATTTTTTCTTTTTTAAATTTTTGATGAAACTTTTTTTTCCCTTCACACTTTCATCACGAGAAATATCATTTTAATGTTCTCTGCGAAAGGAATTGTTTTCTTTGGTTGTGTAAGTTCAGACACAAGGAGTCTGCTTTTATTAAAAATGCAAATAATGCACCGTTAAAGCCTGGTGCCCTACCTTCTCAGAAAAAAACAGCAAGCTAGTCAAATAAAAATGAAAAAAAAATATGGCATTTGATTCTCTCAAATCTACAAGCTCCGTGTGAGAATATGTCATGGAAATCAAATGCAGACTCTGAACAAAGGCTTAAGTGCTTATGTCCAGCTTTTCCAATCTGATCCTCTTGAAATGTGTTGATCTTCGTGTGTTGATGATGGCAGAGCATAATAGGGATTGAACTCCAACATGTTTGGAAAATACTAGATTGGAGAAGGTTGATGAAGATGTTTTGTGTTATCATTTATCATTGGGAACAGTGGACTTGGAGGTGGCAGTAGAGGGCATCTAAGCTGGGTTAGACCTAAACTAATAGAAAGGTAGTCCACTTGACTGAGGTCACTTTGAGAAGATCCAGCAGACCTGGAAGGATCAGAAAGGTAGGGGAGACAATAAAAAGATAGAAAAGACTGTGAGAAGCAGTAGAAGAAAGATATTCTGATTAGGTTTTATGCAGCTACATACAACTGTGTTTGTTCTCTAACATTTTTTCAATATCTGTAGCTTTCATTTATGTGAAAGAAATCAGTTTCTGGCCCAGAAAGTATTATGTATGGATAACTGTATGCATTTCAGGCCTGTACATGTAATTATCCGTATGGCTTCTTGATTTTGTTGCCTGTTTGCTTATATATGCATACCAAGTCTCAAATAGCCCTAAGTGTACAATGGCTCTCTTCCCCTCCCACCCCATTTTCCTTGTTTTATCTAAAGATCAGGGGCCAATTCCTGGGGAAACTAAGGTGTGTTTCTAAAACTGATTGATATCACATTGTGTTTACGCAACCTAATCCTGTGCTGGATTACAGTTAGTGAGTTCTCTATACTGTATAATTAAACTTGCCATCGGAATGCAAGATTATAAATTAGCATCAGATAAATAATGTATCTTTCACATAATTGACAAAAAGATTTTACTTTCCATTTTCTTCACCTTCTTTCTGTTATTTGTGAGTAAATTTTTACACCTTGAGGGGTTTTTAAAAAATAAAATAAGATAAAATGATTTCCCCAGGACAGGAATTTAGAAATTATAGTGAAAATGTAGTGCCACAGCCAATCCTCCAGATGGCAGGTTTTGCTAGTTTTTCACTTTGCATACTCCTACTCCACCATACTATATTATACATCTAAATCACTTTACAAAACTGGATTTTTAAATCCATAGAACTCTCTCATCTCTCCTAAGTCCTTACTTCCCTTCTTTCAGGGAAACCACTCTTCCTTTCCCAACCAGGAATCAACACCTGATCTGTACACTTACCTTTTCTCTTCCAACTTCTCTCAGCTTCTCAGTTCAATCAAATTATAGTCTTTCCTCTCTTACTTCTTTGTCTTTCAGTTTTGGGATAGACTGGCAGGATCTCCTGCAATAATTGAGTCCCTCCCCAGGACCCTAGTCTTCATCGTTATTTACCTCAAGGCACCAGTGTGACTGTTGAATCATTGTAAGCCGCCCTGAGTCTTCGGAGAAGGGCGGGATATAAATGGAATAAAAAAAAAAAAAATCTCACCAGTTCATCAGGCCTTGTGACAGAGCAGCTATCCTCCAAGGCCAAAAGGGAGCTACTTTTTCTCCTTTTGCTCACTTCCTTGGCTGGCTCACACCAGGACAGCAAACAGACTAGGCCACTAAAACTCAAGTGCCATATTTTGTACCTCTGTAGCAAATAAATCAACATATTTTATCACACTCTGTAATCAGAGGTTATAGTAGCATTGAGTTATGTGGGCTACAGTCCTTTCATCAGATGTAAGGAAAGTGTGGTCCTCATTCACACAATATGTTAAGAACATGAGTAACTTAATGGGATTTGTTGAATGAATGACATTTGAGTGGGTTCACAGATCAGGCTAAGCTAAAATCTATGCTTTATAAACTATTGAACTTGAAGCCAAACATACATACATGGATATGTTAAACCTTTGCTGCTCCAGTTAAATAAACTGCTATGGTACCAGTAGCAGCCTGCTGGTATCCATCTTTCTTGTTTGCTCAGCTTTGGCTGTTGCTCCAGTTGTTTCCTTTCCTTGAATGGGAGGCAATGAGTTCAGCCAATCATGCCATTTCTCAATCGGATTACTATCACTCATTCTATATTCTACTGCAGGCATTTTCAGCCTGTGATCCATAGGCCATACGCAGCCCTGGACAGCTAGTAATTGGCCCCAGAAGATTGTAAAAAAAACTTTAAAATTAAGGAAGTTTGTGATTTATATACATTAACTATATATTTGATATGCAGCACAAGATGACTCCTGATCAATGTGGCCCAGGCAAGCCAGAAAGTTGGACAACCATGTTCTACTGCCTTTATAGCCCATATGAAAACTTACGTTAGTACAGTATAGAAGCTACCCAGTGGACAATATCAGACCCATTATTCTTACATGAAACCATTATTATGGGACAACACAGGCTACCATTATTTTTTTCAAGTATGTTTGGTGGATTCCATTTTTCTCTGTACTGTTCTGTAAAGAACAGCTTCCCTTTAGATGTCTACAAGCAAGCCTCTGCATTTCCCTGCTTCTTCTTATTCTTCAATGCTTTCTTATGCAGTCTAGCTCAAGAATCACAGCCTTTTAACCCCAAGGTCAACTGCTTATGCACAAACAGGCTGACGGATGAGCTGCTGCACTCTCACATAAAATTTTGCCAGCACTTACTCATACTTCTTATTATGTCTATACATGTATAAACAATGTTTGCACTTAATAAGAATGAGTAAGTACAATAGCATAGTATGTAAGATGGGAAACCCGTTCTAGAATGAACTTCAGCATAGATTGAATGCCTACTAATACTGCTATATATTAACCAGAATGATCAGGGGTTGAACATTGACATGTCTTACTTTATTGCCTTGCCTATAAATATTTGCAATCTATGTTCTGTTCTGAAGTTAAAGTTGCTTTACTTTGCTCAATAAAGTCTGTAACTTCATTTGGGCATTCCATTTCCTACAATTCAAGATATAGGTTTTATCCCTTAGATTTAGAAAAGCCAGTACAGCTTGGAGCCTGAGATCTTTGCAGTCACCTGTTCCAAGCAGAATTGATCTGCCAAATGCCTGCTCTGAATGTCTTCTGAGGTTTCCCCATATTGGGCCATGAGAGGGAAACAGTGTGGTAGTGACTCCCCTCTGAGGGAAGAAGTGAGGATGCCTCCTTCCTCCTTATGTTCTGGAAACTTGGTCGAATTTGATTATTCTGGGAAGAACTTCAGCAGGTAGTACTGCATTGCCATTAGGAGATGCTATTGCAATTTATTGTTTTATGGGCATTTATAGGGTATTATGGTGTATTATGTACTGTATATTACATGTGTCCTGCTTAGTTTATTGTACTGTAAGTGATGCAGAAGTTTCATAAATGATGAATACATAAATGATTTGCTTTGAAACTTGGGAGGCATCCGTGCAATATCCCTGCCATACATATTGAATAAATTAAATATATTTACATAACAGATTTCTCTGGCCTGGGAATCATTGGCTTATCCCTCACCAGTTTCATCATTTACATCTTCTGGAATGTTCCCACCCCCTTCCCTGTCTAGTCAATTTCTCTGGAATTCCACGTGACCTTCATCTAACTGTACTTATCTTCCAGGATCACCTAAGATTGGCTGGATGCTTCCATTTGCTTTATGAGCAAAATATAGTTTCATAATGTGCATAACTGCATATAACACTCTTATAGAAGCATAAATCCAAAGCATCCTTCACAAGAACTGCAGAAATTTTGCCTTTAAAACAAGAGCTTGTTGGAAAAAAATATAAAAGAAAAATACAAATTAAGAATCTTCATAGCCCCTTCTATTAATTGTCATTAGGGTCAAATCACAATAAACTATAAGAAATATAGCCTGTATCAGTGACAAGCAAAGACTTAGATATATGAAGTGGCTACAGTAGTCACAACAGTAACAACTGATATTACAAAACGTTCCATTTTTCTGTGTTAAGATTTGCAAGAAAACCCATAGCCCTTAACATAATTACTTCATGGAAAATTCTAATTTTGTGCTGGAATCTCTCTTCAAAATGCTTTTTGCAATTACACGCTTAAGCAGGAACACTATTTCTGACAGCTACCTCATGGGGAAAAAAATATAAAATGAGTTTTGGAAATTTAAATTTATTAATATTTTTAAGATGTGCTTTTGATGGAATCTTAACCAGTTGCTTTGTATATTTTTCTCTATGTAGCATAATCATACAAGGAAATACAGTGGACAATATACAATATGTGGATGAAACTTAGATTTTAAGTCAAATTATGTATTGGCAAGGGCTACCCATCACTGGATGACAAGTGTTATAATCTAACAGACCTCCATTAGATACTAACCATTTCCTCTTTCATATAATTATTGCTATATATAGTCATATAAATATTTCATTTCCAGTTGCCAACATAGAGTTAGGTGTGATATACTGTATATGACACTTACTCCTAGTAGTACTGTATTAGTACTATCTTGAGAAAGTTTATACAGAAAGTATATTTTTATTGGGAAAATTCATTTACTGAACTCATCACAGAAAATCTAATTATTGTTAAATAAATTTGGCTGAACCTTTTGCCTCTTTGCTATGTGATTTAGTGAACTTTTGTATTTTCAAATCTGAACTTTGATTGCTGCTCTTGCCCACCTGGGTTTTCAGGTTTGGCATCAGTTGAAAGCCCAGTGCAGGGGCATGAGTGACTTTTGTAATCTGTGAAACATGAAGGACTTTCAGAGAATCTGCTCTGCAAATAGTAATATATGGGCAGGGTTTCTTCCTAACCATTCCATCCAGATGATGCACACATCATCTCTGCTAGACCTGCTGGATTCAAGCTATGGTGGCCAATGGAGATCCCAAGAGTGTTAGTCCTCGGGGATTTTCAATTTGCTGCCAAGTAACATTGAGTCCTGAGCAGCACAGGAGTTCATGGCTCTCCATGGTAACCATGGACTTATTCTGAAGACAACTCAGGGCATACCAGTCATTGCACTTTGTGTTTTGGTCTTGGAGTAGCTGCCACATAATCTGGCACTGAAGGACATTTCAATGACATTTCAGTACATTGAAGGCAGATCGCTCTTTGATTCTTTTTTTTTTGCTGGTATCATCACACCCCCATAGAGATAAGGTTCCAAAGGGAGCTTGGATTTTTCCCAAATGTCTGGTGGTGGCAGGAATGGGTCTGCCTGAGCTACAGGTGGAAATTGTGGCCCAGATGACCTTTGCACAGACTCACCTAACGTGCCAGATGTTTGTAGATGTTATTCCTAGGTCAGGAAAGCCTTTAGACAGTCATTCATGTCTTAGTCACCTCACAAATGGATTGTTGTAATGGGGCTGCCCATAAAAAACCATTTAGAAACCACAGCTGGTCCAGAGTGTACAATAGCAACCTAGGCACTGATAGGCACGTGCACTATATGCATGTGGCATTGTTGCACACTGCACTGGTTGCCATTTGACTTCTGGATGTAGTTCAAGGTGCTCTTCATAGTAAAGAACTTGATTATCTGAGGAACTCCCATTGTTTCTGCTCATCCAGTAAGATTGTGCAAGAAGGGCGTGTTCAATTTCTCCTTGATAAGACAAGTTTATTAGGAAACAATATCATCTTTGTAATAGCATCTGGGCTCTGAATTAACGTCCCTGAGAGATTTTTATGATTCCAGTTCTGATGTTCTGAAAACCTTTGAAAACCTGGCTATGCCTATAGGATTGTAGTGGTTATACCTATAGGCTATATCTAGAGGACTGTGTATGTTTGTTCTTCTGCTTGAGGGCTAGATTGGTGTTGTGGTTAAAGCACAAGGTTAGAAACCAGGACCTTGTGGGTTCCAATCCCACCTTGGGCACAAAGCCAGTTGGATGACCTTAGGCCAGTCACTCTCTCCTAGCCCGAGAGAGGAGACAGCAGCAAAAATAGCTGGGTTTTTGTTTTTTGTTTTTGAAAAACCTGCCAAGAAAACAGCAGGGACTTGTCCAGGCAGTCTCTGAGAATCTAACATGAGTGATAAAAAGAAAAAAAAAACTAGGGTTGTATATATTTCTTCTTTTGCTCCATATATATCATTTTTACTCAACCTACATTAACTCTTTTTTAGTTTCATTATTTGCTGTATTTTTTAAAATACTATTATATAAGCCAGAGGTCCCCAACCCCCGGGCTATGGCCTACTTGGAACCGGGCTGCACGAGAGGAGGACTAGAGTGCACACATGCATAGAACTCAACTCGTGCAAGCAGCAATGACAGGCAAGCACATGCATGTGCAGCTCCACCTGCAGTCAGGCTGTGTAAGCATGCAGATGGGCACCAGCCTGGCGCTGGTGTGAGTTGAGCTGCATGGGCACAGCAGGCTGCCACTCGCATGACCCAGTTCTTCTCTCCTCCCCACAACCAGGCTGCCAGCTGCAAAGCTTGGGGATCCCTGGTATAAGCCAGCCTGGACTTAGGCTTACTATCATTCTTTTTTTTTTTTGTAAATGTTTTATTGGTTTTTTACAATAACAACCTTAGTGCCTGGTGTACAGCGTGTTGTCTTGGTTCATAAATTTTTTAGAAAAGAATATACAATTAATAATCGTTAACAATCAATAATAATTAATTTTTATATTGACAAATGTTCTCCCGACGGAAGACTCATCTTCTTTGGCTCAGCAAAAGGGCATGAATTTTACCACCTGTACGACAAGCAAATCTCTTAATTCCTTTCATATTTTCCTCAAGAAAAATCATTTTCTCTTTTTAAAAGAAAGCTGAGAAGTGAGGAATGAGAAGAAGAAACAAGGCATCTTCCATCTCCCACTGAGTGGAATGCTTGGGATTGTGAAAGGAACCATGTGTGAGAGAAATCTATTTCAAGAAAATGGCTACCTTTGAAAAGACTAGTAAATGTTCAACTGGAAACATTGCCTAAAATTAGTTTTCAGTGTGGGTGCTTAAATCTCATTTATTGACTGATATTTATGTTCTCTAGATACGTCAAGTAACTTGCTTGTAAATAATAATAATAATAATAATAATAATAATAATAATAATAATAATAATAATAATAATAATGTTGGAAGGGACCTTGGAGGTCTAGTCCAACCCCCTACTCAGGCAGGAAACCCTATACCATTTCAGGCAAATGGCTGTCCAGTCTCTTCTTAAAAACCTCCAGTGTTGGAGCACTGACCACTTCTGGAGGCAGGTTGTTCCACTGGTTAATGGTTCTAACTGTCAGGAAGTTTCTCCTTAGTTCTAGGTTTCTTCTCTCCTTGACTAGTTTCCATCCGTTGCTTCTTGTCTTGCTTTCAGGTGCTTTGGAGAATAGCTTCACTCCCTCTTCTTTGTGGCAGCCCCCGAGATATTGGAACACTGCTATCATGTCACCCCTCATCCTTCTCTTCATTAAACTAGACATAGCCAATTCCAGCAACCATTCCTTATATGTTTTAGCCTCCAGTCCCCCAATCATCTTTGTTGCTCTTCTCTGTATCCTTTCTAGAGTTTCAACATCTTTTTTACATCGTGGTGACCAAAACTAGATGCAGTATTCCATGTGTGGCCTTACCAAGGCATGGTAAAGTGGTATTAATACTTCACATGAACTTGATTCTATCCCTCTGTTAATGCAGCCTAGCACTGTGTTGGCTTTTTGGCAGCTGCAGCACACTGCTGGCTCATATTGAAGTGATTGTCTATGACTCTGAAATCCTTCTGAGTTACTACTATTGAGCAAGGTACCACCTATACTATACCTGTGCATTTGATTTTTCCTGCCTAAATGTAGAACCTTACTTTTTTCACCATTGAATTTCATTTTGTTAGATAGTGCCCAGTGTTCGTGTCTGTCCAGATCCTCCTGTATGTTAAGCCTATCTTCTGGAGTATTGGCTATTCCTGCCAGCTTGGTGTCATCTGCAAATTTGATGAGTTCCCCATCTATCCCCTCATCCAAATCATTGATGAAGATGTTGAAGAGCACTGGGCCCAGAACAGAGCCCTGGGGCACCCCACTACACACTTCCTTCCATGTAGATGCAGTTCCATTGAGGACCACATGCTGAGTACGGCCTGTCAGCCAGCTACGAATCCATCTGGTGGTGATGCTATCTAACCCACATTTTTCTATCTTATCAAGTAGTAGGTTGTGATCTACTTTATCAAATGCCTTGTTGAAGTCCAAGTAAATTATATCTACAGCATTCCTCTAGTCCACTAATTTTGTCACTTGGTCAAAGAATGCAATAAGATTTGTCTGGCATGATCTGTTTTTGACAAACCCATGTTGACTTTTAGTGATGACTTTGTTTGCATCAAGGTGTTCACTGATTTGTTGTTTATCTTTTCCAGAATCTTCCCAGGTATTGAGGTCAGGCTGATAGGTCTGTAGTTTCCTGGATCTATTTTTTCCCTTTTTTGTGCAATGTGGAACTCCATTACCTCACAGCTGTTTCTAAACTAGGAAAAAGAGCAGTATTATCCTGTGATCTGTCAAAACTTTATCTTTTCCCGTATCTTTTTCCATTAAAGGGTCTGTAATGTCAGTAGTTCTGTATTTTATCTCCTCCACCACTACATGTTTTAGATATGATTACTGAAAGTAAAAAAAAAAGTTTACCCATTCTTTTCTTATTTAAAACAAAACTACAAATAGATCTTGGGAGATTGATCTATCTCCCAGAAGAGTAGAACTGATTTCCCTAGCCTGTTGCCTCAGCGTTAAAAGACCAAGAACTCTATAATTACATTTTCATTTTTTTTCTGTAAGGTGGCCTTATCTCTTCCACACCAGGAATAAGTGAGACTACACCAGGTAATGGCCTCCCCCTGGAAGACAGGTAGAAGCAGGAGTAACTACCACGTTGCTAAGCCAAGGCAGGGGGCCAAGCTAATCTGCAGATCTCTAGGAGTTTTGAGACCTCCACCCTTCAAAATATGGACTCAGCCCTAATGATGTAATATATTTAGTAAAACATTCCATTGAATTATATATTTTATATTCTTTTATCAAAGTCCAAAAAAACCAGATTTATCAAATTATCATGTATCTTTACACCAAAAGTTCTTGATTCGTTGCTCTATCCAAGATTTAAATATTCTTCTACTATTTTGTCAATTTTATTAGATAATAATTTCCAGAATATCCAGCACCATAATGAAAAAGGAAGAAAGAACATAATACAATTGTTGCTAATAGATATCTATGGAGATTCTCAATCATCCAGGCCATGGTTGTCCTAAAAGCGCTTTTTGAAAGACAACTAGTATTTTTTCCCCTTGAAAATGTTTTGCTTCTCATCCAAGAAGCTTCTTCAGTTTTAGAAATGAAGTTCTGAAGTTCTGGAACTGAGGTTCGCAAACTGAAGAAGCTTCTTGGATGAAAAGTGAAACAATTTTAAGGAAAAAAAAACTCCAAGAAAGTCCAGTTGCTAATTGGATGTTGTTCAAACACTAATTGCTTGTCACAGGGGCTATATTCACATAATACATTGAATTAACAAATTAACCAAAGACAAATTAGTCTATCCTGTTACAACCTGTGTTGCTAGTTTGTCTCAATATGTTCTGCAAATCTAGAAAATTAGGTTAATTCCATAAATCATGATTAAATTATACGTAGGCCATAGGCAGATATACAAAATTCCTGTGTGCCTTGTTCTTGTTCTCTGTTTACTTATTTACTTACTTAGCTTGAATGTCATTCCATTGACTCTAAACAAATTTGGTATATTGAATTAATATAGCAGTAGTACATTTTTATATCTGAATACAAAATTTATATTGGTGCAATATTTTTAATAGACCAATTGCTCACTCACGCAAGCTTTTCAAGACATCTTTGTCAGGCAAGATGGTAAAAGTCCAGGACAAAAGCTTGAGGGGGGAACAGGTGCCTTGGGCTACTTCTATACCAAGTTAATTTTAGATGTGCTAAAATGTAGAATTATAGGACTAGAAATTCCCTTGAAGCTATTTTATCTGACCTCATGCTCTGTGCAGACATTCTTGTATAATTAGACCATTGCAAAGAATTTTCTTTCACAATTCTGCATCAGATGTCATCAAGATTCCAGAGGGGGGGGAACAGCCCACCACCTCTTTTATTTGGTGTTGAACTTTTTTCATTGTCAAGATTTTTTCCCACTCATAAATTGTAATCTACTGTTCCTGTTCAGATTAGATCTAGTACACTGATAGTCCTTCATAGTGTTTTTTTTTGTCTCCAGTTAGTCCCTTCTTCAATAGCTTGCTCAGAGAACTTTTTTCCTATGCCTTTAACCAACTTTGTTACCATTCTCAGAAAGTGCTTCAATTTGTCTTTATTAAAGGTGGGCAGCCTGATGACCCGGAATTAGGGGACAGTATAGGAAATATCAATTGTGAATGTGCAGATGGCCCTTCTGCCTTTGGGCTCTTGCAAAGTCCTAGGTGCAGGGTCATGAAAGGCCAGCAAGGAAAACACCCAATGTCCCAACCCATCTGAGAACATGCAATATCTTTAGGGAAACACCCAAAAGGGAACATGTTTAGTTACTTCCTTCTCTCTTATCTACAGTATGCCAGACTTACTGGGTGAAATCTTTGTCGTATGTGTGTCAGCTTTGCTGGGTGGCTTGCTAATGTAACCAGAAAGAATAAATCCAAGGATTTCTTATCTTTCACTGCTGCTCTCTTTTAGAGGAGCCCATCTTTTGCTCAGTTGAATAAAAATGTAAAGCTTGAAGGCAACTTCTGGTTTCCTGTATTGTTTACCAAGCAAAACCTCAGAACCTGCATATCAAGCCTTTTGAACATATACTGCCAAGAGGTGGCAGTACCTGTGACATTGCACAGGTAACGGTTTGGTGTGGTGATTAAGGTACCAGGCAGGAAAGCCAGAGACTGTGAGTTCTTGTCATGTCTAAGCCAATGAAAGCCAGTTGGGTGTCTTTCGATCAGTCACTTTCTCTAAGCCCAATCCATCTCACAGGTCTGTCATGGTTGTGGGGAAAACAGGAGAAAGAAGGTATGTTGGATATGTTCGCTGCCTTGAGTTATTTGCAAAAATAATAAAGGCAGGATACAAGTAAATAAATTAAATAAAAATAAAGAATGCTTTCACTATAACAATCATGATCAATCTTTGAAAAAAAAAAACATTCTTCATGTGGACATTCCTCCAGCACAGATCAGGCTCTTGACAGGCTGTGACACTTCTGTATGGGGCACTACTTGGAGTGCAGCCATGTTAGGAACCAGGCTCGTGGACACCAGGGAATCCCTGGTGTGATGGAGCATGAGCAAAATGTAGAGATGGTGATACAGAAGAATTGGTGATAAATGAATACCTCCAGTAGGCCACACAAGAGGTCTCTAAATTACATCAAGCCCATATTTAGTTTCAGAAGCTTTACAAACGGATATTCTTTTCATATTTACTAGTAGTCACTATTCAATATCCACTTCCTATTTTGGTAAATTACTGACAATTGAGAGAAAATAAAAATTAAACTTTTACAGTGCCTTAAATTCTATTTACGGTAAGTGTAATTAACTCTAAGAAAAACTTAACTGGTAAGAATGTTTTGAACATTGCAGGGAAAACAAATATAAATAAGAACTCTGAAAACAGGATTTATGACAAGGTAATTAAGATAATCAATTAATAATAATAATAGTAAAGTTGGAAGGGCCCTTGGAGGTCATCTACTCCAAACCCCTGCTCAGGCAGGAAACCCTATACCATTTCAGACAAATGGCTGTCCAGTCTCTCCTTAAAAACGTCCAGTGTTGGAGCATTCACCACTTCTGGAGGCAGGTGGTTCCACTGGTTAATTGTTCTAACTGTCAGGAAGTTTCTCCTTAGTTCTAGGTTTCTTCTCTCCTTGACTAGTTTCCATCCGTTGCTTCTTGTCCTGCTTTCAGGTGCTTTGGAGAATAGCTTGACTCCCTCTTCTTTGTGGCAGCCCCTGAGATACTGGAACACTGCTATCATGTCACCCCTCACCCTTCTCTTCGTTAAACGAGACATAGCCAATTCCAGCAACCATTCCTTATATGTTTTAGCCTCCAGTCCCCTAATCATCTTTGTTGCTCTTCTTTGTACTCTTTCTAGAGTCTCAACATCTTTTTTTTACATTGTGGTGACCAAAACTGGATGCAGTGTTCCACATGTGGCTTTACCAAGGCATTGTAAAGTTGTATTAACATTTCACATGATCTTGATTCTACAACAGTGGCCAAAATTGAGAAAAACCTTTGGGAAAAGTATACAGTAGAAATGCCACCTTTGGTTAAGTTTCCACCAATTTTTCTTCTAATTTCTTTATAACTGTAGACTTGTTCACTTAATAATACTATTTTACATTCCTTTCTGGGCAAACAGTCAACTCTTTGCACCATTACTTTAATTTTTTTACGTTTTACAAGCTCACTAAATGAAAGAGGAAAAAAAAACAGCCACCTTGATAGCGATCACATAACACTGACAAATGTCTTCCTCTCAGCTTCAATACATAACTTCAATACATGACATCAATAACTGAATCCTACTGTGATCGGATTGGCTCATTGCCAAAACAAGATAACACCTGATTGGCTCTCTAAAATCTCATGCTCATTGGCTACAATCAGATGAAGGAAAGCCACCTGATATCAACCTAAGTAAGTTGTGTTTCCTTTTTCTGGTTATTTGGCTATAACTTTTCATAGAATATACAGTTGCAAGAAAAAGTATGTGAACCCTTTGGGATTACGTGGAGTTTTGCATGAATTGTCCATAAAATGCACTCTAAACCTCATGTAAGTCACAATAGAAAAACACAGACTGCTTAAAATACTACACAAACATTAGCTGTTGTCATGTTTTAATTGAACATAAGATGGAAACGTTCACAGTGCAGGGTGGAAAAAGTATGTGAACCCCTAGCCTAATGACTTCTCCAAGAGCTAATTGGAGCCAGGAGTGAGCCAACCTTGATTCCAATCAGTGTGATGATATTGGATGTGTTGCTGACAGTTGTCCTGCCCTTTAAAAACACACACCTGTTTTGGGTTTACTGGTCTCAAGAAGCACTGAGTGATCATTTTTTGCATATTTTGTACTCACACTAATTTATCAGTTCTGGGAGGCATTGTATGTGACCTTCATCCAGACTTTATGCCTGCTTCTGCTTGAGATAAGCTCTTGTCCTTTATACACATTGGGGGAGGGAGAAAGAGAGTCAAAAGCCATCTTGGTGGTTGCAAATGTGTGATCAAAGGCCCGAGCATGAATATGTGTATGCATGAGGCTGATGCACATAGAGAAGATTGGTAAGACTTTGATTGTACAGGCAAGGCCTCCTTCCATCTTGGCTTTTTTTTTAACTCCCCCCCCCCCCCACTTTGACTATCACTTCCTTCATAGCAATTTGCACACTGTATATGGTGTGGAGATCTTTTCTTTTTTTATTGAAAAGTTTTAAAAACATTTTTGAAACATATACCCCATCTACACCCCCCTACTTCCCAGAGCCAAATACAGGGTATTACATCATACAATCTTACTCTAAAATATTCTAATTACTATAACTACTCTTTAAACCCTATCGCACTTTAACTCTCCTTAGCCATAGAGGTGTGATCTTTTCGAGGTATCCTGTACTCCCAGGTAACCTATGGAGACTCTTAAGGTTCTATTTCTAGTGCTTCCACTATTAAAGTGAAGGCATTAGTATTCTTTTCTTAAAGCTGGCCTTAACTGCAGCTCAGCTCTCCCATAATCAGATGATAATGTTTCCAGTACATGGGGAGTTGTTTATGTATGTTTTTAGTCTGAAATTTCTATTTAGACGGTCTTTCCCCTCATATTCCAATCACTCTTCTGTCCTGTGTTTCAGTTTTAATTTAAATTTAACTTCTGCATTTCCTAATTTTTAGAATCATTCTGGCTTTTTTTTTAAACTGGATAAACGATAAGCACAAAGTTAGCATGCAGAACGAAGCTTGGATTCACTTGCTCAGTAGAACAAACTTCCTTAATCCAGACCTTCCTTCAATCACCCCCACTTATATGATAGTGCTATTTTGGTTTGTAGACAGTTATTGAAAACTGCTCAAAGTCATTAAAGAAGGGACAATAGCAATTATTGTGGATACAGAATAATCTGGAAAAATCCTGCAACCAGACATCTACCCAAAAAAAAAGACATTTCTACATACTTCGTATTGAAAGCTTGCATTTGAAAAGATTTTTCTATACTCCAGAGACCAAGTGCAAAGGAGCTTTTTCTCCTTCGTAGTCAAATGCAAATCTCCCATGTTTCCTATACCGCATGACTTGTTATTACTATTTGCAATACAAAAAAAAAAGTTGGTACTGTACACTGACGTAATAGTTGCAGGACGTTCTTCGGATACTAGTAAAGAGGCATATGTCAATTAAGTTCCCAGATAGAACCCAAATATTCTCCCACTCGCCGAAACCGTACATGCCTTTGTTTCCCGCGCTTCAGAGGCCGGAGCGGGCGGCGCAAATGACCGCAATCCGTTTCGCTTTCCATCTGGCCGCCTTTGTGTGGTGGGCCCGCCCGTTCCGGTTTCCTCTTCGGCGATTTTGCCCTCCCAACCCCCAGAGAACCGCCGAGGAAACTTCACCTTCCCCCGCCCTTTCCTATTGGACAAGGAGGCGAAGGGCGGGAGGCGGGGCTGAGGGCGGGGCTCCCGCGGACCGGGCCGCGCATGCACGAGAGTGAAACTGAGCGCCTGGAGGGGAGGG
The DNA here is from genome assembly GCF_947247035.1 of Vipera ursinii. Lineage (NCBI taxonomy): Eukaryota > Metazoa > Chordata > Lepidosauria > Squamata > Viperidae > Vipera > Vipera ursinii. Next base: position 51,826,916 of record NC_139513.1, on the reverse strand, counting down.
CGACCGCGGAGTTGAGATCTGCCAGCGTCCTCCGCCGCCGCTGCTGCTGCTGCTGTTGTTTTCTTCGGCCTCCGTCGGGGATTGGCGAGGGCCCGCCATGCCGCCTCCGGGTCAAGTCCGTCTCCCAGACCTGGATGCGGTGAAGCTCCGCGTCCGCAGCCTAATCAGCACCCACTGGGTGATGATCTTCAGCAAGAGCTACTGCCCCTTCTGCAGGAAGGTGAGCTGGGAGGGGGGGTGGAGAGGAAGCAGGAGTTACCGTGGCAACGCTCCTTTCCCGCTGTCGGACCCTCTGGCCGCCGTTTCTGCTGGTGTCGGGTCAGTCGGGGATTCCTCGCACGCGCGCTTCCGTTGCCATTTCCCGTTTCTTCCTGGTCAGTGAGCTCTTCCCTCCCGGAGGGGACGAGCTGCCTCTTCCGCTATCCGGAGGAACGGGGGAATGGCCCAGTGATGGGATTCAACTAGGTCAAGGGTAGGCAACCTCGGCTCTTTTATGACTCGTGGACTTCAACTCCCAGAATTCCTGAGTCAGCGGACTCAGGAATTTTATGACTCGTGGACTTCAACTCCCAGAATTCCTGAGTCCACGAGTCATAAAAGAGCCGAGGTTGCCTACCCCCTGAACTAGGTGAACAACCGGTTCTCTCTGTGTGTTTGCCGCTTCCGGAAGTCCATTCTGGGCCTGGGCAACGGAAAAATTTGCTACCGGTTCTGCCGAACTGGCTGAATCCCACCACTGAGCATGGCGCAGGCTAGGCCCCCTCATCGCTGTGGCTTCTTCCAGGCTTTCGCGCCGGGGAAATCGGGCCGGCCGGCTGACGGGAGTGACATAATAGCGTTAACCTCTTCGTGAAGGCGCCAAAGTAATAACTGGGCAAAGAAAACTTTTGGGTAGTGATTACAGGTACCTGGCTAGAGAACAGGAGGACGTGGATTCTCGGCCTCCTTTAGGTATTAAGCCAGCTGGGTCAATCTCTCTTTAGAGGATGGGTTTTGTAATACATGGTGGCCAACACTCTCAGCCCTCCAGAATAGACAGTGTGGAACCACTTTTGAAATTTTGCCAAGAAAACCTATGTCCAGGCAGTGCCTGTTGTCCACACTGGTGATTTTTTGAGAGACAATCCCCCACCCCCACCCCAAAATTGGAGCCCAGATTTACTTTGCTTTGCCAAGTTTCTTTAAAGAGTTAATTCATCATCAACCTCAATTGGAAATCCAAGGTGAAGTCACAGTGCCAGAATTTCCAAGGCCTTTATTAAGAAATGTTGTGCTACACATTCTTTGGAAAGAAGTTTCATTGAAAGGACGTAAAATGTGTCCTTTGACAATTAGTCAAATGTGTGTTCAAACATGAAATTCCACCTGTATTTACATAGCTTATTTGTCATGCTTATGCCATATGTTAAGATGTTCAGAAAGATTTAAAATATTAAGAGGACAGAACGTGCAATACTTGTATGATGAAAATTAAAATAATGGTAATTAAGTGTGGATTAAAACATGATAGGATCCAATCTGGGTCGGTTACCAGGACCAGATCATTCTGGTGAGAGAAGTTCCCTGAAGATGGGCTGCAGCACAAGTCCAAAAGCTCAGAAGACTAAATTACTGGTCCCGGTGACCAACCCAGGTTGGATCCTGCAACAATATCCTGGGACATGTATATTTGCCTTCGTGCATAAAATATTATATAATTTTAATTTTTTTCCTTTAGTGTGTCATTTCTGAACTCCCACATTCAGGTTGTTAGGATATAGATTTTCTTCATGGAAATAGAATCGATTGTAACAGCAGTAGTTAATTGTTTATTTGTTGCCACACAGGCTTTAATTAAGGCTAATTTTGTAAACTAATACTCTATATAAAAGAAATTCAGGAAATCATGAAGAAACAGCTTGTTATTGAGTAACACTGCTTATACAACAATTTGTCTTGTACAACTCTCACTAATGTGTTGCACTCTGTGTTGGGTATCATTGTAGGCCTAGGAAGAATATAATGAGTCATGGTAGAAATTCAACTCTGTGGTAATTAAATACCATCATGATATACTTAACAGGACCAAATGTGAATAAGCATTGGCTAGAATTATCTCTAAATAAGTAGAAAATATGAGTTGGATAAAGAGAATGAAATCATACAAGGAAAAAAACTGTAATTTATAGTTTCATATGTTATAGAAATATAAAATCAAAATGCAATATAGGGAAGAAATTATACTAAATATGAAAAATCTTAGGTTTAAGGAAGTATAAATACATCAAAATGGCACAGAGTTTTTCATGCTTCACTTCTGAATGGCTGCATTTAAACTGCAGGTGGAACCAGATCTAAATATAAATAAGTACAAATTAAAACAACTACAGTTAATCTCATCGTTGTGAAATAATTTTGGGAGGAGCTTTAGAGGCTATAGCTATACTCAAGGATTTCATGATATGTAGGTGTTTCCTGAGTCAAAATAGAGAGATGTGGACTTTTTGCTAATATTGACAGTATGAATTGAGAAATTCTTCCAAGATAGGATTTCACTGAATCTTATTTGCATGCAATTAAAAAGATTCTCCCATTAGTTCTTCCTTATTCATTTACTAATGACATTAAAAAAACCCTTTAAAGTGGAGTTTGTTTCTGATGGCTTGATTGGATTAAGAATCAATTCAAAATGTTTATTTGGCCTAGTACTAAAAAATAGGAGGTTACATTATTACTTTACAAATGTTCCTGAAAGTTTCAAACCAAATCAGTTAAATGTACTTCTGAATAGATAAGCATGTGTTGAGTTCAGAAATCTTTGTTGTTGTTGTTGTTGTTGTTAGCTGCGAAGTTGTGTCCGACCCATCACAACCCTATGGACAACGTTCCTCCAGGCCTTCCTGTCCTCTACCATCTTCTGGACTCCATTTAAGCTCACGCCTACTGCTTCAGTGACTCCATCCAGCCACCTCATTCTCTGTCGTCCCCTTCTTCTATTGCCCTCAATCTTTCCCAGCATTAGGCTCTTCTCCAGTGAGTCCTTCCTTCTCTTTAGGTGGCCAAACTATTTGAGTTTTAGCTTCAGGATCTGGCCTTTGAAAGAGCAGTCAGGGTTGATCTCCTCTAGGACTGACCGGTTTGATCACCTTGCAGTCCAAGGGACTAGCAGGAGTCTTCTCCAGCACCATAGTTCAAAGGCCTCAATTCTTTGGCGCTCAGCCTTTCTTATGGTCCAACTTTCACTGCCATATATTGCAACTGGGAAGACCATAGCCTTGACTATACGCACTTTTGTTGACAGGGTGATGTCTCTGCTTTTTAGTGTGCTGTCTAGATTTGCCATGGCTTTCCTCCCAAGGAGCAAGCGTCTTTTAATTTCTTGGCTACAACCCCATCTGCAGTGATCTTGAAGCCCAGGAAAATAAAATCTGTCACTACCTCCATTTCTTCCCCATCTATTTGCCAGGAATTGAGAGGGCCAGATGCCATGATCTTGGTTTTCTTAATGTTAAGTTTCAACCCAAGTTTTGCACTCTCCTTCTTCACCCACAACACGAGGCTCTTTAGTTCTTCTTCACTTTCTGCCATTAGAGTGGTATCATCTGCATATCTTAGGTTGTTGATATTTCTTCCGGCAATCTTAATTCCAACTTTTGATTCATCTAGCCCTGCCTTTCTCATGATGTGCTCTGCATATAAGTTAAATAGGCAGGGTGACAGTATACAGCCTCCCAATTTTGAACCAGTCAGTGGTTCCATGTCCAGTTCTCACTGTTGCTTCTTGGCCAACATATAGGTTTCTCAAGAGACAAATAAGATGGTCTGGTACTCCCATCTCTTTAAGAACTTGCCAGAGTTTGTTATGATCCACACAATCAAAGGCTTTAGCATAGTCAATGAAGCAAAAGTAGATGTTTTTCTGGAACTCTCTAGCTTTCTCCATGATCCAATGTATGTTGGCAATTTGATCTCTAGTTCCTCTGCCTCTTCGAAATCCTGCCTGTACTTCTGGTAGTTCTCGATCCACATACTGCTGGAGTCTAGCTTGTAGGATTTTAAGCATAACTTTACTAGCATGTGAAATGAGTGCAATGGTGCGGTAGTTTGAACATTATTTGGCACTGCCTTTCTTTGGAATTGGAATGTAAACAGATCTTTTCCAATCCTGTGGCCATTGTTGAGTTTTCCAAATTTGCTGGCAAATTGAGTGTAGCACTTTTACTGCATCGTCTTTTAAGATTTTGAATAGCTCAGCTAGAATACTGTCACCTCCACTAGCTTTGTTGTTGCTCAGCTTTTCTAAGGCCCACTTCACTTCACATTCTAGGATGTCTGGCTCGAGGTCAGTGACCACCTCATTGTGATTATCAGGTACGTTAAGCTCATTCTTGTATAGTTCTTCTGTGAAATCTACTTAAGAAAGTTTAATTGTTTTTATGGTTCTATCTTTTTTGTTATCTTCGTGTTTTTCATAATCCAGAAGAAGGTGTATTTATAACATCTTCAAAAATAGGTATGGTCATGAATGATTATGGTACAATTCTGTATATGCAGCACTGGATAATAATAGAAAAACAGAGAAAAGCAGCTGTACTTAAATTATATTGAATTGCTGCTTTCTCTGTGGTGGGGGGGAGGAGGAGAGAGAGAGAGAGACAGAGATGATTATATTTCCTGCAGTGAGCAGATTGGCAGCTAGACTCAGGGCTGCTGTATATTGCAATCTTTTCCAGATTCTTGAGTTGTCGTTGTCCATCTTAACTATTTCCACTAAAGTAATTTCCAATCAATTTTCAAATCACCATGTGAGCAGAGTAAGTATTGATGTGAGTTATAATCAATACTTAAGTCTTGTGGATGTTCCCAGTTCTTACAAAGATAAATTCAGACCAAAAGTACAGAAATGGAAGGTGCCCTCAAGATATTAATACAACTCATCAAATCATGTATACTCAGAGTGATCTCAACAAGAGAAGTCTTCAATACAATCAAAGCCTTCAGTTGCTTCCATTTTTTTCAGCCAGCAATAGTGTTTTGGCACAGGAAGAAAAAAAATACATTTGAACTTTTCCTGTCTGTTTTTCAGTTAACTGCCTTTCTATTTCTGATAGTGGATTTTCAATTGTTCTGGTTTCCCACAATTTCATTTTTTTCCTCTTGCTACCAATACTTTTGCCCCATCTCCTTTAGCTGTTTATCAACATGCTTAGTTTGCAGTTTTCCTTGACTAATAACATCTCCCATAAAATAGAAAGTGTCTCTAGGTATGGAGATGAAACCATAAACACTCTCTCTCCTAGTTCTCTTCAATTTACTATAGTAATGTCTGCCTTACTTACTTGTACCACAGTTGACATTGTTTGTAATGTATAGTGTGCTGGCAAAAAATGGTAGAGTTTCCTAGTCCCAAGTGGTGAATATCTCCCCATATTTTATCTCTGGAACTGGTTTAGCAAACAGTTTAGGTACTAATCTTTTAGCATTAAAAACCCTACCTTCTGATTCTTCTAAAGAATTAAATCAAATTATACTCTTGTGCTTGATATAAATTATAGTATGTGGCTTCTAGCTATATTTTAACTTAAATATCACCTAAGCCACAAATTGGAAGCAATGCTGTTGCTTTGCTGAATTTCCTCTGTTATTTGTATGCTTTGGTGCTTACAAAGCCCATTTGCTTTACAGAAATGTTATCTGCAGGCAGTAAAAGAACTGGGATTCAAAAGCAGGGAAAGAAACCCATTTTCAATGTTCTCTTTTTTTTTACTATCCACATTATTCTGGATGGACCCATAATCCTGCAGAAAAAAAATTCAGAATGCTACAGAGGAAATAGCAATCTTTATATTTGATGGGTAATATTCATGAAACTTCCTTTCTCATATGTGGAATAGTGTCAAGATATTGATTTAATAGCTAACCAGCTTATGTAAGATGTAAGATATAATGTAATGATGAGAATGACTCAGCAGGGTTTGTGTCTCTTTAAGAGCATTTCTATAAAGGGAAGACCCTGCTGATGTGTTCTCTCTCCTCCTTTTCCTGCTGTAATTGTGGTTTGTTGGATCCTGCTGAGTTAGCACATGTATGTATATTGTTCCTGTTGTGCAATATTGTAGCTAGTGTAAGAGAATCCACTATTTAATACAAACCACTGTTTACTGTGTTCACTCCTGGGTTATCTCAGTGCAATAAGTTTGTGCACACTCTGACAGGTTATGGGCCTAGAGAGAGGAGAAACCCAGTGAGAGCTTGACCCAGAGCCAGAGGAGTTAAGGTTTGTGGTGGTAGCAGGCAACATGGACTCCATCGGCGTAATGGGAGAAGGTTTCATAGTATCTCATCTGAATGAGACAAACTTACCTCTCCTGGTGTCAGAAAATGGAGATGTACCTGCGAAGGGAGGAGTTGTGGATGATAGTTACTGATCCACCTGCAGCCCTGGATGATGGGGACTTGGATTGATACTTGGATGAATAAAATGTTCAAAAAGTTAAATTATTTTAAATTATTCTTTAAACTGCACTAAAGCCATTGGGTTCTGCTCCCTCTTCCCCCCACCCCTCCCAAAAACACAGTTAAAACTCTTGGTCATATTAGCAGAAGGAATTGCTATTACCCACTAGACCTTTGGAGATTATCCAGAGAGTACCTGTACAAGACAGAAAAAGTCATATTAGCAATTAATGTAAATTAAAAGAGCTGCTACCCTAAGGCTGTAAGTTTAAGAAATGTTTAAGTGTTTAAAGCAGACACATTTTACACAGTAAATGGCACTCTGAAAATGGAGGTGGCAAATAAGGTTCACTACATAAAACACCAAGCTTCAGTTAATTTATTCTCTTTCCATACCTTCAGAGTACCTAATAACACATTTAGTCCTATTTTAAAGAATTTTTTTTTTAAATAAGGGGTTGTGTGCTCATTTTCTGCCTATTAAATTACTGAACGGTTGTGCTTGTATTCAATGTACGTTATTTCTAGTAATTTAAATTGCAGATTTAATTTTCTGCATCTCTCAAAAGCTTTCAGTATTTTCAAGTGTCAAATTGCTGCCTATAGTTATTAGCCCTTGGGCTAACACAGAAATTGGAACCTGAACTGCATGATGTCACATGACTGCATCGCTTAGTGATGGCATTCCCAGTTGCTATTGTAACCTCAGTACCATGCAGGTTGTTAAGTGAGGACCACATATGGCTGTGATGTGGGAAGAGGTGGGAGTCCCAGACAAGCAGGCTGGTGAAAGAGCTATGGGCAGATGGGAACTGTGGAACATGGACAGTTAGTATTTCGTGCCACCGTCACCTTACTTTGAACGATTTCTGGTTGTATCCCAAGGACTTCCTGTATTGCTTATTTCTGAAGTGTTCATAGATGGAAAAGCAAATTTATAGATTGACATCATAGGTTTTCTGTTTTAATATATGTTACCATTAAGGTATTTTTACACACTGAAACAACGAAAGCTTTTAATTTCTGTTTTACCTAAAACAACTATTTCTTTAAAATTAGAAAGAATTGCAGAACTTTACTTAATCTTTGGATTGATCAGACAAAAGACAGCATGCAAAAATATTCTTGTCAACCAGTCAGTTCTTTTATATGAGGCACATCCAAGATAAGAAAGTATTGATTTCTTTGAGATTGCTTGCTTCTTCAGATAATGATACAAGTGACATTTAGCTATATCATATAGAACTTAAGTTTCACCTTCTGACTTCAGGAGGAAGATGGAATGTAGCAAACTGTTTTATGGGCAAATTGCTCTACCATTCTGAGATTAGCTATCTTTTTATCTGGAATAGTTGTATAATGTCTTTAATAAGCTGTTGCTATGTGTAAAGTAATTACTAATTTCATTTTAGAACTAAGCAAAGACTTTAATTAGAACATAGTGGCAAACTCCCACAGCTAGAACATCCACAGTATTCTTTTCCCCTTAATTCTCTTGTCCCTCTAAAACAGACGTGTCAAACTTGTGACGTCATGTGACGTTGCGTCACGCGTCCGGCCTGTGGGCCGGCAGTTTGACACCCCTGCTCTAGAAAGCCGCACTTGGTAAACATGCCGTTCTCCCACATAGTAGTTTCTATCCTTAGTCCAATTCCTCCTTGATTTTGCTTATGGGAAACTGGCAGGGAGTGCTGGAAATCACAATCATGTGACCACAGCTATGATGATACTGTAGCAACCACAACTTTGCAAATACACCTGGGGTGAAGATCCTTGGAATTTAAATTACAAAGGAGTAATGTGTTTCTGTTTTTGTACATAGTCTTTAAGATAGCAGGTTTGAGGTACCTTGATTCAAAAACTGTTGTGCTGTGATGCACAATTTGAATTAATTAAAGGTTAGAAACAGACAAGAGAGTTTTAGCAGTATATAGATGACTGCAAGATGATGTAACAGAATATTATGTTTGAATGTGGCCTTAAACTGCAGTAGGGGGCAAATATTTTGTGGGTACAAAAAAAGGGACACTGTTCATGTTAGAAGTTGCTAATATCAGTAAAACGGGTGGATTTGGAGTTTCCTTAGAAAAACAGAATGCAAGCTCAGAAGAATTGAGTTAGCTCAGGGGTAGGCAACCTTGACTCTTTTATGACTCGTGAACTTCAACTCCCAGAATTCCTGAGCCAGCCATGCTGAGGGGAAAGGAAGAGGTTGCCATGCTGGCTCAGGAATTCTGGGAGTTGAAGTCCACAAGTCATAAAAGAGCCAAGGTTGCCTACCCCTGAGTTAGCTCATTCTGTAGTAAGATTGCCCCATATTGTTATCAGATCTCTCATTCCTGTAGTAAAGGTTTTGTTATAATTTACCATGCTTTTGTAAGTCTTATGTATCATTTCTAGAAGGTGTATAACCTGTAACTCAGGGCTCTTCTGCATTCTTCTGGCAAGAGCCCAGTGACCACTGTAGTTGTACCTGAGGATAAAAGATACTTTATTCCATCTGTTTCCAAATGCTTTGGTTCCTTATTTAAGTGAGCATTTTCCCCACACTTTCTAATGGTTATGTGTATTTAAAAAACAAGTTAATGATTTTTTTGTACTAAAAATAAATATACAAAGATCAAAATTGGCATCCCTATATACAATATATTTTAAGCAATACTGTAGGCAGCCATTACTAAGCAATAATTTGTTTATTTCAAATGCTTGTTTAACCTAAAGCAGCATTGTTCCAAGAGGAACAGAAATACTGGTTTCATGACTTTTCTTATTTCCTTATCAGAGTTTATTTTTTACAGGTGAAAGATCTCTTTCATTCTCTGGGAGTAGAATATAGTGCTCTGGAACTGGACAAGATTGGTAAGGATAATATTGATCTCTGCAAAACAGAATTCAAACTTCCCCCAACTAGAATATGTAATAAAATGGTACAACTTTTCAAGGCTTTGTTTTGAACAAATAGCTCTTAAAATTCATACTGAAGCTTTTGTGAATTTCTTCTATTTCTGGATTTATACGGTTCCTCTCCTCTCAAAAAAGTGTATATGTTGCTTAATAACTTGTTAAAAAATAATTAAACTAGAGTCCCTCCAATTGGTACCTGTGGACAATTATTTTGTGCCTATCAGGTTCTCTGCTGTTCCTTTAAGCAACTGGGACTGGAATACTGTAAATCTTTGCCAACTCTTCAGCCTCATTTTAACTCCTACAATGCCTGACTCTGGGGGGAAAAAGGTTGTTGCAGGTAATTGTTTTCTTTGACAATGTGGAAAGACTTACGATAAAGACTAGCAAGGATGATAGAGAACATTCTGTGGAGGATCAAACACTGGTAAGCCAATCATCATTTGTGACTATTGTGAATGGACAGATAGATCTCTTTCTCAAGAGTACCAGTGGTTTATGGAAACATCCATGTTATGTCCTCAACATTTGAATTGTGTCCATCAAGGTAAAAAGGTGGAAAACCATAGCATATAATTAACTTTCAAAGAGTTCAATTATTAGCAAGACTATGTAATTGTAAGGGAACTAGATTCCATATTAAGTTTTTCAGTATGAGGCGCCTAGGGATATGCATGCAATAGCTTAGGCTTTACCTCATATCCATTCTTAACCTGTTCAGTTATATTGATCTGGCTTATTCTGATGAGAATTATTATTTTAGCAGACTAAACTGAAGATTTTGCCTTGTTTCTTTTATATGTTATAGAGTACACAATATAACAAGATTTTTATCACATTTTTCTCCCCAAAAGAAAAGAACAAAAGTTTATCTAAAAATGTTTTCCAAATATACTGTACTGCAGTTTGGCTTACAGTTCTCCCTATGTATAATTTCAGTGTAAAATAAAATAATACACTTGCCATAGGGATTTGACTGAAAAATAACCACCACTTTGAGGAAATACTTTCTCTATAAGCTAAAATTTCTGTCCTATGTTGCAATATATTTATGGTATTTCTCTTTAGCTCTTCATCTTTTGTTTAGTGGTATCTGTTACTCTGTATTGAGAAACCAGCCAGATGGGACAAGCAAGTTCTTGTCTTCTGTATAATTGCCGGATGTGGTAACTTAAGTTGGAAGATGTACAGAAACTTTTGAACTGCATCTGCATTCCTAGATTTTGAATTCTGCAAAACAGATTTTTATCTGTTAGCTTATTTCTGTTTTATTAAGTTAGCAGCCAAAAAGTGGTTGACTTTAATTGTATTGATCCAAACCAATATGTTACAGAACAACTCACTCCTACAAAGAACCTTACTGTATAAATCCAGTGATGGAATATTAAATAGGAATTATTAATTCCTAATAAACTTGTAGTGCAAGAAAAGATTTTTTAAGAAAGTGGTTCAGTCTGAATTTCTTTTCTACCTGTCTTCCTTATTTAGCTTGAACATTTGGTAGAGAGTTTGTTTCAATTATATTTTATATTAATTGTGTTTTGCCTTATCTGAACCTTAATAAATCTGATTAATTATATCCAGTGCTTTTTTTCTATAAAAAAGTGCCTGAACTCTCATCTTGTTAATCTTTTATTTATATAATTTTATTTATATATTTATATAATTAAAACATTATATATTTACTGATTATCTGTATTTTTGTCACTCAGCCTTAGCTGCACAATCACTGGGAAGTGGGATGTATTAAAATATGACACAAATTCCACCCCTTACATCACAACACCAGTACAAAAGGGAGAAGCTTGTATTGTGCTAGTTTTATTGTATTATTACTGTATTCTGGAACTGAGTACTGTAGATTATTTTTGAAAACAGGCAAATCCTTGTCTGAAATAATGCTGGTTTTTTATGGATTCACACATTATGCTGAGCCATATTGTTTAATTGTAATAAATCACTATTGGCAGGATTCATACATATGGACCCACAGTCTAGGTATACTATATTTATTCATATTTTATATAAACCATAAATTATGCATCTAATCTGGATTCGGCAAAAATGCTGCTTAAACTGATGTTTGAATCCACTCATTGCAAAGCAACATTTGAAACACAGTGTATGTCCTAAATAAGTCAGTTTGGGGCATACACAGAAAACTATGGCCTAATAATATGATGTGTGAACTTATTTAGAATATCCTTCCCTTCTGTTTGCAAGGAAACCCTTTTTTGTCTTGCTTTCTGATGTCTGACAAACCTACTGATGCGGCTAGGCTGGGTGTCGCTGGTGGAGTCCCCCAGGGCCGGAGCGGCTGGTGCTGTGGGAGCCGCGGGACCCACTCTACAGGGGGCTGCGTGGGGCGGGCAGCATCGCTGCTGTGGGGGCGGGGCGGTGGTGGGCTTCCCCCCCGAGGCCAGAGTCAGCATCAGAGCAGGTAGTGTGGCGGCCGTGGGGCTCGGTCTACACAGCAGGGCAGGCGGCACTGCCAGGGCAACTGCGGGCAGGGGCGCTGGGGGGGGTGGTAGTGGGCTGCCGCCCAAGGCCAGAGTCAGTGTTGGAACAGCTGCACAGGGCAGACAGTGGAGGCGGCGGCAGGCATCCAGCACCGGGTAGATCACCATCTGGCCTGGCCCGTGGAAGCTCAGCCGCCTGCCATGCCCCACATACGTCACCTCCACGCCCAGTGCCTGCAGCCGCCCCGGCAGCGCTGCCCACCACGCCATGTAGAGTGGGCCCCACGGCTGCCACACTAGCTACTCCAGCGCTGACTCTGGCCTCGCGGGGCAGCCCACTGCTGCCACCCCTACGCCCCTGCCTGCAGCCGCCCCAGCAGCGCCACCTGCCCCACCGTGTAGAGCAGGCCCTGCGGCTGCCACACTACCTTCTCCGGTGCTGACTCTGGCCTCGGGGGCCAGCCCACCGCCGCCACCCCCACGCCTCTGCCTGCAGCCACCCCAGCAGCGCCTCCTGCCTCGCCGTGTAGACCAGGCTCCACGGCTGCCACACTAGCTGCTCCGGTGCTGACTTCGATCTCAGGGGGCAGCCACTGCCGCCACCCCCCACCCGCAGCCATGCCATCTGCCCCACACAGCCCCATGTAGAGCGGGCCCTGTGGCTCCCACAACACCAGCCACTTCAACCCCGGGGGGCAGCCCACTACCAATGCTTTCTGCGCCCCTGCCCACAGCAGCACCACCACCCCTGCCTCCTGATCCTCACTTACCTAGTTGAGATGGTGAAAGTTCCTTCCAACTTGCCTTTGCTGCAGACAACTTGCCTTTGTCTTTTGGCGCGCTCAGCAGCAGTTCCTATTGGCTTTTGAAAGCCATTGGAGGGAGTAGCACAGCTTGTGCAAGTTTTTTTTCTTTTTTTTTTCTTTTTTTTGTGCAAAAAAAGGTGCTGGAACACCGTTCTGAGCGTTCTATGAGGAAAAAAAGCCTTGATTATATCTGTTCTTCATTTTATCAGGCCAGTTTTAAATTGGGACTTAAATGTTCTTAACCTTTTAGGTTAGTAGGCATAACTGGGTTTTTTGAAAGCAAGTTCAGAAAGTTAAATTTTAAAGACACACCATATAAGTACTCATAACTCCTTGCTAGTTGTATTATGAGCCCAGAGACATGCTTATAAGTAAAAATTAGTGATGATTTAATTCTAGTTTTCCCTTCTTCCCCCCCTTTTCCCCTTAATTACAAGGGCCCAAAACTGTTTTAAAAATCTGGAGAGCTTGGCAGTTATCAAGGGTGGAATTGGTATACTAATCCTTTAACATTGTTTTGGGAATCAGTGATAATGAAGCTGTTTTGTTTTTACTAGATATCATTAAGAATAACTAGCTCTACAGTATATGAAGCAAAGTTAGCCTAAGATGGAATGGTCTTTCCTCTTTATGACTAAACTGGATGAGAACAAGAACATTAATGCTATTTTTTTTAGATTGCTACATTTAACTATTACAAATCTGAGGTTTCAAAGGTATTTTTTTCAAAAGGCAACTGGACAGCTTTTTCCCTGAGGAAGATATTTTGCTTCTTCTCTAAGAAGCTTCATGAGTTCTGGCAGGATGGTGGGGGCTAGTCTGAATTCCGGTTTGCCACTGCAGCCACATAGAAGGCAAGCTCCGTCTTCCACATCCAATTTCCCTTCGCTAGGGGACCCTGGAAAGGGCCTGTAGGGGCAATGAGCAAGGAAGGGACCCCTTGTAGGGGCAATGATCGTGGGAGGGAGGTAGCCCTTCCACTGGATCCGGGCAGCCCTCCAAACTAGCGGAGGAAAGATCGGTCATAGCAATATGTCCCATCATTAGTCTGCAGACAGCCAAAGTCAAACTCACTATGAAGCACTTCGAAAGCAACACGGATGAAACTGGGTGAGATCTGATCTTCTCTTTACCCTAAGTACCTTTCTTCCTGTAAAAGGTGCTCGAAATATCTATCCCCCTGTGAGGAGAGAGGGAAGGGAATTTCTATCCTACCCTCTAAAAATAGTGGGGTCTGACTACCCAGGGGAATCAAAGCACTATAAGAACAATTTTAATCTAATTGGATTTATATGTTCCTGAAACTTGGGGACCAAAAATTTTCCTATTTTTACTGGGGACTCTTTATCTACAAAAAAGAAATAAAATTGGACTAAGGATTAGAAAAAAATAAAAAAAAACTTTAAATGCCATTGGTTACATCTTGTGGTGAAGTTTGGTATTACAATGTGTTATTTCCTAGAAGACTCTTGGCTTGAAGCCCAGACCTTAGATAAGACTTTTCTGACCTTGGCACTACCTGTGAGAGACTTAGCTGTAAGAGAATAGCTGGGCAGTATAACTGGCCTACTTGAACTGTGAATGTAAACCTTTACTGACTTTCAGAGTTACATGTGGGAAATTGCTTTCCTATCTCTTTACTTGAGAAATATTGGTCACTATATGAGATGTTGAAATACCTTGGACTATAAAATTTTGCTTGACAAACAACTTTTACTAGAAAGACTATTTATAAATACATGAAAGAGATGGATGAAACCCATTCTTTCAGCTTGTGATAAAATAAGACTTAACATAAAAGATCAAGATGCCAGCTTAGGTACACAAATCCAAACTTTGACTACAACCAAAGAACCAACAGTGCAGAAGATAACAGAAGAAGTGGGACAATCAAATATTAAGACAGAGGACTCAGTTGACCAACGAACACACCTGATGGAAAATCCAGAAAAAGAAGTGACAACACTGAAAATGGAAATGACTTTCTATATAAATCAGAAGAAATTTGAGAAAGAAGAACAACAGATTGAATGGAAGACAAATATATCAGAGCAAACATGGGGAACTGGAATAACAGGGAGACAATTTAACAAATGGGCTAGTCCTTCCAGAAAACTGGCAACTAAATGGTCTCCTTTATTTCAAATAACATATATAATAATAGAGGGAGATCTATTTGATGATCTAAAAGCACTGATATGGAAGCCTAGTTGGCGAAGGATGAAAGCCAGTATAAAGTAGAAGAAAATTGGGGTTTTGACTTATTAGAGGGGATTTCATATTATTAATTAGAGGGTTAAAGGGAGATGTTGAGATAAGGGGAATTTTGGTTATTAGATTTCCAACTAATTGGAAATTAGTTGAAAATAAGGATTTTATCTTTTAATATTTAAAAATTGGACCTAAAAGGGAAAAGAAAATTAATTATTATGAATATATTTGATTTATTGATTAACCCAGGTGATATACATAATGGCTTTGATTTATTAAAGGGGATATTGTATTATTAAGTAGATGATTTAATATGGTGGGAAATAGATAACTTTTAGGAAATAGAACAAGATTACATTCAAATAGATAAAATGTGTATTTTGGATATTATATTTTGTTATGAATTGAGAAGGGAAATCTTGGTTACCCAAAGCCTGAAAATTATAAATATCAAAGGTTAAATTGGAATATTGATAAGAAACTAAAAATCGGATAAAAATTAATAACAGGATATAGATTGTTTATGAAGATTGAATGTAATTAAGATATATATGTAGAAGCTAAAAATTTATTGATAAATGTAATAATGATGTTTTTATTGAGTTGATATAACTAAAACTACTAGCTTGAATACGAGAGAGTAAATGCTAAGGGAAAAAGAGAAGAAATATCTGATGTGGTAACCTGAGATTTGCACTAAAGATTTGTTATCAAACTATTGATTAACCCAGTCACCACGTTGCTTTTTAAATACCTAAATGTAAAATTGGAAAATTAATAAAATATTTTTTAAAAAACCTAATCCTTCCACTACCCCACCATCCTTCCAGAACCAATGAGGCTTCTTGGATGAGAAGTGAAACATCTTCAGGGGGAAAAAATAGTTCAATTGCCTTTTGAAAAGGCACTTTTGAGACAACTATGACCAGGATGACTAAGAATCTCCACAGACATTTACAAGTCTGAAGGACATTTTAATTTGTAGACTCTTTAAACATATTTCAGTTTTAGATTAACCAACTTTTAATGTGTACTTTTATATGGAGCATTAGTAAGTCTTCAGTTAGTGAATGAATATTTTTACTAATTCTTTCAGGTCTTGTTTTGCAATAGACATGGTTATTTTAATTAGAGACGTCTTACCACTTGAATGGATCTTAACAGGCTGTGGTAATGCTTTTTATGCTGAACAATAAATCAGTGAACTTTACTATTATAAACTTTATTTTCCCTTTATCAATTCTAGATGATGGACCTAGTATCCAGCAAGTACTGCTAGAATTGACGAACCAAAGGACTGTCCCCAATGTGTTTATAAATGGAAACCATGTTGGTGGATGTGATCAAACTTTTCAAGTAATCTTCCAACTTCTTTCACTTATGTATGAAATTAACTGTGACTCACATTTTTAAGAAGTTCCCCAATAGATTACTTTCACAAATTCTGGTTATTAGTGAAATAAATTATTGTAAAGAATAACATGCACATGTATATGGGATGTGTGCATACAACATATCCTTTCTGTTTGAAAATTGAGAATGTAGTATCTGCTTTTCCTAATATTATCTTTTTTGTGTTGTTCTCTACAGCTATATATTACATTAATTGCTTAAAAATGAATTTTCCACTTGTAGTATATCATGTCTTAAAGCTCAAGAAAGCACTGATATTCAGTATGGTTGCTAACCTGATTAGTTGTAATCTGTTAGCTAAACAGACCTTGATGATCAGCATTGAGATTTATCTAGTATCCTTCTACTCATAGAAGCAAATAGAGTTTATACGAATGGAAAGGGAATGAAGGCAATTTTTCAGGATTCTTTTTATATTAAGGCCCTTCACTTTTCCAGAGGAACATCTGACTTCTGAAGGGGAAATTGTAAAAGTCCCTTTCATTTCCAGAAATGTTCATGGGATCAAACAGCCAGCCCCAAAAGGAAGAAACCCATTAGATATAATCTAAGAATTATGCATTTGACATTTAAGAAAACTAATAAAAGATTCATCCTTTTTTAATGAGCTATGTTTTTATTGCAGGCTTACCACGATGGTACATTGCAGAAGCTTTTAGGGAATGGAAAGCATGAAGAGATGGAATCATATGATTATGACCTAATTATTATTGGTGGTGGTTCTGGTGGACTTGCTTGTTCCAAGGTATGTCGTCAATGATTTTTTTTAAAAAAAAATGTTACTTCAGTGTTTTAGTTTTTTTTAAATTCAGATTCATCCTATTGGTTATGATAGATAGATAGATAGATTCATCAATATTTCATATTGATGTTGAACCAATATGCAAACCAGTTTGCTTACATCATAGTTTTAAGGTAGCTCTTGGAGAGATAGAGTGAAGCTGCAGTCATACATAGAGTCCTATATGTAAACTTCATCAAATACTATGGCATATGTACCTTAGTCACTATACATCAGCTTTTGCTGCAAATGGATACAGATATTCATGTATTGGCCTTTTTTGGCCTGGTGATCTCTGTATTGAATTTTCCTCAGCCCCCTTCATTATTTAGAGTTACAGGCCTGTATATGGCAAACCCCAAATCTCCTTCCCAAGCCCCAAGTAGTGTGGTGCTACTTCATTGTGGTGATAACTGAGGGTTCTTGGGAAAGATGGGTACAGTATGCAAGAAATGTATCCCAAGAGCAAGTATGCTCAGGTAAAGGAAATTGTGAAGGAGATTCTATCTGCTCAGGTAAAGTAAGTAGTCACCTATACTGGGCAGCAGGGATTTCGAAAGATGCTGGAAGTAAAATAACACTTTACTAATCATGGCAGATGAATCATTTCATACTGCTCAGAAGAGGGCAGTGACAAATCACTCCTACATTTTAGCAAGGAGACCACATTTAATATTGGAGAGGAGTCCTGAGAATTCCATGAATAGCTAAGAAAACAAAAAAATAGATAATAGAACAAATTAAACCCAGAGCTCTCACTCAACCCACAAATGACCAGGTTCAAACTGTTATAATGTAAACACCTCTTTTGAGAAATATATAATCCTGGGAAAGGTGAAACAAACGAGAAAAAGAGAATGAGTAGCAGCAAGGTGGATTGACTCAATTACAGCACTGATGGGTCATGGGTGCACTGACAGAAGAGTGAAAGGACAAGATTTGGGACAGATCATCCTGGAAAAAAATCTATGTAGTCACTTATGAGTCAACACAGACTTGATAGCTCATAATATTGCAAAGACTGGCTTACACTTTCTAAGTTCCAGTATATATTGTTCATGTATAAATTCATCTACTTAATCTAATACAAGCATTTTTTTTTCTTTTAAAAATTGGTACTATATACTTTTCTGTATTTTTTGGAGGCCATGGGGGAAAATAAATATATCTTATCAGGATGAAAAGGAATAGAAGAAATTCAAAAAGCATCATAGTTGCCTAGGACTGTGGTGGCGAAACTATGGCACGCAGAGCCCCCTCTGTGGGCACGCACGCAATCGTCCCAGTGCTAGGCCTTTAGCTGGGTTTTATAAAACGTTTTCGCTTTAGGCCTCCGCCGCTGTGTGCCAAAAAAAAGGCTCAATCAATTTCAACTTCTCACAGGAAAAAAAGATCTCGCAAATTTGGAATTGATTGATTGAACTTTTTAGTCCCACCCAGTCTGCCGTTCCATGGCAACCACGCCCACCCAATGGGCCACACCCACCCAAAGGGCCACGCCCACCCAGCACCCAATGACACATAAGTGGGTTTTGGGTTGCAGTTTGGGCACTCGGTCTCTAAAAGGTTCACCATCACTGGCCTAGGATATCTTTAAAAAGTTAGCCTCACCAGTGGTTTGGGTGTGATAGGCCTTTTCCCAATTCCTAGTTATTTTAATGCTTTTGTAATGCTTGCTAATTAAGGTTCATTCTTTTCTTCCTCATCGTTGTCTTATGTCCATTTTTCTTTTTTGCTTGAAGCAGGGTCAAGAACGTCTACATTTTCTTATGTATTGTATGTGAGAGAAAGTTTCATATATACAGTTGAGGATAAATTAATTTCATAAATGGATTCTTTATATGCAACTAAGTGGCTTGCAAATTGATTAAAAAGTTAATGTAAAACAAGAGGGATTAAATAAAGACTAAAAATCTTTAAAATTAAGCATGTGTGCAAAATCTATTATTCTGAGGATACTGTTCCAGCCATTCTAGAGATAATAATGATAACATTAACAACAAAATAACATAATAATATAATAATAATAATAATAATAATAATAATAATAATAATAATAATAATGATAATAATAATAATAATAAAGTTGGGAGGCACCTTGGAGATCAGGCAGGAAACGCTATACTATGTCAGATAAATGGCTGTCCAGTCTCTTCTTAAAAACTTCCAGATGATCCAGCAATCTTCCAGAAGTTAACCCTCAAATCTGAAAACTCTGTACAATGTTCTAGATACCCAAACCACTTTCAGAGGATTAACTCCCTCACAATGAAACCCTCAAGACCACTCCAGAATGTTCTGGAGTTTCCCAGAATGTTCTGTTCCCAACAAGGAAGGTATCTGTCTGAACATACACTGCAAAAATGGTAATGATCTTGACAAACATCGCTATATATACTGAATTGAATTAATGATTTTTTAATCTTTATTTAACCCCTCTTTTAATTGTTTTGTAATCTTATTGCTTTGTAAGCCGCTTAGAGTCAATTCAATAGTGAGATGGACAGCATATAAATTTATTAATACATACATACACTTAACATGTACATGCCCACGTACACAAGTGTGTAACTTGCATACATTCATTAGAGAAATCTCCAGGATTGGTTTTGACTAGATTTAATAATATGTTAATAATGTAGGGAAGCTGAGCAGTGCACAGAACTTCTTTTCTGTATTTATATTTTCTACTTCTGGTTTTGTGGAACCATGTTTAATTCTATTTATCATCCTTTTAAATAAATGTAATAAATGTTAAATTGACTTAAGATTTGGCATTTTATTTTAATTATTAATTATTGCTACATTTTGTAACTCTTAAATTCTATGTTTTAGAGTCGTAATTTATTCTTATCTATTGCTTATTCTTTTCAGGAAGCTGCCACCTTAGGGAAGAAGGTCATGGTCTTAGACTATGTTGTGCCAACACCATTGGGTACTACATGGGGTATGTTTCATGCTTGCATGGACTTTATTAATGCCACTTATTGCTTAATTTGCTGACGTTCCTGATTCTGTTCTAAATGGTTCAATAAAATTACTATGTCTAATGGGTTCACAGATGTATCTTTGAGAAATTCATTGGTCAGCATATTTCTATTTTCTTTTCAAGCCCATTTCTATAATTATAATTACATAAAAAGGCAGTTACTTATGTAGCTATTTTTTGTTATTTAAAAACATTTTCTGCTAATATGTAAAATGTTATTTTTTTCTGATGTATTAAATCTGCTTGGATAGGCACTTTGTATGTGGATAGATTTGAAATTCTTGCTTGCTTACAATAGAAACTTGATCAGAAGTGAGTACAGGTGAATTTTTATTATTCTATTATGTTTTAGCCATACTTTGTGTTTTCATTCATGCTTAAATGCTAGAATTAATTATACCACTCTGCTATTGCTTTTTTCCATGGTTCCTGCCCTTTTCAATAAATTTCCCCAAAAGATTGTATTGCCTAGCTCTCCTGGTATCTAAAATAACCACTAATTTCCATTCACCTATAAGTACATTAAAAGTGGTTTTTAAATATTGTATTATTTATTTATTTATTTATTTATTTATTTATTTATTTATTTATTTATTTATTTATTTATTTTATTGCATTTATATACCACCCTTTCCCTGAGGACTCAGGGCGGTTTACAGGGAGTTAAAAATCAACCATACAAAAGTTAAAACCCAATTTAAAAAATATTAAATCAACCCTGTACTATTAAAAACCCCAATTAAAATGAATGGAACGTGTGGATGGTGCTCGCCGTCGCCTTATCGGCCTACGTCTCGGGCGAGGCGGTAAGAGGTTGTTTTAATTTCATTTGGGGAGGGTGAAGCAGGGCAAGAAGCAGTTGCAAGGAGCGCTTGCGTGGATTCGACGATTTCCATCCTCTTGGTCAGTGGTTGCCTCGCCTTTCCTGCTCTAACTCTTGGGGAACTTTTCCCGTCTTCTCCGTTCTGCATTAACCGGCAATTTAGCTCGATCCTGGGGCGCCTTGCACTGAACTCCCCTTTCTTGGTTCAGAAACTGGCTTCGGCCTCAAATTGGAGAAAGAGGGGCGGCGGGACGGGGATCAATCCGGAGTGGGAGGAAGGATGAGACGCCCCCGCTGTTCCCACATCTGCTGCGCAGAAGTTTTGCTAAGGTCATTTGCAAAGATCAAAACTTTTTAAACAGGAGGGGCACGGGGTTTTCGGCTCTGTGAAACGGGGTAAGGGAATGCAAACGCATTATTCCTGCGTTTGCAGCTCTTGCTGCGGCTGCTGCTGCGCATGGGGCTGCTGGCCATCCTGCAGGCGCTGGGCCGTCCTGCCGCTGCCCGAGGGGAGGGCCTCGCGCCCACCGGACTCACCTGTGACCAGCACCGCTCCGCTGGGCGATGCTGGCCGAGACGAGCCAGCAGGCAGCCGCCGTGAGCGCGGCGCTGAGGGGCAGCGGCAGGACGGCCCAGCGCCTGCAGGACGGCCAGCAGCCCCACGCGCAGCAGCAGCCACCGGCTCAGCAACAGCTCCGAGCGCAGGAGCCGCACCGCCAGGCTGCCCAGGAAAAGCAGCCACACCGAGAGGCTGCACGCCCAGTCCAGCTCCATGAGGGGCAGGGTGGGAAGCCGGCCGGGAAGAGGGACCGGGAGCCCGGGCCGAGCGCACCTCGGCTGATGGTGAGAGGGAAGCGGCACATGAAAAAGAAGCTGCGGGCGGAGCTGCCCCGCCCTGCGCCGAATGGGAGAAGTTCAAGGCCTGGGGGGGAAGCAGGAGGGGCGCCGGCCATGGCGGGGTGGCGGCTGCCCTCCGGCGCTGCCTGCCGCCCGGGAAACACTGTGCCTCGGGGACCGGCAGAAGCGCGGGAGCAGCGGGAGGGCCAGCGGGGCCAGTCGGGCCTTCGCCTCCTCTGCGATGGACAAGAGCCGATGGGCAGCGCCGCCTTCCCGTGGGGAGAGCCGCCCGACGCTCCCGCCCAGCCGTGTCCCGGAGCCGTGCCGGACATAGCTCGGTTGCGCGCGGCGGCCCGGCTTTGCAAGAACGGGGACGCTCGACTGATTTGTTTTTTTTTTCCGGCGTATAAGACGACCCGGCGTATAAGACGACCCCCCAACTTTTGAGGTGATTTTCAGGGGTTAAAAAGTCATCTTATACGCCGGAAAATACGGTATTATTTTTGGTTCCCTCTACTTCTCTCTTAATATCCTTTTTTAAAAAATATCCAGTTAAAAAAATAACTCAAAACCATTTGCTCATGGGAAGGATTCTTTATAACTAATTTCAAATCCTTATTGAAACTTATCTGGACTTTTAGGCTGCTTGTAATTTTCTAAAATCAATCGTTTAGCCACTCTTATTTTTCATTAAGATTGTTTTTAAATCTTCAAACTTGTATTTAAAATGTCTTTTGCTAAATATTGAAGGAAATTCACCCCATGTTTAAAACTACTTTCTGTCACTACACTATGTAGAGGATTTTTTTAGTAGCAGGTAGTCAGTGTATTACATGGCAATGTGAGGCAAAATAAAGGTGTGTGATTAAATTGTCACATAACATGATGATTCAGCCCAACTTATTTTTCATTTCATCCAGCAGAGATATTAGATTAATATTATTATCATGTTAAAAGGCAGCTAGGATACATAAGCTGGGCTATATATTTTGATAACATTTCTTGAATACTAGTAATATTAAACCAAACAATTAAAATTGCACCTTCCATTTCAGGGCTTGGTGGTACTTGTGTAAATGTTGGTTGCATTCCCAAAAAGTTGATGCATCAAGCAGCTTTATTAGGTCAGGCATTGCAAGATTCAAGAAAGTTTGGATGGGAGTATGATCAGCAAGGTTTGTAAATGTATTTATCTGGCAATATATAAGAACTCATGGTGATGCTAGAATGTAAAATTTTGCAATTAATGTGCAACTAGATTTTTCTCTTCATTGAATATTCTCAAACTTGGCAATCTGGTCTGAATAGACTTGTTCTGTACTTTGCCTTTTAAAGAACAATAAATATTCTTTATCATTCATATTTAGGTTTGTATGTATGCCGTGTTTTCCTGAAAGTAAGACCTACCTTGAACATAAGACCTAGTTTGATTTTTTGGGGGTGGGCCTAATATAAACCCTACCCCCCAAATAAGCCCTAGTTTGGGGGCAAGGCACATGCCTAGAAATAAAGCTTTGGGGAGGGTGGGGCTGCCCACAAGCCCCGCACCCACTTACCAGGCCTCCTATAAATCAACAGCTGCCTCTCCTTCTTCTGTGGCATCCCCCAGCCTGCATTTCGCAGTCAGAGGCCTTTCCAGAGCTGAGAACTGAGTTATAGATTCAATCCGTAGCTCGGTTCTCGACTGTAGAGGCCTTCTGGAAAGGCCAGACCAGAGCTCCATTCTCAGCTGCAGAATGAAGCTGCTCCTTTGGCCACAAAAGAAGTGGGGCAGATGGGCAGGGCTGTGCCACCACCGCGAGATGAGTGGAAAAGACATCCCCCTGAAAATTAAGACCTGGTTCCTCTTTTGGAAGCAAAAAAAGGTAAGACCAGGTCTTACACGGTATGCATGTGTATTTTTTCCCCATTCAGTTGTATCCATTTATGAAAGACCGGTTTAGTCCCTGAAGTTTTCTTTCCCATGAATACAGGTGGTCCTCGACTTAGGACCATAATTCAACCCAAAACTGCAACATAAATTATGTTAGTTGTTAAGAGGATCACCAAATGACTGCCCAATTTTACATTCTTTTTTGCAGCGATCACTAAGCCACCATAATGGTCATGAAGAGATCACTGCAGTCATGAAGCAAACGCTGCCGTTGTTAAGCAAATGCCTGCAGGGGACACTTCTTGTCAGAAATCAGAAATAAATGCTGGTTTCTGGCACAAAAAAAATTCATAAATTGTCATATCATGTGGGACACTGCAAATGCCTGTAAATATTGCCGGTTGCTAGGAGCCCAAAATATGATGATGTGACCACAGGAGGTGGGTCCAGCCATTGTATCTTCAAATCTGGATAAGGTCCCAATAAGTGACTGGTCATATATAGAGGACTAGTGTGTGAAAGAGACAGACAGATAAATAGTTGTTTGTGTATTCGGTATGATTGATTTCTTCTTTCTAAAGCATTTGGATTTTAAATATTTTCCAGATACATATTGCGCTGTACTTGTACAAGCTCGCTATAAATTAGATCTCAATTAAATCTGTTTGCATGCTGTTTTATCTGTGATACTTGCACCTTTTTTCAGTTAAACACAATTGGGAAACCATGGTTGAAGGAATTCAAAATTACATAGGGTCTTTGAATTGGGGATATCGGGTGGCTTTACGTGAGAAGACTGTGACATACCTCAATGCATATGGAGAATTCATTGGACCACATAAGATCAAGGTACTTGCAGAAATTTACATAGATTTTAATCTTCCAAAATTGGTTGTATATACAGGGTGTACCAGAAGTCAGGCCTCATAAATAATTTATTACTTACAGTATATTACATTAAATGTTTGGACTGGTTGCCATCTGCTTCTAAACTCCTTTGAAAAACAATAAATCATGAAACATTGAAATTGGCGTATGGGGTCTGGCTTTTGGTACAACCTTATGTTTAATAGTAAAGTGAAAAATCAGTTAAATGGGTCAAAGTGAATATAGGTCAGGAAAACTTGAAATTTGTTAACCTTGTTTGCAGTTGCACACTACATTATCTTAACTTTGAAACCACTCAAAAAACATTAAATCTATTAGTAACAAATAGATACATGAACATGTTATAATCAGTTTTAGAGGTACTTGTATACAGTAGGTACAGAGTTTTAACTGGAGCTTTGCTAAAAGAAAAAAGTTCTAAGATTTTTACATGTGTTTATATTTGCAAATTGATATTACATTATGCAACTTTCATTGCTGATTTTATCATGCATTTGAATGAGATGTTTCTCTGACTACTGTATTAAATTGAATTTGCATTCGATTATGAAGATTATTGAATTGAAAATCAGTTTTTAAAAATGCAAGTATCTGATTATGTTGCTGTGCTTTGCATGTTAATGTTAATTTTTTATTACTTGAAAGAAGTTACTGTGGTAAAACTACATATACGAGTAATGTAAAGTAGTGAGAATTCAAAGAGGCTTTCTATGCACTTGAAACTAAGAAAATCAGCCTTTTTTGTTCAAGAGTAACAAAAATAAGGTATGGTGCCTGTCTCCTGCCTACAGAAAACTTGGTTAAGAAAGCAACTTTTTACTATATAAAATATAAATATTTTTAAATCCCTGTCAGAAACAGTTGAAACAGTATTGAATTCTCAATGAAGGATTTATATCCATATATGAATAGCATAGCAGCAGCAATAATATACTTATTTAAATTGTTGACTAGAGGCTTCTTCCTAAGATTTTGTGCCTTCAGCTTGGTGCTACGCTGTTGCCCTGCCATCAAAGGACTAAGGGAGAGGGATGGGGGTAACAAATGGGCAATAAAACTGTATGCATTTTTGTGTGGAAATTCGGGAGGGGGGATGACAGCTGAAGAAAAGCAGATCAACGTGGAACTGGTTAGTGCCAAGGCATCTTTAAAGGCCGTTTGTCCTGAGTGAGGAAAGTAGCTAGCACAAATACCTCAACATTTCCAAAACATCACATTTCCTGGTGGCATCCCGTTGGCCAGGCTTGGACTGGTCATGGGGGGAGGGACAGGACTGAAGGAAATAGTTTTGTATTGTTGTGCTGGAATCTCAGATTCCATCTGACTTTCCTGCAACCAACATCTCTTAGTAAAAGTACTTTTCCTTTCAACAAAATGGAGTCGAGGGTTTTTCTTCCCTAAGGGATCAGACTGGGGCAGATCTGACAATATGTTCCTATACTTGAATACCTGGCTGCAAATCTCATAAAAATAAAACAACAACAGTTTTTGCTGTGTCATCAACATAAGATTGATTATGTGCCATCAAGTCACTCTAAACTCCCAGCAACCACATACCGTAGATTGCCAGTCTGTCCTTAATCTGCTCTTTCAGGTTTTCCAATTGTGCATTCATTGCCATAGGAACTGAGTTCAACCATCTTGCTGCTGCTTGTCCTCTTCTCTTTCCTTCACCTTTCTCAGCATTAAAGCTTTCTCTGAGAGCTATCTGGAGGCAGGTTGTTCCACTGGATAAATTGTTCTAACTGTCAGGAAGTTTCTCCTTAGTTCTAGTTTGCTTCTCTCCTTGATTAGTTTCCATCTGTTGCTTCTTGTTCTGCCTTCAGGCACTTTGGAGAATCGAAACACAGAAGATAGTAACCTTTGAATGTTTCATGCCCCATAAATTTTTAACAGTAGGACATAATAAATATATTCTGCTACAAATAGCTTTTGGAAAATATTTCATGTCTAGAAGGATAGTAGATGTGATGCTGTGATTCATTTTACTAGGCAATCAACAGAAAAGGACAAGAAACTTTCTATACAGCAGAGACATTTGTTCTTGCTACTGGAGAAAGGCCCCGCTATTTGGGCATCCCAGGAGATAAAGAATATTGTATCACGAGGTTAGTTGAAATGAAATCATTACTTTTTTGGTTTGTTGCAAAGAATGCTTAATTTTTTTAATAATTTACACTAATATCTCTTTTCAGTGATGACCTCTTCTCCCTCCCTTATTGCCCTGGGAGGACCCTAGTTGTGGGAGCCTCTTACGTAGCTTTGGAATGTGCAGGATTTCTTGCTGGCCTTGGTTTGGATGTCACCGTTATGGTACGTTCAATCCTTCTTCGTGGTTTTGATCAAGAAATGGCAGACAAAGCAGGTGCCTACATGGAAACACATGGAGTAAAATTCATCAGACAGTTTGTTCCTATTGAGGCAAGTACTCTTCGGTGTAAGATTATTTTTTTTCTTTCCATTATTGGGTGATATGGCAGATAAGCATAAACAATGATTTAATTTGGAATGGCTAATATACAAATCACAATAAAGACACTAGCAATACAGTTTGCTGTAAGTTTTTTGTTCATTCTTCTTCCATGCAGGTTATAAAGCTGGAAGATGGTATGCCTGGAAAACTCAAAGTAATCGCAAAATCCACTGAAGGATCACAAGTGATTGAAGGAGAATATAACACTGTAAGACACTTTTGCATTTTTGTGCATATGGTTGGTAAATCTTAGAATAGAGTTTAGCAATAGCTGCCATTGCAGTTTTTGCAAAAAATCATTGAACATTTGTTATTGGATTGCTCCCTTTGATTTAATTGCTAATTTCTATCCATTAATCATTAAAGAAATCAATTAAGAAAAGATGCTAACACTTTTGAATTTGTTTTATAGCAAAATCTATTGTGCTTTTAAACAAAACTACTTCTGAATATGCAAAAGAGTTCTAATATAGCACTGCCACACTATATTTCAATCATGATTCATTTTATTTAGGTTTTGATAGCTGTTGGCCGTGATGCTTGCACTAGGACCATTGGCTTGGATAAAATTGGTGTGAAAATGAATGAAAAGTAAGTATTTGATCTGTTTTTTTCCTGACAACCTGTTTGAAATTCTATTTAAAAATTATATTAAAAAAACCAAAGAGAATATCGTCCACATGTTTTCTTAGAAGTCCTGAATTATAAGGTTACGACTGAATCTTAAGCATTGTGATCTTAGTTTTAGATTAGTTCAGATTAATGACTGAATGCTTGCAATTTTTATTGCCAGTAATGAAAATGCACAACTTTTTTCAATTTTGAGATTTTTCATATATTTTTTATTTTGCTGATTGTAGATAAGTATTATGAATAAAGTGGAAGATCCCACTTCCTTGAGTTAAATTTTAATTTGTTAGACAAACTCTGAGATTATTTACTTTGGGAACATTTTATTATTTGCTTGAGGAACATATTAAGCATAAATCTTGAGACAAATTGTGTGTGTCAGAGAGAGAGAGAGAAGTGCAGTTATGTAATGGAGCTGTGATTTTCAGCTGTTATCTTTTCCTTTCATAACAAGTAATGGGAAAATACCTGTGAATGATGAAGAACAAACCAATGTACCTTATGTCTATGCGATTGGGGATATTTTGGAAGGAAAGCTGGAACTTACACCAGTTGCCATACAGGCAGGCAAGCTATTAGCTCGCAGACTTTTTGGAGGAAGTTCTACAAAGGTAAATGTATATTCTTAGTGATGGTAGTGAAAGACTTTTAACTTTGGAGAAAAAGCTGGCAATCTTATATTCAGTAACTTGAAATTTCTATGAGCTATTGCACTAAATTTTAGTACAAAGCTTAACAATTTTGGTAGAAAGTACAACTAATCTGTCTACTGATTCTAAACTTAGCTCAAATGCAGTACAGCAGTAGCCACTGTTTTTCAAAATGCAACTAACAAGATTTTATTTATTTATTTGAATAAAATGTAACACAGGTCCTACATAGTACTATATAAATTCTTATGGGGATAGAACTGGGGGGAAGTCTAGATAAGTTACTCCAGTAATAACGTTCAGAATTCAAATTAAATTGTATTATGATGCCAGGCCAACATGGTTAGAAACAAATAGTCAAAAGCAAAAGATTGAAATGTCTCAACTTAAGATTTGCAATAATTAAAAATGCTAGCAATGATTGTAATATATTGCTTTAGAAATCATCTATATTTTTAAAAGTAAAATAGCAAAATTTGGCAACATCAGTATGTAACACAGTATTTATTATATCATTTTTAAAAAATTATATAAGAAACTTCTGCCTGATCTAGCATCACTGCTAAAGAAGGAAAAAAATAAGCCTGGGCCATAATATCACAACTTTTTCTCTTCCATAAAGTTTAAATATGCATACCCTTTACCTAATATTTCATAAAGGGCTGAAAATTAAATTGCTTTTTTTACTACAGAGTAGACCACTATCCATACATTTGGTCTTGAAATATTTAAAGTAGAATACAATTGTTGGCTTCTTTGCTATTGCTGTTACATGTTTTGAATCCTATTGTATGCTTCTACTTTTAGTGTGATTATGTCAATGTGCCAACTACAGTGTTTACACCTTTGGAATATGGTTGTTGTGGCTTACCAGAAGAAAAAGCTATTGAACTATTTGGTCAAGAAAATATAGAGGTACACTTGAAATTTTTTATTTGAAAACCCATTACATAAAAAATATAACATACCACCAGCTATGTAATCCACAGTATGATCTGTGGTAATGTCTGCTGTTTTAATGTAATGTGATATAAACTCTACCATTGATGGGAATATACAGGTAGTCCTCGACTTATGACCACAATTCAGCCCAAAATTTCTGTTGCTAAGCAAGACAATACATAAGTGAGTTTTGCCCATTTTATGACTATCTTGCCACATTTGTCAAGTTAATACCTGCAGTTAAGTTAGTAATACGGTTGTTAAGGGAATCTGGCTTTCCCATTGACTTTACTTGTCAGAAGGTTGCAAAAGGTGATCACATGAACCTGGAACATCGTAACTGTCACAAATACATACCATTGCTAAGTGTCTGAATTTTGATCATGCGATTATGGGTATGCTGCAACAGTCATAATTGTGAAAAATAGTCATGTGACTTTTTTCATTACTCATGTAACTTGAACAATTACTGAAAGAATGATTAAGTCAAGGATGACCTATATATTACAACAGACCATCCAGTTTTACACAAGCTAATTATTTTAATCTGCATTGCATAAGCTAACTATTTAAATCTGCTTTACATACTGTGTATTTTCAGTCACCTATCAAAATGATTTTAATATACAGCACAAGTTTTCAAAATGAAGCAATACAACAATAGGGCTATTGTTATCAGGCAAATTCAAAAAACAGTCGATTATGACTGTAAGCCATATGATTGGTACTCCAGTTAGTAGTTAAAAAATTAGTTGGGATTTTTCCCACTTTGCCTAAACGAATTCTGCATTCCATGTCCTTTTGATTCAGTGCTCCTTCAGCAAAGTGTTTTGAGCCAATAATTTCCATTTTGATTGCTTCTTGAATCAACAAAATCCAGTAATGGAATTTACAAGGGATTTTTCCCCCCTAGATATCTTTATCAAAATATAACTCATTATTAGTGTCTGGAAAAGGTTATCCATACCAACTAATACTTCAGTTTTCCTCTTGAAACCCTGATGATCCATGGTTTATTTCTGCAGCCCACTGCAGGATTTCCCTTCCTCACATGTAGGCGAGCTGCCTGCTCTCTTTTGCCAGGCAGCTCTTTTGCTGTATCTACTTAATGACCACAAATGGGAGAGCCAGGATTGCAATTATTGAGTGAAGCAGTTACATGGGCATCTTGCTTAACAACCACTTCATTCAACCACAAAAATCCCAATCCCAATTGTCAGTGTCATTGAGGACTACCTATACTGGATCCCAGTGTCATTCAGCAAGAAAGCATATATGAAAATTGAAAAGAACCAATCTAGAAATAAGTAGAAATTTCCTGGCAGTTAGAACAATTAACTGGTGGGATAGTTTGCCTTCAGAAGTTGTTGGTGCTCCATCACTGAAGGTTTTTAAGAAGAGATTGGGCTCGAGCAGGGGGTTGGACTACACCTCCAAGGTTCTTTACAATTCTGTTACTCTGTTAAAGGTGTGATGAGAGAAATAAGGCAGGTATTGAAGACCATGTCAGGAAGACATTGCAATCAACTGAAAAACCAAAGCATCCAAAATGGAGGGGTTTTTTCCCAGAATGGGACCACCCTAATATTTTTTTGGTAAAATAAATGCAGAAGAATTCATGCTTTCACTTCATAGTTTAGACTTTTGCCATGCCGACCTCTAACTTTAGTCAGCAAATGCCCATGATGTCAAACACAATAGATGCATAGATTAAAAAAAACCTATATAACAGCTGAATTTTGTTTTTCTTCAGGTATATCACACTTACTTCTGGCCACTTGAATGGACAATACCAAATAGAGACAACAATACCTGTTATGCAAAAATAATCTGCAATAAGCTTAACAATGTATGTATTTTGCTCTAAAATAATTTTTTTATGTTCATATCTTCAGAAATAATGTTATGTGTATATGGATTGCTTTATTGATGTTTTCAATGATCCTAAAATATTTGCTGTAGGTTGGATACAAAAATCCTTCCTTAATCAGAAGGGTTCTTTCAAAGGTCTGGGATCTAGTAGAAATGATTATTAATTTTTGCTGTCTCCCATTATTCTGAAGCAGTTTTTCCTTTGGGGAAAGTAATCATCAAGTGGAATGTGATATTGGTCAATTTCAATGTTTATTTTATTAGTAATATCACATGTAGAATTTCATTCTTTGTCTAATTCCTGATCCAAACCATCTAATTGCTTTGAAATACCATTATATATATATAAAGCTGTTAAGATACATACCTATGTAGGCTTCCCAAGAAACTGGCTTATTAACTTTATTAAAGCCACTAAGAAGACTACACACCAAAACAATCCATTTGTGTATATTTTATATACATTATGTATGCAGATACATAATTTAATTTCACAGGTCTTGCAGCTGATTTTTAAAAAGTATGGATAAATTGTATTCTCATATTCTGCCTTCTCTGTGTATTCTCACAAAACTGGATTAAAGTTTCATTTTGTCTCCTAGTTTTGGGTTATTTGAGGGTTTTTGGTTTGTGTGTTTTACATACTCTAAATTTAAAGTGCTGATGATATAATTTTGTTTTCTTTTCCTAATTTGCCAGGCAATCCAAATTTTCTATGACTGTACTTCCATTACCTTAGAATTTATCTTACATGTACCAATTTTTTTTTTAGGAGGCAGGTTAAAAGTTAAAAGTTTCTATTATTTTCAGCAAGATTAAGTGCTAGCATACGGAATTTGATCATTATTCTTAGTAGTTGTAGAAAGGGAGAAAAAAATGAAGTAACTGACCTCTATTCTTGTCTCTTCCTCTTCCTCATACCTCCTAATTACAGAACCGTGTAATAGGATTACATGTACTTGGACCGAATGCTGGGGAAATAACCCAAGGTTTTGGGGCAGCAATGAAATGTGGTATCACAAAAGAATTACTTGATGAAACAATTGGTATACATCCAACTAGTGCAGAGGTAATAATTATAATGCTTTTTAAAAATATTGCTTAAAAGATGTTGCATATTCATCCTGTTATTGTCAGGACCCACCCCAAACCACGTCTTAGGAAGACAAAAACTCTTGGAGTCAGTTCTAGTCCAAAAGGAATCTTTACTAGGACATGCTTGGTTGTGGGAATACAAGACAGGACTTAGTATTGTTTTACAAATTGAAATTTTATAAAGGGTACCCGGTTCAACCCCCCTTCCCTCAACGCCATTTGGTCAGCCCCCATCCTTCTACTTCGTGTCATCCCTTGCGTGGGAAAGAAAAAAAAGGAACTTCGAATCTTTATGGTTATTGCCTTCTTCCTCTCCAGAATTAAAAGAAGACACAAGCCAGATACCTTCCTCCCTTTTGATCCCCCCAGTTCAAAAGGTTTCCTTGGTCTCTGAAATAACCTAAGGCAGGCTGAATCCACATATGCTCCTCCTTCCTCGGGAGATGGCAGAGTCCATATAGGGGGGCGGATAATGTTTTAAACATACATTTATGAATGTGATATAAATGGATTCTGACAAGTTATTTTCTAAAACAATAGTAATCATTTCAGGTTGAGTTACTTTTTGTTTAGGTGTCAGCCTTGCCAGGTAAGCCAGATAGAAATCACAATCAGATGAGTTAATCCCACTTCATTTTAAAGCTGTATTGACAATATCTTGCAAGTCTGAAAGTACAATTCCCCTCCCCCCATCTCCTCTAAACCTCCTTTCTATGAGGGAAATTCGGAAATAAACCTCCGTTTGTTTATCAATGACAGACATTCGCAGATACAGAACTTTTATTATACACATTAGAAAACTACAACATTAGATTACTTTTTGACATAATTGCCATTCGAATTGAGGCACTTGCCATAATGTCTTACAAGGTTTGAAATTCCTTAGTAGTAGTCACTTGGTGCCAACTCTGGGCTACGGGGGCTTGGGGGGAGGTTGATCAAAAACATCCCAATGGAACTGCTTCAAAAGTTCTTGGATGTGTCTAGCAGTGTGCAGGCGAGCTTTATTGTGAACCAACACTGCACCAGAAGTCAGCATGCCCCGACACTTGTTATGGATGGCTCGTCTTGAGTTTTCGTAACGTTTCACAGTAGACTTCTAAACTGATGGTCGAACCACGATCCAGGAACTTCACTAGCAGTACTCCTTTGGCATCTTCACATTCAGCGGGATTTTCTATGGCACCACTTTCAGTGTGTTGTTGTTGTTTCACGATAATGTTCACCCGCACACTGCTTGTTCTTTTATAAGGAACAGACAATGTTTCATCAGATATTGTTGACCTTTGACGAAAAACTGATTAAGAAACTATATTACTTTTTATTAAATTTAAAAATGGAGGATATAATCGAAAGCATTCTATATGCTTTGTTGTTAGGATTTTAATCTAGTTTTGCTGTTTCATTCTCTTACAGGTATTCACTACAATGGGAATTACAAAATCTTCAGGAAAAGATATCACTCAGAGTGGTTGCTGAGGTTAAACCCTGCTGTTTAAACTATTTTCTGATGGGCCACTAACCTATTGGGAGTTTCATAATGCATACCAAATGCACGGGTAAATATGTGATTGTAGTATTTTTAATACTAGAGGTGATGCATTTTTGAACTTCTATAAAAGATGGTGGTCTTTGCCAGAAATAGTAAAACAGCAGGGTGAACATTAATCCTGACGTGATTAGAATGGCACGCAAGTGTATTTTTGAAGTTATGGCTCTGAACCTCATCTGGAGGCGAGTCATGACTGATGCTTTCTAGGCAAGTTGGGAAAACCTATTCGTCCAGTCAAACAAGTAGAAAAATTTCTTCCAGAGAAACGTCTGAATTGCACAGGTGGAATTTTTTTAGTTTCAGTGGTTTTGTATAAACACTCAGGCACAGTTGAATGTATGGTTGATAAATTTTGCTAGCATGCCCTGTTAACTTTGTTGAGATAGTAGTGCATTTTGTTAATTGTTAATATAAATGCTGAGGTTTGTTTGCATTTTTTATAAATATTCCAGTTCATTTATTAGAATCTGTTAATGCATTGCATTCCCCTGGGCATTAAAGTTCCAATGACATGAAATGTGTTATGTGTTGTTTTTTAAATGAAATCCTTATAATTCTAGTCATCAGGAAAAAAACAGTGCTAACACATGAAATTATCTTTACTAATTTTGGGGAAACAATTACTATTTTGGCATTTCCCTTTTAAAAAATCTTCCGCCCCCCACATTTATATATTCTAAAATATTCCCAAATAAAATTGAAACCATCTGTTTATGTTTTCTGTTTGTGCAGTAAGCAAATAATTTCAGCCATACAATGAATGTATTTGGTTTGGTTGCTAGTTGTAAATACATTGCCTCAACTTTGCCATAGCAATGACAATTAGGTTTTGTGCTTTGTGAAATTCCTATTACAGTAAATAGTTTTAATCTGTGGAGATCTCCTTGGCAATCCTCTGCTTAGGGTAGCTTGAGAAGGGTGTCCAAATATGTATGTTTTAAATGCTTCAATTCAAAAATTGTATTTCATAGAGAGTTTTAAACTATGATGCATCATGGAGACAAGTCCAATAAATAAGCAATGTTATGTGTGTAAACTGTTATATTCATTAAAAAATGCAGCTTTTACTAAAATACATATGCATTTGTATTCTTCAAAACTAAAATCATATAGTGCCAGGAGACACGTAGACAACTTTTTTACCATGGGGTATAAAATAGGATTTTCTGTTCTGCCTGAGGGGTGCAGGGATCTGGGCAATGATATTTATAGAAAATGACCCTCATGTTGAGGAAGAGAAGTAAGAAGTTTTAAATTATTTGCATTTGAGACTGCAAATATTAATGTTGTAGAGATTTAAAACACCAATTTTGTCTCTTAAACCCCAGATGAAAAAAATCAGCCCAGGACTGTGGGATGTCTCCATTACTGTATTTACAATAAGTATCACATTCAAGTACCAATATTGTTACTTAACAACCACAATATAGAAAAAACCAAAACCTTCAACCCTTCTCTAGCTTAAAATGGAGTTCCTGGTTGCCTTCCCCATTCTTACCCCCATTGAATCATAACTATTGTACATTCTCAGATTCCCAGGAACATGTTAATATTTCAGATAGATATCCCCTTCTTTCTTGAGATAGTCCATTCAATTAAGCTTATGGGCAGGTATAATACTTTACCTTCCATGTTCCACATTCTATAAGGAATGAAGGCTCTCTGCCTCACCCAAATTTCTCCATGCCTGCTTCTGCCTCTTTTTCTCAGATTTGTCTTACCGTAATTCTCATATCTAGTTCAAGCTCTCTAACCGCTGGATAAAAACAATCTTTCATGAATAGCTGATTAGAACAACTTCAAATTGTAGAACAAATTGTTGAATGTTCTATAATTGGATTATTTGGAAACAAGTTTACAATTTTAAAATTAGTTTCAGAGCTGGGTATTTTTGAAAGGGGTTACTTCTAGGAGAGATGAACTATCTGACCTGTTTCTAATGTGGTAACCCTACTTGAAAAATCATTTCCCCCACTTTCTACAGATGTATTCTAAATATGTTGGTTCAACTCATATTTTAAAGGTGCATCGTGATAAAGATTGTGAGAAGTTTGGGAAAGTAATGGGAGGAATGTTAGGAGAAGGAGGAAGAAGTTGGTTAGTATCTGACAGTTCAGCCAGGCTGTAAAAACCTCCATCAAGACTACTGTACATAACAAAATATCTGAAAATATTCTATGTTAATGAATGCACTAATTATGAAGGCTGGAAGTCTTTGTGGCAGTTTCCAAGAATTTGTACTTGCATTAAAAAGTATAAGTTCTGTAATTTTGACTTTGTTGATCAGGTTTAAGGTTTGAAGTTAGTCCATTAATTATTCAAATATGTATATTAAATATAATGGATGGCCAGTGATAAGGGCAGTTAAAAATATAAATATTTCTGAGCCATTCATAGCTTATGCAATTAAAGATATATGCATGGCCATGACAAAAAAACATAATTGGAATGTGCACCCAGAGGCATAATGGATTTTAGGTCTTTCAGGACAAGTTCAAACAATTTATTAAATGATTCATTTTAAAATAGGGAAGGTGGTTATTTCTTAAATGCTAATTAGTGGATTAGTATTTCATTAAAAGTAGAATATCATGTTGCTTGATTTCTACAACCAATAATTAAAGCTGAGATAATACAAGTGCATGTTAATATATACTTGAGCGAAACTGCAAGAACAAGCTTGCTTACGTCAGACCGATTTTTAGTTAGAGGTATAGTGTGGAAGGACATAAAGGACAGCCTGTGTTCCTTCCTCCACTCACTTCTTGGCCCTCCTCCATCAAAAACGACCCAGCTGTAAATCAAATTGCAGCATTGGACAAGAAGTGGGAAGGAGAAGCAGAAATAATGGCTGCCTAGGAGCTCTGCAACCCTGGCTCTTGCAACAAATGGGCTGAATAAACAGAACTAAAGCCTAGGAATCAAAACTAAAACTAAACCTTCATGAGAAAAGGCAACAGGACAGGACCACTTGAGAGGTGGTGTGTGTATTTCCTTCCCTCACAGTGGTGTGGTAAACATTCAAGCCATTTTAAAAACTCAAGAAGCCTAGCAAGGAACAAACAGAAAACACAGAGACCTATTTCTTTCACAGAAATAGAAAACAGAGATTTAAAAGATAGATTGAGCTCTGTAGAAAACATTGTACAACTATATAGAGCAGGGGTTCCCAACCAGAGGGTGCGAAAACTTGGTTTTTCAAAATTATAGTGTATGCATAATTCGTTGCCGTTATTTAAAACTTTTGTAAGGGGTGAGAGAATATATCAACCATTCTAGGGGGTGCGGGGTATAGAGAAGGTTGGGAGCCACTGATATAGAGTGACAATAAAAATATACAGCAATTTTTCATTCAGTTGTGTACAATTCTCAAAATACATCTGGACAAGTTCTTAAAGTTTACTTGGCATAGTTTTTCAGAAGTAGTTTTCATTGTCTCCTTCCTAGGGCTGAGAGAAAGTGACTGGCCCAATGCCACCCAGATGGCTTTCATGCCTTGAGAGACACTAGGTTTCTAACTGATGCCTTAACCACAGTTTTAGAAATATAAGTCACCAATAAATATATTGAGATATAAAATAGATGTGAAGATATAGTGAAATTGGACTTTAAAGAGTAGTATAGATAAAAATCTTATAGAAAGTATATAAAATAGGAAAAAAAGTTTTATTATTAAGATTCATTTCTACACTAGTTGACAACATTTATAACTTAACATTTGTTTCCAATGCTTTGTGTGCATTGAATCTGAGTCAATCTAAATTATTGCAGGTTCAAAAAAACTTCAACATGTTAGCAATCAATTTAGCTTGAAGGGCAAAAAAATGTGCAAGTAAATGTTAGAGCAGTGATTGAAGCCTCAAGTTGCTCAAATATTTCAAATCTACAATTTTTTCTATGCAGGAATCTTGACATGGCTTCTGTGGAAAAATTCAAAATATTTCTTTTTTTAATTTCAAATGAATGGAATTATGTGATAGAGGTTAGAGGTTTAAAAATGCAATAAATAAAATTCCAAATATTTTTTATTGCCAGGAAGTACTGTAAGAAGGTATGCAGAAGAACATATGATAAATGAAATTGCTGTTAAAATATAAAGAAAACATTGCAAAATAATAACTGTAACTGCTGTATGTCAAATCCAGTCTTATTTATAGCGAGATTTATGTTCAAAATTTTGCACCTCTCCTACCCAAAGCTATCTAATGGTCTGACCCAATGTTTCTCCACTTTTAAGACAGATGGACTTCAGTTCCCAGAATTCCCAAGCCAGCATGGTTGAAAAACACTAGTCTGAACTACCCTCCTTTGTGGGGAGGGGGGAGGCTTGGTTTTCATTTATCCCTTATTTGGTTTTTCAGTAATGGACAGTCCTGCTACATAGTTTTCTCTGACCATGTGAGAGCTAACCCTATTGGCTAATAGGACAATCAGGATTGGTGGGGGGAAGCATTTCCCTCTATCCTCATCAAAGACTAATTATTTACTTTCAAGGCACTGTGCAATTTAATTAGAACAGATCTTACACCTACCTTCTGACCTGGAACTACCAATTTCAATGTCTAAAATGCTGGTCTATAACACTGGCTAGAATCCAAATCATGCACAATTCACAATTCTACCTGAATCAAGAGAAACAGATCCATGGGTCATCACATGCTGGTAGCATCCAAGTCCTTAACCTCATGCAGAAGGTTCATGGGCAAGAGAACATCTGGAACCTGCAAAACTTCCCTTCAAATTGGCATGAACTTGAGCCTAATAGTTGTACTGGCATACTTTTCCCCGTGCTGTTATCTGAAACAAAAACATAGCTAATAACTGAGGCACCAGGCCC
This sequence comes from Vipera ursinii, assembly GCF_947247035.1. Lineage (NCBI taxonomy): Eukaryota > Metazoa > Chordata > Lepidosauria > Squamata > Viperidae > Vipera > Vipera ursinii. Next base: position 51,788,446 of record NC_139513.1, on the reverse strand, counting down.
ACTCATACTATTATTATAAGAATATTAAATACATTTTAGAATGCAAAATGGGATTATAAAATGGTGGTTCGAAGCTGCACGCAGCATCTAGGCTGCCTCCTTCCGCAACCCTTTAAGGCAGGCACAAAAATTATATCGCTTTTATTGCTTTTTTATTAGACTGTGGAGCCTGTGAAGAACGGTGGGTAAAATCTAACAAATAAAGAGGAATAAACAATATACGCGTTTCCCCAGAAAGACGCCAGAACGTGTGTGTATCACATAGAAACAATCTTGTAGTCCTGCAGCGAAGCAACTCAATGCTTCCAAGGGAAGATTTATTTATTTATTTATTTATTTATTTATTTATTTATTTATTATTTATTTATTAATTTAATTTATATACCGCCCTTCTCCCGAAGGACTCAGGGCGGTTAACAGGGCAATACATAAAAACAAGTTACAAAAATTAAAAATTATTGAAAAGTAATTAAACAGTGCCCATAATAAATTAATACAGATTGAAAATTAAAATCCATTTATAAAATCCCACCCCGTCCCATCAGGCCAGGCCAGCTTGTTCAAAGATATTTCATTTATTCCAGTTGAAGGCGATTTTAAATTGCTTTAATTCAGCGGCACCAGACGGTAGGGCGACGCTCGTGCAATCAAGGGGGAAGAGTTGTTACTATGCCGGTCAAGTGCAAGCAACAGGGACGGGCTCGAATCCACAGGCATCTGACCGATCCTAACGTTCACGCGCAAACCTCAGCGACGAAGGCAAGGGAACGCCGGTGCTGAGGCTCGGTATATATAAAAAAAAAGTTTTGCTCTCTCCAGTCCGACCGTCCTGCACCTTCGCAAATTTGCCCAATTTTCAGACAGGGCAGCCTGAGGAAGACTCGACTCCGTCCGCTTCAACCCGTCCTTTCATTAAGGCTACTTTCAGCAGAAATACTTAAAAAAAAAAGCCTCCAGAAGCTTCAGAAGTTGGTCTTGCCAAGAAAACGTTCACGTTGGCGGCAAAAACATTCCTTTCTATCAGCAATGGCAGACTTCCGTTTTCCAAAGAATTCGTTCTTCTGTAGCGGCAAAAGCCAAGGAAAGAGGTCAACCACGGGCGGCTTCTTTGGCAGCGGTGTTTTATCTATTGATTTATTTATCTATCTTATTTTTTTTATGCCGCCCAGCTCCCCTGATAACGGCGGTTCGGTTGGGATGGCCGTTCTGAAGGAGACGTCCCCGCCACCTCCGCTTCTCCTTGCCTGGAATGGCTCCCATAAAAGCGTCGCCGAAGCGGGCGAGCGCAACTCTCCTCTCGCTCGAATGTCGAATTCTATTGGCTCCGCCCCATCCCCCCCCCCCGCTCGCTGGGAACTTTTAATAGAAGGCGGCGCGCTCGCGAATGACCCTCGCGTTCCAACTTGGAAGGGTGGGCGGTTGTCCATTCTCTCGCCGCCGCCTCCTCCGGATGAAGTTCTCCGGCAGCCTTGTTTGAGCCGCCCCTGGAGAGTTTCCTTGACATACTGCGTGGATCTCTCTCCCCCGCCCCACCGGGAACCCGAAGTTTCTCCCAGGGCCAACTCCAGCGCCTTTTTTTCTCCTCACCGTTTGGCCATTTTATCCTGTTGCTTTGAGGGACATAAATGGAGCTCTCTCCCTCCACGCCTTTCTCTTATTTTTGGGAAATCTCGTTGTTTTAAGCTGAAGCAAGCACTTCTGGTAACTGGAAGAAAGCGAGTTGATGGGGCGGGGGGGGGGGGGAATGAGCCTAGGAGCCCTTCTGATTTTTGTTGACGGGTAAATCCTAATAGGAAACGGTTCACAGTGCAGTGTATGTGTCAGGACTAAGTTTTGGAAGAAAACAAATTATCAATAATAATTGTATATATCTATATATACTACAAAAGGGACTGTGGCTCAGCTGAGCTTGTCGATCAGATGGTCGGCAGTTTGGCTACATAACAGAGTGTCCCAGCTTCTGCCAACCTAGCAGTTCGAAAGCTCGTAAAAATGCAAGTAGAAAAATAGGGACCATTACGGTGGGAAGGTAACAGCGTTCCGTGCGCCTTTGGCGTCTAGTCATGCTGGCCACATGACCACAGAGACATCCTCGGACAAGCGCTGGCTCTTTGGCTTTGAAATGGAGATGAGCACTGGCCCCTAGAGTTGGAAACGACTAGCATGCATGTACAGGGGAACCTTTACCTTTATCTGTATATATACTACAATTGTATATATGTATATTATTATGAATTAAATCATATCCCTGTTGAATATACAGTAGAGGTGACAAATAGATTTAAGGAATTAGATCTGACAGACAGAGTGCCTGAAGAACTATGGACAGAGGTTCGCAACATTGTACAACAGGTAGCAACCAAAACCATCCCAAAGAAAAAGAAATGCAAGAAAGCAAAATGGCTGTCTGAGGAAGCTTTGCAAATAGCTGAGGAAAGGAGGGAAGCGAAAGGCAAGGGAGAAAAAGAAAGATATGCCCAATTAAATGCAGAATTCCAAAGAATAGCTAGAAGAGATAAGAATGCCTTATTAAATGAACAATGCAAAGAAATAGAAGAAAACAATAGAATAGGGAGGACCAGAGATCTTTTCAAGAAAATTGGAGAGATGAAAGGAACGTTTCATGCAAAAATGGGCATGATAAAGGACCAAAATGGCAGGGACCTAACAAAGGCAGAAGAGATTAAGAAGAGGTGGCAAAATTACACAGAAGAACCATACAAGAATGAGCTTAACGTCCCTGATAATCACAATGAGGTGGTCACTGACCTCGAGCCAGACATCCTAGAATGTGAAGTGAAGTGGGCCTTAGAAAAGCTGAGCAACAACAAAGCTAGTGGAGGTGACAGTATTCCAGCTGAGCTATTCAAAATCTTAAAAGATGATGCAGTAAAAGTGCTACACTCAATTTGCCAGCAAATTTGGAAAACTCAACAGTGGCCACAGGATTGGAAAAGATCAGTTTACATTCCAATTCCAAAGAAAGGCAGTGCCAAAGAATGTTCAAACTATCGCACCATTGCACTCATTTCACATGCTAGTAAAGTTATGCTTAAAATCCTACAAGCTAGACTCCAGCAGTATGTGGATCGAGAACTACCAGAAGTACAGGCAGGATTTCAAAGAGGCAGAGGAACTAGAGATCAAATTGCTAACATACGCTGGATCATGGAGAAAGCTAGAGAGTTCCAGAAAAACATCTACTTTTGCTTCATTGACTATGCTAAAGCCTTTGATTGTGTGGATCATAACAAACTCTGGCAAGTTCTTAAAGAGATGGGCATACCAGACCATCTTATTTGTCTCTTGAGAAATCTATATGCGGGCCAAGAAGCAACAGTGAGAACTGGACACGGAACCACTGATTGGTTCAAAATTGGGAAAGGAGTCCGGCAAGGCTGTATACTGTCGCCTTGCCTATTTAACTTATATGCAGAGCACATCATGAGAAAGGCAGGGCTAGATGAATCAAAAGTTGGAATTAAGATTGCCGGAAGAAACATCAACAACCTAAGATATGCAGATGATACCACTCTAATGGCAGAAAGTGAAGAACTAAAGAGCCTCTTGTTGCGGGTGAAGAAGGAGAGTGCAAAAGTTGGGTTGAAACTAAACATTAAGAAAACCAAGATCATGGCATCTGGCCCTCTCAATTCCTGGCAAATAGATGGGGAAGAAATGGAGGTAGTGACAGATTTTATTTTCCTGGGCTCCAAGATCACTGTAGATGGGGACTGTAGTCAAGAAATTAAAAGAAGCTTGCTCCTCGGGAGGAAAGCCATGGCAAATCTAGACAGCACACTAAAAAGCAGAGACATCACCCTGTCAACAAAAGTGCGTATAGTCAAGGCTATGGTCTTCCCAGTTGCAATGTATGGCAGTGAAAGTTGGACCATAAGAAAGGCTGAGCGCCCAAGAATTGAGGCCTTTGAACTGTGGTGCTGGAGAAGACTCCTGTGAGTCCCTTGGACTGCAGGGCGATCAAACCGGTCAGTCCTAGAGGAGATCAATCCTGACTGCTCTTTAGAAGCCAGATCCTGAAGCTAAAACTCAAATACTTTGGCCACCTAATGAGAAGGAAGGACTCATTGGAGAAGAGCCTAATGCTGGGAAAGATTGAGGGCAATAGAAGAAGGGGACGACAGAGAATGAGGTGGCTGGATGGAGTCATTGAAGCAGTAGGCGTGAGCTTAGATGGACTCCAGAAGATGGTAGAGGACAGGAAGGCCTGGAGGAACATTGTCCATAGGGTCGCGATGGGTCGGACACGACTTCGCAACTAACAACAACAACAACAATATTATTATTATCTCTAATAATCTTAAAAACTTGAATCCTAGGTATATTCATTAAAATACAATAGAGCTACTGAACTCCGGGATAGAAAAAACTTTAATAGATACAACTTAGCTTTCGTCAATCCTCTGTTGACATCGTCAGAGTTGGTAATTAGTAATTATATAGCTTATATAGCTTATATAGACTTATAAAGATCTAAGACTTCTCCATTGGCTCTTGTGAACCAAATATTTCATATTTTTCACCACAATAACAACCTTGTGGTAGGCTGCTAGAGGGTAAATAACCCAAAGTCATCCAGTGTAGTTGAAGGTGGAATAGAATCTGGATCTCTCAATTTCTAGTCCAACACTTTAATCACTGTACTACACTTTTACCCTCTTCCACCTTTTATTCATTCCACTTGTATAGAGCTGACTGACCCTGACTTGATAGCACAGAATCAGTGCAATACAGATTCAGTGCTTAGCAATAATAATACGTTTTTAATATTATTATTCCCTGGCTACAGACTCTATATCTGTGAATTTGGAACCTAGGAAGATAAACTTACTACCATACTTTCTTCTCTACTTAATTATATTGGGTCGGTATTGCCTCTGTCATAATCATATTTCCTCTTTCACTTCCCCTATATTTTCTGTATTAAGAATTAAAACTGATGCATTCGTGCTACTTCCCATGATTGTTTGATGGGGTTTTAATATTGTAGTATTTTCAATGTAGTCTGCCAAATTATTTTGATTTCTTTTGTTTGTACTCAGTGCCCAGTTGATCAATTCCTCTGAGTAATCTTGGGTATCTAATGACCTTTGGCATTTTTTTAACTTAAATGCTTTAAATATTGTATAGAATTATTTTTCAGTTAGGAAACCGTTTTCAAGGTCTAAGATTAGTTGATGAAAAAAATAGGGTACTGAATATTTTGCATTCGATCAGATTCTTATAACACTCTTTCTCATTAGCTGGACAGAATTAGCCCGAGCTGAACTCTGTTTAAGAGTTTGTCAAACTCCTGTTAAAATAAATGTGTGGCACTTCCTCTTTATTAGGGAAATTAATGCTTTGTTTTTAATTTCAGGTAAATGCTTTACTAGTTAACGACTGCATTCTTGAGTACCAGAAAGTTGCTTAAGCCAAGTTTCCTTCTGGCTGCTCATCAGGCTTAGGAATGGATATCAGTCAAACAACTGCCAGTGCTATTAAAAAGCCAAAAAAAAGAGGTGTCAAAAATAAAAAGAAAAGGTGAATTTGAATTTTTATATGTAAACATGTTTGCATTTTGTTTTTGTTTTTTCCTCAAGGGTTTATCTTTTTAGTGTTTTATGTTTCAATAGTTCATAGACAGGGATGCTTAGTTGCAGTATTGTTTTTTTTCTTTTTCTAAAAATTTTTTTCAGTAAATTCTATTTTTCTTGCAATATCCATCCAGAGGTGAGGCAGCTAGCTGCTGGTTTGTTTGTTTTTTTTTGCTTTTAATTTAGATTCCTGCATTAGACAGAAGCATGGGTTCAAAAGCCCAAATGATTCTTTCCAACTGTGTAATTTTATAATGTGGAAATATCTTTCACTGACCATAAATGAGTAAAAGCTGATTCTCAATAAATTTATTTTTAGGACATGCTCGGAAATATTTCATTTGTTTTGTATTCCAAGGATTATGCCCTAAAACAACTCTAACATATTTTAGGTTAAAAATGTGTCCCCAGGTAATCACACACCAGCTCTGTAAATTCAGATTAAGTGTCTTGACCTGGAAAAATCACTTTACAGGTAGTTCTCGATTTACAACCATTTGTTTACTTATCATTCAAAGTTACAACAGCACTGAAAACAGTCCTCGCACTTATAACCATTGCAGAATCCCCACAGCTATGTGCAGAAAATTCAGATGCTTGTCAACTGCCATGTATTTATGATGATTGCAGTGTCCTGGGATCATGTAATCACCATTTTTGACCTTCCCAGCCAGCTTTTGACAAGCAATGCTAATGGGGAGAGCCAGATGCATTTAACAACTGCAATGATTTGCTTAACACCTGTGGCAAAAAAGGTAGCAAAATCAGGCACAACTCATTTAACAACCATTTTGGTTAGCAAGGGAAATCTTTGCCCCAATTGTGGTCATAAATAAAGAACTATCTGCATTACTATTTTCCTGACATTCCGAGACTCTGAAGACTTTGTAATTGAAAACTGAAGTTTCTCAGTGAGGAAGAAATTCATACCCATCCATATATTTATGTTTTCGTGATTGTAGACTAGTTACTGATAATTTAAAATTGTATTCTTCAAAGACTGCAATCCTCACAATTTGTTTGATATTGAAATTGCAACAAGCTTCAGTACAACCTAAGAAATGAACAAACAGTAAATGCAGCAAAAGTTAAGACCACAAAAGAAATAAGGTGCTATGTGAATATAACACTGCAATATCCCCAAATAAACCCTTTTCTTTGAGACAATCCTTCCATCTATAAGCTACATCCTCTTAATGCTAGCCAGGTACCATGGAGAGAACCTTGGCCACAGAGCCTTTGAATTTTATCCAAAATATATTTAACATAAAACTGAGTGTCTCTGTCAATGGCGATCTCTTGGAAATGGGAGGAACCAGTTCAAATAAAAGAATTTTGATTATTGCATATTGCACACAAGAACAAATGTGAGTACCATTGTTATCAAGAATAGCTGCATAGATTACCTAGGACTGCAGTATTAAATTAGATGCAATTTACTTATCCATGTCTACTTAAAACTCAGTTATATTGAGTTTAATTGGGTTTACTATTAAATATGTGTCAGAAACACTACAGGCTTTCATTTCTCTGTTGACTTCAACTATATAGGAAGTCAAGACTTCAGGTTAAAACTCATAATTTGTCTTTTTAATGGTGTGTCTAAGACTTTAAAGGAAGGTTTGGAAGGCTAGAACAAAAAATGGGCGGTTTTAAAAGAAAAACTAAATTTAATTTAATTTATGGTAAATTTAAATGCAATTATATATTTCATATATAATTAATAATTTTCCTTTCTGCTGCAATAATTATCATTTGGATTAATTTTTGAGGAATTATAAAATGGAACTTTTCAAAAGCATCTCAACATTTCAATAGGAGAACCCAGCTTCTCCAAATTTGAAAATCTTGAACAAAGGCCTTGAATTTTACTTTCACTCTTGGTTCCTCTTACTGTCTCAAGTCCTGCTCCCTAGAACAATGTCATGACCAAAAGCTGCTGATTTATTTGAAAAATTGCCATTGTGGTACGTTTTGTGTGCTATCATAGTAATAGGAGGTATTGTAATTATAATAACAATTCCTTATTTAATTCATATATTTATTTTTGTGAAGATTAACTTTTCAAGATGAAACCCATCCTGAAGAGGACTTAACTGTAAAAGAATCAAAACATTTGTAAGTATATATACTGTGGAATCTACCTGAATGATGATGATGTTATCCATTCAGTCATGTCCAACTCTTGGCAATTCTATGGGCTGGGTTTCTCCACATCTCCTTGAACAAGTGATTTTGTACTACTTTGAGTTTTAGGATGTAGCTTTTCTTTTGAGCTTTAATATTAAGCATACTAAGATTCTAAGTTGATAAATTTTCCCCTTTTAAGTCTTTTGAAGATGAGGATAATTAGCTGTGATTCAGATTCATTTTTCTTCATATTTTATTTATATGTTTTCAACATATTTTTAAAAACTGTTACAGTGCGTTCTAACGTTTGGTTTTTTTCCCCTCTGTTTCAGAGTCACAGCAAAGACTCCTAGTTACCTTACCTTTGGCTTTTTTTTAATTAAAAGCTTACCTTACCACAGTCTAGATATAGTAGGAGGTAAGAGGAAAAATAAATGTTACTTATTTAAAGAAAAAGTCCGGAGAATTTGTTGAAAATTAAAAGGTTGTTTGCATATATGTGAGCATTAGAGAGAGCAAGACCTCATGTTAGCAAGGATGAGTGAAACAAACTTTACACCCATATGTGTAAAGTAGGCCAATCTCAACCCCTAGTGTACTATATCCTTCCACGAGAGTGGTCAAAAACCATATGCACCATATGTAAGTGCCTAAGAAGAAAGAGAAAGGGAAATGATCTCAGTTAAGCAATCTCCTAGTCAAAAAGCAGCCAGAGTGATAAGCAAATAGTGGACACAGAGTAAATCCTTAACTCTTTATCTTTATCCCACTCTCCAGCTGACTTTGTAATAATGCTGCTTGGGGGGTGTGTGTGTGAAAGCCCTAATAAGCAGGCATATACATAGAATGAAGGCTACTGCTAAGCTTGTAAGCCGCCCTGAGTCTTCGGAGAAGGGCGGGATATAAATGGAATTAAAATAAAAAAAATAAAAAAATTATTGTTTGGAAAACATGAGGTGTTGAGGAGTCAGTGGCCTTGATTTAAATCTGTAACAGAAACACTGTTGCCTTCACTTAGTCTTTGCTTATGAAAACATGGAGGAATTCCACAGAAGTTTTGAATTAACTAAGAGGTCATGTAGATCACCACTCCCAATTTGCTTTTCAGAATAGGAGGAACCATCAAACAGCATCAGGAAGTTGCACTAAAGACTGAAGCATGTCTATGGAGATTCTTAGTCATCCAGGTCACGGTTGTCCCAAAGGTATTCTTTCCAAAAGCAACTGGACTTTCTTTGTTTTTTCTTGAAGACTCAAGTGAAGACTTTTCCTTCAAGACTCAAGAAGTGGCCTCAATGACTCTCAGAGAGTAATGAACGTCCTTCAGAGTGCTAATGATCAGTTAACTAGCACTGATGATGTTACCTAGTTAGGGTAATGAAAATAACTGCAAGGAATATAAATCCTTCTCTTCCCCACCATTCAGTCAGAACTGAAGAATTTCTTGGATGAAAAGTTAAACTCTTCAAGGACAAAAACAAGAAAGTCCAGTTGCCTTTTGAAAAAGCACCTTTAGGACCAAGACTGAAGCAGGAATAGTAGTAATTTGACAACATTTGCTTCTTATCTATTTTTCTTCAAAGGAGCATGTCTTGAGAAGAGCTTAGTCATAAAACTCAGTAGACTTCATATTTATTGTCCTCTTTTTTTAATCTCATGTTGCTTTTTACTATAAAACAAACCAATATTTTTTTTGTTGATAGTTGTGATCTGAAAACATTCCTTTTAACAATCCTTTGTAGCAACCTATAATAACAGGAGTAAAAAACTGGTGCTGATAGATGGAAGAGGATTTTTCAGTCTGGATTTGGTACCGTCCAACTCTACTGGTGAGGTGAATCAAGGGATGGTCTTCCATTTCATTTTACATATTCTATTTGGAGAGATGTATCTTTTATAAGAATCCAGAACTCCTTTATAAGCTTTGTTCTAGTATTATATTTAATACTTTGATATTAACTCTTTTTTGCTTCATTTCTCTGTTGAGTTCTTAATGCTTTCCAATATTTTTATAATAGTATGATTGCTTTTTACTGGATATTTAAATCCTTTTAGAAAATAATTTTCTGTCCATTATTACAGAATTATCAGAAATACATGAATTTAATTTTTAAAATTTAAATTTTACATTTTCATTAACATTTTGATAGCATTTATGTAAATAAATTATATTTATGCATTAAGTATGCATATGTGTTTCTATGGATTTGTACCATATTATCTTACTAGGAAGATTGGGCTGTAGGCACTAGGATATATATATATATACTGCAACACAAGCAAGTAAGTACACACATCGATGGAGTATACATTACTCCTTCCTTTCTCTGCTTGTCTTCTTGGTTAAATGGAGTAATTTATTTAACAGTCTGCTAAAAAGGTAGTTGCATTTCTATGCTTAGTATCCAATAGTTTTCCCTTTTGATGTAGCCAATATAGAAACACAATTATTAGTGTCTTCATAGACAAATAGTTAATTATTTTTAAGAAAATAGTATTATATATTCATTTAAGAGACTGCATTTGGTTATCAGGTTTAATCAGAATGTTTATTTTCCCATTTTAGCTAAAAGAGAGATGTATTTTCCAAAGTATCAGTTTAATTTGGCAAGAATAATCACTTACTCTGAAAAATACAATGTTTACTTTGTTCTGCAAAAAGATTTTGGAATAAAGGTAAGCTAATATATTTCCTTATAATATATCTCTATCAAAAGCTCAAGAATATTTTTAAAGTGGACATTATATCTCTATCAAAAGCTCAAGAATATTTTTAAGTGGACATTTCTGGAATATTTGAAAGATGGAAGAAAGAATTGGCATTTCTGATAAAGCTATTGTAATGGTTCCGATAAATGAGACCGGTAGAAATAAGAACTCTGAGGCATTTTCTTTCCTCAAAGAACACTTTTAATGGCTACATAATATCAGCACGAACAAAGGTGAAACCAAAACTGAAAGTTACCCCCCCAAAAAAGTTACAAAGTTGAACTCCCCATCCATTAGTGTGTCATAAATCACAATCTCCAATTAACACCTTTGGTAGGCTTCCTGACAGTAGCTCCAGCCCTACAAACACATAGGCTGCTTGACCTTGGTCCCCAAAAGAAAGTTATTTTTTGACTCAACTATAAGAATGCATCTCCCCCCTCCCATTGCTGTGGCAGCCAAAAAACGAAGAAAAATGGTTGTATTCAGAGTGTTTGAAGGTCTGACAGTTATAGCAATGAATTCAGGTTTTTTAATATATTAAAATGATATCTACAGATTTGAGAATAAGATTGATTCATTCAAAATGTATTTAGGGTGTGATGAACTCATCCTAACTTCAGCCTCAGGAGATAATATTGTTACTACAATAAACATTAAGGTAATATAAAAATGTTATTAAAAACTAAGAGTTTCTGAGAACAAATAATGGTTGTTATGCATGCATATGCTAAAAAAAAGAGATATGGTTGTTACAATTTACTGTAAATAATGGTTCTCACTCTTGGAGGTTTTGCACAACTTGGTTTGCAACCTTTAATCCAGGAAGTTGGGTTAAGTATTTAAGAGTCAATTAAAATTATTGATTTTTTTTAATCTTCCGATAGACTGCAAATAGTCAAGATTTGACCAAGAATATTGAGGTCATATTAACATCTCACAGCTGGTCCTTAGAAGTTCTTCCTCCTCTATTTCAGTAAAAAATTAATGAAATTGGTATGAATCTTGCTGAATCTTTCCACCATAGCAAGCAGGCAACGACAAGCTTGTTCTGAAATCTTGCCAAGAAAACTGCAGGGATTTGTTCAAGCAGTTTGCCAGGAATCAAGTCTGACGTGAAGGCATCAATTAAAAAAACCAACCACAACCACAAGAACATCAGGAGAATAATGTTGGATCAGACAAGCATCTTTATCATATGTACATACATACACACATTCATACTGTTTTATTCCAAGAGTTTCTTTAAATTCCTTAGAGTTTCTAACAAAACACGATCCACTTGAAGGAGCCAGAAGGGCAGCCTTCAGTTTAGAAAATGTTTTTCTTTAAAAAAATAATAATCTGTGTTGCATCAGTGAGAATGGATTTGGGGCAGCTACAGCTATTTTATCCCTATATAAATTTAATAAATCTAACCTAAACCTAATATGGTCACAGTTAGCCAATAGGTAATATTTAAAAAAGGTTGAGGACTCTGTTTAGCGCTTACTTAGTAGCAATTGTTCTAAGGACAGAAAAAAAATGGGGGGCATGGAAGGAGTTTCAATAAAGCTTGTGCTAAAATTTAAGATTACATATAATATAGGCAATGTGTGGAAAGCTGACATTGTATAGAATGTCTAGGAAATCGATGTATGACATTTTTAGGCAAAGTATGAAATGTCAGTATTATGGTTTATTTTAATATGCTACATAGTTACTCTCCCTAGGTATTTTGTATAATACTATTATACAGCTATTCAGGCAAAGTATGAAAAGACAGTCATGAAGAGTTTAGGTTACGATTAGTCTAACCCTAACTCTAACCCTAAAATGCCTAATTTCACATATTGAGGGTAACATGTGCACACCTTTGGTAGATGAGATTTTCTTTGCAGTGTTGGTTCTGCTTTAAACAACAGGTTTGCTTCCTTACTTGTTTGCGTGCTTACATGCTGATTTGGGATTTTAGAAAGTTTGTATCCTGTCCTTTACAGAGTTCTAGGTGACTCACAGCAAATACATTAATACATCATTGCTATACACTACAAATAAAAAATAGAAAACAGCAGCTAAGACCAATCATGCTTAAAAAGCAGAAATTCATAAAAAAACGCAAAAACTTTGTGTTCTAAGACCATCCTTAAAATGAAGGTCTTCAGCTTCTGAAAGGTTATCAGGTATCTAGTAAAATTCTTGGTTTGTTGCTTGTTTTGTATTCCACCCGATTTTTGATATAAGTAATTGTTTCTTAAGGTTTACAACAAGAACTACGCTGAAATTTGCTCTGTGGAAAATCCAGGTTTAGGTCGATTAACATTTATATCATTTAACCCAGTGAAAGAGGAACTTATCAGTGGAGGAATCACTGGAGTAAAGGTGATGGTTTATTTTATCCTTATTATTGATAGGTTGGCTTGTTGCTGAAATGATCCGTAATATGTGAAATTGGATATTTGGGGAAGAGATCTGTATAAAACCAGAAGATACTGTATCTTGCTATTTAAAGCCCTACAGGTTTATATGTTATTCCTGATATCTCTATATGATCAGAAACCTCTTAGGTAGTTTCTATTAATAATTGGCACCTTTCAAGTACTGTTGAATGCAGGAGCTTTGTTCAAAAAAGAACAATCTGGTCCATAAAAATATAATTTCCATCTCTCTCTTGACTTACTAACTAGACTTATTGGCTTCATAAAAGAAGTAAGGCTCATCTTTACCCTCCCATAAAAAATGTATGTAATTTTATAAATATATTGTCCAAGCAGTTTTTTTAAAGAATAGACTGGTTTATCTTTGTGAATTAGATAACAGAGTATATCATATACTCACCAGAGAAAAACAGGCGTGGGTGAAATGTAATCAAGGTAAGTGTCGATGCCATGAATTGGGTCATTTTCCCACAGATCTCAAGGGCCCTTGGTGCTCTCTGAGCTTGGTTGTTTTCTTGTAGACGTTTCATTACCCAGACTAGGTAATACCATCAGTGCTAGCACTGAGGATGAGAGCGCCAAGGACCCCTCATTTCAACCCTGACCTACAATAATCTCCTTTAATCGTATCATGGATCTCAATAAACAGTTCTTTTAAACACCATAAATGATCTGTAATTTCTCTATAATTCCTTTATGTCCCAGCACTGTGTTACACTATTTCTTCTTAAATTCCTGGATATCCACTTCAAATATCAAATCATAGTTGGTTTATTTTTATGTATATTTAGGTAAGCTTATACATACATTTATATTTCTTTCTGTCTTTTAGACTTGGAAATTTAAAGAAAAGAAGCTCCCACTTGACTTTAATCCTATTCCAATGTACAATTACAGTCTTTTCCTTAGGTACATTATTTCTCTGAGCTTTGAATTACATACTATGTAGCTATGACCTAAATCTCTGTGTATATGTTTTATTGTATTTTGTCACAAATTATGTAACTTAAATGTATGGGAATGCAGTATAATGCTAAGAAAGCTATGTCTAGCTAAAGAATAGGAGACAAAATTAAATTCCTATGGTCATGTTATATTTGCTGTGAAAAACATTTTGAACTTAGAACCATTTTGAATATTCTGACTTTCAAAAGAAATCCCATGTGTTCCGAGAGTCTTGTCCTAATCTTGCAGTGTGAATGTTGAGTAATATAAAGTCACCTTGAAGCAAGAACCATTTCCAGCCTTGAAACTGGCTAGTTCATATGTTTTGTTCTTTATGCAACATTTAATACATTTCAGAAATGTTATTTCATGCTTAGAGCAAAAAGCACTCAAGCTATTTCAGATTTTGTTCTGCCAAAACTCAGTCACCTCAGCTCAGTTCTCAGCAAATACGCAAATTAGCAGTGTGAAATGTGATCCTCAATAAGTGAGAGATTATTGATATTGTTTTTTCACAGCATTGTTTGTAGGTTTATAAAAAATATGCAGAAATTATTAATATTGTTTTCTCATAGCATTGTTTCTAGGTTTCTAAAACAAATATGCTTTTATTTGTTACAATGCTGGGACTTTCTTATCTGATTGAAGTTATTGTTTTTTAAGAAAAAAGGATTTAAAGAATGTTTATGGCATTTTCATAATTCAACATGTTGCTAATATTTTGAATTGTAGTACAGAATATCCACATATGGGGAGGAGATGGTGTACAAACATGGATTTTGATGTCACTATGCAAAGATATTACTGCTTTTCTGATGGCCACTTATTCTGCTATGATATCAATGGGAAAATGCTACTTGAGATACTCAATGCACACCAAAGTTCTATTCTCTCTTGTGTCTACTCATCTAATGTTAACATTTTGCTTACTTCTTCAAAAGGCAATGAAAGTAAGTTGGCACCTAAAAGCAAATATACTGTACATACATTTATCTTATCTTGTTATTGACTCAGTTATTTTTGTTTTAAAAAAATAATGGTGATAACCGAAAGATGTTCATTAACATGGAATTTACACTGCTTAATCAGCAAGATCATAAAAACAGAACAGATATTTTAATGTATTTAGTTACCTGTAAATTTTTCAGAAAATTGAACAGGAACAATGGGTGACACCTCAAAAGATACTACCTTTTTATGCAGTGAAGACTAGCAGATATACAAAAATTTATGTAAGATAATCTTTAAAAGGATTTATATGCTTGGCATGGATTAAATCTCAGTTGGAGCTAGTACCAGAGGTTTGAGCTTGCTTTCTACAAAGAGAAATTTATTGATTTGTACTTTATATTTCTTAAATGACTACTTCCCTCCCAAATTTCTTCTTAATTCTCCTAACTATTCTATTAAACCCTTGAAAGAAATTTGCAGTTTTAAAAACCTGTTTTATTCTATGAATTCTACTGTACAATTAATACTTAAAAAGAATATATATATATATATATATATATATATATATATATATATATATATATATATATATATATATATATATTACAGTTGCCTCCTTAGAAGATGAGATTTGTCCCCATACTGTATTGCTATATCGCTGCAGTTTCATTTGCACTTCCTTTTGGTTATTAATATACATAACAGGGAGGGAGAGTGTAGGGAGAAATATAAGGAGGAAGGAGAGTATATGTATATGCATATACCTGTGTATCTGTGTGAGAGTTTTGAATATTCGAGGGAATGGTTGGTATTGCAACCAAGTAGTAGTATGTAGAAGAAGAATTCCTGCCACAGACACAAGGAGTTCAATTGGAGGAGTCTGACCTTCCGGGGAGATTTCCAGTATGACTTGGAACGGGGAAGGGTTGCTATCAGAGTTCAGTTCTGCATTCAAGAGTGCCATTTGTGCAAGGTACTTGCACTGCTTAATAAGGAAGGAGTTAGGTCTTGGATTTTTACTCTGCAAAAAAAATTTCAACAAGGGATGCTAAGGGATGCATTTTTCTCTTTGATCTTCTCATACACTCCATTGAGATGGTTCCTGAACCATACTGCATCTATTCTTTGTCATGGGCTCTTTTAACTATGCCCAATTAAGTGGGCTCAAAATATAAAACAGCCAACTCAAAATGGGTCTCTAGACAGTGCGCATGTACACACACACACAGAAGCATTCACAAGCTATTACTGTTCACCACTACTACACTCTTCTCCACTGCTGCTAGCTACTACTTCTACTCCAACTACTCCTACTTGTGAGTCCTATTATTCCTACTCCTTGTGCATATTGCTAGAGAAAACTGTCTCTTTCTATCTGTTTCAGGCTTCTTTAGATCTACAAAGCTGTTTTACAACAACAGCTTTTATAGTCAATATGCAACCCCTGCTTGGGAGAGGGCTTAAAACAGCATGGGTGCTATCCATTTCTGGGCACCATGTTCTCTCACACCTTTTGTCAAAATCCAAAAATGTAATTTACAGTATTAGGGCCATAGAAATCTCTCATGTGCTTTTTTATGAAATATTACTTACTAGCTACAGTTTTAATTCCTCAGAATTAAGACAGATAGAAAAAAAACATGTGCTTTAACATAGAGTACAACAGGGGTGTCAAACTGCCGGCCCACGGGCTGGATGCATCATCCGGAAGCCACGCCCATCCCATTGCCAGCAGTGGCAAAACTGTCCCGATACTTTGCGCGATACTAATACTTTGCAAAATGATATGGTGAAATACCGTATTTTTCCATGTATAAGATGCTATTTTTTTCCTGCAAACACCTCTTCAAAAATCAGGTGCATCTTATACATGGAAAAATAATGGTAAGCTCTGCAGCCCAGGGCATGCCTGTGTTGGTTGCCATGCCACCTGGTGCAGGTGTCAAGCCCCTGTGGGCTTGCCATTAACAGGAGCTGGGAGGGGGCACGATCTTTGGCCTGCCAAACCTGTGGATTTGCCAGCTCAGCTGTTCAGCGCTCCGCCAAACAGCTGATCAGCACGGAGAGCGTCTTATACAAGGGTGCGTCTTATAGACGGAAAAATATGGTAATAGAACAGAATAGAATAGAGACAGGTTGTTCCACTGATTAATTGTTCTAACTGTCAAGAAAGTTCTCCTTAGTTCTAGGCTGCTTCTGTCTGAGATCTTGGGGGTCTTCTAGTCCAGGGCCCTGCTGTCTGTACACACAGACAGCAGGCAACAGAGCTTTGGTGTGAACTACAATTTCTGGTCTCTTGACCCAATAGCTTAATTTCAGCAAGTAGCATTTTTGGGTTTAGTTCCTTGAAATAATATAAAAGGGTAGGAAATCCATCCTAATGGAGACTATCTGTAGTCCATTATACATATTTGCAAACACCTCCTGCAAAGGGTCAAAATACCAGTGCAAAGAAACTGAAAACAAGAAAATTGGAAGTATAAAAAAAATTACAGAAATCAAGGGAAATTTTTATACAAGATTGTCATAATAAAAGAACAAAACCAAGCATCTCCTGGAGAAAGAAGGTGTTCAGATGAATGTATAGAAGATCAAACAGAATAGAGCTGGAAGAGATCTTGGGGGTCTTCTAGTCCAGGGCCCTGCTCAAGCAGGAGAACCTGTACCATCTCAGACAAGTGACAGTCCAGCCTCTTCTTAAAAACCTCCAGTGATGGAGCACCCACAATTTCAGAAGGCAAGCTGTTCCACTGGTTAGCTGTCCTCACTGTTTAGGAAGTGTTTCCTTAATTCCATGTTCCTTCTCTCTTTGATTAGTTTCCAACCATTGTTTCTTGTCCTGCCCTCTCCTGCTTGGGAGAATAATTTGAGCTCCCTCTTCTTTGTGGCAGCGCCTGAAATATTGGAACACTGCTATCGTGTCACCCCTAGACTTTCTCTTCATTAAACTAGACATAGCCAATTCCAGCAACCGTTCCTTATATGTTTTAGCCTGTCTTCACTCTTTGTTGCTTTTCTCTTCACTCTTTCTAGAGTCTCAATAGCTTTTTTACATCATGATGACCAAAAACTGGATTCAGTATTCCAAGTGTGGCCTTACCAAGGCGTTATAAAGTGGTATTAACACTTCATGTGATCTTGATTCTATCCCTCTGTTAATGCAGCCTAGCACTGTGTTGGTTTTTTGGCAGCTGCATCACACTGCTGGCTCATATTTAAGTGATTGTCCACTAGGACTCCAATCTAGTTCTAGACTAATATTTCCCACTTGGGCAATGTCCATATGTATTGATTTCAATTCCTGGATTTTTCAGCAATTAATATGTTGACTGGGGACAGATATGCATTGACATACAAATTTGGCCAGGTTGGAAATAATGATCTAGTTAGAGGGGCCACACAATGAACTTCCCTTCAGGTTTTACAAGGAGAAAATGTCATAAGTATGTGACCTTTTGTATTCATTTATTGTGATTCAAGTATTTATGCACATACGTTTATTTCTTTGTTCAATGCATATAACTGCCCACCTCACATACGTGGATTCCAACTTTATATATGTAACTGGATCTATGTTTTTCTTATCTTTTTAATCCAGTAAAATCTTGGAATGACCAAGGCTGCTTGCTGCATGTATTTCAAGGTCATTCCAAAACGGTTACAAAGCTTCTACTGCACCCAAACACTACTTCTTTATTTATCTCTGGATCTCTAGATGGATCAGTCAAACTCTGGTCATTCGATACTATGGATGCTTTTTACAGGTAGCTGGAAAAAAACTTTTTTTCTAAAATCCTCATATCCCCTGAGTTGAATCCAAAGACACTGTTATAAAGAAAGTTTCCTGAGCATCAGTCCATGTGTTTCCTATATTAAAATGTGTACTATAAAAAATCAGGGAGCTTCAGAAGCTTTTTTTTTAAAAAAAAATTTATATACCAACATTGACAGTGGTATAATTGTGAGTATACTTTGCAGCTCTGGAACATGCAGAGGATGTCAGATTATCATTATTTTCTCTTGTTATCTTGGAGGTAACCAGTAACTAAACTCTTCTTTGAACCCACTATCAGTGCATCAGATTATGAGTTAATGAAAACTCTTCATTCCCTTTCAACAATTAAATAGCATCTAATCTATGCCTTAATTTTTTAAAGAAATATTGGGTAGCTTGCAAAAAAAAAACAAAAATGAATCATATACTACCCACTTCTGGAAAGCTAAAAGATAAATAGCAAGGGAATTTTAAAAATATAAACACATGCTTTTAGCTATGGCGATATAGTGGTAAACCTGCATTAAGAAGCCTTTTGGTAGGGAGAACAAAGGAATAGCAGCTATAAAAATGCATATACAAATATCAGGGCATGGAAATTCCATTACAAAACACTGACTTTAATGGAGCCATGGGGAGAGGATTGATTGCAGATACTGTTACCTGCTCTGATTTCAGATGAAAATAAAGTGGTGAAACTGAAGTCAAGAATCAGGCTTATGGTAAAAAATTCCACCTACGGAAAGCAGGGAATTTTCATGAGCTACGCAAATGTTATGGAAGTTTTCACTGATAGAGTAATGTCAGCAACATTGTATATATTAAAAGGGAAAAGAGTTTTCAGCAAGAAATACAGAAAGAGAAAGCTGTACAAACATCAGGTTAGAAATGAGAGTCTATGAGACATTCTATTGGCAGTTTAAAAATATTCAGAAGGACTTAGAGTGACAGGATACCTCTGGATGAGTTTCATATCAGTTACAATAAGTAGGCTAGTATTAAGCTTTTAGAATATAAAAATATAAATAGAATATAAAAATATAAATATTAAAGTTGTAGTGCAGAACAGGGCTCAAACTAAGCTGGAACTAATATTAATAAAATAATATTAATAAATAAAATAATATTAATAAATAAAATAATATTAATAAAAAGTTATTTTGAATTACTGTCTATAAAATAAATTTATTTTTATAAAAATGTTGGATTTTTCCCTTGCATGAATCCTTGTAAATATCTCAGTGATGCATACAGAAACTATGGAATTATATTCTAAAACATATATGAGGACTCTGGTTCAATTATACACATTTTGTTATCATTTTGTGAACATGTTTAATTTTGTTCAATTATACACATTTTATTATCATTTTATGAACATGTTTAATTTTGTTCTGTAACACATTTGAAGCTGGTTTCTTCAGCAGTACATAACTGGCAACTGACTTCTTTTTTCTTCTTACATTTGGTCTATATTATCATTCTTCTTTATCCAGTTTATCCCTCTTCCAAGAAGGAATACTTTCAATTGGCACGATGGAAGATAAATTTCTTTACTGCTGTTCAGCTCACAATGTTCATATTTATGATCTGAATTCATTTACCAGCTTTTGGAGTCATGTTAGCAGCCCAATAAATCACTTGCACATCTATAGCGCTGTTGGGAAATCCAGCAGGGTGGCTGCAATGGGTGTTGACAACAGGTATGTGAAAATGATAATAAAACTGGCAATCTTCCTTTAAACTGTCTTAGGATTTTTGTTAGGTATTAATGTTTTTAATATGAACTCGTGACCTCCCGGCTAGACTACTGCAACGCTCTCTACATGGGGCTGCCCTTGAGGACCACTCGGAGGCTTCAACTGGTGCAGAATGCAGCTGCACGAGTTGTTATGGGAGTTTCCCAATACTCCCGTGTAACACCTCTTCTCCGTGAGCTCCATTGGCTTCCAGTTGCCCTCCGGGTGAGATTCAAGGTGCTCGTAATGATCTATAAAGCTCTCAATGGCTTGGGTCCGGATTATCTAAGGGAACACCTGCTGCCGGCATCAACTTCCCATCGTCCCGTGCGCTCCCACAGGGAGGGCCTTCTTAGGGTACCGCCGGTCAAGGAATGCCGGCGGGTTATCCCCAGGGGAAGGGCGTTCTCTGTGGGTGCGCCGGCCCTTTGGAACCATCTTCCCACGGAGCTTAGGACTGCCCCCGACCTTCGCTCATTTCGCAGGGAATTGAAAACTTGGCTTTTTGAGCTGTTTGGCCCAGACTGAGGGGTTTTAATTATTTATTAATGGGGTTTTAGTTTAAATTCAGGGACTTAATTTAATTTTAGTTTTAATTCGATTTTAACTTTGTATGTATGTATTTTTAATTTTTCCCTGTAAACCGCCCTGAGTCCTACGGGAATAGGGCGGTATACAAGTTTAAATAATAATAATAATAATAATAAAAAATTCTGATAAGAACTGAAATAGTGCCCAAATAAGTACATTTGTGGATAATAATATCTTTTAAAATGTTATCATATATAACTAAAATAAACTTCACTAATTTATGACGGCTGTCTATAGGGAAGCATTTTATGACAACAAAACCATTACTTAAGATTTATGTATGCTATAACTGTGAAGTGTTTTTTAAGATATACTGAATTTTCTCTGTTTATTTTCAAAGTTTAAGAATATTGTCTCTTCAAACTGGGAAGAGATTATGCACCGTTCTGCCACCTCCTTATCCCCCTATGCTTCAGCCAGTTCTCAGTTTCACCTACAACCGAACTTGTGGAACTATTTATTTTCTATTGACACACTATGATATATGGATTTATACAGCAAGGTAATAGAAAGTATGACACCTCTATTTTAATAACAGTTGAAAATAGTAATTATTATGTTAGGAGAGGATAATGAGTTGGATGTGAAAAATGAGAAAAGTTGAAGTTAAAAATCTAAGGGGAAAAAAATAGCAAGTACCTTTTTCTGTATTTAAATTTTAATATGTGGTAGAATTGATGGAATTAATTTATAGAAATGGGCCAAGACTTGTAACATCAGGATGTTGTGGATCTTATTTCAATGAAAAAGAAAGCATCTTTGTTTTGCTGATATATTTCAAAACTAAAATGAAACACACATAGTGTATACTTGCTTTCAGCTTCAAATGTCTTAGCAAATAAAAACATTTTAATAAATGTAAGCAAAACAGTTGCAAAATGTATGTATTTGTTTTTGTATGTCCACAGTATAATTGTGTTGTGCCAATTTTGCTGGTGTTTTTCATTAATAAAAATAATTAAACTGTTAATCTGATAAAAATTAATATATAATAATATGAATTTGCTTCCAATCCACAGTAATATGCCATCTTGAAATCTATGATACATTTTATAAATTCTTTTTTCTTAGTGTTCATAGTGCCTTTTGATTTTCTAATTTGCATGGGGAAGAAATAAGAGAAAGAATGAGCTATCTTTGCTGCCCAATATATACATTTGCTTAGCTGAATAATTAGGATGACTTATTACTTGGATGATCCTAAAGATTTCTTCTTCCCATATTTGGGCCGACAGGTGTATCAAAAAACACTCAAAACATATTTCCTCCCCTGTCTCTTCCCTCCCTGATACAGCTGACAAATTGAGAAAGAGCCTGTGGCCCAGGGGTCAACACACCTGCCTAATGTGCAAGCAGACCAGGTTCAAATCTCAGAAGGGTAGGGCTGGCTGATGAGAGCTAATTAGCTCAAAACAGCTATCCCAGTGACCCTTTAACTCTTTGTTAGCAATCCAAAAATTTAGTGTGTGTGTGTGTGTGTGTGTATATATATATATATATATATATATATATATATATATATATATATATATATATATATATATATATATATATATATATGTATATATATATATATATATCTGACTGATGAAGACTAATGAGTCAGAAATGCATCTCAGCCTCCCTTAATTCTTTGTTAGTAATTTACACACACACACACACACACACATATATATATTCAATACTTTATTGAAACTGCGATATCATTGTTTTTATTATTATTATTTGTTCGAGCCAAGAATTTTAAATGACTTAAACAAATTATTGTTAAAACACATTATTTAACCTCTCTTTTTAAAAATAAATGTTGACATACCTTCTGTATTTTATCTCTGAAAACAGAACATGGGATTTATTTACAATGGAAGATCAGAATATATCACCATTTTAAATTAATTATAATTTTAATTTCCATTTGGTATGCAGTTTGCCCTTCTAATTGGCCACCAGCTCCCTATTCTTTTTAAACTTGAGCCTTCGGTTGTTATATAAAAAGTCTTGCCAAAAATGCCTTGCCTCAGATGATGTGCTTAATGAATATTAGGTTAAACCTCAGCTCTGATTATTTGCAGATGTGTGCATCCTTAATTCCTAAAAAATAATTTGTATTAATCCTCAGAATTTTTTATCTTTGTCTGTTGGGTGAGATAATAACTAGCTCTGTGGTTTTTGAAGCACTTGATAAATAATATTTAAAGGGATGGGAGTTTTTGAAAAAAATAAAACAGACTTGCCATTTCTTGTATTGTGTTGCAATCTGAAGAACAGTTGATTGGATATTCATGTCAACATATTCATCTATAGTTAAAGTGAGAATATCGAATATAGCAGACTATTTTTTCCCACAGTGTTAATTTTAATGTGAAAAGACAATGAAATCAACATCAAAAGGTAACTCAAAAAGTAATTTCTCAAATGAAATTATCAGAGTATTTTTTTCTGCTTTCAGTGTCAAAGACAGATTCCTATCTTTCATCTTTATTGTTAAAATTGTTTGATTTTTTTTTAAAAAAAATCAAAACAGCATTTTGTATTATATAGCACCTGTTATTCGTCCCAGCTTCTGCCAACCTAGCAGTTTGAAAGCACGTAAAAATTCAAGTAGAAAAATAGGAACCACTACGGTGGGAAGGTAATAGCGTTCCGTGCACCTTTGGCGTCTAGTCATGCCAGCCACATGACCATGGAGACATCCTCGGACAAGCTCTTTGGCTTTGAAACGGAGATGAGCACTGGCCCCTAGAGTTGGAAATGACTAGCACGTATGTGCAGGGGAACCTTTACCATCTATCTATCTATCTATCTATCTATCTATCTATCTATCTATCTATCTATCTATATGGATCTTTGGTTATTCGGGTTTTTCCCCGCGTAGAACTAAAGGTGTAGGCGCAACGTTTCGACGGAAAGAAACCTAACTACAGCTGCAACATCAGCCACTTTAAACCCCTCCAAACCACACAATAAGCAAACTGACACCCACTATAAAAACATGGCACCACCACAAACACGAAGCCGAACAAAAGCAGCACAACTCACTAGCTCAGGTCTGGAGC
This sequence comes from Vipera ursinii, assembly GCF_947247035.1. NCBI lineage: Eukaryota > Metazoa > Chordata > Lepidosauria > Squamata > Viperidae > Vipera > Vipera ursinii. The sequence goes on along the minus strand of NC_139513.1, from coordinate 51,764,536 downwards.
TGGCAGCTGAGACCAGCCCATCCACTCAGAACACACCCACCATTCAAAACACACTCCCACCCAATCAGAACACACTTGGTCCCCCACCCAATCAGAGCACACCTCCACCCACAGAACAAACCCCCTCTGGCAGTTTAAAAAAGAGGAACAAACAGCCACATGCTTCTCCCAGAAGAAGGAAGCTAAAGCCACCAGCCTGATGATGACGGATGGGATTCCGTCGAAACGTTGCGCCTACACCTTTAGTTCTACGCGGGGAAAAACCCGAATAACCAAAGATCCACTTACAAACACCCGCGAAAACCTCAGAAAACACACACACACACACACACACACAGATATGTATATATATATATATATATATATATATATATATATATATATATATATATATATATATTCACATACACACATACATACGTACGTACACATATGGTGTAAATTGCTTGTTCTTCCTAATACAATAGTTAATTTCAATTTAATCTTAGTCCCATTATTATTGCTATTGATATTATATACCTGAGGTTGGTTTTGATTTTAGGACTGATCCTGCATGTAGAGCAGCAGTATGGACCACAAGAGAACTACAAGAACATTTACATCGAAAACACCCTTTAGCTTCGCAAGTATCTTTAATTTTTGTTGTAGTTAAACCAAATTGTTGGACAGCTTTTTTATATGTTATAGAGAATTTCATGAACAATTTTGGTTTGTTCAAGACAAGTCATTTTGGTGGTATTAGCACACAACATTTAAAATATTGGGTATATATAACTCATTTTTCAAAACACACCATAATTTTGTTTCACAAATTTCTAATATAATGATCATTATGAAAATTATTTATTAATTGCATTTATAATTATCTTTTCTATTTAGAAAGTGCAGAAGATAGCTAATTATAAAAACACCTTTAAAATTAAAAATCATTCATCTAGGCCAGTGGTGGGATTCAGTCGGTTCGCACCAGTTCAGCAGAACGGGTAGCTAATTTTTTGTTGCCCAGGCCCAGAACAGACTTCCAGAAGGGGCATCCACACAGAGAACCAGTTGTTACGTACTTGAATCCCACCACTGGATCCAGCTAAAGAGGAGAGTCTTGAATCTTTGTCAAAATAATAGTAGCAATTAGTGGTATCTCCAAAGAAACCGCATCCAATAGCCCTGGAGCAACAACCAAAAATGAAAACATTTCTAAGAAGGTTTGTCCAGATATCAGTACCCAGACGTGGTCTCCCAGTCAAGTCCTAAGATACTTAGGTCAAAAGCAACATTTTATACTGTGGCCAGAATAAAACTGAAAACAGTACAGGACTTGCAACATAGAGGTAACATGTGCGTAGTACTGTGATAGTTAACAGCACACACATCCTTAGTGTGTTTCAGCATTAGATGTTAAATAATCTATGTTGACTTGCAAAGTGCTCCCTGTGTCTGAAAGAATAGAATAGAGCTGGAAGGGACCTTGGAGGTCTTCTAGTCCAGCCCCCTGCTTGAGCAGGAGAACCTATATCATCTCAGGCCAGTGACAAGGAAATAGTCTAATCTAGCGGAAGAGAGTTGAATGCATGTAGGGTATGAAAGTGTAGGTTTAATTATAAATGAAAAGGCAAAGGTTTATGGCACAATATATGAACTATGTTTTTAGGTTGTTAAGGCTTTGCATGGAAGCTTAGAACTGTTATTTCTTATGCTGCAGGAATTGGTAATAATGGAAAAACCAATTAATTTTTGGATTACAAGGAAGGTGGTTTAATCTTGTGAAAGTCCACACCTAATGGCTTTCCAGGGAATAGAGACTGGGGTTTTTTTCCACCAGAAAGCCTTTTATGATCACACAGTTGGGAAAAGATCTGAAGAATCAGAAAGAATGAAAAAAAAGCCTCTGCAGTGTTGCCGGGGGAAAAATTGTTAAGACTACCTTATTTAGCTTTCTGGAGCAGCAGATCAATGTTTAAAGTAGCATAATCACTTAACATGTTCTGAACACGGCCTGAAAGTAAAGAATGAAAACTGCTAATTGCTAATGCAAACCCAGCTGATATCCTACTAAGAGATCAAAGAAAACTAATAGGACTACATTCTCCCTATCCCTTTCACATCACAGTGGTCAAAGCAGTCTCAATCTTACATCCTGGTAGAAGCCTGTTTTGTTTCATAAAAATAAACAAAACAGGAAAGAAAAGCTTCCCAGTTACCCTTTTGGAGTAGCTGTAAGACTGCTCTCCATCAGACCGGATCAACTGATTGTGTAGCCTGTGCAGAGGGATAAGCACTTCCCTAAGATTGGCTGACTGAGTCCGTCATATCATGCAAATACAGTCATTATCTGAGAACTTAAGTAAATTACTGAAACATCTGATCAGAGCAGGAATGGAAATTAGAACTCTGGCTTAAAGTGTGTATCTCTCATCTTTGTAAGCAGTAAAGAAACTGGAATACATCATAAGCCAAAGATTATACAAAGTAGTAGGGATGCTTACATTTTTTATATAAGGGAAAGATTTTCTTTTTGAGCTGTGTGAACATTAACTAATCAGAACAAAGGATTTTAGAATAGACTGTTAAACCAAAAGCACAGAAACTGCACTTAAGACCTTTTTTGGGGGGAGGGGGTAAACAATAGGGTAAATAAGTTTCTGAGTAATACTATCTGAAAAGAAGAAAAGAACTCACAAAAATGAAATAAGATTGATGCACAGGTTTATTTACTAAAATAGAAAGATGTTTCTCATTGTCTACAAATGGTTGAAGATGCTTTTCACTGAAATCAAAATGATCCCTGACCACGGGCTACTACATTTCCACATGCAACCTCTTAAAATAATAACAAATTATTAAATTTATATGCTGCTATACTCTCAGCAACTCAGGGACACAGCTTCTTTGAGAAGGGAAAAAGCTACTGCCTACCAAGTCCAGCTTAAATGGACTCCAGAAGATGGTAGAGGACAGGGAGGCCTGGAGGAACGTTGTCCATGGGGTCGCAATGGGTCGGACATGAGTTCGCAACTAACAACAACAACACCATGTTGAAATAGTACTTTGTGGATGTCTGCTCACTTTTTCTGTTGGGATGGAATAACTTTATTAGGAAAATGATATGGTCACATTGTATTATGACTAATAATTGATAATTAATAGTTTTGGCTGGTAAATGCAAAACAACTGATCAAAATCTGTTTATGAAACTGCTGTCTTTTCTATAAAAGTAAGTTGACTTACAACTGATAGATTGATTAAAAGGTATCTCAATATACCTTTCTAGATGTATTGAGAAAAATGGATATTTTCAACATACACAGAAAAGGAACTTTAGGACTTCAGCAAAATGTGAATGCCTCTGTAGCTTGTCCTCACCACTATGTTACTTGGTAGATGAAGGAATGGTGTATGCAGATAATCAGGAATTTCTGGTTCTTGGTATGCAGGTAAAAATGCACCTAGATATATATGTGTGTGTGTGTATATATATATATATTTGCTGTTAGAGATTATTTGAAAATGATAACAACTTTGGCATGTTTCACAAATATTACAAATAAAAATATTCCTCCCTAAATCACTGATCATTAAGAAGGTGGTACACACAATCAGAACTTTAAGATTCTTTTATTATAGTCAATCTTAATAAAAGTAATTTTAGTCTGATTTACCTAGTAGAGCTCACATGTACTGATATAGTCTAAAACACGGGTGTCAAACTCGATCGCCTCACATGACATGTCGAGACTTTTTTTGCCTTTGCAAAGCTGGGCTGGGCCAGGCCTGCATGTGATCCATCCAGCCCACAGGCCCCAGTTTGACAACCCTGCTTTAAAGTATCATCACGAATCGAATTATACTTTTCAGGAAAATAATATGAGCCACGTTGTCAAATAAAGGTAAAGTAGTGTCAGATTAAAAATCAAAATGCTGCTTGTTTGGATCAGTGTGAGAGAAAAGATTTTAGACTAAAAGGCACGTTTATTCTCATCTAACATATTGGTTGATATGAAAGATGAGAAGTTGAGTATGAAAGGAGATGGGCATTGAGATTGAGGAAAGTGAGCAAACTCACCAAAGGAGATGAAAGGGGAAAAAGGGGTGGCCCACTGCATGGGGATTATAAAATAGTATCAGGTGAGCACATAGCATCGGAAAAAATATGTCCATAGGAATGTAAAAAGTGTCTGGAATTCAAAAGGCTATAAGGAATGATTTGAAGTATTGACTGTGTTTAGCCTGGAGAAGAGAAGAATATGTAGACCATGAAAGCTATCTTCAGACGTGAAGAATTGTGATGTGGAAATGTTTCAGGTTTGTTGCAGAAGATAGGAGAAGAAATAGTGTGCTCAAACTGCAAACAAGTAGATTTTAGCTGAATATCAGGAAAAAAAATCCTAATGATAATAGTTGTTCAGCAATGGAGAAGGTTGCCATGAGTAGTGGTGGGCTGACTGGTGATGGAAGTATTATTAAAAAGAGGCTGAATGCCACGTGCCAGAGATGCAATATTAGGGTTTGCCTAACTGGATGGGATTGCCAGAGTCCCTTCTAAACCTAACGTTCTGTGATTCTAGGGAACACTGAAATTTCATTTTTCTAGGGAATAATTAAATTTCATTCAACCATTTAAATTAGGATTTTGAGTCAATAAATCAAAGTTTCATTGGCTAAAATTAAAATTAAATAAAATTAAACTTCGATTTGTTGATTTAGGATGAGTTTAATTATAGGGCATAAACTTTCATTATTTTTATATTCCTTGTCTTTCATGCTAGGTGACAACCAGTAATTATGTTTGAGGTGTTTAGTGTATTTTAAGCAAGTATAGCAATTTATTCAGATTATGTATAAATACATATTTTAGTTTGTTCAGGCAAACTGTATAATGCAGTATGAAATGATCAGTTTATTTGTTCGGTACTTAAACATTTGAACAGTATAATCAACACACAGTACATCATTTTAGGATTACTGGAAACAAGAATAAGCAACTTTATATTTCATCCATTCATTAATGTACATATGAGATGTGATGTTACATTATTTCAATTTGCCACAGAGTTTTGTACATCATAAAATGTATCTCTAAATAATTGTAGAGTGGGTCTCTAATATTTTGATAGTTGTGACTCAAAGATTATAAACAAATATGAGGTTGAATTTAGAACTTAGTCATTAGATTTTTATTTGGTGACTTTTATCAAACTGTAGATTTCTATAACAGGGCTTTGAACATTTTGGGGCAACAGTTTAGAATTTCCCAGAATCCTTGATCAAGGGGCAAAATTCTAGAAATAAAAAGTTGGCTGCCTTTAAATGATATTTTTTGACCTTAGTCTTTCCAGTTATTAGGAAATGCTTGAATGAAAAACCTTTGAAAAACCCTGATCTATAAAACATTTATTTTCAAGAATTTAAACATTTTAAGTAGCTTATTCATATAAAATGAATAACACAAAGTCATTGTCTCCTGAACACAGTGATACAATGAGAAATCATCCCATAATGCTCCATAGAAAATCTCTGTTTGTGGATTTCCATATATCTATATGTATATGGTCATGTGGTATATCATATTTTCATCATACTGGGTATATATATTTCTTTTAAAAGGATGGAAGAATTCTATTTCTCCATACATCAGTTCAAAACTTGGTATATTATGAGATGGCTACTTATGAAGATCCTGTAAGTGCATCTTTCCTAATATTTCTTTTAATTTAATGTCAAAGATATGTACAAACATGAATCAGTTTCTTGTTTCAAAATTCAATATAATGCCACTTTGAATTATAAATTTACTTTGTCATGCTTTTAAAGTAAGGTTTGATTGTGTAAAATGGATATCACTGGGATCTGCTATGCTGGGCAGATCTTCATCCATTTTGGAATGTTAGATGTCCGGAAAATTTCAGTACAGTTATGCAAAAATTATCATTTCAGTTATCAAAAGCTGCTACAAGAATAGTCCTATGTGTTATAGTATCTTGATTTGCTATGTCCTTTATGTAATAAAGGTTGAGACACAGTTTTTTGATCAATGCATAAAAGGTTGCATATATACACAGAGCTCTGTATTACACACAAAAAATTACTTCAGTTGCTTCAGAGGAGATTTTTCAATCGCAAAATTCCAATATTCATTAAAATTTGTTTTACCAACTCCTAAAATGTTATGAACTAAACATTAAATCTAGCATGTTTTTCCCATGACTGGTACTTCTGGAATTCAGAAAAAAAAGGGTTGAGGTTACTGAAATTTCTAGAAATGGAAGTAAAATGTTAGCTGATTCACTGAGTTTAAATATCATGATGAAATCAATAACATGCTACGTACCCTATCTGACATTTACTTGTTTATATAAAAGGAATATTTATTTACAAGGCTGACATGGGCGCTGTCTCATACAGTGAAATTTTGTGAATTTGGAAAGTCTACCAAGCAACCATTCTGGGTCAGCCCAGGTGGTATTAATAACAATAGTAATAAAAAAAATGCAATCACATTTCTGAGTTTCAAACTTCTTTTGTAAGAATTTAATATTATTAAGCTTATATTAAAAAAGTATTCCTCAAATATTAAATTTTGTTTCCCAAAACTATATAGAAGTATTAACCCATTTAATCCAATAACTTTTTACATTTGTTTTTATTTTTAATTTATATAATCACTTAATCAGTTAGAAATTGTTTTTATTAAAAATACATCCAACATTTAGATCATCCATTTGGATCATGATATAGTCCATCATCAATTGGTAATCATGTGCCAGAAACCAAAATACAAACTGATTCACTACAGGAGTCTACCTGCTCTGGAACTGGTCTTTCAAGTTTATGTGCCAAACGATTCCACTGTTTTCACAAGGCTTGTGAGTATAATATTGTGAGTGTAGAGTTGAATGGCATTGAAAGAACTATACTTATTTATTCATTATAACTGCTTGTTTCTTTATGATTCCTCTAATCACAATGTATGGATCCTATATGTTGCTTGATCTATCTGGCTACTGTATATCTCTGCAGCTGGTCACATAGCAGAAAAGGGTTCTAATTGTGGATATGAGGAGATCTTTTTAATATTTGTACTGAATTTATTATCCCAAGACTCGTGAATGATGAGCACTTCTATTACACACAAAGTAAAAAAAGTGAAAAAATGGTATGAATAGATATGACCAGTTGACTTTCAGGTTTCACTATACTTTATATGGAGATTATTCCTAAAGTAGTATAATTCTTGCCAAGTTGTCTTTTAGACATTCAGTTTTGAAGATCATATAGGAGCTGTGACCAGGGGGGGCTTTTGCCCAGGTTCGCCTGGTGTGCCAGTTGCAGCCCTACTTGGACCGAGATGCACTACGCACAGTCACTCATGCGCTCGTGACCTCTCAGATAGACTACTGCAACGCTCTCTACATGGGGCTGCCTTTGAATACCACTCGGAGGCTCCAGCTGGTGCAGAATGCGGCTGCGCGAGTTGTGATGGGGGTCTCCCAATACTCCCATGTAACACCTCTGCTCCGCGAGCTGCATTGGCTTCCAGTTGTCTTCCGGGTGAGATTCAAGGTGCTGGTGATGACCTATAAATGGTATGTGTCCGGGTTATTTACGGGAGTACATTTTGCCGGCATTAACTTCCCATCGTCCTGTGTGCTCCCACAGAGAGGGCCTCCTCAGGGTGCCGTCGGGGGGAGAGCATTCTCTGTGGGTGCACCTGTCCTCTGGAATCAGCTTCCTGTTGAGCTCCGGATGGCTCCCGACCTTCGCTCTTTTCGCTGTGACCTGAAGACTTGGCTATTTGCCGGCCTGGACTGAGGGACTGGGATTTTAGATCTTAAATTTTAAAAAAATTTAATTTTTAGAATGTGTTTTATTGTTTAGGGCTATTTGGTTTAATTTCATTTTAATTTTTGTATATTATGTGCTGTTCATAGTGTTTTAATTGCCCTGTACACTGCCCCGAGTCCCTTGGGAGAGGGGCGGTATATAAATCCAAATAAATAAATAAATAAATAAATAAATAAATAAATAAATAAATAAATAAATAAATAAATACATAAATAAATACATAAATAAATAAATAAATATGACATACTTTTTTGTTATGATTTTAGACCAATGATACTGAACTGCCTTTACCTTTCATAAAATAATGGTGTTAATAGTGAACTTGTGGAACAATACCAGTAAATATATGGGAAATTATATGGAAAACACTTTTACTAATTTTCTATGCTTAACTCTTCAGTTTCATTTTACATAGCTATTTTAATTCCTCTGTTTCAGGAAAGAGAAAAACTAGGAGCAGAAGCTGTTTATCTGAAAACAGACCTGTTTTTATGTATTAGCTGAAAAAGCAATGATTTGACACCTATTATAAAGCTGTTATTGATTCTGAACCCATTTGCATATTTCAGGACAGATCACTTTTTATTGGCCTGAAATCTGGCATCGTGGATATTTTAAATATTCTAGAGGAAAACAATGAAATGATATTTCCTGAAAAAGGTATGAAATTCGTTGTTAAAAATTTAATGTACAAATCAATTAGAAGAATTGAAACATACCTTTCTGTATTAGAAATTTTTCTAGCACGGGCCACTAACACAGTTTCCCCCCTGGATATCTGATTCTATGGTTGTGGTCAAAAAAACAGACTAAGAAAATAAGGGATAGTTATGACTTAACAGTTAGAGTTCACATATGTTCAGTAAGAACAGAATCATATTGTGGTCATCATGCTGTGTAAATCCATTTGATTGCAAATAGGTGGGGCTGATTGTTCCACTTATTTGCAGCAGACGCACAATTTAATTCACTTAGATTAGTTCTATCTGTAAATCAGATACTTATCATTTAGTTGGGCATCATGCCCAGAAAAGGCAAGTTGAATATTGTGCAACTGTTATTTAAATCACAAGGCTCTTCAAATAGATAAGATGACTATTACGTACATGGATACAATTTGTATAGTCAAATCCTCTAGGTCTAATTATTCTAGTTTTCTTCTGTTTCTAGATCTAGTTTTGTCTAGTTGTCATATCATTATAATAGCAGAATTTTTTGTTTGACCCTTAGTTGATAACTGCTGGTATAAATCATAAGTATCTATTTTTTCCAAGGGATCAAATATTACTAGGATGGGATGGGCTAAGCTGATGATGAGGTTGATGACAGAAAGCTGAGTAATTTGTTCATAATTGACAAGAGTTATTCTCTGAATAATACCATATTGTGTAATATAGTTGAATAGGATAGGATAGGATAGGATAGGATAGGATAGGATAGGATAGGATAGGATAGGATAGGATAGAATAGAATAGAATAGAATCTGGAAGGGACCTTGGGGGGCTTCCAGTCCAGCCCCCTGCTTAAGCAGGAGAACCTACACCATCTCAGACAGGTGATTGTCCAGTCTCTTCTTAAAGATCTCCAGTGATGGGGTGCCCACAATTTCTGGGGGTAAGCTGTTCCACTGGTTGATTGTCTTCACTGTCAGGAAGTTTCTCCTTAGATCCAGGTTGCTTCTCTCCTTGATCAGTTTCCAACCACTGTTTCTTGTCCTGCCCTCTGGTGCTTTGGTGAACAACCTGACCCCTTCTGCCTTGTGGCAGACCCTCAGATACTGAAACACTCCCCTATTTCTTCTTTTCTTTAAACTAGCCAAACCCAAGTCCCTCCAGGCCTTTGATCATCCTAGTTGCTCTTCTCTGAATTGAATGAACTCTGAAGTTCATGTCACCTGTTTAATTCCACCCAAAAATATTCTAGTTAGGAATTCTGTAACACTTCTCAAATACTTTGCACGGTTTAACTTCTGTTGTTCAGATGCTTTCAAGTCTTCATGACTTGTTGAACATTGTTTTGCCAGACTATCAGTAATTGCAATTACCACTCCATTTAGTTAATATTTGTTTTTCTTTTTTATTTATTAAATCTTTTTGAATAAACAATTAGAAACAAAGAGGGAGATCCCAATACTTTATAAAGACATGATGTATCTCAACTATCTCATTTGTAACAATAAATATTAAATACTAATTTAAAATATAAAAGAACTTCTCTCCTGAGCAGTGTTTAAGTGCATATTTGGGGCCAAACATGATAGAAACAAACTTTCCAATGCCTTGGTCACTGTTAAAGTTGCTAGGTTGGCTGCTGCAAATTCTAATTCTCTGCTAGGTAACAAAACTCTAATCTTCTGCAACCTACACACACTGGTTTTATCACCATTTTTCTTTTATAGTTAGAAACCAGGTATGTTGCCTTAAAGTGGAGAAAACAAAATGAAGGAAGAGCCCGTGCTGGCCACTGGAAAGCATTCCCTCCACACTTATCTGCTTTTAGCTGATTTTGTTAAAAAATAAAATAAAATACACAATGTGTGAAGTTTTCTAAAGTTAGATTACATAAAGAAAAACATGTATTTCTGGTTATTTACTCTGTGAGATAGATTAATTGCACTGCATATGGACATGAAGTACAATAAAGGGTTGGTGGATAGTTCAGTGTTACTTCCTGTTAATTAAGACTTCTTTCTATTTAGTCGACCTACAGTATGCACCATCAATTCTTTCAAGGAAGATATAGGCAGCTGTAATTTATTGTCTCATTTAACTTTCCAATAGATTGTAATCGAAACAAGTGAAATGTTTAAGAAGGCAGCTAAATCCATTTCCACTTAATTTAATGCAATATTAGCATATGTACTGTTTATGAGTAATGTAGTGCTACTACAGTTATGACAGTGTTAAATTCCTATCATTGCAGATTAAAATGCTTTCCTGACAGGATGGAATATTAGCCAACTGCACTTGTTGGGTACAGCATTTAAAAACCATCACAACTAGATACAGTGGTGGGATTCAAATACCTGAACAACCTATTCTCTGTGTGGACACTACTTCTGGAAGTCCATTCCGGGCCTGGGCCTCCAAGGCCCAGAACAGATGTCAACAGACTTCCAGAAGTGGCATCCATGCACTTCCGGTGGACCAGTCTGGGTGGCCTCCCACAGGCCTCCGAGACTCAGAACAGACTTCCGGAAGCAGTGTCCACACACATCCGGTGGTCAGTTCTGGGCCTTGCAAAAATGGGCTAGGGCTTCAGCCAGTTTGCCAAAGTCAGCAAAAAATTAGCTACTGGTTCTGCCAAACCAGTGCGAACCGGCTGAATCCCACCACTGACTAGATATAGACCCTTTATTCTGTGCAGAACATAACTGGGACATGGAAAGTACCTGAAAAAAAGTGTTTGATATCTTGCATGGACTGGATGCTGCATTCAGATCAGTCTTTGCACAACAAGGATATGTTGTCTTGGCCAGCATACTAGCAATTTAAAAATCTAATGATAGCAAATGTTATCATTATAAATATTGCCATTGAGATTTATATAAGGTAAATTGAAGTGATTGGGGAAAAAACCCCTGTGTCTTACAATATGTTAAAGAGTAAGTGTGAATTGTTTTTTTTCCCCCGCAGGATATTCCTCTGTTAATTTTAGTCATACTATATTTTGTAGTATTACTGTCCAAATTAGCCATACTGCAATTAGCAAATCTATAGACTCAGTGAAGCAGAGAAAAAGACATAAACCTGTAGATAGTGTTAAAATAATTTAAAATTGAAAGGTGTATTCAAACTCTGAAATTATGTAGCATAATTCAGAACTGAAATTCATGTTCCTTCTTCAAGAGAAAATAGAAGAAAAAAATCTTCCAGCAACCTACCATGAGGGTCCTGTGATAGCAGTGGATTCCTGCAAGAATCTTTCTGTCTTTCTGAGTTGTGGGTAGGTAAATAAATCAGTGTTGCCCTTCTATAAAATAAGGTCATAAAGTAATGAAATGATGATGATGATGATGGAAGGGACTTGGAGATCATCTAGTCTAACCCACTGCTCAGGCAGGAACCCCTATACCGTTTCAAACAAATGGCTGTCCAGTCTCTTCTTAAAAACTTCCAGTGTTGGAGCATTCACAGCTTCTGGAGGCAGGTTTTTCCACTGATTAATTGTTCTAACTGTCAGGAAATTTCTCCATAGTTCTAGGTTGCTTCTCTCCTTGACTAGTTTCCATCCATTGCTTCTTGTCCTGCTTTCAGGTGCTTTGGAGAATAGCTTGACTCCCTCTTGTTTGTGGCAACCCCTGAGATGTTGGACCACTGCCATCATATCATTCCTCGTCCTTCTCTTCATTAAACTAGAAATACCCAATTTCAGCAACTGTTCTTTATATGTTTTAGCCTCCAGTCCCTTAATCATCTTTGTTGTTCTTCTCTGCACTCTCTCTAGAGTCTCAATATCTTTTTTACATCGTGGTGACCAAAACTGGATGCAGTATTCCAAGTGTGGCCTTACCAAAGCATTGTAAAGTGGTTTTAACACTTCACATGATCTTAATTCTATCCCTGTTAAGGCAGCCTAGCACTGTGTTGGCTTTTTTGGCAGCTGCAGCACTCTGCTGGCTCATATTTGAGTGATTGTCCACTAGGACTCTGAAATCCATCTCACAGTTATTACAATTGAGCAAGGTACCACCTATACTATACCTGTGCATTTGGTTTTTCTTGCCTAAATGTAGAACCTTACTTTTTTCACCATTGAATTTTATTTTGTTAGATAGCGCCCAATGTTCAAGTCTGTCAAGATCTTTCTGTATCTTAAACCTGCAAATTTGATGAGTTCCCCATCTATCCCCTCATCCAAATCTTTGATGAAGATGTTGAAGAGCACTGGGCTCAGAACAGAGCCCTGGGGCACCCCACTACACACTTCCCTCCACATAGATGCAGTTCCATTGAGGACCACACGCTGAGTACGGCCGGTCAGCCAGCTACGAATCCATCTGGTGGTGATGCTGTTTAACCCACATTTTTCTGTCTTATCAAGTAATAGGTTATGGTCTACTTTATCAAATGCCTTACTGAAGTCCAAGTAAATTATATCTACAGCATTCCTCTGATCCACTAATTTTGTCACTTGGTCAAAGAATGCAATAAGATTTGTCTGGCATGATCTGCTTTTGACAAACCCATGTTGACTTTTGGTAATGACTTTGTTTGCCTCTACGTGTTCACTGATTCATTGCTTTATTATCTTTTCCAGAATCTTCCCAGGTATTGAGGTCAGGTCTGTAGTTTCCTGGATCCATTTTTTCCCCTTTTTTGAAGATGGGAACTACATCAGTTCTTTTTGCAGACAAACGAGTGCCTCTTTGAAAAAGAATGAAAAATTGGCACTCTGAAAAATAATGCTTGCCAGGGTATTTGGTGGCTATTCCTTAATTTTTCATTCAGATTTCTGATTAGGAGGGCTGCCATAGCTATTTCTGAAACTTCTTGCTTCAGCATTAGATTGCTCATTCTTACTGCTGCCCAGCAAGAGGGGGGCATTGTCTCTTTCTTTGCAACCTAACAAACTCAACATTATAGGAAGCACTCATGGCATTTTCCCAAACACTTTTCAAATCTAGTAGGAAGGAAGGATGGAAGGCTGAATCAACCTTGAGCTGGTCAGAATCGAACTCCTGGCAGTGAACAGAGTTAGCTTGCAATACTGCATTCTAACCACTGCACTACCACAGCTCTTCCAATGAAATAAGCTGGAATTGTGTTACACTGAGGAATTTAGCCAGAGTCTTAGATTCCTCAGTGAAAGACCGTCTCCTTTCTCCCTTCTCTCTGTTCCTCTGTTTACGCTGTTTCTTTGTGGCCTGGCTCTCTTTCCATTTCTTGTAGCTGTTTTTGTTTTGTTTCTAGACCCTCCATAAGTTTTGTGTGTACAGTAATGCTGCTTCTGAATCTTTATTTTTCTTTTTCTCCTCATAGGAATTAGATGGAATTAGTTGTATTTTTACTATCCCCTACTTTAGGAATCCCATCCAGTTGAGAATCTTTTCTGTTAAGTTACTTCTGCTAAGGATTTTACCACTGATTTAAGTACCACTGATTTAAAATATATTGTTTTGAAATCTGAGATACATATTTGACTACTTTCAATTTTAGCTTATGTTATAAGCAAGACTTTTATATTGCATGATGATCTTTTATCCCCATATCCCTGGTTTTTCAACTTATAACAGAACAGAATGTTTCATAACAGAAACTTCCTCATGTCTTCCCTATTGATTAGTATCAAAGCAAGTATAACTGATTCTCCTGTTTTCTCCATTATCTGAATAATAAAATTGTCAGTAAGACAAGTCAGGAATTTCCTAAAAAGGACAATACTTGATTTTTTTTCTCTTAGCAAGGAATAGCCTTTCATTATAATTCCATTCCTCTTTGTAAAATTTGCAGTTTTAGAATCTTCTGTGCTTTTCATTTAAGTAGGCAAGGGATAACAAGTACAAAAATGCTATCACCTTAAATGTTCATCTATCTATTTTAACTGAAATGCTCTGTACAGACCACCAAATTTATTCATTTGGGGCTATATGACTGAGACAGAAAGATTGCACATCGAAGTTGTCTGTAAATGCCTTTTGTTATATACGTACATTTAATGCATTATATTTGAAAATGTGAACTGAATGTAGAAATGTAAACAAAATTAGTAATCTTAATAAATTTAGTCTGAAAATTATTTAATAAAATAAAAAATGCATCTGATACTGTCTATTTTGAAGAGGAAGTATTTTTCTTTGTTCATCTAAGGTATTGAGCTAGTCCCTCTTTAAAAACAATTTTGGGATGAAATTTGACTACTGTACAAGCTTAATTGAAGCAAAAATGTCTATACTATTTGCTTCCTATGTATTTTAGTAGTATGTGGATCTTGAACTTAAGCATTTGCATAAAAATAAATTAAATTCTGTATAATGATTATTTCTTTTATTTTCTAGTTCAGATGCTACAATAAAACTGTGGAACATTGATAAAGATCTATTGGCTGAGATTGCACTTGATAATACTTTAAGCACAGCCTGTTTCCTCAATAATTCTGGTGATATTTTACTGGCTTTCAAAAATGATATTTATATCTTATATCACAGTAAAATGTTGCACAATTTGAGAACTAGTATTCAAACTTCCAAAGTTTCAGAAGCAGGTAATCTTAATTATGATATTAACTGAGTTTTTATATCAGTCTATCCCAACCCTTTTAATTCAGATGCATACACTACTACAGTATATTTAATGGAATTTAAGACCTTGCAATGCTGCAGCCTCTTTGTGTCAAGTTGTTCTATGTGTTAATAGGGAATTCACTGTGTGCATGTGGATTCTCAGATAGCCAAAGTATTTGCACAAAAAGGGAAGGTATCAGCAAATGTTGGGAAATTTACAAAAACATGAACTAAAAATAATTACATGGAAGGGGAATTTAAAACAGATGAATAATGTTCGTGCTTACCTACTGAACATGGAAATTATTATATATAGCCTATTTCCAAGGATACTTCTTCACCTCACTTTGAACCATAGCCATGTGACTGCAAGCATGGAAACTGTACATATTTCTGGGAGAAGTATATAAATTGAATAAATAAATAAATAAATAAGTTGGGGAACTATTTTAGAGGGCAAAGGCTTAACAGAGAAGCATGCTTCCTGGGTCTGCAAGATGACATTTAATTGAAGGACCTGCACATACTTACTCTCCCTTATTGTACTGGATGGGAAGAAACAAATGAAGACAGTAGTCCTTCAAATAACCAGGCCATGAAAGGCTTTATAAGTTTTGTCCTGCATCTTGAATTATATCCTGAAGCCAACTGGTAACCAATGCAGTTTGCAAAGCAATGTGAAGACATGGGCGTAATGAGAAACACCCATTACTCTCCACACTGCTGCATTTTGAACCAGCTGTTGCTTTGAGATGGTCCTCAGAACACATCACAATTGTGAAGGGACAAGGATATGAAAGATCTTTTTGAGGTCTTTTCAAAGTCTCTTCAAGGTCTTTTCAAGATCTCTTCAAGCAGTACCTGCAAGTCCAGAGGACCGCCCAATTACCTGCCTGCATTATTAATTCCATTTTTTGAATGCACATTAGTTCCTTCAAGCAAGTTATTTGCTGTGAAAATCCCAGTTGGCAACATTTATAGTTACCAAAACTCACAAACTAACTATTTCTTTATAAGGAGTGTTTCCAAGTGATTCCTGCTTAATGCTACCCATCAAAAATATAATATTGCCATTCCGCTTTTTCCTTAGCAGGAGATGCAATAATTATTATTAGAAGAAACAATAGTTTCTTTCATAAGTAAGGTTCGTGACACATTTGCATATCTTTATTATATGAACTGTGAATAGTGAAGTTAACTGAAATAGTAACCCCTGGTCATGAGCAGCTGCAGCAAACCAAGATTACATCAAAATGATGACATTCGCATGGTGATGTCATGATGGAAATCCCACTTTTAGATTTTTGTATCTCGTTGTCATTGCAAGTCCTAAGTTGTGGTGTTGATACCTGCTCATACCCATGCTTCTGGTTAAATGCAACAAAGGAAGGGTAAAGTGATTCATACTATTGAACATGAGAAACTGAACTTTTTAAAGGCTTTTTTACATGTAACGTATGTCTTCAAGAACTCAAAATGACATCAAGTTTGTCAGGATATGAATTCAAGAAAAACAAATTGTGTTTGCTATTCATTTGAGCAAAGTATAAAAGAATATCAGTAATGAGTACAAGACATACATGATACACTGAAGAGAGAGAAGGTCCCTGATGACGGGCTTCTGCATGAGCCCAAAAGATTGGATCCTGCAACATTATCCTGGGACATGTATCATTCACTTGAAAAGTAAATTAGGGTTCCTTGTTTAATTCTAAATTTTACAAAAAATTAAGTGGGATTTTTAACCAAATTTAGCTATCATGTAGTATTACAATATAAGTGTCACCACTGTGATCTCCTTTCTAGAATCCTACATTTTTGAAAGCCAGCTTTTAGATTACCAATACAAAATGGATGTCCCTAAATCAGTTGAGATGGCTTCATATCTGGTAGGTACTCTTTTGATATTACTTTAATCAGCTGAGGACTTGAAAACACACTGAGCATTAAAGACATAGACCAGTAAACTAAGCAGCATTTAATATTAGATGCAGAGTCTGCCACCCTCTGTTAAATATATTTTAGCATAATAACACCAAGGGGAAATTCTAGTTGTAGGATTTCTTTAAAATGTAAGTTTAGAATATTTATTTATTTTTTATTTTTTTTTAAAATTCCATTTTATATCCCGCCCTTCTCCGAAGACTCAGGGCGGCTTACAAGCTTAGCAGGAGCCTTCATTCTATGTATATGCCTGCTTATTAGGGCTTTCACACACACCCCAAGCGGCATTATTACAAAGTCAGCTTAATTGCCCCCAACAATCTTCGTCCTCATTTTACCTACCTCGGAAGGATGGAAGGCTGAGTCAACCTGTTGATATGGTATCAACAAAAACTTATTTTTTTCATTATAATGTGTATAAGCATGTTCTTACATGATGGTTTCTGTTTTTTTAAAAAATATTAAGAATTCAGTAGATGCTTAGCTTTGATTTCTCACTGGGATCATATTTCACTGTTCCTACAGTGCAAACCACTTAAGTCACCGAGACTTCAGTTCTTTACTCGCCTTAGCATAAGCCTCCTTTTATTAATAAAGAGGTAAAATATACAAGGCAACCTTTGTATATTTTAACTTTCCAACATAAATATCATATAGTGTTAAAAGTTATAATGCCATGGATATATTTACTGTTTTTGTTTGTTTGTTTTCTTTTGGTTAGGTGCCTTATAAGGGCTATGCCTTCACTGAAGATTTTACATCGGATTTGGAGGTTTTGCCAGAGAAGAAAGGAAAGGTAAGAATACAAAAGGCCTACAATATAAAGAAAAATGTACTTCTATCCAGTCTCTACAAGATTTGGCTAGTGTGATTTAACGAATAAAACCGTGAAGAGATGAATTAATGATGGTCTCAAACCCATGAAATTTGACACCAGCAGAATAAACCTCTTAAGAGTATAATGGAAAGGAAACAAAATTCTTTCCTAATAGCTGTTCTTATTATTTATTGAAGATAAAAAGGAATTTGGGGGGGGCGTCTTCTAAGTAATATCTACTTACTCATTCGTCTCATTAGGTGGCTTTTGTTTAATCTACCTCAATAAAGTTGTTCTGAAAATGAATAAATCTATAACTGTTTAGAAGGTTTACTTGAAGGAAGGGTGGGATACAAAGTAATATATAATATTGGAGTTGTTAAATGTTTCATTGTTAACCAGTGCAGCACAACTTTAATAGAGTCGAGAATTAAAGGTCACACTTCTTTGTCATGATTTTGTTGTGATGAATATAGCAGGAAAAGGAAAAAGGAAATACTTAAGATAGCCCAACCTTTCTGATAACAACTGCTAATGTATCATTTAGTGAGTCAAATCATAGTTTCTGTAGTATTTAAAGGGTCCTACAAATAGTGTAAGAAGTTTCCAAATGTATTTGTATAAAATTTATGATCAATTAATAAAATAAATTTCATTTTTAGCATATTACAATCAAGGTTATATCTTTTTTTTCTCATCCCTTAGAGATTCTCACAATTGCCACTAGCTCCCTCAATGATATACTTGTCTCCCTGTACCTCAGAGGCATCTTTAAAAATATTTGATTTCCTTCTCCAAGATGGAACTCATGGCTTAGAAGAACAAGATAAAGCTAAGAGTAATGTTTTTGAGAATTAATACATTTCTGAGATGAGCATAGCACCCATTATTTGAAAGGCATACATTTTCTGTCTGATGAAAACCTATCCCAGACCAACAAGCATACTTTTTCTAGCTTAATAATATCTTCACTTAGTTTAATTGGTGTGCACTAAAATCTGAATAATGGAGAAAAATTGGGAACTACTATATATTATGATTAAATAATTGCTCATGAAATGCCCTGATGCAACACAAAAGGAAAAATCAATTGTACATTTCAACTTGATGATATATACTTTGTTTTATTAATCTCATTTATTTGTCCTTTCTATTCCTCCTTTTGCTCCAGTTTGTTTCCACCTTATAGTCTCCTCTGAGCACTAAATAGGTGGAAAGATATGTCCAACAATTTATCTACTTATCACTGAACTGTGGTTCCCAATTCATCGATTCTGAGTTGTAACAAACTATTGTAGTAGAACTAAAAATTTTTTATTCTTTCTAATTTTAAAAGGATGACTTCAGTATTGCTTGCTTTGGACTAGCAAAACAGGACTAGCAAAAACAAAATACTTCTGCATATTAACCAGAAGCTCCACGTTTTATTAAATAAATGGTTGAAACTATGTAAATTAGTATATAGTGCATTCCAAATCAGAAACTGAACAATATTCATATATGTCATATATTTCCTTTCACATAGCACAGATGGAAAGCAAACATCTAAGCTGGACACTGAAGCAGCTGCTATTTTAAGAGATACAGAGCAGAAATACTATATATTACCTGCCTTTACATATAACACTAGAGGTAGACAATTCAATACTATTGCAAATAAAGAGAGAATGCAATCAAACAAATGTTAACAATTTACTTTAGTTAAGGAACATTTGGTTTCAGTTTAAACTAGTAAAGCTTGCCTTTCAGCCACAGATTTCCGATTTCAGTGACAGAGAATAAATGTGAAGACTCAACAGATAAGATGATTTGATTTATTTCCTCAGTGTATAAAAGAATGATTGTGACCAAAGATATGAAATACATGCCTGAGCCCAAACCTGCAGCACCAGCTATGTTGGAAATGCCATTCTTTGGTGTTTCTCCATCTCCATCTTTTATTGAAGAGCCACTTGAGACAACTACGCAGCAGGAAGAGCAGGTTTTTATGATAATTTGTATGGTTAATGTTAAAATATTACAGGAACAATTCTTTAAGCAAATAAGCTGCAACTGAATATCTGTGTGCATTCTCCTTTCAAATTGCCCTTTATGTTTTTTTTTTAAATATCAGCTCATGTTAAGCGTGATCAGAATATCTTCTGTTCTTCTGGATGGTTCATACCTGTGTGAAAAATAGGTTTCTCCCAAATCTTCAAAAGACACTGAAGCTTCACACACCATTATTCTAACAGTGATTTCGCCAGGATCCTAGGACTGTTATCACATCTTTTATTAGAAAAAGTGAATAGTTGTTCTGTACCAGCCTGCTACCGGCCCTGCAAAAAAGGCAGGGACAACCCCTTTTACAAGAAGGCAAGAGGCTGGAATTAAGCCTGCCAAATTTATGAATACAAAAACAAACAAAACAAGACACGAACCAAGAAACAGGAGCTTTTCAAGCGGTTGCCTTCAGCAAACCAGCCCTCCCACGCATTCCCCTTTTATACAGTTCAGGGCGTGGCTTCTCTCTGCCTCCTTCCAAGGTGCCCCATTGCCTTCCTCTGTTTACTCCTGATTGACTGCCTCCTGCGTCGGGCGTCCTTGAACAGGGCCAGCTGTGGGTCATCTTCATCCACGCTGTCAGACTAACACAGCTGGGTCTCCGTCATGACCAGGTGGGAGGGGCCCGGCTGAGGGCTCTGCGGAGCCTCAAGGCCATCATCAGCAAGTTCTTCAACACCCCCCTCCTCCTCCTCTGATTCGTCCGACCCAACTGCCGAACCCACAGGCTGACCCTGAATCACAACAATAGTATGGTCAAATAGCATACGATAAGAGCAATATCAATGCCTTTTCCTTATGAGCTTGCTTTGCCCAAACTAAGGATCCACTGGCTGCAGCATTATAGCCATCAGCAAGAATACAGAATCCTAAGCAGGAAATTCTTTGCAAATTAGCATCATGAACTACAACTGTTTTCGGTTCTGAGTTTCCTTCCAGTGGGATTCTTTTCTTTTCTTTCTTTTCCTTCTCTCACTCTCACTTTTTGGTTCTCAGACTATTTAATTTAATTTAATTTAATTTAATTTTAATTCCATTTATATCCCGCCCTTTCTCCGAAGACTCAGGGCGGCTTACAAGCTTAGCAGTAGCCTTCATTCTATGTATATGCCTGCTTATTAGGGCTTTCACACACCTCCCAAGCGGCATTATTACAAAGTCAGCTTATTGCCCCCAACAATCTGGGTCCTCATTTACCCCTTTATAGGAGTTTTTGCTCCTCTTATTTCCTTTTCCAGGGTTTCTTCTTTTTATCTTTTCCCCCGATTCACTCTCCCCCTTTTTTTTTCTTCTAGTCCCCTTTCCATTTTCTGTTTACTATTTTCTTGTTCTAATTTTTGAGTTTACTTTATATTTATTTATTTGTTTATTTTATTAAATTTTTATGCTACCTGTCTCACCTACAAGGTGACTTATCTTCCAGAATCTCAAAGCTTTGGAGTTTCGTTTCCACTAAGGAGGCAAATTGGGTTAATGCCTTTGTCTGGCAATTTTCTTGAGAGCAAAATATCTTCTTTTTTCCCCCTTTTCTTTCTTATATATTTGGGAAACTTAAAAAAATGGAATTGCTACATAATTATCTGTATACTATAATTGTCACTGCATGTTTTTTTTTAGTTCATCAGAAAAGTTTATTTCTAACTGTACATTTCCCCTGCTCTCTGCACCTGTGGTGATAGCTTATCTGGTAACCATAGTGATTCTCACATGTTCAGCTATGTTATGGCTTCAGACTGTTTTGTGCGCATGTCTAGAAAAAGTTTCTCACAGTTATTCTTTTATTTTCTTTCACTTTGCTGTTACGGTCTGTTATGTTAGGATGTAGTCAGCTAGCTCTCTTTATAAGATTATGCGTCGTGTTTTATTTCCTTCCTTCATGCACATCATGCATCCTCTGAAGCACGGTCCTTTGTCCTCTACTAAGGTGATTTATACCTTGACGATAATATTGAGTTTATGTTGCAGTCCTAGGATTGCCAGTATTTACGTTATGAGCAAAAAGATAAGAGTTCTGAATTTTTCACCTTCAGCAAGTGTTGTACTTAATTTGTGACATCTAATACTGCTTTATTGTTTTAAAGACAATTGATAACATGACTGCATTATCCATAGAGGAGCCATTAAATAACACACAGCATCAAACTTGCAAAGAAACGTCTCCAACAGCACCAGAAATAATTCCAAAGCAGTCTTACTGTTTGCATAAAAAGACAAAATCAGACCCAAATATTTGTACATGTGAGTTTTTATTATCTACATAAAATAAATCCCTAAATGTAATAGATATTGTTTTGGGAGTAAGTGTTGACTTTGTGGCCACATAACTGCTAACAGATGCCTGTCAATATATCTGTTCTTTCCTGAAAATGTAAAAAGATTAATTTTGGATTGGATGGCAAATATTATTTAATAATTTCCTTCTGAAATTGGAGCCTTGTTTCTGCTTCATAGAGTTAAAGTAACGAATGCAAGAATGTATTCTAATGCTATAAGATATAAATCTGTTTGAATTCATTGGGATGTTGTTCTAAGTGAAATATACCACAGTAATGTCGTATATCTTTACAGTATTTGTTAAATAACATGTATAACAAGTGGAACCCACAGCAGAATACTGCAGTGTTTCCCTCCCGCTAAAGCACTCAGCATTCCATAATAGTCTCCAGAAAAGGAAGGGAAGATTTAGAATGCTGCTTAGTGGAAAATAAAATAAAATAAATAAATCCTCCAACTCGCTAGAATTGAAACCCCTGTATATGTAAGCACACTGCAGACTATTCTACAAGAAAAAGCCAGGCTTGAGTAGTTGGATTCGTGCTTCATAATTAAAAGCCCATAACTAGAGCTTGCATGAACAGAAGCAATGGCATGATCAGTTCTGCGTTATCAGAACTGCCACTTTCAGGAACTTCCAGAATCAACTGCAGACTGGCTCCTTGTTTTTCTGAACTCCATCTAATCATTCATCTCAATATTGTTGCCTCCACGTTACCGATGCTGTGATTCCTGCTCTCCTTCAGTTCTGTTACCGGGTTTCAGTTTGACAATCCTTGGTTTGAAGAACTAACCATTCATCAATAATGGGCTTCTAGGGATACCGTTGTAAGATTCAGAATAGCCTTTGCCTTTTTTTATTATGCATTACATATTTAATTTTTTTTAGTATTTCTCCTTCCAATATAAAAGATTATTTGGTTTATTGCTGGCAGAATGCAGCATTTTCTCCATTTGTCCTATCAACTTTTCTTTCCTTTTGGAAGGCAAACCTTGTACAGTATTAACCTTGCTATTAGCAAGCTGAGGCGCTGCCATGTGCACTGCCTTCAAGCCGTGAATTACAAACAAGAAATTACAATAACCAGCTGGATTTGCAGACAAATGTGGCTTATGATAGCATGTGCACCAGTGGATTGCAGTTCAAAAAGCAATAGAAAAATAACTAACAATAATTTCCTCTAGGATCATTTTTTTAAGATGTAACAATTTCCATATACTTGATACATGCAAATAATATTATTACATTAGTTTTCACATTTTTTGGTTTTGTTTTTGGTTAGATTCTTATATATTTGAAGGAAAGGTGGAAAAGGATACTGGAAAAGACAAACTGCACAGGAGAGAAACGGTATCCTCTTACTTAATATAAAATTACTTTAAAGCCTGCTGCCTTTAATAGGGGAATAAAACATTTCTGTAACCATTACTGTAATAAATAAGCATTCTTAATTTTAATTGAGTTATATTATTGTTAAATGTTTTTCCAATATTTTTTATTTATTTTTTTATTTTTAATTCCATTTATATCCCGCCCTTCTCTGAAGACTCAGGGTGGCTTACAAGCTTAGCAGTAGCCTTCATTCTATGTATATGCCTGCTTATTAGGGCTTTCACACACACCCCAAGCGGCATTATTACAAAGTCAGCTTAATTGCCCCCAACAATCTGGGTCCTCATTTTACCTACCTCGGAAGGATGGAAGGCTGAGTCAACCTTGAGCCTGGTGGGATGCGAACCTGCACTAATTGCAGGCAGCTGGTGTTACTTAAGGAGGCATTAGCCCACTGCTCCACCAAGGCTCTGTATGATTTTTCAGAACCCCACATGGAAAAACCTCTCTCCACAGAACTGGTTCCTGGTGCCCAAAAGTTTGGGGACCTCTGCTATAACCCATGCAATTTAATATTCAGGATTCTTTTTTCTTTCTTTCTTTTTTTTTGCTGTATCATTAGAAGTCAATTAATACCACCCTGGAATTGGGCACAGTTGCGTATACAGAATAAAATAACGTTGATGTTGCATTATGTAAACAGATTATTGGCCACAGCACAATACAAATACGGCATCTATGACTCATTTCATTTTGCAATAATTAGATTTTTTTGATTACCAGGTTATTGTTTAATGTGGTTAATTATTTAAATGTATTTTACTTCCTAGTATCCTAAGGAGAAGATACGTTTTGAAGACAAAGTCACATACTCTGGCTTGACCGAAATACAGAAAAGAGTGAGGGTTTTTGAGCTTTATTTTTTCCAATACTTATATTTTGACTTTTGGAGGATTTTGCTCTTAGAAAATAGCCCAGTTCAAGCCTGAACAAAAATGAATGTTCCCGAGAATGCAGACCTGATGAAGGAGTGCTGCATCATTTTCTAGCTTTAGCAGCTCTTTAGTATCTCAAAATAAATATGGACTATTAAGATTGTGCTGCTCGGTTCACTGATATCATGTTACCTAAATCTGGCCAAAGAAATGCAAATTTCTAATATAATAATGGAATGGCCTTTTTCTCTTTTTTCCCCTAAAGCTACTCTGGTTCTGTCATTATGTTATGATTTACATCTTTCTCGTCTAATTTTCTCAAAGAAAATTTTACAAAAATGTTGCCCACGTTGATGGTATTTTAAAAGGGTTCACCCACGAGCGCTGCCATCTGCTGGTGACAAGTGTGTATTTTCTAACTACAGTATAACTGGTTTTGTTGCGTGGCTTATTTCTAATCATTATTAGAACTATTCTAGAAGGAATTTACCTTCTTGTCATAATGTTTCTATCTTGTAATTTTAATATCATTTACTTCTTTTTATTTTTGTAATTTATATAGCAACCATTTCCCCAGCTTATTTTCACATTCAATTTTTTTTTTTAGATTATTTTACTTCAGTTTGTCTCATTAAAATAAAGAACTGCCGACGTAAAAGTTTAATTTGTTGTGTAATAGTTTTCTGGGAATTTCCTTTAACTTATTTTTACAATGTTTCTTTTTGTAATAATGTTTCATTCAGTCTCCATCTAAAGAAACTAATTTTCTTTTTGTGCTCTTTTCTGATGTGGCTATAATAATTGATATTTTTATAGTCTTTTGTAAACAGTAGTGCTATCTGAATTGATGTCAAAATCCTGAATCTGACCTAGTTTGAATAAACAGAAAAAAATTATCTGTGTAATTTTCCTTACCCAAATTTGATACGGTTATATATTGTCTTTAAAAATAAGTATTATATGCCTATAAAGAGCACTGTTTCCTGTCTTTCAGTCATAAATGTACTTGTTTATAAGGGCAAATGTTTGGAAAATATAATTATTCAGTTATTTCTATAATTATATTATATGAAATGTTTAGAAACAAGAGCTCAAGAAACACAAGCCAAGGAAGCTAGGCAAAAGAGGAAAAGTTGGTCTCATGAAGAAGTGGTTGCCGAAATATAGAAAACCTTTTTCTGCAACAATGGTAATTACTGTTCTATAAATAAAAACAGTATTCTTTTTTGCTCTTCTAACTGACCAATTACTGATCACCCTTATTTGCTATCCTCTGATCTCCCCTTATTCCCCTTTTCCATCTCCTGCATTATTTGCCTACCATAAATTCTCTACAAAGTCTTTAAAAAGCTAATCAAGTGATTAAGTACATGCTGAAATACGTGCAGTGCATTTGGAGGCCACAAAGGATACTTCAGTAGTGCATGGAAGTTCGTTCACCAAACACATCAACTTTAAGGTATTTCTAAATAGGACTCAGCCAAACTGTGGATGGAATGCATTCCATGCTACTTGTTTATTTATAATTCACATTTTAATTTTACAACTCTCAGCTGTCCATTCTCAATTTAGATGTCTAGGAAAAGGACCTGCTATTATGTTGAAACAATACCTGCTCTATTTTAAGAGCTTGTCGATCAGAAGGTCGGCAGTTTGGCGGGTCGAATCCCGAGTGCCGCGTAGCAGAGTGAGTGCCTGTTACTCATCCCAGCTTCTGCCAACCTAGCAGTTCGAAAGCACGTAAAAATGCAAGTAGAAAAATAGGGACCACTATGGTGGGAAGGTAACAGTGTTCCGTGCGCCTTTGGTGTCTAGTCATGCTGGCCACATGACCACAGGGACGTCTTCGGACAAACGCTGGCTCTTTGGCTTTGAAACGGAGATGAGCACCGGCCCCTAGAGTTGGAAACGACTAGCACGCATGTGCGGGGGAACCTTTACCTTTACCTCTGTTCCTCAGCTCTTCCCACAACCACCATGAGACATTCAGGAAAATGCATGAGGAAATAAATAGGTTTTCAGTCCTTCCTTCCTTCCTTCCTTCCTTCCTTCCTTCCTTCCTTCCAGTAACTGAGAGGCTTAAAAAGAGGTATGAACATCAAAACAGAAAATAAAAAAAAATACATCAGTAAGAGCATTGCCACAGGGTCAAAGAAACACAATATTTTTACATATGGGAGATACTCTTAATTTAAAAGGGAAGATTGTTCTGCATAATGGACGTCACAAAGGAGAATCCCAGCTGACTGAAGCCCAGATAAATAAGTTATCAATAGGTCACAGCATTGTAAGTAAAGCATCCTTAACAGAACACAATAACCAGATATGCCTGGATGAGAAGAAGTTTCTGAACTACTTAAAGCTTCATACAGGTAGTCCTCAACTTACAACCGCAGTTTGTACAACACATTACAAAATCCAGCAATGAAGTTACCAAAGAAGGTAACACCTTCCATACCAGGCATAGCTGATAACAGCGACTATTACCAATAGCTATTAATTATTGCTAAAGTGACTGTGGGAGTAGAATCAAATTAGAAGAAATTATACTCCTGCACAAAATCTATAAAAGTTGTCTTATCACATGATTGCAGCTGATTCTAGATACTGAGACCTGACACCAGATAAACATAAACCAGATATTTCTGTCTTGGTTTGGGCTACTACTATAATCTCAGGTCTCCTGTTCCTATAAGGAAAATGGATGAGGGATTTACAACCAAACAACAATTTTCAAACTCCAGAGAACCCTTTTTTTAGAAACGACTGCATAATAGTTTCTTTGGTGGTAGATGACACCACACTACCACAATAATAAAGAATTAAACTATTTCTTAAAATTTATTACTAATTCTTCTATTTCACACTCCTATCCACACAGCAGCTTAATGCAAGGAGTATTCAGGAGATGGTGGGGAAGAAATAGCTATTTCACCTGTAGTGTCCATTTTGCCACATTTGTTAAAGAAATATAAACATCAATTTCTGTTCCCTCCAGGGTTCTGGAAGATCACGAGACATCAGCATACGGCCTCGATCAGCACACTCTGCAACTTATGTTGGTAAGATCAGGTATTCCGAAACTAAGTCAAATTTGTTTCTGTCCAGCTCAAGCCCAAAGATGATACAGTAAGATCCAATTGAGTCCAATCCTTTATTTTCTTACACCTACAGTGATGGATAGAATCTTGCTCAGGACTGTGCAGTCTCTTATTCCAGGCTGTTTTACATTGCCAAATCACACCCTCCCAGTGGTGGGATTCAAATATGTCAACAACCAGTTTTCTTTGTGGATACCACTTCCAGAAGTCCATTCTGGGTCTGGGCAACAAAAAAAAATAGCTACCGGTTCTGCTAAACTGGTGCAAACTGGCTGAATCCCACCACTGCACCCTCCCCTCCCTACTTTTCTAGGTCTACATTCCATCACAGTTTCATACAGAAAAGAGGAGACAAAAACAAAACTTTGCATAACATTTTTTTTCAAAATCAAAGTAATGTTAATTTTAACAGTTATTGAATTAAGAATATATTTGAGGGATATTAATTCTTTAATTCTAGGCATTTTAATTACAGTATAGTTTATGCATGATATCACAGTTTCTTAGTGATATGCTAAATAGTATAGAATTGTTTCCTTCATCTCATTATCTGACTCAGAAGTAAATTTGTACACTGGAACCAAAAGACTACCAAAAATAAGCAATATTTAGTAGCAACAAGCTCGGGTATTTCATGATCCAAGATAAACCTCTTAGGATAGGATAGGATAGGATAGGATAGGATAGGATAGGATAGGATAGGATGGGATGGGATGGGATGGGATGGGATGGGATGGGATGGGATGGGATGGGATGGGATGGGATGGGATGGGATGGGATGGGATGGGATGGGATGGGATGGGATGGGATGGGTAAGGTAAGGTAGGATAAGATAAGATAAGATAAGATAAGATAAGATAAGATAAGATAAGATAAGATAAGATAAGATAAGATAAGATAACTTTTATTGTCATTGGTGGATCACAATAGCTTCCGTTTAACCTAATTACAGTAAAGTTCAATTGATGGATCAAGAAAGCTGGCTGCCAATACATATAGTGTATGCTTACCCACATTTTACATTATCCATGGTGGAGCAACCAGAATACCAGTTCACTAGGATTTAGGAAATTGATTTATGGCAGTATCAAAAATGATTAAATTTAAAAAGCCATGCTCCTTAAAGATTCCCTAGCATAGTTTTGCCCTGAAGCCTATCCTTCATTGAGAGAAAGTTTAGTGGAAGATCTGTGAGTGCCACTGCTTGGCATAATACTAAATATCACTTTAAGCCCAAATGCCAAATGATAGATGTTGCTCCGGAAAAGCAAGCAGCGATCTTCTTATGGAAGGTGACAGAGAGCAATCCAAGCATGTTGCATCAGGATCCTGCTCTGAGAAAATCACTGATCTAATGGGAACTTTCTGCAAGACAAGAGGCTTTAAGTCTGTTAATTCCTCTGTACTGAAACACTATAAAATATTTTTGATAGGGAAAGAGGAGCAATAGTGGATTAATATTCAATGGGGCTGGGGATGGAGATGGAGGGAATGGAAGGGGTAGCAGTAGTTAAGCCACACAAGGGAGCAATCTCCAGGTTGGCCTCTCAGAGGAAAAAAAATTGCTTTCTTTGCAGTTACCTTAAATAGCCAGAATGTGGAGCACAAGCCACACAAACTGTTTTGGAAATATGGAGTTAGTTCTTAGATATTAGCTACAGTTATGTGAAATGGTCCTTTTCCTTCCAAACAAAAACATGACTGCCTGGACATTTTAGCTATATTTTCTTGCTGAGTGAGCCTCTAGTGAAACAATTCTACAAACATCCTCAGAGTGAATTAGATATACCATCTAAACTGTGAAGGCCTCTATGATTTTTAATAGATACTTCTTTGGAAGAAAGTCCTAATTCTCATGATGTAGGGTAGGCCACATCTAAAATTAGATTATCACCAGTTGTAGTACTAAGTAGTAGTTGCTTTAAAATCACCATCACCAAGCAGTTTATATAACATAATTGCCTAATCCAGTAGCACCCTTATACTGTAATTGGCTACTAAACCAAAATTAAGCCATAGGACTTTTCTGTTACGATTGCGCACTGAGACTCCACAGTCAGTATTCCTTTATCACTGTTGTAGAGATTCACATCCTAAGTATGGTAAGAATGTTAAATATATAAAAGAAATGAGAAACAAGGAAATATGATTCTGACTACGTATGGCTAAAAGCAGGAAGGAAGAACAATGCAACATTGATTTTGTGTAATTTAAAGCATTAATGTTACCTCTTTCCTACTGGGAGTTAAAGGCAGCTAAGAATACTAATTTTTCTAAAAAGTCATTACAATGAAAAGCAACATTAAAAATCAAAATGCAAAACTAATTGGTAGGAAATTGCTAAAAGAACTAAAGCATATTCTTGACTGATTATAGTAGCATGTTAAAGATTACTTGTTGAATAGCTTGCTATAAAGAAAGTCTTTAACTTCGTTTAGAAGATCCTGCATAAAATGGACATCCTAAAGGAGGTGTGTGCAGATTCTAATTGCTAGTACTTTCTCTAGTACTAGCTGAGATTTTCCTCAAGTTGGTGGATTTACTGTACCAAAAACTTCAGCATTCATTCTTAACAAGTAGGCACCCAGTAGGCCAATAGTATGATTAACTATCACACACACACACATTCAGTGACATTGTTTGTACTATTGTGATGTAATATAATGTGTCTCATATTTATGAAATATTAAAATCTTTTAAACCTCCAGTTTGTCAGAATCATCCACAGGTAAAGCAATTGAAATTCACTAAAATTGAAGACTTTATTTTTAAAAAAATTGAGGCTACATTTTTAGTAGATTGTCATTTTCTGAAAGTTGGTGATTTATTTAGCATTTTGTGAAGCCGCTCTTCAGAATATTCTAGATATTTTAGATATTTAATGTTCTAAATCATAGGGAGCTGTCCACAGCCATCAGCTGTGAAACTGATGGCATTCTCTGCGATTAACATAAAGTAGAATTTTTTAAACTGTGCTGCAGGCAGCCAATTTACTTGCCATCCTAATAATTAAGTATAACAGTTTTCAATCAACCAAATCAAAATTAGTTATACTATCGACTTGTGGCTTCTATAAGTAAAAGGCCAAGAAGTTATGAAGAATTTTATATTGCTATCCTTTATTCTAAATAATTCTAAATATAAAGTTACTTTACTCAGGTAAACTTTGATTACAAAATTTGTATATATATATATATATATATATATATATATATATATATATATAGTGAAGTCATTGGAAAATATAGGATTTCATTCTACCACAGGGTCACTTTATTATCTTCTAAAAAACACTCTACCAAATAAATATTGCTTAAGTGACCTCATTGCTTTGTTATCAACTCAAACTAGTCAGGAAATACAGACTGATGTGTTAAAACCTCTATGTGTGTATTTTGCACATTATAAGTTCAGTTCTTCAAGAAATGTGTTAATATGTCTGAATAATGTAGAAATGTCAACAGCAATGCTCATCTAGCTTTTAAAAACTTTTATTATGCGTTATCTTCTGCCAGCAGGACTAGCCTTCCTGCACTTTATAAAGATGTCAAATTGAACTTCTTTTTGAGAGATTTTTATTATTATTATTATTATTATTATTATTATTATTATTATTATTATTATTATTATTATTATTATTATTATTATTATTATTATTTTGCTTCGGTGTTGTTGTAGAAATATGACTTTGTAGTTGCCTACTTTCCATTATATATTCTGCTCTAGAAATATTTCTATAATTCAAAAGTCACAAATGTGAAGATAAATTAGCAGAAGAGGAATGTGAGTCTATACTGGTATTTTTCATTTTTATAGCCAGTATTGTCCTGCGGGGGAAAAAAACAGTAAGAAAAGCTTATGACAACTTAAAGGATGAGTGTAGTGGTATTGATTTGTAATCATGCTTATGTTGTTATTATCTAGGTTAACAGTAGTTTAAAAGTATTGACTTGCCTAGGATTAACCTTAATTATTAGTGTCAAGGCCAAACTACAGCCATAGTCTTTATTTTAGCTAACTCTAGACTTGAAGTAAGGCAGATTCTCTGAAATTAGGGGCTTCAGCTAGATTCTGAATGCAGATGACTAATGGCCTTGCTCTTTTGATCTATTTTGATCAGAAGACCAGGTTTCTAGTACTTGAGCAGTACTGATTGATCCTGAAACTTCCCCTGCCATTAATTGCAGGAATAGTGTTAAACCTCCCATTTTGACTTGCATTTAAAGAAAACTCTAGTCTAGAGCATAGACAAGAAGCATGCATACATAGTTCATATTAGCTCACTGGGCCTGTAATCTGAATTTTCTAGTTCAGGTATTGCACACCACAAGAGATGTCTCTTTTCATATTGGGTTACTAGGCATTCAATATTCATTGAGTGGAATATTAGATGACATCTTCTAGGTTTATTATGAAAGGACAAAAAATGAAGAATGTTACCATGGTGAAAGCATTTGGATTCTCACTGGATGTACCCATCTCTATACAATAAAAATAAGAGTGGTTGTGAGGCTACCAGTGCTGCGCAGCTAGATCCGATCTCTTGGGTGGATTTCTCACTGTTTGGGGACCCTAAATGAGCCCAAAACCACCCCAGAGAGGTGGCAAGGAAGGAGGGAAGCCCCGCCGATCCTGGGGAGACAGTGGTTGATCTGGACGTCTGGGGAAAACCGACAGAAGAAAGGCTAGTGTCATTCGTGAATTTAGCCCAAGCTACATGCAGCTGTAGCCAAAAAGTACCAAACTAAGCATGATTGTAAACAGCATGACTGAACTGGATAAGAATAATGATTTTCTCTCTTCTACCTGATTGATTTCCTGAGAGAAAAAAAGAAAAAAACCCAGAAGTAAAAATCCTCCAAAAGTGAGGAGGGTGTATGTCTTTGTTCCACCACCCTCTAAACAGAAGCGGCAAATTAAGTTTGGGGGGCAGAATTGAAAGATGGACCCGTGCTGACATCTAGTGGTGGGTGAAAATACTGCCCTAAATATATATAGCCCAGAAAGAAAAGCCTGTTGCTGTGACCTTCAGGGTGTTGATTACACAAAGATTAGCTGTAACAAAAGAAAACATTCTTGACTATCTACAAAGTGAGAACTACAAAACTTAGAAAAAAATTGACCTTCCTGGATTATAAATATTTTTTTTAAATTGCAACTTTAAAGTGATTGGCAGAGAAAGGACTTTTGGTCATTATGGAGCATCAGAGATCTTCAGAAAGAATATACCAAGAAAAAATAAATACTTACCAGGAGAAAATGTTTGTTCTGTTACAACAAATGCAAATGATATTAACTTCAAACCATGAGGAAATTAAAAATGAATTTGAAAATATAAATGAATGCATTCTCAATTTAACATCACAACAATCAAATGACCAGAAAAAAAAGAGAGAGAGATCGTGTAAAACAGTCAACTGAATATAAGCTAGTGGAGACTCAAGTGGAGAAGGACTTGCAAGAAACATTGAACATTGAAAAGACCACAAAGTCTTTTCAAGATTTAACAAAATGGATTGCTGAGTCGTTGGGAGTACTACAAGAAATGGGGAGACAAGGGATGATGAGAGAAATCTTCAGTGAATATGAAGAACCAAAATCTTTTTACAAAGACATGATGTTTGATTTGCCTACTATATCCACAACAACATTTTCAACATTATGGAAAGACTCTGATGCAACGGAATATATTGATTGGGAGACATGCTTGCTAAAAGAAGAGGGCTAAAGTGAAAATTGAGGAATTAGATGATGGGGTGTATCAGAGGGAATATTTAAAAATTAAACAGTTGTTTGAATATGGCTGAAGAAATTGAAAGTTTTATTTTAAGAGGGATGAACCCTCTAAGTAAGACAGTATCTTTTCTTTTTTCTTTTGTTTTTCAATATGAGAACTATAAAAATGCGTGGGATGTTTAACATAAAGGAAATGTTTTAGATATTTAAATGTAATTGATTTTAAGAAAATTCCAATGGATAACTAAAAATGGGAAAAATGTTTTGAATAGAGTTAAAAGATTAGATGATTGGATTTATTAAATGGAACATTTAAAGATTAAGCATAGTTTTAATTATGGGTAAAAAGAACAGAAAGAATTTGGAAATAAGTGTATACTAGTTCAAGAGGGATATGTATTTTAAGTAGTATTATTTTCTTTTTTCTTTTTTCTTTTTCTCTCTCTCTCGCATCTTTTCTTGTTTATATCTTCCTTTTGTATCTTTTTCTTACTTACCTTTTAAGATATGAAAATAGATTTAAATACTTCAAGGTAATTAATGCTGGAAAAATTTTAACCAGTAGTGCTGTGGAACATCCAGGTGCTCTTTTGCAAACTTCAAACGTGGACCGATGAAACCAAAATTGAGTTGTTTGGGAAAAACACACAACACTATGTGTGGAGAAAAAAAAGGCACAGCACGCCAACATCAAAACCTCATCCCCACTGTAAAACATGGCGGAGGGAGCATCATGATTTGGGGCTGCTTTGCTGCCTCAGGGCCTAGATGGATTGTTGTCATTGATGGGAAAATGAATTCCAGAGTTTATCAGGACATTTTGCAGGAAAACATACGACCATCTGTCCACCAACTGAAGCTCCACAGAGGATGGGTGATGCAACAGGACAATGACCCAAAGCATACAAGTAATTCAACCAAACAATGGCTTCAACAGAACAGAATACGCCTTCTGGAGTGGCCCAGTCAGAGTCCTGACCTCAACCCGATTGAAATGCTGTGGCATGACCTTAAGAGAGCGATTCACACCAGACATTCCAAGAATATTGCTACACTGAAACAGTTTTGTGCAGAGGAGTGGTCCAAAATTACTCCAGATCATTGTGCAGGTCTGATCTGCAACTACATGAAACGTTTGGTTGACGTTATTGCTGCCAAAGGAGGGTCAACCAGTTATTAAGTCCAAAGGTTCACATACTTTTCCACCTTGCACTGTGAATGTTTCCATCTTATGTTCAATTAAAACATGACAACAGCTAATGTTTTTGTAGTATTATTTTAAGCAGACTGTGTTTTTCTATTGTTGTGACTTAATGACGTTTAGAGCGCATTTTATGGCCAATTCATGCAAAAAACCACGTAATCCCAAAGGGTTCACATACTTTTTCTTGCAACTGTAGAAAGTTCGGAACAGAAACAGATAACTCCCACCTCCCCCCCCCAAAAAATACTATATATAAGACAAGAGAATCTGGATATATATTTTGTCCAGAAAACAAAATTTTCCATCTGAAACAAGGAAACATAGGCAAAGGTGGAATGGAAGATGATACTGTTCATTTCTGCCTTCCAACAGAAACAGTTTGTGCCACACTTATGATGGCACAACTTGACACCGCAGGGTTTGCACTTAACCAGAGGAAACTTCAGATGCATAATAAATAAATGCCTAAGCAGAATATTCAGATAGCCTGGAATTTCAATTAAGGATTAACAAATATAAATAAGAGTACATTCTGCTTGTTTGTTTTTTGTATTAGGACAAAAAGTGTTCCCTGCCCTTGGACCTCAGGTAGGACATATTTAGTATGAATGTAACATTTAAAGGAAATTTATGCTATATTCAATATTTGTGTTGGATGTTATACTTTGAAACATTGGGCCATCTGGGAGATATTGGTTGGATCTTGGTGTTCTTTGAGCAAGTTTTCTTCTTACAATTAGTAATCTAGATAAAACTATTAATACTTCAACAGAAGAGAGAAGAGTGACTGGCTTTTATGTTTGACAGTTTGTCCTGCCTGCCCTGATCAGAAATATAGTTTGTACAGTCTGTGTCAACGCTACAACGAACCTGGCCGCAGTCAGAACCTTGACAGTCTGTTTCTCATTGGCCTAGCTTGGTTCATTGTTTTGTTTCATCTTAGATTGTTCTTCACTTAAGCATTCTTGCTGCACTGGTAGTAAATTATTCCCGTAGTGATTCCTAAAATAGAGAATTCATTCTCTAAAAATTGTTGGAAATGTAATAATCAAATCAGACCATTTTTTTCTTCTTCACGAATAGCAATATTTTAAAGCCCAACAGTTTTAGAAAATGATTTATAAAAGAATGAAACACATTTTAAATGTTGAATACTACGTATTCTATAAAGTATACCAAGCTGGCTTTGTATAGATTGACAGCTGCTAAGGTACTTTGTGCTTTTCTCTGATAATTTTATTGTGGAAATGCTCACCAATGTCAAAAATAACCTTGTGTTTGAAAAATAAATTGGATAAAGCATTCAGTGTGACTTGGAAACTAGTCCTGAATTATAATTCCACCTGTGGGTTTGTACTGCATCCAAATTTTGGTTTTCTTCTTTCCTAAGCTTTTACATTTCTTTATTATTTGTGAAGTATAGATTTTTGATTAGGCAAAAATCATTACAATCTTTCATTTTGCTTATAATTTAGACTATATGATTACTGCATATTATCTTGATTACTCTGAAATTTTAAATGGACATTCTGTATAATATTTCAGTATATAGAATAAAACCAGTGTTGCTCTGACATTTTTATTTGATCTTTCTAGATCTCTTTCCTAATTATTTTTTTGCTTTTCTTGTTTTTCTGTTTGTTCTTGATTATGTGTTTAAATATTTAATAACATCTTTAAGAGGTAAATAATGAAATCTCTTGAGAAAATAGCTCATATATCTGTATTTTCATATTCCAAACCTTAACATAGTAGTCATTTAGCATTTCTCTCTGCTTCAGGCATTATCACCTACTGAAAAAAGGTATGTATTATGAAAAGAAAATATTGACAAATAATGTAAATAAATGAAATAATAGTTGATCAATGCTCTACTTCCTCAAACTTCCCCGTATCTGAAAAAGACTTTGGGGACTTATTTATTGGAAGTCTCATATTTGTGTTTACTCAGATTGAAAAGTGAATTAAAAGAATTGGCATGACAAGAATTAAGGAAAGCACTAGTAGTTTGTTCATTAATTAATAAAAAAATGTTAAATAAATACATGTTGAATGAATGGGTTAATGAATTCATTTATTTAACATTTTCTATGGCCACTCATCTTAACCAATATAACTTGGGGTCACAAGCAAAGACATAAAAACACAAAGAGCAATCAGAAGCCAAATTTAAAAGTTACTTGAGATATCCTAAAAAAAATTCTGTAGCACATAAAAGCACACACATACCAGGCTCCACTACCATCCTGTTTCCACAAACGGGAAGAGATAGATCTTCATGGCCTTCCAGAAGACCAGCAGGTTAGGGCCATCCAAATCTTAGGGGGAAAATTATTTCACAAGGCAAATGCCATAAGAGAGAAGGGGTCTTGGGTCCTGCCAGATGACTTTGCTTCCTAGAAAGGAACCTGAGCACGCTGTTAGAGTCTAGTAGAATAGACAGAAATATTCAGATACAGACTTGCAAGTAACCTGGTTCCATGCCATGTAGGGCTTTAAGTGACAACCAGCATCTTGAATTGCACCCAGAAGGCTACTGGAAATCAATGCAGCTCTCATAGAGGTTATATTACCTGGGTACACTATGGTATGCCAAAACTTCATGTTCTGCCACATTGTGTGTTAAATAGCGGGTTCTTTGGCACAGGAATGAAGACGCAAAGCTGAGTACAAGGTAACTCATAGTTTATTTTGTGCAGAAACTGTACTAGGGAAAAGGCTGCAGCTAGTCGCAATATATAGTCTAGCCCCTAGGCGGCAGCCAATAGGTTTGAATCAACCATTGCCGCCTGGAGATAGCCAATTGCAGCACAGGAGACTGGTAGTCTGGGTTGCTGGAGAGCTGTTAGCTGCTCCAGGAAACCACATGGTATTCTTTAAGAGCCCAGTACATAACACCCCTCCCCTCTTAGACCAAACCATAATAACACCAATTAGTCTCAACAATTGTCAAGACTGATTATCCAAACACATTAAAATAAAAGTGGTAATAATAATAAAAGTAAAAAAAAACAATGTAGGTAACAATGTTATTAAACGACGTCTCAATGAATAGGCTTCAAAAATGGCACTATTAGACAGTTACATCATAGCATTAGTTTCTGTAGTGTAGTGGCAACAGGAATTACAACAATATATAGCTCTTTATTTTACAACATAATCTGCAAGATATGAAGGAGGCTTGTGTGCCCTAGAGGAACATCTTGGAGTTCCCATCACTTTGTGCTCTACCAGCTTACCCAGTGTGCTGGGTAGACTTGTGTCTCTTCGTGCTCCTGAGTCAAGGGGATTTGATGCACTCTGGCTGGCCTCTCCAGTTTGGCCCACCCCAGAGTCAGACTGTTCGGCAGAGTAGGCATAGCAGTTGCTGAAGTTCAGTTGGCTTTCTCCTTCAGGAGACCCATGTTGCACTCCAGGGCTCCCCAGTTCTCCCTCCGGTTCTGCCTCAGTTAAGAAGGAAAAGTCCTGATAGTCCATGTGAGGACTGGCTTGGCTGCAAGTTTGAGGACCTTGGGAGGGACTTATGAAGCAGTCCTCACTTAATGGCCATTCTGGAAACCATTTCCTGAGGTGATCAATGTGTCGTCTAACAACTCGTCCTCCCTCCAACCCCACTTCATAAGATAGGGGTCCGGATGCCTTGGTAATTTGACCAGGAACCCACAGATTCCCATGACCATAATTCCTGGCCCAAACCCAATCGCCCCCTCGCAGCCCCCTCGGGGGTTTTGGTCGAGAGGCTTCTGCTGCCACTCTATCTGGATGCAACCTGTCCAGTTTAGTAATCAAATGCCTCCCCCAACGTAGTTCTGCAGGACTTTTGCCTGTAGCAGTGCAGGGCGTAGAATGCTAGCAAAGTAAAAAATCTGCCAATCTGTGATGCCAGTCACCTGTTACAATGCGCTTGAGTGCTTCCTTCATTGTCCTCACCATGTGTTCAGCTTGACCATTAGAAGATGGATGAAAGGGCGCAGACGTTGCATGTCTGATGAGATTAGCTCTAAGGAAGGCCTGAAATTCAGCAGCACTGAATTGGGCCCCATTGTCTGAAACTAAGACATTTGGCAACCCATGTGTGGCAAAGAGTTTTCTCAGCACCTGGATGGTCCTAGCAGTCGTCATGTTAGGAACTGGAATTACTTCCAGCCATTTGGAATGGCTATCCACTACTATAAGGAAGAGCTGTCCCTGAAAGGGCCCAGCGTAGTCTATGTGAACTCTAGACCAGGGAGTGTGCATTTCCTCCCACCTGTGAACTGGAGCCTGTGGCATTTCAGGCCTAGATTTCTAGCATGTATAACAACCATGGACTTGAGCCTCAATGGCCTTATCAAGGCCAGGTTCACCAGAGGTAGCTTCTAGCTAAAGCTTTCATTCTGACAATGCCAGGATGGCCTTCATGTAATGATTGTAAAACCCTGTCTCTTAGGGAAGTAGGAATTATGACTCTGTTTCCCCATAAAATGCACCCTTTATGGGCAGATAACTCATGCCTCCTGACAAAATAGCTCTGAAATTCTGAGCCTGGATTTTTATCCAACCAACCCATATATACCCATGACAACACTCTACTAAGTATTTTATCTGTGGCAGTTTCAGCAGCAATGTCCCCAGCATGGAGGGGAAATTCAGTTATGTATGGATAATATTCTAGCAGCTGGAGCCGGATCTGGATCCATTAGTGGCAGTGGTAGTCTGCTGAGGCCATCAGCATGGCCCATTTCCTTGCCCAGTTTGTGAATTAATTTAAAATTGTATGCAGATAGGAAAATAGACCATCTCAGCATTCTTGGAGATAGTATGTGGGGGGTTTGTTTGTCTGTTGTGAAAAGTCCCAACAGAGGTTTGTGGTCAGTGTATACTGTGAAATCCCTGCCATACAAATAGTCATGGAATTTTTTTATTCCAGCAACGATGGATAGCCAATTGCAGCACAGGAGACTTGTAGTCTGGGTTGCTGGAGA
The DNA here is from genome assembly GCF_947247035.1 of Vipera ursinii. Taxonomy (NCBI): domain Eukaryota; kingdom Metazoa; phylum Chordata; class Lepidosauria; order Squamata; family Viperidae; genus Vipera; species Vipera ursinii. The sequence goes on along the minus strand of NC_139513.1, from coordinate 51,725,124 downwards.
GCCATTAGCTGCTCCAGCAACCCACGTGGTATTCTTTAAGAGCCCAGTACATAACATTGTGGATTAGCTGAAGCTACTGAATGTGCTTCAATGTAGCCCTAAATAAATGACATTGCAGTAGTCTTGCATGTACAGGACTAAGGTATGAGTAACTAAGCAGTCCTTTCCAGTCTAAGAACCGGCACAACTGGTGCATATTGATTTATACAAAAGACTCCCCTGGCCATGGCTGCTACCTACTGTTCAAGAGCCATGGGTCTCGGAGGACCTTCAAGTTACCTTAGCCATAGTTAATGATGGGAGGTGTCTGGATACCAGAGGAGGGGGGCTTAAACTCATAATCTTTCAGTCTTGTTAGGGTTCAGTCAAGTCTACCCAGGATCACATAATCTTAAGGTATGAGGAAAGGCTATCACACTGTCAAGGTGCAGATGTAACTTGTTATCATCAACATATTGATTATACTTAACCTGATGCTTCCAGATTACTTTTAATAGGAGTAGAGTACAGAGCAGTAGCCAAGGGCTAGGCCTGCCCCCCCCCACACACACACCAAGTTGTATATTGTCAATCTTATTGAATTTCCATTGATTATGATGTCAAATTAACAAAGTTATGCAGGTTTGATTTGCAGGGGTGTCAAACTACTGCCCACGGGCCGGACACGTCATCCGGAAGCTGTACCCACCCCTTTGCCAGCAATGACAAAACCATCCCGATACATTGCGTTATGTCACATGCCATTGCGAGTTTGATATGTCTGATTTAGAGCTTAAATAAAATTTCTCTGTAATTCATACTGGGCAAAAAGTTTCTAGGTCCCCTTAGAAAGGAGAAACTGGCTTTCATTTCTATTGTTCTAGCCAAACTCATTGTTGGTTCTTGGTTTTCCTCTGTCAAGTGTCTCAGTGCACTGGCTCTGGGTCTGCCTTTTTTTTATTATTTTTTGCGGTGGCCTCTGAAATGATTTTGTCACATATGTTGCTTTTGAGTTTATAGTTATTCCACCACAAATGCAATTTTCTTGTATTTTATACTATATTAAAGCTATTGTATTGGCCTGAGAACTTATTAGTGGCAGATATTTCTTGGCACTTGTGACATACTCTTCGGAAAGCTTTGAAAAACATACACATACTTTGCAGTTGATATTATCAATATTATGATAATACTGAATTACTTGTAGACCAATGAAATCATGCTGTTGAATACACTTAAAGTATTTAAGTTTAAAATGTAATTAGGAAAATATTTTTTTTCTAAAAAAAAAGTTATAACTGGAAAATCATGTTGAAGAAAAAAGCTCCTTATATAGTTTATTAGTCCATTTTGCCAATTGCATATTTGTTTTTTGATCTCCCTCACCTGACTAGGGTCCTACTAGTTCAAAATTATGTATTTTTTTTCTTTATAGGCCATCTTCAAGAAAGAAAACAGAACAACAGTGCAATGAAGGCTATCAATTCTCTAAGGAAAAAGATATAAGGTACCCTTATTATAAAACATATGAAGTACCATTAATAACAATTACTGTTATTAATAATTTGATTTTTTCTTCTAGGATATGTTCAGTATGATTTACACATTGAAACATAGAGCACATTAAAGAATGAATTTACAACCCAATAATAACTAGTCAAGCTAATAATAACTATAAATATAAGCTGCAAATGTCATATCAAATGTTTTCCTGACTTGACGTGTGTCAAATAATTGTACAAATTGTACAAAGCCACCTACCCCAAGAGCTCCTGTTAAACCAGAGCTTAGTTAAAGCAAAGCTTTTCAAGGTAGCAAGGTCATACAGGACTTGTTGCGAGCCTGGAGTATTATAGCAGTTAAAACTAATATTATTATTATGGGAGAACTTAATATTGTGTATCCTCAACTTTTTACTGGGTTTTTGTGGTTTAGATGAGGAATGTGTGTATGCACAGCTTCAAGACGTCATATGTCCTTTACCGCAGTGTAGCAGTAATGAGTTATGTAGTTTTGTGGGGAAGAGAATGGCTATTGACAGTCATGATCTCCAAAATGTATACTCATTTATTTATTTATGAGCGCCAGACCTTTGTGGGTGTGCCAGACCTTTGGAACCGTTTACCGATTGAGCTCCAGATGGCTCCTGACCTTCGCTCCTTCCGCCGTGACCTAAAAACTTATTTATTTGAATTAGCTGGCCTGGTCTGATGGGTTTGGGAATTTTAATATTAATTTTAATTAATTTTACTGTAATTGGGCTTAATATTTAATTCTATCTTAACTTTTGTACACTGTATTTTTATTGTATCTCCTGCCCTGTACACCGCCCTGAATCCTTTGGGAGAAGGGCAGTATAGAAATTAAATTATTATTATTATTATTATTATTATTATTATTATTATTATTATTATTATTATTATTATTATTATTATTATTATTATTAGACTTATATACCGCCCTTCTCCCGTAGGACTCAGGGCGGTTCACGAGTTTTTTTTAAAAAACAATACACAAGTTACAAAAATTAAAAACAATTAAAATAATTACACTAACCTTGCACTAAAAACCCCAATTACAATTAAAATACAATTAAAACCCCAGTTAATACCCTCAGTCCAGGCCAGAAAGCTCAAAGAGCCAGGTCTTCAGGTCCCGGCGGAATGAGCAGAGGTCAGGGGCAGTCCTAAGCTCTACAGGTAGCTGGTTCCAAAGGGCCGGCGCACCCACAGAGAAGGCCCTCCCCCTGGGTATTGTCCGCCGGCAATCTTTTACTGGCGGTACCCTGACAAGACCCTCCCTGTGGGAGCACACAGGACGAAGGGAGCTTGATGCCGGCAGCAGGTGTTCCCTCAGATATCCCGGACCCAAGCCATTTAGGGCTTTATAGGTCATCACCAGCACCTTGAATCATTACAGTACCCTTGTTACTGAAAGTATATTTCAAGGCCTTTTTGTTAAATGGAAGTGAAAGTAAAGTTTAAAAAAAGATCTACTTCCTAATATTGATTACTAAAAGATTTGCATTTAGTAGCAAAGTTCATAATAAATCTTTGTAGGATCAGAAATCATAAATGAATGACAGTCTAGAAGCATATCGTTAAAATTCAGAGCTATTTATATCTTGCCTTTTGTTTAGAGTGGTGTTCTTGAGGAAGGAAAATGAACGAATTCAGCAAGTGGAGGAACAGAGTTTGACGCAAGAACCTGAAAAAAGGTTGTCTTCTCACAGACGCTGTTTCACACCTAACAACTCTCAGCAATGTAAGGTTGATTATTTAATTAGCATAACAGGACTACTGTAAAGGGTTAGACGGAATAGAAAAACAAACATTCTGGGAAAAAGATGAGAAGGCAAACCTTTTCCACTCCTTTGCCAAGTGAATTGCATCATGTGTTTAGCTCACCAGAATTGAGCTCAAGTTAAAAGATAATTTATGTTTAAATGCAAAATTGCACCAAAAGAAATGGCTCCTCTCTTTTTTCTAATGTTGACTTAGTATCATTATTTTTTTAGTAAAACTGTTTATAATGATCAGTATGAGTTTAAGGCATAATCAACAGAAAGTGGAAAGTGAAATTATGAATTAGGTTTTTAATAGCCTTAAAAGAGAGGTGAGGCCAAAAGATGAACAACACCGCAAAATTTGAATTAAAAGGGCCGGAATATTTTTTCCAAAGTTCAACTCTCAGTTTTTCTTGTTGCTTAATGATAGGCCACATAAAGACAATCAAAATTAGAAGTTATGACCCGTTAAGTGTCAGTGTGCTCTTAACCTTAATTTATTTGCGGATGACTTCTGTTCTAAATGACAACTAGGCTGAGCCTATGGTTTACATGAGGCATGCAATTCAAAATGTTTCTTCCATTCTATGTAATTACTGGCCACTTAAAGCCCAGTATACACCCTTTCCATACCAGCAGAGCAGATGACATCAGTGGAATATACTTTCCAACTAAAATAGATACTTCTTCCCTGGTATAATTTTAGTTACGCCACAATATACCATAAAAGAGCTGCCGATGTTATTTCAGTGATAACATTTAGATTTTTAAATATATGTATAATTTGAACCTCTGACTCCCTAAATAGACTTCCTACGTTAATTGAGTAACAAATTTACAAGTTTAGGCTACAAATTAATATATTTAAACACGAGCAAAATAGTAGATAGCCTACCTTTAACATATGCCTTTATAATTTGTCCGAGAAATCCAATTAACTAATGTTTCCAACATGAAGGTGATTGTATGCCAGTCGGAATATTTTGCAACTGGTATATTTCTTACAGGAAGACAAGCTAATTCTTGTCCAAGATTTCAGGTTCTGCACTATTATGTATTATTTAAACGTGGTGTTTTCAGGCAACAAATGCCTAGCCATAGAACATTCTGTTGCACGCCACCTAGTTTAGACGAAATGCTAGAAAAATATATACTGTTTCATCATGAAGTTCTTTTGTCTGTCATCTTTAAACTGGGTCAAAAAAAATCTCTATTGACAGGATAGTTTTGTCAATAGGCGTATGTTATGGCTGTGTTATGTTTGAGGTCAATTCATCTAGCACAGATGAGACCTATTATAGCATGGCTTCTTATGATCTGTCAAATATAGTAGGTCCAAAACTGCATAATTCACCAGCTTGCCTCTTTTAAGATTGATTGAATTAATGCATGTTAACATAGTCTGTTAGCTTTCTACTTTTCTATAAAAATAGATATCCATGATGTAGATATTAAAACTTATAAACCTCTGGATAATTTTCACTTGGGATATGGAATCAATCCCACATTGATCATAATTGGTCTTGCTTGATCTTTCACCATCTTCAATAATATTAATCATGGTTTTGTTCTAGACTCGCTGTAAGCATTGAGAGTAGGAAGCATTGTTTTTCAGTGCGTTCCCCCCATCTTGAATGTGTGATTTCAGTTGGTAGTGATGGGGAAAAAGAAGTTCAAGGATCATGGTCCTCTATTGTGGGGTTCTACAACATTGGACAGTTTCTCTCTTCCTTATTTAACAGGAACATGAAGCCACAGAAGGAAGTCGATCAATTGCTACACAGGCAGATATCATCAGTATACAGTATAGGATAATCAGTTCCATGTCTCAATTGCGGGCCAAACAGGAGATGTGTGGTTAGGATGCTTTCTTGTTGACTGGGACACTTAGGGTCTAAGATAGGGATGACTACCTTTAGGTTCAATGCTAGTAAGATAGAATGGCTGTGAATGCAAAAGCCAGTTTGGTCTAGTGCAGGGATCTCCAAACTTGGCAACTTTAAGACCTGTGGACTTCAACTCCCAGAATTCCTCAGCCAGGCAGGAATTCTGGGAGTTGAAGTCCACAAGTCTTAAAGTTGCCAAGTTGAAGACCCCTGGTCTAGTAGTTATGGCAGCAGGCATGAAGCTGGGTGACTCAGTCTATTAGCCCAACTTACCTCACAATGTTGTTGTTGTGGGGAAAATAGGAGGAGAAAGGAGTATTGAGCATATTTGCCACATTGACATATTTATAAACATAATAAAGGTGAAATAAAAAAAATATTTTTAATGATTCCACAGAAATGTCATCTTTAATTCGCTATGCTATGGTGACTGGAATAAATAGTAAATGCATTTATTCATTTTCATCCACATTTTGCACAAATCAATGAAACTTTTTTTCCAGTGTCAAATGTACAAAATCAGCAATTTATTAAATCAATTAATCAATAAAAAGAAGAATTAATAAAAGCAGTATACTATTAAGAATCACTTATACAAATAAAAAATGCTGAGTATGTTTGTACCTGATAGCAAAATGATTGTTCAAAGTTAAGTATATCTTCTCACAGGAGAATATGCCCTAACAAGGTTATCATTATCAAAGTAGGTAAATAGAAGCATTGTCTTATCTTAAATTCTTACCTTACTCTTCCTTATCATTTAGTGGGAACAATTCCCACTGAAATCAGGCTTGGTTTTTAGTAGGTAAGCATAAGACTATTTTGTTGTATCAATGCATATAGCTTGATATCAGAAATTATGCTTTACAATGTCTGCAAATACATAGAAAACAACCTTATAACTGAGGGAAACCATCACTTAGAAAGTTTATTGACCATAAGGTCAATTTTAAACCAAGAATGTAAATTTAATAAATTAAATATAACATTCCTAAATATTTATATCTCTTTCTCTTTATTCCTGGTTGCCTAGATCAAAGTTTAGAATATTCCAACATTGCATCTGAATCATTTTTTGCTATGATGAAGCCTTTCAAACAATATCAAAGACGCCCATATACTGTGATGGAAGAAAGTACCATTAACCTTCCTAGGGACTTTCCTTACAGGTAAATCAATAAATTATTTTAAAAATGTCAATTTGTTTATTAAATGAATTTCTTTCAGTATACCGTAGTTTAAAAAAATCTTGCTCTTGTTCACATCAAGATTTCATCCACCTGAAAGTAAAGTAAATGCAGTTATTCCATGTGCAGTGCAGCACTCAACGTTTAAATTTTATTTTGCCTTTTCAACCTTCTTCTTGGGTAGATTTGTCTTTGAGTAAATTTCCAGGATTTGAGGGGATTTTTATCCTACTTTAACATCTGCAGGGGATACTGTATCATTTCCTGTCCAGTTAGATAACATAGAAATCCTTCTAGAATTCACCAAGAAAAATAATGAAAGAGAAAAGGGGTGGTTCTGTTTGAAAAGGAATTCTTTTAACAAACTTCTCTTATAATGAAACTAAGTTTGGGGTGGGGTGGGGGGCTTTTTCTTTATAAATAATTGTGCTCTGTATTATTCAGTTAATAGCTTCTTGTATCCCTGGCTCTAATAAACATGAGAAGCACACTTCTATCATATTTTTATTATTGATTTCCATTTATGCTGCTATTTTCTGTAGCACTGCATTGCTGAAATGCTTATTTAATTGTTTTGAAATATTTTTCTTTTGGGAAGCCGGAAAAGAAACAAGAACCATCCTCACTGTGTGCAATTTTGTGAAGTTTTAAGTTTCTTAAACAGTTCTGAAGCCTGTCAAATCGGTTATTCTATTATATGTATATTAACCCAGGTTTGAAGAAACAGATTACAACAGACATACTTCCCATCACAGGCAGACACATTCTCTGTGGTAATATGAGTGTTCCTAAGAGCAGGAATCTCTCCTGAGACTTAGCAAAGCAGGCTTTATAATTCTAACTCAAAGGACATTTTTAACAAGGAAAAACATTATAAAGATAGACAAAGCTCAGCACTTAGTTAACTGCATCTTAGCATGTAAAGAATCCCAAGGTATGTGCTCTGTGTGCAGGGCTTTTTTTCTCATTGAACGCTCAGAACGGAGTTCCGGCACCTTTTTTGGATGGAACCTTGTAGGGTAGGCAAGGCGGGTTGTATAACATGTGTGAGTTCCGGCACCTTTTTCTTTTACAAAAAAAGCACTGTCTGTGTGTATGTGTGTGTGTCTGAGAAGAAAACTAAAAGGAAATGATCTGAAATTAGCACAAAGTAGGCAGAGAGATGAAGAGGGACACAGAATAAATCTCTATAGATATCCAATTGCACTTTGTGCTCAGTAGCTTACAAGGTGCCAGAGGATCAGGATTCACACTTCCAACATGCTCATTTTAATCAAGTTTTGGGGTTATGAAAAAGGTGGAAGAGTTTTGTAAATACATAACTGTAAAGGGAAGGTGATGGGTATCTGGCTCTGTAATAAACTAGTAACAAAGAATGGCAACTAGTAAGCCTTCTTTGGAATATCTGGAAATATCCTACAAAAGAAAAAAATCATGTCTGTTTGGACATACAGTATGTCCCTATGGAAGTGGACATAGGAATGCAAAATATTCTGACACTAGATTAGTGTCAGAATATTCTGACATTGTATTAAATTGGCATGAATTTTTTTGTCCTTAATTAATATATATTTAATTCAGTGTAATTTGTTATATTCATAGGCTGGCCTGGGGGACACCAACCACTCAAGATCTGAGCATAAAACTTTATCATCCCAAGATGAAATTCAGAAAGGAACATGGAACAAGCAAAGTGGTTCAAGAAAGAATTTTGCAACCAACCAGATCAATTCCAGACAAAGGGTATATTTCGTAGATAACAATCACTATCATACCAACACTTCTTTGTTAGCAATGGAGTTAATTGTGTCAGCATTATATTAGCAATGGAGTTAATTGTTTCAGAATTTTCATGTGGAGACAAAAGAGAATATTTTTTCCAGTGTGGTCTTTCAATGCATTTTCAAGGTTTCATAGATTTTTAAGTAAAAGGGAAAATATTTACAGAACAGTCCAGTTTTAGAAATTAGGGACGCGGTGGCTCAGTGTGTTAGGATGCTGAGCTTGTCGATCAGAAGGTTGGCAGTTTGGCAGGTCGAATCCTGAGTGCCGCATAACAGAGTGAGCGCCTGTTACTCGTCCCAGCTTCTGCCAACCTAGCAGTTCAAAAACACTTAAAAATGCAAGTAGAAAAATAGGGACCACTAAGGTGGGAAGGTAACAGCGTTCCGTGCGCCTTTGGCGTCTAGTCATGCCGGCCACATGACCACGGAGACGTCCTCAGACAAGCGCTGGCTCTTTGGCTTTGAAACAGAAATGAACACCGGCCCCTAGAGTTGGAAACGACTAGCACGCATGTGCTGGGGAATCTTTACCTTTATCAGTTTTAGAAGAATGCTATTTTATTGCTACTAAAACCTAAACATTTTTAAGCTGAACTGAGCAGATAGATATTATCCATTTTTATAACATTTTCCCACAATAATCAGGTTGGTTTTTTTTATACAGTCAATAGGGTAGAGTTGATAATGTAGACTTCTTGCCTTGATAAAAATGCCAAACCTGATGCTAGTTTCACATTGCTAGCAAATAATAGGATCTAGAGATATTTGAGCAATCTTTTGATTTCACAGATGCATCAATGGCTCCAGAATAAAAAATAAAAAATGAAACGTCATAGATTTTATCCTTACTATTGCATAATATGCAAGGTTTATCTCTAGTATAATGTGATATTTCCATGGATGTGCAGAATTTTCAAAGCTGCTATCGCTAATGTAATAAAGACATTCAAACATTTAAAAACAACTCTATATCCACTAGGTTAACAGATTTACTATTTCCTCTATTGGAAAATTGAGCATGGCAATAGTAAAAATATGAAAATCAATAGAACAGGGGGAAAAAGCATTGAACTGGAATTGAACTTCTGTCCTTTTAAAAAAGAGAGGATGCCAAAATACTGATTCTTAAAGAAAATAAAGACTATGCTTTATGGTCCCTGGGTGGCCTGAAATCAAAATACAAAGTCAGCTTGTAGGGTTTGTTCCTGAAGAACAGACTGTCAGCAGTAAAACAAGGCATTTCAAAGGTCCCTGGTTTTTACTTTTACTTTTGTAATGCTAATTGAGCATAAATCAAGATGAAATTATGTGTGACACATGAGAAAGAATTTATCTAAGGAACTAAAGAAGCACGAGTTCTGTTGTCTTTTGTTGTCTTACACTTACACAAAGGCCCATCTCAAAACTTCCAACTGGTGAAGAAGTAACCCAAAAAGTTTGATTTTTTTTTACATCCAGCTACTCTACCGTTCTGTTTCCTTGAGTGTAGCAAAAAGTGGTTATACTGTCTTGTAAAACTTGAAACACTTGATCATCCTCTTGATGTTTGTAATTTTACTTCAATCAGGAACTGTTTACTTTGTAAACTTTTGAAGTTCTAGTGATGGCAAACCTTTCAGAGATCGAGTGCCCAAACTGCAACCCAAAACCCACTTATGTATCGTCGGGTGCCAGGTGGGCGTGGCTGATTGGGTGGGCGTGGCCCATTGGATAGGCGTGGCCCATTGGGTAGGCGTGGCTTCAGTGGTAACGGCATGCTGGGTGGGACTAAAAAGTTCAATCAATCAATTCCAACTTTGCGAGAAGTTGAAATTAATTGATTGAACCTTTGTTTTTTTGCACACGGCGGCGGAGGCCTAAAGCGAAAAGATTTTATAAAACCCATCTGAAGGCCTAGGGCGACAGCGCGCGTGCCAACAAAAAGAGCTCTGCATGGCACACGTGCCACAGGTTCGCCACCACGGTTCTAGTCAGTTCACTCTAGTTAAGAACATGAATCTGTGGTGGGGACTTCACTCTAAAAATTATTGAATGTTTAGTTAATATTTCAATATAGTCAATAGGGCCATTGACTGATTTTCTCTCTTCCACTCTTCAGGAGATACATCTTAGTGAATGACCCAAATTCATCACCTTCAGCTCCTGTCATGAGTTCACTGGAAAACAGGCTGCTCAGTGCTCGTTTCCCTGCACAGAGAGAAAAGATTCTCCGTTCCCTCTTCTGAGATATGCAGGAACCCAAGTAGTCTTATCCATTTCTTTCACCAGCTTCTTCGGTGTAGTGAATAAGACATTTTCAACATCTTTACTTCTCGCAAATCCTCACTAGGTAATAATGTATAGGTAAAAGCACACTCTTTATGCATTTTCCCCCAAACCAATCTAATAGTGCCTTCTCCCTTTACAGCATTTGAACAAATTAGCCATGCAATAACACCAATATCTGAGCATCCATATTTCATGGTGTAGTACGAATTCTTTTACGATGTACTTTTTGCACCTTTTAATCTATTCTTATGTGATATTATTTTCAGTTGAGTAGTTTTTGAAGGAGTAACAGCAGATCAAAATATTTGGTTTGTTTTTCTTTTCTTTTCCCGATATGGCGTGTACTGCACTTTCTCAAACTTGCAAAGGCAGGGTTAACTCTCTGTGGTGTTTCTGTAGGCATGTCAACATGTTTTTGGTAAACTGGTGATCTGTTCATTTACAGTCCAATCTTCCTTGAGGGTTAATTAATAACTAGTTTTAGTTACTACTGAGATGTTGGGGTTAAGATTAGCTTAGTGAATCCTGAAAGGGGAGTCACTTTAAAATTAAGACAGCTCACAAACTGCTGAAGCCTGCATATAGAGATTTCTTGCCCTCTTATCAATGCTTTGGAACCTATGTCTTTAAAATGTCTTATTGTACTTTAATTCAAGAGATGTGAGTTGGTAGACATACCTTAAATAAGACCATACCCTTAAGATCTTTAAATAAAATACATGATATAGAAACAAATTTATTGTAATTTTGCTAAACCAATAAATGATGCATTTAAAATTACTCTTTCGCCAATATTTCTCTTTTTCCTTTTGTAATATTTTGTCCTTTAGTTGCTTTCTAAACTCCAGTTTTCAGAGTTCTTCTAGTATAATCAATAAATGTGGTATCTCCATATCTTGAGCTCTTTTTTACAATACTTGGAGCCCTTTTTGAAAGCAGCAGTAATGTTTGGAGGCTGGAAATACATAATAACATTAGTATAAGCCACAACATAAGCTCAATAATTTTAAAATCAAAGAAGTACTCTACTCATTCCAACAAGCCAGAAGAAAATAAACACGAACATGACCTCACCTAAGACAATTTTCATTTCAATATAAGCCAGCTGCCTCCTTAGGCTTGAACAGAACGACCAAATATCCATTGATTCTGAAAGATGGGAGCTCTAAAATTTAAACTCTTGGTCATCAACCTATCTGTACTCTTAGATTGCTACATAGACACATCTTCTATGTGAATATGAATTTATTCTCATCTGCAGTAATGATGATTAAAAAACAGCTAATCAAGTTGTGTCTAGAAATTTGCTGCAGAAAAACAAATCTTTGAATTAAGTCATGGGTAACAATGATCCGATCTCCAGTCTACCTTTTTAGGGAAGGTGGTAGAGAGAGCGGTTGGACATCAGCTCCAGAGGATTGTGAAGACAACAAATGATTCGGACTCATTTCAGTTGGATTTCAAATCAGGGTTCAGGATGAAGAAAGGATCAGCTATGGTCCTTGAGGACTTGTAGTAAAGTTGAGAAGATTATAGTACATCTCCCCTTGTATTCCCTAATCTCTCAAATGTTCTTGTTACCATCCTTTCAGATCACTTTTGCCGGTTGAGAGTAGGGAGTATTGTTTTAGGATGGTTCTCCTCCTTTCACTGTGGCTGGTTTCAAGAGGTGTTGACACCGGTGTCGAGGGGAGTGTTTGCACCCATGGTCCCTCACTTATTTCAACACTCTCCCTTTCTATTTAACATCAACATTAAACCAGTGAGTGAAATAATCCTCTAGTCTGGGGTCAGGTATCATAAAGATGTTGTATATCTCAAACCTTGGCAGGCTAAGTGATGCAGTAGAAGTCCTAAGCCAGCATCTCAAGGCTGCACAGCTCTGGATGAGAAGGAACAGACTTAAACTGAATCACGGAGACTGAACAGCTTTGCCTGTTTGCCCCACCACCACCCATATTGTGCCAGATTGCTTGGACTGGGAGGCCCTAAACTAGCAGGCCCTTTAGACAGGGACACATCCTAGTCCAGGGGTAGGCAACCTCGGCTCTTTTATGACTCATGGACTTCAACTCCCAGAATTCCTGAGTCAGCTGACTTCAGAATTCTGGGAGTTGAAGTCCATGAGTCATAAAAGAGCTGAGGTTGCCTACCCCTGTCCTAGTCAATTCACAATCAGATTATTGTAGCACATAGTACATGGTAGTGATTTTGAAGCTTTCTGGAAGGAAAATGGCTTTCCCCACAATTATTAGGATAGTCCGAGGCTGGAGCCCACTGACTGTGATTTTATTTTAATGTATTGGGCATGCTGTTTTAGGATACTATGAGTAGTTTTTTTGAATGTTGGTTTCTGTTTTATGTTACTCTTTTATGTTATTGCTGTTGACATGAGCTTCCCAGAGTGATGCCACATGAGATAGGTGGTCTAACTGTCATCTACATGTATTTGGGGCAATTTTCAATTGATAGTAATAAAAAGGTATTCTATGGATGTTACCTAGCATGTGCTGTGCCTCATATCTCACGAATCAAAAAAATGTATTTATTAACATTAAAAAATGAATGTAAACAATTTGATCTAATTCAGAAGAGGTTATCATCCCTGAATTCCCCTATTTTGCCACACAGCATTCTCTCCTCATTTTGAAACCAGGATTATGTACTCAGCAACACATTCAGACCAGCTTCACATATTTGTAAGCATAGTTTTTGCTACATAATTTTTAATTTGCTGCTGTGCATATCCATTCACTTACAGATCTTAGTTTAATTAAACACAATCTCTGAAGAAAACGTACAAATTTTAGTAGCTGGAGATACCACATCCAACTTCACTTAGCAGTTGGCCCTTTTGAAAATGCCCCAATTAGTTTTGGTTTGTCTGAATAGTCAAAATTCCTCCACAAACCAATAGCCACAGCTAAGTGTATAGCAAACAATAAAGCAATTTCCCATCACCCTTTGAACCAATGCTTAGTGGAGCAAGAAATAAAGGAGGCAAGCTAGAAGGTTAGAGGTTTCCTCAAGTCATGGTTGAAGACTTTTCTTATCCTAGAGGAGAAAGGAGAAATACGTTGAGAGGGATTGAGAGCAGAACAAACCCACTTCTGTGCAAAAGGGTCTGCAATGGAGTTATAAGCTATGAAAGATCTTGGCATTCATTCTTGTGCCAGAGCTGCTTTGTGTTTTTGCTATGCCATCTCAAAGGTTTAATTGTAGGAAATTAGGCATTTCTCCTAGACAATTTCAAAAATTTAAATGCTGGCAGGAATCCTTTCCTACTGTTTTCCAATCTTGCAAACATTTCCTTACTTATCTCTAACCTATTTGCCTGTTCTTTTCAATACACAGTTGGTTGGCAGTGGGAACAGAGGTCAATGTCCTTGGGTACTTTACAGTCTTGCCTACAGTCATTTTGTGTATTACAGTTCTGAAACTGATGGAAAACTCATCATGCACTGGGATGGAACACTCACAAAATAAAAAGCTGTCCGTGAGCACAGATTCATTTTATGCACCAGCTGCATCCCATTCCATTCCTCAAATATTCCTCTTTAAAAGAAACATGTGTAAAAGTAAAATCTTTCATGTGTTTTTGTCAGCATCGAGGATCCCTTACCGTGTACTCACTGGAATGTAAATGTAGCAAAGTCACAAGTCTGAGAGCAGTTGTAGCAACAGCTGACTGACACAGGTATCAGTGTGAACCTGTAACTGTCCGGGTGAAAATTTACACTTTTCCCTTCAGAAAGAATTCAAAAAGGAAGGAATGTTTAGGTTTTTAAGTCCTATACACGCCCTCCAATCTCAGGATTTTTTATAAACTGGGAAGTGGGAAAGAGACACTGGGAGAGTGGTGGTAAAGGTTATTGATGGCATTCTCAAAAAAAAAAACAAGCTCACAAAGTGTATTTTAAACTAAAGATAAAGAATATGATGTTTTTCAGACTTTTGTTTTGTTTACATACCAGCAGAGAACAAAATAAAAGTGCTTCATACCAGGAATATCCTCCTGTCTTTCATGGCTGTTCCACCATGTCCCAAAGTGCTTTTTCAAAAGGCAACTGGACTTCCTTGTTTTTCTTTGAAGACATTTTGCTTCTCATCCAAGAAGCTTCTTCAGCTCTGGCTAGATGGTGGGTAATGGAAGAATTTAAATAATAATAATAAACCTTTATTGTCAAAGTACAACATGTGTACATTGAGATTAGCTGAGCCTCCCCCCGTGCTCTCTCCCCCCAACACACAGTGACAACAAACCCTCCATCCTACCACACCATGTGGTGGTATTCCTTGCAGATGTATTTATGTTACAAGTACACAAAACCTCAGAGAGTTGGAGAAGCATCCCTGACTCTGAGAAAATACTTTAGTTGCTCTTTCCATTGTTGAATTTAGTTGTTGTTGTTAGTTGTGAAGTTGTGTCTGACCCATCACGACCCCATGAACAACGTTTCTCCAGGCCTTCCTGTCCTCTACCATCTTCTGGAGTCCATTTAGGCTCACACCTACTGCTTCAGTGACTCCATCCAGCCACCTCATTCTCTGTCGTCCCCTTCTTCTCTTCCCCTCAAACTTTCCCAGCATTAGGCTCTTCTCCAGTGAGTCCTTCCTTCTCATTAGGTGGTCAAAGTATTTGAGTTTCAACTTCAGGATCTGGCCTTCTAAAGAGCAGTCAGGGTTGATCTCCTCTAGGACTGACCACCTTGATCGCCTTGCAGTCCAAGGGACTCGCAGGAGTCTTCTCCAGCACCAAAATTCAAAGGCTTCAATTCTTTGGCGCTCAGCCTTTCTTATGGTCCAACTTTCACAGATATACATTGCAACTGGGAAGACCATAGCCTTGACTATACACACTTTTTTTGGCAGGGTGATGTCTCTGCTTCTTAGTGTGCTGTCTAGATTTGCCATGGCTTTCCTCCCCAGGAGCAAGCATCTTTTAATTTCTTGGCTGTACTTCCCGTCTGCAATGATCTTGGAGCCCAGGAAAATAAAATCTGTGTTGAATTCAGTGGTAGGATTCAAATATGTGAACAACTGTTTCTCTGTGTGGATGCCGCTTCTGGAAGTCCATTTTGGGCCTGGGCAACAAAAAATTAGCCACCGGTTCTGCCAAAGTGGTGCGAACCGGCTGAATTCCACCACTGGTTGAACTGACATGGTATATTAATCCTAAGCATCCAGAGAGAGTAAAGGAGGAGAAAAAGGAAATTGCATTTACCATACATGGAAGACAGTGGCAGAAGGAAACAATGTGATTAAGCTGCTTGTAGAAATGAAAGTTAGAGAGGAATCAACAAAATCAGGTTAGAATTCAGGGAAAGAAGTCACGGGGGAAACTTCTTTGCTCACTGATAATTGAATCAATGTGCTGCATCGTCTCCTAGAGCAGGGATTGGCAAATGCCCAGCAATATGGTTAATAGGAGCAGCATGTGTATCTCCTTTAACTCAGTAAGCAATGGAAGAAGAAACATTTGCAGAGCCTTTGAACCCAGCTAATCCTCTTCTTTTCCTAGCTATTTTTCTGTTATTTCTTTCAGTTGTTTTTTCTGGTTTTTGTTATTGCCCGATTGTATCTTATTAAAATATTTGCTTTCCTCTTTTGCTTGTTCGTTTTAATCTTTGATTTAATGAGTTTATATTTTTAGTTATCCTTGTACCCCACAATGAAATGGGTATTAGGCCGAAGACTTAAATTCATCAGTATACATGAATGTGATGGGTTTACAAGGGCTTTGGTTTCAACAATAACCATTCTCATCTTTGAATGAGAATGGAACATGATAGCAGTGTTCCAATATCTCAGGGGCTGCCACAAAGAAGAGGGAGTCAAGCTATTCTCCAAAGCGCCTGAAAGCAGGACAAGAAGCAACGGATGGAAACTAGTCAAGGAGAGAAGCAACCTAGAACTAAGGAGAAACTTCCTGACAGTTAGAACAATTAACCAGTGGAACAACCTGCCTCCAGAAGTGGTCAGTGCTCCAACACTGGAGGTTTTTAAGAAGAGACTGGACAGCCATTTGCCTGAAATGGTATAGGGTTTCCTGCCTGAGCAGGGGGTTGGACTAGATGACCTCCAAGGTCCCTTCCAACTTTATTATTATTATTATCATCATTATCATCGTTATTATTATTATTATTATTATTATTATTATTATTATTATTATTATTATGAAAATGTAGAGAGGACTCGCTTGATAGAACAGGGAGAAGAATGTAAATGGGATTACCCTGAGCACATTTACTTCAGAAAGATGCTTTGAGAGCTGACTCTCATGAAAAGAAAACAATGCTAAATAAAGTCATTGCAATAAAAGGGTCAAAGTTTTTCTTTTCAAATATCTTAACAAATAAAGCTTTGGGGGGGAGGGCCTACCAAAGTCATACTTTTTCATTCAGACAAAGGAATTTTATTTCTCAGGCTTATCTAGTCTGCATGGATTTTCTCAATGTAGGAATGGATCAAAACTTAAAAATATATGGTATATGTTTGTGCGTGCACAAAACCGTCTTTAGGATGTTATTCATGGTCTACATTAATATCCATGTGCAAAACCTCACTCACCATTTTGCACAGAAATAAAATTCTGTATTTGTGAAATTGAAAGTTTAGTGTAGAATGTTTTAGGAATAGGGCAACTTTAAAACCTGTGGACTTCAACTCCCAACACCCAACTTCATGCTAGGTGGGGAATTCTGGGAGTTGAAGTCCACAAGTTTTAAAGTCGCCAAGATTGAAATCTCCCCCACTCCCCCACTTAGAATATTGTTTCAACTCTCCTTCCCAGAATTATCAGTGACCTTTTCAGTACTGCGGTCCCATCAGAGAAAAAAGTATGGTAGAGATTTTCATATCTGTTTCCAATTTAAACTGAGATGTGATTGGGGAAATGGAGAGAATTATAAAAGCAAGTTTAAATAAATACCTTCCCTGAAGTTCATTGCAAATTCAGCCTCCAAAAATGAGTATAAAGCAAGAAACTTAAAGCTTGGAGAGAAAATGTAGCAAGATTGTTTCTTTGAATGTAGCAGAGGATCATGTTGTTCAAAGAAGTAATAGCACTTAAACTCATATACCACTATAGCATTCTCTGAGCAATTTAGAGTCAGCATATTTTTTTTTAAATTCCATTTATATCCCGCCCTTCTCCGAAGACTCAGGGCGGCTTACAAGCTTAGCAGTAGCCTTCATTCTATGTATATGCCTGCTTATTAGGGCTTTCACACCCCCTCCCAAGCGGCATTATTACAAAGTCAGCTTAATTGCCCCCAACAATCTGGGTCCTCATTTTACCTACCTCGGAAGGATGGAAGGCTGAGTCAACCTTGAGCCTGGTGGGATGCGAACCTGCACTAATTGCAGGCAGCTGGTGTTACTTAAGGAGGCATTAGCCCACTGCTCCACCAAGGCTGCTGATATTGCTCCCCAACAACTTGTGTCCTCATTTTACCAACCTCGGAAGGATGGAAGGCTGAGTCAACCTTGAGCCAGTCAACTTTCTAAGAATGTTTTTAGCTAATCCAAATAGTTTTTTTTAACACAGTTAGCTTCCTGTTTCTCTTTCCCCCTACCAATAAGAGTAACTATCATGATGAATGGCTTGTTAGCATGTTAGCACCTATTAGTGATTATTGCACTGCAGGTCCTTCTGAGTTTGCGGGACAGATAGAGAAGCTTGTTGGTTTGCAATTAGTTTCTTCAGTAGATCTCTTAGGATTTGTCTTAGGATAAAATGGCATTTGTGGTATTGTCCTTACCTTCAGTAAGGTTGGCTCTTGCTCCTTTTGTGCCCATGGGAGAGATTTGGCCACTTATTTGGATTTCTTGGATGAATTCTACATATTATCTGTACAATATTCATGTAACAGAATTGTTAATAAAGATTTGCAGAACCTGTCTGTGCAAGTATATTTGCTGTCAGGCAAAAACCATTTGGATTGGAATTTTATCACTAGTAACAAGTTAAAAAGCTGCAGAGACTGTTGTGTGTAGGATGGGAATTAAGACTGTATATCAGAGTATGTTTCTGTGAGAGGTGTTTGTCTGAAGAATTATAAAAGCGAGGTGACTGCACTGAGAATGGGTTACCTATATTTAAAAATTAAAGATATTCTCAAACTGAAGTTGACTCCTAGTCTGCAACCTTGATATTCCTCAGAGATCTCTTGCCAAAGGGTTACAAAGGCCCAACCATGTTTTGCTGCCAAACCCAGCTAAGGTTTGCTATTCTGAGATGTTCTCTTAGTTAACTACCGGTACACGAACACATCCATCTTTCTCTCTCTTTCTTTAAACAATACTCCAAGTTGGTTTGTCTCTGCCCTTCCCAGAATTTTCCTTTCCCCAGTTTTGCCTCTGGCTGTAGGATTTCCCAGTGATTTCCCATCCAAGTACTACATTAACTCACCCCCACCCAAGATTAGCCAAGGATTGATAAGTGCTGCCCTCCCCTGTGAATCCTTCTAAAGGAAAGAGGGGGAAAAACCCCCCTCACCTTCCAGGGTCTACTCTAGAGTTTATGGCACGTAAATGATTTCAGATTCTATTCTAAGGATCTCTATATAGGATTTGGGAAGTCTCTAATATTTTCTAAAAAATGTGGGGACCACCACCCAACAAAGTTGAGAATAAGGGCCGTCAGGCTTAATAACTCCATAGGCAGCAGAGCCTTACACCCCGTTACTTTATAACAGAAAAGGGACTTCTGAGACAGGGCAGTCCACGGACTGAGCTGCCAAGGGCTAAGAGAACTGGCGTCTCTCAAATGCTGGCCCAGGAAACTCCAAGCATCGCGAAGACAGCGAGGCAGTTCTTTCCTAGGGATAAGATTATTTTCCCAAACTAATCACCAGATGCTTAACTTTTCAGCTGCCTTTAAAGGAAACTCTTTGCACGCTCAGGGAACGGTCTAGTCCAGCGTTTTCCAACCTTAGGAACTTGAAGATGCGTGGACTTCAACTCCCAGAATTCCCCAGGCAGCATAGCTGGCTGGGGAATTCTGGGAGTTGAAGTCCACACATCTTCAAGTTCCTAAGGTTGGAAAACGCTGGTCTAGTCCTCCGGGAGTCTGGATTCCCCCGTTAAAAAGAACAAACATTGAAGCCGGCCTTCCAAAGGTAAAAGGTAAAGGTAAAGGTTCCCCCGCACATGCGTGCTAGTCGTTTCCAACTCTAGGGGCCGGTGCTCATCTCCGTTTCAAAGCCAAAGAGCCAGCGCTTGTCCGAGGACGTCTCCGTGGTCATGTGGCCAGCATGACTAGACACCAAAGGCGCACGGAACGCTGTTACCTTCCCACCGGAGTGGTCCCTATTTTTCTACGTGCTTTCGAACTGCTAGGTTGGCAGAAGCTGGGACGAGTAACAGGCGCTCACTCTGTTACGCAGCACTCGGGATTCGACCCGCCAAACTGCCGACCTTCTGATCGACAAGCTCAGCGTCCTGAGCCACTGAGCCACTTGGCCTTCCAAAACCCTTCCCCAAACACGCAACCTGAAAAGCAAACGGGACATTACAACCCGGTGTGCCTTTTGCCTGCGTATTGTGACTTCTTTCTTTACTCGGACTGATCCACGGGACAGGAAGACGGAGGGGGGGCCCCCGCCTTTCCGTTTTTCCCGGACGGTCGCTGTTATAAACTTTTCTCCGCTTTCCCACCCCCCCCCCGCCTAACCCCTCGAAGACATTAGGCACATACGTGCACAGATAGGTACAGAGGGGGTGACACCCAAAGGAAGAGAGACCTGACCCAGGAAAGCATCGTCTCCTCTCTTCTTTGCTCTTCGAGCCTCACTTCCCCGGCCCGCTTACTTAGTACGGTCCTATCCTGTGAAGAGGTTTCTCCCCGCTTGGCCCAGGGGGAGCTCTGGGCTTGCGAGCCAGAGGAGGTGGAAGCGGCGGAGCTGGGCTGCCAGCCGCTCGGAGCGGAGCCGGACAAGCCCGGCCATGAGTCGCTGGCGCCAATCCTGGCCATTTCGCCGAACTTCCACCAAGCTCTGATCCGGGGTTGGGGTGGGGTGGGGTGGGGGAATGCGGCGCAAGGGCGAAGATGAGAAGAAGCCGGGTGCACCGCATGGTCTTGGCCACTTGCGTGGGCTCTTTGCTCCTGGTCATCTTCTACTTCCAGAGTAGCCTGAACCCGGGTAAGTTAAAGATTGACCTCGGAGCCTCGTCCCCGTCACCTTTTCCGGCAGGAATGTTCTTTCGGGGGGGGGGCAAGAGGGCTTCACCCCCACCCCCACCCTGGTAATCTTCCTGACCCTAAATTGAAATAACGAAGAGACACCTCGAGCCTTTTCTCTCGATTTTTTTTATTTTATTTTATTTCTGGCGTTAAGTTCTCCTCCAGACAGACACCAATATTTTAAGGTGGCCTCTCGGGAGACGCGCTCCGGGGCTTTCGTTGCCAAAAGGCTTCAGACGAAGCTTGTCCCGGAGGGGTTTCCTCTTGCCTCCTCCTGCTTTAACCGAGACTCGGAGGCAGACGAGCAGACTTCCCCGTTCGTCAGGCGGCAGAGCGGTTAAATTAATTAACGACCTTATTAGGGGCTTCGCTTTTGAAAGTATCATTGACGAATGGAGAAAATAACGTTATTGCACGACCGGTACGGGCTACCGACTCTAGCTTTTGCACTGGTAGTCCTCGACTTACAACACACACAGTTCATTCGAAGTTACAACGGCACTGAAAAAAGCGAGTTGTGGCTGTTTTGCATATCTTACCATCTTGCGGCATCCTCATGGTTACATGGTCAAAATTCGGGATGCTTAGCAACTGGTTTACATTTATGACTCTGGCATGCCCTGGAGCCATGCGGGTCACCTTTTGCAACCTTCTGACCAGCCCAAGTCGATGGAGAAGCCAGAGTCACTTAGGTTTGTAACCGGGTTGCAAACTTAACAGCTGCAATGATTCACTTAACAACTGTGATTAAGAAATGTTATAAAATGAGGCAAAAATGACTCGCTTAGCAATGAATATAAATTTTGGGCTCAGTTGTGGTTGTAAGTCGAGGACTACCTGTACTTGGATGTTAAATGGGTGTGATTTCTGAGAAGAGCTAAGAAGAGAGGATTGGGCTCCAGGGCAGAGGGGAAAAAAGATCACTGAGAGATGTCAAGCGGTGAAATACCTTTCAGTCTGCTGGCTTCAGTGAAAAGATTTTAGTGGTTTTATTTTCATGCTGAGACATGAGCCAGTAGGATTAATTGATTTTCAACAGGTAACTGAGTCAACATCTGGAGAAGAATTTCTGATACAAAATTGTGCTTAAGGAGTGTAGAAGTTTCCAGGTGGCTGGGATTCTTTGCAGAGAACGAGGAGGACAACAATATAGATAATAGCATAAGATCGTCTTAAAATCCCAATTAACTTTGTGACTTATTTCAAAGTGGTTTCAAGTTTAGATTTCTTGATTGTGTAGACATAAAGGACATGGAATGCAATTTGCACAGAATATATTGGAGGCTGATGGCCTTGAAAGATGTGAAGATAAGTCAAGGCTTCAATTTAACTGACTTCAGTTAAAGGAATGGGGGATGAAATCAGCTACCTTCACTATAGGCTTATAGACTTAACTTTTCTGAACTAACAGTTCATCTCAATATAGTGCAAATGAGTTGTAAGCAGCACTGGTAAGCAAGTACAAATTTACTGTGATTGGTAAGTAAGTAGAGTCATAGAAGTGACTACAGGAGACCGCCTAAGATTGCATATTTTAGCGAAGTTCATTCGACTGGTGGTTGCACATTTTGACAGTGGAGTGTGACATACAGCTGCAAACTGAGGTGTGCTTAAAAATTTCCTTTGACATAAGTGACACCCAGAGTATCTGTAGAGGAGATAGAATTGGAATAGAAATCCAGCTATTCCTATATTGGCCTTAATTTCTTGGATTCTGAGCATTAACAAGCAAAATGACTTACATGAATGAGACGCCTGCACTTTCTAAGGCCTGTCCTAAGAGTATGGCACTCCTCTTCACACAGAGATGAACTTACAGTTTTTAGCAATCTACATCCATTTACAATGTAATTTTTAACATCACTGTGACACTAATTTAATTAGTGGGAGGGAGGAATCTTGGATATGTTCACCGCCTTAAGTTATTTGTAAAAATAATAAAGGAGGAATACAAATAAAATCTTGGAGGTGAAGCAATACAGATGGGAAGGAACTGAAAAAGCATAGAAGTGTTACACTCCAGACAGATACCTTTGTTGATCACATATGCCATGTTCTCTTCAGCTGCTCTGGACTCAATAGGTAATAACACCCGTGGTTTACTGAGGCAGTGGGAATACTAAAGAGAAGATTCCCCGGAAAGAAAGCCCATTGAAAACCTCTCAAGTAGGAAAGCAGTTCCAGTTCTCTTCCTCTGTTCTTTTGATCCCTTACTTCTTCCCCAAAACTCATAGACATTCCCGTGGATCACCTAAGTGAGGCTGGCTGTGCACAAACTCAACTGAGTTTTCCAGATTCAAGAATGTGCGTAGAGTTACCTAATGGAGCTTGGAATAGGCTGACAGAAGCTTCGTTCACAGATGCTTGGCTTTAGCTGGATGGGG
Organism: Vipera ursinii; assembly: GCF_947247035.1. Classification (NCBI taxonomy): domain Eukaryota; kingdom Metazoa; phylum Chordata; class Lepidosauria; order Squamata; family Viperidae; genus Vipera; species Vipera ursinii. Next base: position 51,702,164 of record NC_139513.1, on the reverse strand, counting down.
CTTGTGACACAAATAGAAGAAGTTGGAACTCACTCATATATTTATTTTCTGGACTCTGTCCATCCCTTCCTACTTTATATACTGAGAAAGATCTGTTGCATATAAAAATGCATTTTTCAATGGGACTTAATACTATTCAACTTTGTATTTGTTCCATTAATTTAAGTAGAACTTAAGCACAGGTGCCACCTTCCGTACATGCCTATTTGGAAGTTCCATTCAGTTTGATGGGGATTTTTCTTGAATATATGTTTAGGATAGCAGGATGTATGAATTTCCTGCTGAAGACCAAACCCCATATAACTAAAATGAAGAGATTCAATGAATGAGAGAGCAACTCTTCCTTATGTAGCCATTGAAAAGAAAGGCAGTGTAGTTTATTTCCAGCTTAAAAATGCATGAGACTATATAGCCTTGGTATCAACATTCTTGACTCCGATGGTATTTTCCACCATTATTCTTTGGTATCTATGACTTTGAATTAACAAGTTGATTGGCCTTCAAAAAGGTAGTTTATTCAAGGAGAAATCATGACAAAGCCTTTGGATGAAGACATGAATGAATTGCTGTTCATTTCATTGATTCTTTTCTAAAGCAGAAATAACTTGGATTTCATGTATTGGCTGGGTTAGGAGTTCCAAAGTATTGGCAAGAGGTTATGAATTGGAAAACAAAATTCCGTTACAGCCCTAACAAATTAAAAGCCAATTCATTTCTATGCCAGTTAACTAGCAGATTGATCCACCTATTAATTCAATTCATGGTTTGGCTACTCATCCAAGCAGTGCCAAGCTTAGAGAAGCCATCCTTTCTCCTGCTCCCCCGCCTTCATTTTGGTTCTTGGAAGTATATTGTTTCTTCATTTTAGAAATGTCCATGTGACACTTGTGAATCAAATATATGCCAGTATTTCTCAAGAACATCTTAGCAGTTGCCAGGATTATGCTGATGTTAGTGTTGACCTTTTTTAGCACTGTGAATTGCAAGTAACATTTTGAGTATACTGTTTTAATGAGAAGAATATGCGACAAAGCGTAATTAACAACTTTCTAGCTTAGCAACAGAAATTTTGAGCTCAGTTGTGGCTTCAAGTCAAGGACTACTTGGTCTTGTGCTTTTCCAGAGCCTGCTAGATATTCACACTTCTTAACCTGAAACAGAATTTTTGAGAAGCCAGCTTTGGAGCCTCTAAGCTTTGGTGGTATATCTGCTGTATTGTCCCACATCTGTATAGTGATGGTAAAAATGATCAACTAGGCCAGGGCTTTTCAACCTTTTCACCCACTGTACGACTTTTAGGATATGGCAACATCCGAGTACCACCAGTCACCTAGCAAGGTGTCAAAAACTTGATGACCAAAAAAAAAGGAAAAAAATGATGAAGTATAGGTAGTCCTCAACTTACAACAGTTTGCTTAGTGACTGTTCAAAGTTACAATGGCACTGAAAAAAGTGCCCCCCCAAGCCACAGCCGAGCAAGATGCCTGCCTGCCCGGCGGCGCTCTTCCTCCTGTCCAAGGTTTTCATTGTTGTGAGCATTTCTGTTGAGGATTGGCAGTGGGGGTAGGGTTGGGTGGGGGTTGGTTTTTATTTCCCCCCCCCCCGCTGGGTGGTTGTAGCAGGTTTGGTCACTTCGCATGACCCTGGGACACTGTGACCATCATAAATATGAATCAGTTGCCAAGCATCTGAATGTAAATCACAAGACCCTGGGGATGCTGCAGCATTCCAGCTGATTGGGCTCAGAAGCACCAGGATCAGTGCCAAGCTCCAGCTGGAGCCTGGCGCTCATCCTGGCACTCCCGCTGAGCCCTGACAGCCCTGAAGAAGCGCTGATCCTGGTACTTCTACTGAGCCCTGACAGCCCTGCAGCTCCAGCCATCTCTTGCTCAGGCTTGTGCGGTGCTGCCACCGGTTCAGCTCATTCCCCTCCTCCACTACCACTTTTCTAGGATGGCCGCGTACTACCTGCCAGGTGCCAATGTACCACAGGTGGTACCCGTACCACTGGTTGAAAAGCCCTGACCCAGGCTAAGCCAACAGGCTATAAAGTGTTTATGGAAAAACTACAAGCAGTCTCCTTGTGGCTAATTCTCTGTCAATTATTGTATAGCCATCATGATGTCTTACAGACTTTTCTATGAATACATCTAACTGTTCCTAATGCCTTCCAAATTGGGGCCAGCTTGGAGTGCTGAGTTCTAAATGTGCTTTGCAGTGTTCTTTCTTTTATATCAAGTCTCAGTTTCTGTTGGAGTGGTCATCCTAATCCTAACTGAAGTATCCAGGGAAAACTTCCCAATTTTTAATCCCTTTAAAATGAACTTTGAATGAACAAAATGACATGGTTTAAGAGAAGCACTCTTTTGAAAGAATTATCATTGGATGAATCTGATTTTAAGAATGCTTATAGATCCTATTCTTATATTTATCTATCCCGGTGCACCATTTAAGACATTACCCATGTAATCTCAATGGCTAAAACAATGATATAGTGATTATTAGGGATTGACAAAAGGTTTGGAATAGGCTAAACTGGTATAAAAGGTGAAGCTTTACTTGTACAAGAATGTAGTTGCATTTATTTAATAAGGCTTTATTTACATGAGTTTACTCAGTTGATTTAATCCTGTCTTGTTTGCAGGAGCTTGTACTCCACCCTCAATGTTACACCACAGTACGTTACTGCAAATTTCTATGCCCTTGGATCAGTTGAACCTTTGTATTCCTAATCCTATTCCAACTGGAGGCCTCCAGTCTTTCTCATCCTGAGTAGTAGTAAGATGTATAGATGTCAAGTCTCAGAATTCTCAGCAATGATATTTCCAGTTGGGAAATTCTGCAAGTGAAGATTCACCCTCCCAAAGGCCGACTTGGCCATATCGTCTCACCCATAAAAGCTTTCTAGAGGAAGGACAATGTGGGTGGAGGTGTTTTTTGCTGTACTTGAGGGGAAGGGAGAGGAACAAGCTGAAAACACACAGTAGAACAGCGGCTCCCAGCCTTTTCTATACCCCGCCTCCCTAGAATGCTTCTGATATATTCTCGCACCCCTTCGAACAAAAGTTCGAAATAACAGCAATGAATTATGCATATACACTATAATTTTGAAAACCCAAGTTTTCACACCCCCTGGAATATCGTCTCGCACCCCCAGGAGGTGCGAGCACACCTGGTTGGGAACCTCTGCAGTAGAAGATAGAGACAAAGGTATGGAAAGACAAATTAGGAAAATGCCTATGCCACAGGTATTTGAAGAAGGAAGCATTTTCTTTGCTAATAGAAATATCTGAATCAGTGGAGGTAATAGAAATAAACGCTAAACACTTTACATTAAGGGCAAAACTAATCCAACTCATCCATTGATGCAAACAGTAGAACAAAAAAGGCATATTATACTGTTTTATAAGAGGACTATAGGGTGTACAGGATTCAACCATCAAAATGTTCTTTATTCTCCTTAAATATTAAACTGCCTTTAAAGAGCAGATATGCTTTCCCCTTCTACCTCACTCTAACTGTTAGGATTACAGGCTTGAAGACGGTCACTGTCCTACTGAATGATATATCCAGCACAGAAGAGAGTTAGTCAGATGATAATGCTTATTGTTCTCTAGATCTAGTGTCTTGGTAGAAACACGCAAGGAGCAGTTTCCTTTTAGGACTCCTAAGGATGCACGACCCCCATCCCACCCACACCAGGGATCTTCCAAAAGTGTGACCCATACCGTTTTCATCCCATACCCAGGCCTGAATCCTGATCAAAAGGATCCAGATAATCTGCTTCATCCAAGGTTCTCTGAAACTGCTACACAATCACCTTCTCAATCACCTCACCCCTAAAAGGATGAAATATAGTCCAGTATAGTAGGTTCCAGCTATGGCTTCTTGATGAAAAGGTGAGCCAAAGCCCTCTTAAGAAGCAAAGGAACAACTCCTCACTCCACAACCAATTAACCATTGCTAGAACCCATTCACATGACACCCCTGGGCTTCTTTCAGTAGCCAAGAGGGGCATGAATTGAAAGAGCAGGAAATTGAGATTGCAGTCCTTTGAAACCTATCCACTTCCTTGGGTCCATTTTTTATTTAATATAATAAGAATTGTATTAATTTAAATATAAGACAGTAAATACCAAGAGGAAAAGAGAGGAAAGATTTAATGGAATAGTTTGAGATTGTACTAAAGATATTTGTATGTTATTGAAATATTGACCAACTCACCCACCATGTTGATTTTCAAATATTTAAATGTTAGATATATACACACACACATGCACAAGCTGTAGATTTATTAATAAAACAAAAATCTATAAAGAAAGCCTTAGGTACTGTGTTAGTATTAGTATTGACATTGAACTCAGTAAATACACCTCAATGTGAATGAAATGCTATTAATTATAAACTGGACAGGCTCTTGCAGAGGAAGAATCTCCTTCAACCAAAGTTTTTTTTACCTTCTGGAGCAGGCCCTAATACTATTCCTACTCTATATTGTGACATTGAAATGGCTTCTTCCTGAGAGATGCCCTCTCCTTAGCTACTAAAATTCATATTTTTAATATCCCAGAGCCCAGGAGCATGGGGAAAAGTTATAATTGGCAGACTTTTATTTACAGTCAAGGCCCAAAGTCTGAATCCTACAGAACTACTGGCTGAAAGTTTGCAAGAAATGGCTGCCCCTAGAGAAACTTTCCAAGCTATGCCTGCAGCCTGTTGAGCTAAAAGTTGCTTCAAAATTGCCTGACAACAAAGCCATTGTTTCTCCTTGAACATAGCTGCGAGGAGCCCCATATGAATAGGACCTCACAGAGGAAGATCCAAAGACTTTTAGATAGCTGAAATAGAAAAGCTTTACCTGCCTTGGTTTCCCAAACCCCTTTGATACCAATTGTTGGGTTTTGGTTGGGTGGGGAGAAGCAACACAAGGGGTAAGACCTTTAAAATTACAGCAGAGGTAAAGAGTTAAAGTCTCCCTGCCTCTCCAGGCCCCTTTCTCCTGAGTCAGAGAGGTGGTGTAAGACTAAGGCAGAAGGCATTATTTTAAATCGTATCCAAGTCCCTAGATGCTGTTTTTAAGAGTTGACTGTGCTGTGGTTTTATAGATGTGGCTTCTGTTTAGCTAACACACAGCATATGAAGCAAAAAATGGAATTGTTACTCTACTTTGATGGTTGATGGGTTTAGATCTCAAGAAAATAACAGTTTTGTCCCTTTTAAATGTAAGCTAAAAATCATGCTTTTTAAAAATCAGTTATGTCCTTCCTAGTTTTCACAGCACTTACGTTGTTTTTAGTTCTAATGGTTTTTGCAAGGACATAGTTTTCCCCTGCAATATTATTTCAGCATGTCATAGCGTGATCAAGCTAATACTTAGTTATCTGAGATGATAATTTATGCTTGCAACTTTAGTTTCCTTGCAAACTTGGTACATAATCCCCCTCCATAAAACTGAAAAAACTCTACATATGGCAAATTGACAGAATGATATCCTATTGGTTCTATACATTTGCTGTTGTAACAATATGATGTTTTAATGCTTACAGTTCTATGTGTAGTCTGATATGTAATGCACAACTTTCTCAACATTGTATTATTGAAGATCAGAAACTATTGTTTTGATCTGTTTTTTCACAAAAATAACATTTCATTGGTGGCTGCTGATTTACTGCTGATTTTGTGACCAGTCCAGCAACTGATCTTAATCTATCATTCATCTTAATGATTCAAAATTACACAGGGCCTTTTTGTGTGTGTGTATTTCAACACCCAAGAGACAGAATCTTTACATATATCAGGGCAAATAACATAACGTCTGCTTTAGTAATGGAATATGCAAAATGATTGGAGTTGTCAGTCCAGAACCTGGATCTCAAGTACCAGCTACACAAATGCAGCTGCAAATGAACTAATGTTCTTTATAAACATCATAATAAATGGACAAAGAACTGATATGGGCATAAAAGAAGGGATAATTCCATATTCACCACTTTGAATGCCCAGGGGAAAAGGAAGCAGATATCGGAATATCTAATTCTGCAGCATTTTTGTTTTTCATAATATAAATATTACTAACCCTTTGATTGCAAATATCTCACATATCTCTTTAGATGGAGGAATTTTGGAAAAACAGCAGGAGTCTAAACTTGTTTGCTTTGAGACTAAATGTAGAAATTCAGCCAGTAGTTGGCTGGCTTTGCAAAATTTAGTGTTTACACATTTTGCAGGTTTCAGAATATTAGATACTTCTATTTCCTGTGAGAGTTATTTTTAAAAATGTCACCTTCTCATCCTTTCCTCTCTTTCTGTCATGAAGAAGTTCCTCACTTCTGGGAAAATATAACAACTATTGTCTCTTGCCTTTTTGCAATTTTCTGTCTCTGTATTGTGCAAGTTACACATTTATTTAATTAATTTCAGCTCTGGGACTAGAAACACTAACTTCAGATTAAAAAAAAATGCAAGTGTCAACAGGGAAGGCTGATGCCACTTTTACAACACATGTTGATGACTTTTAGAAGATGAAATGAGAAGAGAGTATTTTCCGAAGTTGATGGAATTCTATTATTGGTACCATCATTTTAGAGTTTATAAATAACCACTCTGAGGCCTCTGGGACAAAAAGCGAAGGAAGGTGGTGAGAGGAACACCCATGCTGTATTCACATGACAGAATGTTAAGTTTGATCAAGATGTGCAGGTTGAATGTAGGTTGATCCCTCTTATTTAGGAGAGGGAAATCTTCATTTCCCCCAACAGTTATACAATCCTTGACCTATGACCACAATTTGGACCTGGAAAATTCATGATTAAGTGGTGCAGTCGTTAATCAAGGTATGTGATTGCACTCAATTTTATGACTTTTTTTGCCTTGGTTGTTAAGTGAATTACACATACAAATTCAAGTTAGAGTTAGGAACAGAATTTGTTTCTTAACCAGGCACTGCCTGTAACAAAAGCGGTTAGATCCCTTCCTTCATGGACTGTCTCCATCTGCAGTCCTCAACGTACAACCACAATTAAGCCCCAGATTTCTATTGCTAAGCAAGGCAGTTGTTAATAGCAATAGCACTTACACTTATTTACCACTTCACAGTGCTTTACATCCCTCTCTAAGCAGTTTACAGAGTCAGCATATTGCCCCAGACAATCTGGGTCCTCAGAAAGAAAGGCTGAGTCAACCTTCAACCGGTCAGGATTGAACTCCTGGCTGTGGACAGAGTTTGCCTGCAATACTGCACTTAACCACTGTGCCACCATGGCTCTTAAGTGAGTTGCACCCCATAGTTGACTAGTTTTGCCATAGTTGTTAAGTGAACAATGTGGTCCTTAAGTGAATCTGGGGTCTCCCGTTGACTTTATTTGTTGGACGCCAGCTGGGAAAGTTACAAATGGTGATCACATAACCCCAGGACAGTGCAACAGTCATAAATACATGCCAGTTGCCAAGCTCCTATCGCATGACCATGGGCATGCTGTAACGGTCATGAAAACCAGTCATAAGTCACTCTATTTAGGGCAGTTGTAACTTCCAATGGTTAGTAAATGAATACCTATAAATTGAGGGCTACCTGTATTTAAATTTGTCTTAACTGCTGTAAGAAAAAGGAGAGAAAGACCACCTTGCTTACAGTCTTAAAGTCTTAAAGAATGTTTAGTATCCTCAGTTATAGAAGGGAACTGAGGAAAGCTACAGATTTGTTTTTATATTAAAAATGCTGGTGATCAAGTGGCAGGAGAGGAAACTTTATTTGGTAGGATTTGGTGGATGATTGGAAAACTGCTGGACATAAACTTCAGTTTTCTTTGAGAGTTCTGTTTTAGCACTGTTACTTGTGTTACTTGTTCTTGCTTGTGCATTTTTCCTCTCTGCACATTTTACTTGCAGGAGCTATTTGAACTGTGCTGTTTTGTTGCTGTGTTTGAGCTGGATTAAATCTTCTGAATATTCCCTTCTGCAATATTTTTTACACCTCCCAGACTTGGAAACCATTTGGTTGGCTCCAAATAGAAAAATGCCAGGAATGAACAGAAATCTATTTTATGTGTCCCTTGGTACTTATCCAGTTCAACCCATGTGATGCAGATTTGGAAAAAGAGGTTGTGGGTTCCACCTTAGCTTCGGTTGTCCCATGTGGGTATGCTCTCCTCCGAAACACATCTGCCTGCTCCAGTTTCTTTCTGGCTGCAGGGAACAGCTGATCTTCTCTTTTGAGTGCATAGAATCAAACCAGTGTTAAATAGGTTGCCCTCAGGAGCTTTTCCATGCCCATCGGTTGTATCAAGAACCTGGCTCTTTCCTTAGCACTCCAGCCATTAGTGAGAGATGCTCCTTTTGTTGCTGTTAAGAAAGGCTTTATTATAAGCATATAGTCACTTTGTACCCTACGAGGTAATGTTGAAAACATAAAGAACGTAGAGAGGTAGTTTGATTTAGCGGTTAAGGCACCAGACTAGAAACTGGGAAGCTGTGAGTTTTAGTCCCATCTTAGGCATGGGAGCCCACTTGGTAACTTTGGGCCAATGGCTCTTTCCCAGACCAATTCATATCACAAGGTTGTTGTTATGGAGAAAATAGAAAGAAGTATTAGCTATGTTCACCTCCTTGAGTTACTTATAAAAATAATAAAATGAAAGTAAAGGCAGTAACAATAGTAATAGGCACCTTGGGTGTGATCCCAAAAGAATTGGAGCATCACCTGAATACCATCAGCATAGACAAATTTGTCATCAGTCAATTGCAAAGAGCAGTTTTACTCGGAACAGTTCACCTCCTGTGACGATATGTGTAACACCATCAAACATCCACATCTGTCTATCCCAGGTTCTTAGGGAGGACAATAGGCAGATTAAAGCTGTCTTGTTACAGCTATTCCTATAAAACGATGTCCCAGGTACCCCGAAGGCAAGCTCAGGGGGCATGAAAACCCTTCTGCAGAGCAGAGGGACAAGAGTGACCTTGATCTTGATTTGAAGAAAGTGATTCTCAAGTATAAGCCTTCACAGTGGATATGTTTCATTATGAGACTATCTTGAAATTATGGCAAATTCTGGCTTACTGTTCAGAGGCAAATATGTTTCTTGATTTCTCCAAGGCATTAAAATAGTTGGCTTAAAGCTTCAGAACTGCCTCTGGCTTTTAAAAGTCACAGGGAAGACCCCCGAAATCTTTCCCAAAGAGTCTGATTATTAGATTTCCTCCTCTTCCTCCTCCTCCTCCTCCTCCTCCTCCTCCTCCTCCTCCTCCTCCTCCTCCTCCTCCTTTTCTTGACATAACTGCATTTAATTGATTTTATTTTACATGAATTAAATATAAATGAAATAAAGTCAAATGTACTTTCCATCCTGGCCCCATTACATCACTGTCATAGCTCCTACCTTTTATTTGAATGGAAAAAAATGACTTTATCAGAAACTATTCAAAAAAGATGTTTCCATTTCATCAGAAGCTGGGTTCCTATTTTCTCACATTTCCCCTGACAAATAAGAATCTGAAAACAGCATCTGCAACTGGTTTGTTTCTTTCGATTTAACAACCAAGTGGCAAGCAAGGATCCAGGTTTTAATATACAGTAAAATCTTGATGTTATGAATCAAGTAGAAGAAAAGGGGATGGCATATTTAAGAGCTGGGATTTTTATTTTGGGTTCTTGATTGTTTGTTGCTTTTCCTGGATAATTTACCTACCTACTTAATTGCTTTCCAATTATATACCTTTTTTGTTTGCTGAAAATAGTCTAGGAATTGTGCTTCTCATTTTAATATTTGCTGCCATTGATCTGTCCAACTGAAGTAAGAATGGCTGTTTTTCCCAATATGGTTTTTGTATAATATTGTAGGGGATTCTATGTTACCATTTCCTCTATGGTTTTCTATCAGTTTGAATGTATGTTTATTGGGTATAGAAAAGGAATACTGTGATAGCTTAGTAATAGTATTTAGGCTTATATATCACCTCATAGCGTAAACTCTGGGCTATTTACAGTGTCACATTATTTGCATATAGCCCCCAACAATCTCATTTTACTGACCTCTGAAGGATGAGTCAACCTTAAGTCCCTTCAGGATCGAACTGCAGGCTATGGGCAGAGTTGATCAAATATATTGTGATAGTGGCAGTTGATCAAATACATTGCAGAATAAGTTTTCATAAGCCCATTTTGCAGATGCCAGAAACAGTCATGGAAGATGGTACATACAGATTTTTTAAAGGACTGTGTTAAACTTTTGTAGATTTGCCAAGGAATCCTGGAAGAATGCTGAGTACAATGCTTAAATCTCTAGTTCCCTCAAAATCTGTCGTATTGGACTGAGTTATATTACTTGATTTTTATAAGCCTTTCCATTTCTTCTTCAGCAATGATGAAGTCTTAGCTTAAATAGAAATGAGTAAGATAAGTTGGAAAGATATGAAAAATTGTACTGTATCTCCATTCTTCCATTGTCCGGGAACTGTACCATGAACTGGAATTCATCAGTTCCAGATGTGGAATTGGCAGACAAACTAGAAACAAACCATTCAGGCACATGTTACCCTCTGAGAATGTCAAGTTTGAGCAGTACATCAGAGGGTAAATCTATTTATTTGTTGATGTCTGTGACATTCCTGGAGCTAATTTATAATGTACAAAAGCAGTCATGTGAAACATTAGCACAGCCTGAGAATGAATAAATGGTCACATTTACTCCAGGAAAAGCTAAAGATTCATTAGGTCACTTTGAACACTATTTGCATGTTGTCATTTGAAGCAGTAGGTGACAAACCCTGTATAGTGTGGCTCCGTGAAACAAAGCATACATTGTGCCGTTACATCCCACATTGTACAGAGGATAGTACCATCCATTTATAATTCATATTTATAATTCAACCATATTTTTCCATTGCTATTTCCCTTTTTTTTCTGTTTCTCTCATTGCACAAAGTCTATTTTGAGAAGGGCAGAAGAAGGATGCATTGTCCATAAATGTAGAGCTTCTTTGTGTTATTCTTCTATCATTTTGTTTGTTTGGTTTAACTATGGGGTCCTTGGTGCTCTCTGAGCTTGGTTGTTTCTTTACCCAACTAGCAAACATCATCAGTAGTAAAAGGGAGTGGGATTTGCTTTCCCTTTAAATACAAGTGGCTTGCCCTGTCAGTGTTGGTGGAAGTGTTCTTGGTGGTTCTTTGATAAGATTGTTGTTTACTGTTTCATTGTTTGTCTGATTTGGTAGTTTCTTAATTCAAGTATTGTTTACTGCTTGATAATTGATCTGGCATTAGTCCTGTTTGTTTTAAATAAGCATGGTTCTTATGCAGGAATATGCAGATGAATTTATCTGAGTTTATTACCCTTTTGGATGGATTTGTATTAAGATTTTGTTGCACATCTCATGTAAAATGAAATATTTAATGTGAGATTCCTTTTCTTGTTCTTTCCTTCAGATAGGAAGCAGTTTAAAGCTCTTTTGTATTCTGAGTCAGTTTGTTTAACAGGCTTTTGTAAAACAATCTTCCAGTTCTTTCTCAGGGATCCTAAGGAATTAAAGCAAAAAATGAAAACAAAATTGGAGTTCCACTCTATATGTAACTGTTGGTTAATCACCTATTTGCTCTCAGAACAATGCTGGACTTTGTCAAGCTTTAGTTAATAGAATTAAGTTCAGTCTAGTGTTACATCTTCTGTATTGGAACTTGGCAGGCTCTTATTATGCATGTCTGGATTTTTCACTGCAGTATAAATGAAAATACCATTAAACACGGACTCGTCTTTGCTTGGGTTTTTTATGGGTGGGTGGGGCAAGCATTCAGGTTTCCAAATACCTGGTGCTGATGATTTCCATAAAGTTTAATAAGATAGGCCGCTTTGGGAATATGCTAATTCAGTATGTGGGTGGTGGATGAGTGGGCGTGTATGAGTAAAAACTTTTTCAGGCAGAAAATTAGAGATAGAGGTACAGCATCCAAGGCATCTGTAATCTAAAGGAGGAATGTCCATTTGAGCATCTCAGGACTTGGATACTTCATTTCTCTTATTGTGGTTGAATATTACCATGTGACCTAAGCAGCTTGTTTGATGACACTGTAGGAGAAGAGCAACTGTTAAATAGGCATATATATTTCATTAACTGAAATTAGGTTATTTCAAATGCTCTGGCTTAATTGACTGTTATATAAGAGAGAATTAACTGAAGGTAGTTTATTTGTTTGCTTCTAATATTTTTAATCACAGTCAAGCTGGCTTCTTACTCCTAAGTTTTTCAAGAGAAACTACTTCTGTGCTGTGCACTGTGGCAAATACAGTACAACCTGTTACAACAAGCTAGGATTAACCCTTCCCAAAACCCCCAGAAACAATAAAAGTACAGCTGCAATCCTTTTCCTTCTCCACCCTTCTTATTCATTACCAATTATCCGACTCTATCGTTATGGAATTTCCAGGCTGTTTGAGAATATATTTTGGCAGTTGAGGCTGTTAATCCCAGATAATCTTTGTATAGATTGATTCTATTTTAATTCCTTCACAATTCCTTTTAAATTGAATAAAATAAGAAAATAATTAGAATTTCATAGAGGCCAAGTTCAGAGCAAACAAATGAAGCCCAGGCAACCTCAGGTCAATCCCGGGCTAATCCTGGATAATGTTGATGCTTAATCATAGGATTTTGTGCCTTGTGAGATTGATAGAATGATTGTTAAGGAGAGAACTGGGATGGCTATTGGACAGCTTCTGAGCAGAGTGAGACATTAATAAGGGTCTTTTTTGTGCAGAAATTTGGCTTTAAAATTGGTGGAAAGTCAAACAGTCTTTATTCTTCTGAAAGTCTCACAAAACCAACAAGGGGATTAAGGGTAGTCTGATGCTCTGTCCAACCAGAAACATTTTTTTTTAAAAAAACAAACAATCTATGGCTTCTCTAATTGTTAAGCTATATAGTCTTTTGCTTGCACATATTTAACAATCTAAAAATAGTGAGAAAAATGTGTGTAGAAAAGAATATTTAAAATATGCCCTATTTATCCTTTGATAAAAGGCAGATCCAGGCAGCTACTAAAATTCTGTTCTTTCTCATCTAATATGAAGAAAGAACAGAAATAGCCCTGAGCCACAATAATAGCAGTATCTGAAGAATTAAAGTCAGGCTAAGTAAAATCAGAATGGGATTAAGTTTGCATCTTCCTTACATAGCTGCAGGAGCAGCATTACAGTCACTATGAAGCATGCTAGAATTTTTCCCCCCTAATTGAAATTTTCCCAAACTCATTTGAACATTGTAGGATCAGCTACTTTTGCACCAAAGTATGTATGTATGTATGCATGTGTCTTTGTGTTCCATATGGTTGCACAGCATATGCAGAGGGCAGCCATTATGCAACAGAATAGATTTGCATAACTCTAACCATATCCAGGTATTCCATTCTTTTAGAATTACAGTGTAATTCTCAATCAAACTGTCTAGATTTTTGGTTAGACATTTCTTCTTCTTTATTATACGTAGGTTAGTTATTGGTGGGAAAAAGAGCATGCATGCTAGAATTGTGAATGGTTAAATTTAGGGCTTGTGCATTTTTTGATCCAACTAAATTAAAAAGATTTTTCAGACATGCACTAATACTAGTACAGCATTAACAGGAAATACTCAGTTCTGGAACTGACTCACTTAAGCAAATGTATCTTGACTATAAACTTGACAACTGTCCTCAGATTCTCAAAGCACAAATAGGAAGCAGTAAAGATGCAAAATCTGTGAACCAGCTCAATGCATTACAATAACGATATGCATTGAGAGCTCTGTGCTTGTTTTAGTAGACATACATGCACCAATACCTGCTAGCCTTTTCATACTTTTCAGCTTTCTTGCCAGCTTCCTTAGCTTTATTATGGAGAAGAAAGACTGATTCTCCATTTGGAAGAAACAAAAATAGTTATTTTGGAAAGCAGGATCATTGGACTTCCAGGGAAGCAATTAACAGACTGAAGACGGTTCCGAAAAGTAGAGCTGATGGTCACAGCGTATTGTAGAGCTGGTAATTAGAGTGGAAATTCCTCTTCAGACAAGTGAGATTTGAGATTGCCCACAAGTGCTCCAGACAGCTGCTTCTTATCAGGAAACTATCAGGCAGTAGTCTCTGGTGGGTTTAGAGATCTGAAGACAAGGGAATAAACCACTTTGTTCAAACTGTGTTTGGTGCCATGATCCTCATTTGGGACTGAGATCTGAATCTGAAGAAGCTGCTGCAGCTGAAACTGTGGAATGTTAGCCTCGGGAGGCACCAAGTCAAGAGCCACAAGGCTGATCAAGCATAGGTGCCACCTGTACAGCTGAGACAGTCAGATGAGGATGACATAAGCCTCCCAGTCTCTGCACCTAGCAAGTAGAGAAGAGAGCAAAGTTGTTCCATGAGGCTACTTGCTAAGCAACAGAATAGATTTCTTGATGGAATTGCAGCTGGCTGCAGTTGATTTAAGAGGCAACCCTGACCCATGTTCTCCTATATAGGATATATAGGATCAATGGTTGGGGGAGGTTACTCTCTTTTTTTACTGAATTTTGCCCACCCCAATGCCCCCAAATGTGTTGAACTATAGATCCCCTCCTTCCAAGTAGTATAGCTATCCCTGGATGGAAAACCTGTGAGAATAGTAGAAATTACGGTCTTCACACATCAGAGGGCCAGTTTGGTATGTGGTTAAGGTGATGGCCAAAAGACTGTGAGTTCTAGTTCCATCTTAGGCATGAATACTGGTTGTCACTCTCTCTGAGCCTAACCTCCTCATCAGGTTGTTGTGGGGAAAATAGTAAGAAAAACTATTAGATATGTTAGCTTTTAGTTACTGACAAAGAAATAAAGGTGGTGTAAGGACCCATTTCAACTAACCACCCAGGAAAACAGAACTCTTGAAACAGGCATTGTCTCAAAAGGATATTTTTTTATTAGGGATCAGTGACAGTAGGGAAGTCAAGGCGAGATCTGGGGAAAATCCCGCACAGTATAGTTAAGCTAGCAATATTCCCACCAAAGTCATAATGTCCATTTGAAATTCAGCCAATCCACAGGTGGTATGATGTGTGGGTAATTAGCACAGTTGGTGGCATCTCAAGGTCTTCTCCAGCTTTCATTTCTCTGTAACTGTCTCCCTGATAAGGGAGACACATTCCTTTCTCAAGGATAGAGGCAGAAGAGTGAAAATAGAAAGCGAAAGTCATCCCAAGCTCCCCCTCCTCCCAGCAGAATGGCAAGGAAAACACAGAGTTTTTGGGGACCTGACAGGTGGGGAAAAATCTAATAAAATATGGATGACACCCAATGGAGGGGAATTGACCTAACTTATTCTTCATCTAGAAATACTACTTTCTTTTTCCCAGACCACTAACTGCCTTAACTTCTAAGTCCCTGTTGCCCATTCTCACCAGTGAAGTTAACAGTTTGTCCTTGTAGTAATACTTACTTCTACCCATTTGCACCCAAAACACATTTCTGTACCACATCTGCTATATTTTATTTTAAAAAGAAAAATATTTAGAGGCCACTTCCAGTAGCAAAATAGCCCACCAATGCATCTTCAGATAATTGACATAAACTGTAATTGATAATACACTTCAAACTACTTGGCTCTTGCTAACCCCCAGCCTAATTCAATGTTAAGACCCAGCAAATGTCTTCTGCTGAAAATATCAGTTGGCAATTAACAATTACCTCAACAATCCAAATCTATTTATAATATTGTTATAGAAAACATCTGCTCAGGCTCTCCTAGGGCCTCTGTTGTAATGCGATAGATGAAGACATCTATTTGCAATTTATGTATTTGTATTTAATGTCTTATTTCATGCTTCTCCCAGCTAACCTGCTTTTTTTGCTGTGAGGTTTTGGGTGATTTAAGTATCTCTGCTGATCTTATAGAGCAGGGGTCTTCAAACTTGGCCCTTTTATGACTTGTGGACTTCAACTCCCAGAATTGCTCAGCCAGGCACGGGAGTTGAAGTCCACAAGTCATAAAAGGGCCAAGTTTGAAGACCCGTTATAGATGAATGAGGATTTGAACCAGAGTTTTCATGGTGCCAGTTCAACCAAGCAGTACCTCTGTCTGTGTGTGTGTGTGTGTGTGTGTGTGCGTGCGCACACACACGCAAGTAGATTAATGAGACATAAACAGTACCTTGAATTGGGTTCCATCCCAACTGGCAACCCAATGTAGCCCCTATAGTTTAGAGAACATTCTGCTGTACTGGATTTCCTCAGTGAGAAAGTGGATAGACCAGTTCTCTACTATCTGTAGCTTTCAATAATTTATTAGAGTAAACTCATACATTATTAGCATTCCTTCCTCTTCATTTCCCTGTTTATATACAGTCTTCTTCTGTTGGACTTGCTATTTGCTATTTTCATTGAAAATCATTTAAAACAATACTTAATAAATTCTTAATAAATAAATTATTAACAAATACTTAATACTCTTCCCCACAAATGAATTTTCACTCCCTTTTCCTGGGTAGTAGAGTATGAACCAATTAATCATCAAATCTATAGAAGTATGCTTGATCAGAAATATGATTTCATAGTCAAGGACACATAAGCCAGGAAGCAACTCTGCTAAATTTCTTACCATCTGTAGGATCTCCAGGAATTCAGAAGAAGCCAAGCTATTTCTAGGCAGGGGAGAGTTGGCAATGGGAAGGATGAACTAGAGAGGAGTTCCTTCAATGGAGTATATGTAACTGTTTTTCTTTAATAAAGTTAACAAGGAAATAGTTTGTGAGAGAAGGAACATTTCGTGGTCAATAAAGTAGAACTTCTAATTCCAAATGCTGTTTTATTATTCATATGTCCATATATATATATATATATTATATATTGCTGCTCAGTGCAGCTCAAACTCTATTTGATTCAAACTTGCACAGCTTTCATATCCAGTTGCCTATGCCTTCAGTGACTTCTGAATTGGAAGTGAATTTGTGTTTATTCAATACTGGTTTATCTCATGCCAGAACAGCTGTCTGAGGCTTCTTTATTTATTGCCTTCATATAATCCATCCAATATTGAACTTGCTTACATTCTCTTTTGTCTTGCAAATAACAGTCAATTTTTTTTCCTTACTGCACTGAATCTTTTCGATTGCCAAAATTTACAGGTGATAAACACTGTGGATAGTTTGTGATTAGTAAGTGATTATCTTATGCACAAGATACAGATACTGCAAAAAAAGAAATATGAGTCTCCTAAATTATAAAATGTTGCACCATGTAATATATGTTATGTATTTATTCACAAGCATAGCATTATGTTTTATGGATCTTTAGTAAAGTAGAAAATTGCACCACAGCCAATTTAGTGTTTTTTTTTTGAAAAATGAAGAGGAAAGTGTTCATTGCTCAGCCATATGGAACTATATGAATAATCATCATGTTCATCTAAGTCAGGGGTGTCAAACTGCTGGCCCGTGGGCCAGATGCGTCATTGGGAAACTTGTTGTTGTTGTTAGCTGCGAAGTCGTGTCCGACCCATCGCGACCCTATGGACAACATTCCTCCAGGCCTTCCTGTCCTCTACCATCTTCTGGAGTCCATTTAAGCTCACGCCTACTGCTTCAGTGACTCCATCCAGCCACCTCATTCTCTGTCGTCCCCTTCTTCTATTGCCCTCGATCTTTCCCAGCATTAGGCTTTTCTCCAGTGAGTCCTTCCTTCTCATTAGGTGGCCAAAGTATTTGAGTTTTAGCTTCAGGATCTGGCCTTCTAAAGAGCAGTCGGGATTGATCTCCTCTAGGACTGACCGGTTTGATTTCCATTGGGAAACTACGCCCACCCAATTGCCGGTAATGGTGAAAAAGCTCCGATACATTGTGTGATGTCACATGACATCGCTAGTTTGACATGTCTGATCTAAGTGAGAGAGCTTGTGTCAAACCAATGAGCTAGACACACTCATGTGTACAAGAAGTACAATATAATCCATATGGCTGATATATTAAATATCCTATTACTATTTTGATGGGAATTGCAGTTTTGGAAATAATTTGGTATTCTTCTTTCTTCATTTGGTGCTTCCCATGGCTGATAGTTGGAATCACCAGAAGGAAAGAATAACAGAACAAGAATAATAGAATAACAGAGTTGGAAGAGACCTAGGAGGTCATCTAGTCCAACCTCCTACTCAGGCAGGAAACCCTACACCATTTCAGGCAAATGGTTGTCCAATCTCTTCTTAAACACCTCCAGTGTTGAAGCACCCAAAACTTCTGGAGGCAAGCCTTTCCACTGATTAATTGTTCTAAGTGTCAGGAAATTTCTCCGTAGTTCTAGGCTGGTTCTCTCCTTGAATGGTTTCCATTAAGAAAGAGAAGGGTATGAAATACCATCTCTACTATATGACAGTGGCATCTTATCTGCTGGATTAAATCTATATAGTTGTCTATACTGAACTAAGTAGAAGTTGAAAAATGACCTTTTTCCAACCTGAGCCCTGAGGAGATGTGTTTCCAGTGTATGAGGGTTCCCAGATAATTTTCATTAAAGACAATAAAGATGTCACAGGCTACAGAGGCCTCAGACTAGGAAAGAAGATGCTTTTCAGTCTAAACTGTTCATATAGGACAGTTAGTCTTTTGTTCTAACTATCTGATGATGATACCCACCTTTTTATTTCGACCCCAAACCACCCCAGTGATGCCCTCGATGTGATGTCCCATTGCCTGGAGGCGGTTTGGGTCTGGATGGGGAGGAACAGGCTTCGGATCAACCCTGACAAGACTGAGTAGCTGTGTGTACCGGCATCTCAGGAAATTCAGAATATTCCATCTCTTTCTATGGGGGGGGTGAGTTATTCCCCCCCCGTAGATAGGGCTCACAACTTGGGAGTCCTCCTAGATTCACAGCTTTCTTTAGAAGATCATATAGTAACTGTGACTAGGGGGGCCTTTGCCCAGATTCGCCTGGTGTGCCAGTTGCGGCCCTATCTAAACCGGGATGCCTTGCGTACGGTCATTCATGCACTCGTGACCTCTCGATTAGACTACTGCAACGCTCTCTACATGGGGCTGCCCTTGAGGACCACTCGGAGGCTCCAACTGGTGCAGAATGCAGTCGCGAGAGTCGTGCTGGGAGTCTCCCGATACTCCCATGTTACACCTTTGCTCCGTGAGCTGCATTGGCTGCCAGTTGTCTTCCGGGTGAGATTCAAGGTGCTGGTAATGACCTTTAAAGCCCTACATGGCATGGGTCCGGAGTACCTTAGGGAGCACCTGCGGCCGGCATCAACTTCCCTCTGCCCAGTGCGCTCCCACAGAGAGGGCCTCCTCAGGGTGCCACCGGTCAGAGAATGCCGTCTGGTGGCCCCCAGGGGGAGGTCCTTCTCTGTGGGTGCGCCAGATTTGTGGAACCGTTTACCGGTCGAGCTCCGGATGGCGCCCAACCTTCGCTCCTTCCGACGGGATCTAAAGACCTACTTGTTTGAACAAGCCGGCCTGGCCTGATGGGTTTGGGTTTTATTATTGCTTTTAATGTATTTTAACTTATTGTTGTAAGGCATTGGGCATTTTGTTTAATTTTCTCTTAACTTTTGTATCTTTGTATTTTAGTATTTATTGCCCTGTTCACCGCCCTGAGTCCTTCGGGAGAAGGGCGGTATACAAATAAAATTATTATTATTATTATTATTATTATTATTATTATTATTATTATTATTATTATTATTATTATTATTATTATTATTATTATTATCCTTTGTATGAAACTCCACAGTTGACTGAAAGGGCAGGTGTGCAAAGGTGGAAGAGGCTCCCTGATATGAATTGTACTGAGCTAATTTTGCAGCAGGTTTCTGTCCCCAGCAGATAGCTCAAGACAGTAGGACTCCTGGCATGGACTTAGCAGCAAGATTGCTTTGGTGTATTGAGATGTAGAGAGTAAGGAAGATGACTTTATTTATTAATTAAATTTATATCCTGCTCATCTCTTACAATAGAGTAAAAACAAGGTAAAACTTTAAAATATTCAAATCATAAATTTTATGGAAAGATCTGTAAGAAAAGTTTTAACTTTTCCTTTGGAGTTAGGTTCCTAGTCTGGTCTGCCTAGTGTGATTCTGAATGGAGAGCTTTCCTTTCCGAAAACTTGAGGCATTGAACTGGACAGTGCCAGTTAAATGTCTCAGATGAAATAAAATTGAGGCCAGGGCCGTTCAGCTTTGGCAACTTTAAGACCTGTGAACTTCCATTCCCAGAATTCCCCAGCCAGCCACAGTAAGTTGGAGATTCCGGGAGCAGAAGTCCACAAGTCTTAAAGTTGCCAGTGTTAGACACCCCTGACTTAAGCATTTATATGATGACGTAAGTCACTTGCCAGGGTGGGCAGGACTGAATTTCACACTGGCATATATGACTTGATTTCTCTAGGCTGGGCCCAAGAATTGCAAGTGTTAAATGGCCTGCACAGATGTGAGAATGATATGTATAGCACTTTAAAAAAAAAGAACTAAGAATTTTCCCTGATATTTTAAACTAGACAATAATAAAAGAGAACAGAACCATCACATAATATTTTCCAAAAAAAAAAAGCAACAGATTTCAGGGGGGGAATATCTTGCCCTTAAGAAGCAGTTGGCTTACCCACAGTTTCTAGTTAACCACATTTTCCACTTATGTTTCTAAAAGAGGAGTACCATTTGCAGCCCTTGAACCCATCCATCCTCTGATGTGATCCTCTGTTTCTCCCAGCCCTTAGAAAAGTCTTGGTTTGTATCTCTCCAAAATCACACATTCTTTTATTCTGAGATGCTTTCCATTGAAGACCATACTGTTGGTGCTTAACACTCATATTTATTCTCTGATGAATATATATATATATTTTATCTAAATGCATACATTTTCTAGAGGTTTCTGGATCTATATTATTAATGCAGTCTTAACTGTGAATATTTAAATCAGTTACTTTATCAGCTTATTTAGAGCCAGTTTAATCTAGAGGTTTAAGTCCCACCTTAACCATGAAAGCCAGCTGGATGGCTTTGGGCCAGTCACTCTCTCTCAGCCTAACCCACCTCACAAGGTTATTGTGGGGAAAATAGGAGGAGGAAGGAGCATTGAGTGTGTTGGGCCAGTACTGTTTTTGCAAGCATCCCACTGCAGCTATTAAGTCTAGGGTGTTTGCTAGGTAAATTGTTCCAGCCCTTTCAGACTTAAGCGGGTTGTCAGGCCACAGGCCAGTCTTTCTTGGAAAAAGGAAAATGCCTGCAGTCTGGAGACAGATGAATCTGCAGGAAGGGACGACCAATAGCTAAAAATAAAGATTGTCTTCAAGGGCAATGTAAGTTAGTGACTGACTGCCAAAAGGTAGTTGAATTTTTTCCATTCAGATCTGTGCCATATGGTCCTTGCATGGTTTTTTAGTTAGCAGAACTGAAAGACAGCAATGGTAAGATGGTAAGAAAGCCAGCTGGCACATCTCCCCTGGACTTCCTGTCGTAGTCATAATGCCCTTTTCCTACTTTCGACTAATTTGCTGGTTTCTCTACTGCGTGTAGAAGATTGCATTGTTTCACTGTACAAAATTCTGACTGGCCACGTCATAGTTCAGTCCCATAAATCCCTATGAGTTGCCCATTTGGAAACTGAAGATGAAGTTGTGTTCTACACAGCCTATACAGGGGAAGAGAAGGAAGTTCCATGTCGCCGCGGACAATTTTGCTGTTGAATTAAGGTGGCAAATTGACCGATGCCCAACAAGTGTTCACGTGTCACAACCTGAGGGAGTCCTTTTCGGACCTCTGATTCAACATGTTTTTCGTATTCTGATTGCCAGATGACATATTGAGCAGGAGTTAGAAGCATAGAAAAAAGAGTTTTCCAATCATAAAGTAACATTGCCGAGTTAGCATCTACTAATGAATCAAGTACCGTATATACTTGAGTATAAGCCAAATTTTTCAGCCCACTTTTTGGGCTGAAAAATTCCACTTCGGCTTATACTCCAGTCAACAAAAAAACTTACCGAGGACTTGTGCGCTGCCGAGGCTTTGGTGCTTCCAGGATCGCGCGCACCTCTCCCAAGCCACCGCCGTCCGGAGACCTGACAAAGTTTGGGGAGGTGCGCGCGCAAACCTCCCCAAACGTCGGCAGGTCTTCGTTCCGCTGCGGAAAGAAGCAGGCAGGCTGCTTCGTTCCGCAGCGGAAAGAAGCAGGCAGGCAGGGCGTGGAGGTCCGGAGACCTGCCGACGTTTGGGGAGGTTTGGGGAGGTGCGCGCGCACCTCCCCAAACCTCCCCAAACTTCAGCAGGTCTCCGGACGGCGACGGCTTGGGAGAGGTGCGTGCGATCCTGGAAGCACCGAAGCCTCGGCCGCGCGCAAGTCCTCGGTAAGCTCCGGGCGGTCACTTGCTTCGCGTCTCCTGAGGGAAGGGGGGGCGACTGGAGCGGGCGTGTTTCCTCACCTGCTGGGCGCCGCGATTTGCCCGGGGAACGCACGGGCCCCGAATGGCAGCGTGGAGCGAGGAAGCGGACAGCCAGGGCTTCCCCGAGAACCGTGGCCACACAGGGTATTCCTGTGTATTCAGGCTTGCAAAATGGCGGATCGAGCCTCTGCTGGCGGCAGAGGCTTGCAGAATGGCGGATCGGCTTATACTCGAGTCAACAACTTTTCCCAGTTTTGGGGGGTGAAATTGGGGGTCTCGGCTTATACTCGAGTCGGCTTATACTCAAGTATATACGGTAATCCTTTAACATATGGCGATTGGATACCATATTCTTTTACTGCCATTTTCAAATCTTTTAATAATTTTATAGGTATATTTTGATGAATTGCAGGACCCCCTCCACCCGGGGCTAAATTTAAAGGATAAAGAGATGTTTCTTCAGGAGAATCCATCAGAAAAACAGATGAAGTAAGAAGATTTGTTAATTGGCCTCCTGGCAATAAGGTTGGAGAAGAGGAGGCTAGGAATTCAGATGACGATGAAGAATGTAAGGAAGGTTTGTCAGAAGATGTTGTAGATGGTGCGGAAGGATAGGGTGGGGGGGCTTCAGATGAAGGCGGAAGATCAGAAGAGTGATCAAGAGGTTTAGAGGTAGAAGATGTCAGATCTAAAGGAGATGGCAAAAGTTTTAATGCTGCCATCACTGCTTGCCATGCGGACAAAATGTCAGCAGGCGCCCTGGGATGACTGTGAAGATATTTACCTAGCTTTTCCCAGGTTATAACAGACAAAGTGCCTGATTCCGGATAAGCCGGACAATTTTTGTTAATATATTGTAAAAGTTTTGTTAAAAGTCTCTTTCCTACAGGATGGACCATGGTGCTATTGTATTTTTGAACAAAATTAGCATTCTGCACTATATTAAAAAGTTCGTCCCTATGACCTGACGAAACTTTGGAAAGTGGGGAGCCCATTACTCACGATTAGAAGCCTTCTCCGAGGTGCGTGGTAACAGGAGTGCAGGCAGTACACCCCTGGGCAGGAGTCGTACTGTGGAGTTGAAGCCGCGATCCCGGACGAGCCCCCAGTTGTCGCGTCGAGCGACTGATCAGGGTTCCGGCCTCAACTCTTAGAGCCCCGTAACAGGGGTGAGAATTTAGAGGGACCCTCGCAAGGGTGAACACCTTGAATATGGAAGGATTTTGCCCTTTGCCACCGACCCAGTGTGCCGGACGTTCCGACGGTCACACTTGGGAACTGCGATAGCGCAGGAACAGGATCCTAGGACAAACTGAGGCACCAACACAAGTTTGTTCAAGGTGAGAGAGCACAGAGTGCCCGGGGTGGATGGTGTTGCCCCCCGAACAGCTTTGCACAGCACTCTTTTATTGAGCAGTTTCATCAGGGAGGGGGAAGTACACACATGAGGAAGCAACATATGGAAGGTCATAGGAAAACATAGCTCATTGCATACAACTGCTAATGAAGAGGGCAAAGGTCATCACAGGAAACAATAAAGCATAACTTATCGTATACAAATGCTAACAGAGAAGACAAGGGTTATCACAGGAAGGCATAACTTGAGGCAAGGACAATTACAGGAGACAGGAAGCCATATCTTGAGGCAAGGGCAATTACAGGAGACAAGTCTTGTTATATACAATTGTAAATGGAGGAGGCAGAGGTATTTGTTGTATACAATTGTAAATGGAGGAGGCAGAGGTTTTTGTTGTATACAATTGTAAATGGAGGAGGCAGAGGTTTATCACTAGAGACAGGAATGCAGAACTTTATAACTTTCAATATAGAAGGCAAAAAGGTCTTTGGGAGTCTAGGATAACTACAGTTCCAGCCATATGTTTGTTTCTTGCTTCTATGGAATGTGCAGAAGGACCTCCCAAGGATGCCTCTGAACTTGAGCCATGGTGAAATTAGGGCTGGGCCAGATCCAAAAATAACAAGGGCTCCATCTCCGCCACGGCAACTGAAGAGCACTGTGGCAAAATGACACTTGACACTGTTTGCTGCATCTCCCAATTCTGTTTTTCTTTTTTTCTTTTTTTACAAATTTGTAATCACAGGTCAAGAATGTTGTGTTATCCCAGTTCCTTATTTCTAATTTTAAGCTGTTACTTTGTTCTATCATAGAATGCTACTTATCCCCTGCATAAATCCGGTAGGGGCTATAGAGGTTGGTTTATTTTACTCCTGTGGGCATAGGACGTTGTGATTTCAGTGATTCAAAACATAATGGATAATGATGCAAAAAGGTGTATCTGTGAAAGAGAATATAGAAAGCTAAAAATCTGTAAATTGTGCCCCCTTCTCAGGAGCATCTGTCTAGGGCATGGGTGTCAAACTCGTCCTGTGACATGTCACAACTTTTTTGCATTGCCGGAGCTAGGGTGGGCGTGGCCTCCATATGATGCAACCGGCCCGTGGGCCAGCAGTTTGACACCCCTGCTCTAGGGCAATATTACTCCACCTCAGCATCTTTAAGCTGTGTGAATTCTGAGAGTTGAAGTCCACATGCCTTAAAGTTGCTGCAGTTGAGAAACATTGTTCTAAGAGTTCTTTCTCATCCCCTCACTGTGATGCTGGAAAATGAACCTGGAACTTCTGCGTAGGAAACACACATCTAAACCTTCATACTTAATGATAGACTGGTTTGAGACACAATGGCCACGCCTTCCTTAACAACATTGGAGAAGACCATTTTCTCTCTTTCCATTTTGTGTTGATTGTTACATTCTAAAAGGCTAACTCGAGCTAAGGCATAAAAGTAAACCACCAACAAATGCAATTTTCCTCTTCAAAGCAACAGGAGCACTATAATAAGGAGGAAAAAGTATTTTGGATCACTCTTCAAGATCCCTGGGTAATTATTGACCAGAGCTATAATTTCTCCTTTTAAAGCAACTGTATAATTTTCAACATCTTTTTATATCTTGTGTAGACTCAACCAAAAGAGAAGGAGGTGGCTGAATCCAGTAGCTGGAAAGATTAACATTTTGTACATGCTACCGATGGGACAACATTTTCATTTTGAACCTCTTTTGGACTTCCTTGGCTAGTCTAAAGAAAAGAAGAATTAGGGGAGACATAATAGCAGTATACGAGTATTTGAGGGGCTGCCACAAAGAAGAGGGGGTTGTGTTATTCACTAGAGCATCAGAGGGAAGGATGAGAAACAATGGTTGGAAACTGATCAAAGAGAGAAGCAACCTGGAATTAAGGAAAAACTTCCTGACAGTGAGGACAAACAACCAGTGGAACAGCTTGCCTTCAGAAATCATGGGTGCTCCATCACTGGAGATTTTTAAAAAGAGGCTTAGACAGTCACTTGTCTGAGATGGTATAGGTTCTCCTGCTTGAGCAAGGGACTGGACTAGAAGACTTCCAAGGTCCCTTCCAGCTTCGCTTCTATTCTATTCTATTCTATTCTATTCTATTCTATTCTATTCTATTCTATTCTATTCTATTCTATTCTATTCTATTCTTTCTATTCTATTCTATTCTATTCTATTCTACTCTACTCTACTCTACTCTACTCTACTCTATTTTCTAAGGTCAATGCTTTTAAATAACGTAGTAGATTCTGATGGCAGAATGGGGTAGCTGAAATTAGAATTTAGAACTTCAGTTTATTAAGCTGCCCCACATACTTAAAACTTTTCACAGAAGGTGGCATATCTCATTCCCTGAAATGACCTGTGAATAAAGTGGTGATTACAAACAGCAGATATATTTCCTGCCTGTATACTTCCAATTGTTGGATGAATTTAGATTTAATCATCTGTTCATTCCCTGGAAAGGAAAGATTCAGACGTGATTGACCCATGTTGTGCAATTCTCTTGGCCTATTTCCTTGCCTTTCTTATGCTTAGTTGGAAAGGAGAGAGGAAGCTTGAAATTTGGGTTAATAGGAAGAAAACGAGTACAGCTGTGACTAATTCTCTACTCAGAAGCAAACTTGGATTTGGATCTCTTGATCGGATAAAACCAATGCCAAATATAATATTGGAATCTTGTAGAAAAGTTAAAGGGTGACCAGATCCATCTATCTAAATGTATTTAGAGTGCTGTGTCAAAAAATGATAATAAGGGGAAAGATTAGAGAGGCATTTAATCAGGGGCTTGGATGCTGGGTGCTAAAGCTATCCCCAAATACCTGATTTCAGATAGTCAATAGGAACAAAGCTCTTTCTTAAATTCAGGCTTTCAAAGGTTACCAGAGAACATTCATTCTTTGTCCTTCACCCCATTCAGTCAGATTAATAACTCATCCAGCTGCTTCACATTGATTTCCTTCCTATTCTTGAAAGAGAATGATAGGAACCAACTGGCAGCCCATTTCAAGACCTTGGTTTAAAGTGATTATTGCTGTCCAATAGTTAGGGGATGATAGAATAGAATATTGCTTCAACCTGGGATAGTTTTCTTTTCCAAATATGGAAGGATTGATGGCAGGAGAGGTGAACAAGCAAAGCTGTTCATTGTTCATGAAAAAATATGAAAGAATCTAAAGCAATCTTTCCTATTGTATATTAGCAACTGTTAGTTGTTTTTATTAAACCTTTATTTCAATGGATTGTACTGGGAAAGGCATACCATATCTGCCCAATTCCATTCATTTTACAAAATTTGTTAGAAATTAACAGAGAATACATTTTAAAGGTACAAATGTAATAAATGGAATGTATTATACAGGTGCAAAATTCCTATGGATCAATGTCTATTTTAGATGAGCCTTGGTGGAGCAGTGGGCTAATGCCTCCTTAAGTAACACCAGCTGCCTGCAATTAGTGCAGGTTCGAGTCCCACCAGGCTCAAGGTTGACTCAGCCTTCCATCCTTCCGAGGTAGGTAAAATGAGGACCCAGATTGTTGGGGGCAATTAAGCTGACTTTGTAATAATGCCGCTTGGGGTGTGTGTGAAAGCCCTAATAAGCAGGCATATACATAGAATGAAGGCTACTGCTAAGCTTGTAAGCCGCCCTGAGTCTTCGGAGAAGGGCGGGATATAAATGGAATTAAATAAAATAAATAAAATAAATAAATTAAGTGGAAAATCGTAATTGTTTCAGGTCAGCAAAACATTTATAAGGCAAGATGTTGCATAAAACAAGTTGTTTAGGGAAAAGGAGGGAAAGAAATTGAGGGACCCAGATTTGTTAAAACAGTAGAAATAGATTTTATTATTTAGTTATTGTATTTTTTAAATCCCATATTTATTATTTTAAAAGTAATTCAAGGTGGTGAACACACCTAATATCCCTTCTTCATTTTCCCCACAATGACAACCCTGTGAGGTGGGTTAGGTTGAGAGAGACTGATTGCTTCAAGGTCACCCAGCTGACTTTCATAACTATGGCCGGACTAGAATTCACAGTCTGCTGGTTTCTAGGCCAGCATCTTCATTAAGTGCAGATGACTTGACTTCAAAATATTCAGCTCTCCTTCCCAGCCCCCCTTCAACGTTTGGTAAATCGTGCCAGTTGAAAAGTTCTAGAAATGTTGAAAGTATCCAAAGTCTTAACAAAATTTTGGTTAGGTTTGTTATACAAACATATGGATTATTATTGTTGTGCTTTTAGTGTTTGTTTATTTTTCAAGGGTTGTTGATTGCCCTCATTTCTATTCTTGTATATATGTAAAATGGATCTGAGCCATCACAGCAACATGTGTCTGTGTGATTTGTGTGGTTGATAGATGAGTAACATCTGTCTCATCAAGAGTGATTAAACTCATTTGAGGAGCCCTAGTTAGTGTGGCCAGTGGTGAATAATGTTAGGAATTGTGGATCAGTAACAGTTGGAGGATCACAAGTTCCCATCCATAGGTTAGGGAGAGACAGTGTACGGTGGAACATCTTGTTCCTGGATACAAAACATCATCACTCTCAGAACAGTGGTTTTCAAACTTAATAACAGACATAATAACAGAATAGCAGAGTTGGAAGGGACCTTGAAGGTCTTCTAGTCCAGCCACCTGCTCAAGCAGGAAATGGTTCTCAGGCAAAATGGCTGTCCAATTTCTTATTAAAAACCTCCAGTGTTAGAGCACCCACAACTTCTGGAGGCAAGTTGTTCCACTGATTAATTGTTCCAACCAGTGCTTTTTTTGTAAAAGAAAAAGGTGCCGGAACTCACACATGTCATACAATCTGCCTTGCCTACCCTATAAGGTTCCATCCAAAAAAGGTGCCGGAACTCCGTTCTGAGCGTTCTATGAGGAAAAAAGTCCTGGTTCCAACTGTCAGAAAATTTCTCCTTATTTCTAGTTTGCTTCTTTCCTTTTAGTTAGTTTCCTTCCATTGCTTTTTGTCCTGCCTTCACGTGCTTTGGAGAATAGGTTGACTTCCTCTTCTTTGTGGCTGCCCCTTAGAAATTGGCTGGGGAATTCATTAAACTAGACATACCCAATTCCACCAACTGTTCCTTATATGTTCTAGCCTCCAGTCCCCTAATCATCTTTGTTGCTCTTCTCTGTACTCTTTCTAGAGTCTCAACATCTTTTTTTACATCGTGGTGACCAAAACTGCATGCAGTATTCCAAGTGTGGCCTTACCAAGGCACTGTAAAGTGGTATTAATACTTCACCTGATCTTGATTCTATCCCTCTGTTAATGCAGCCTAGCACTGTGTTGCAGAAGAAAACTACTGTTCTAGATTTAGACCTATTAAAATGATTGAAAGACAATGCTTGTCTCTGTTGGCAATTGATCCAGATCAAACTCCCCCTATATTTTATATTAAATACTGATTATATGGAGTATGAGAAAAGAATAATTTGTGAAATGGGTACAAGTGTTTTGTTCAGGTTAGTTCTCAATACTGAAATGTGCAATCTGTGGTTACTGATAGATGTGGTCCTTCAACCCATATGAATGGCCCCAGATGGCTGGAAATGATAGGTATTGTGGTTGGAAATAGATGCCTTCATCCCCTCATGGTCTGGAAAAAAGAGGACTTGCCTGGAGAGCTGGAATTTCAATGGAAAAACCTAAGTTTTGTTTTGTTAAACTCATTTCATTGTAAAATTGGGCTTGATGTTTGAAATGAGATTGTATGAGCAGAACAGAGGTAAGGATCCTCCTAGAAGCAGTCCTGCTTCTTCAATAACAAATTTTTTTTCTTGGACTTAACAGCTGTGACTTTGCTAAACCCCTCCAACTATGTCTGATAGCACTCGTTGCTTCATAAAGTTGGATGATTTTCAGCTAGGATATTTACATCTTGGGAAACCTGTAGTGATGGAAAATCCGGCTGTACTGATGATTGTGATCTCAATATTTACGGCCAGAACATCTATTTTTCTGAATATGGGAAGAAGAAAATGTGTGCATTGCATTTGGTCTCCAAAGTGCTTTTAGTGTGCACCTCCCTAATGCCCTTTTCCAATATGGTATGAAATGTCCTAAGGTTTAGAGCAGCAGTCCCCAATCTTTTTGGCACCAGAGACTGGTTTCATGGAAGACAATTTTGGGGGTGGGGGTGGGGAGGAGCTTATAACCTAGATCCCTTGCATGTGCAGTTTACAGTAGGGTTCATGCTCCTATAAGAATCTAATGCCTGATAATCTGAGGTGGAGCTGAGGTGGTGAACGGCTGCAAATACAGACAAAGCTTTGCTCACCTCAAGCTGTGTGGCCTGGTTCCTAACATGCCATGGCCCAGGATCAGTCCATGGACCAGGGGTTGGGGACAACTGCTTTTGTATAGAGACCATTTATTTTATTTTATTTTATTTTATTTTATTTTAATTTAATTCCATTTATATCCCGCCCTTCTCCGAAAACTCAGGGCGGCTTACAAGCTTAGCAGTAGCCTTCATTCTATGTATATGCCTGCTTATTAGGGCTTTCACACAAACCCCAAGCGGCATTATTACAAAGTCAGCTTAATTGCCCCCAACAATCTGAGTCCTCATTTTACCTACCTCGGAAGGATGGAAGGCTGAGTCAACCTTGAGCCTGGTGGGACTCGAACCTGCACTAATTGCAGGCAGCTGGTATTACTTAAGGAGGCATTAGCCCACTGCTCCACCAAGGCTCATTTGCAGTTATAATGGTGATAAAGTAACTTTATAGCCAATCCTCACATTTATAATCTTTTTGCAAGTCTGTAAAGCAAAGAGCAGCTTTGTAAGATGAGGGGCCTGGGGGTTCAAGCCCTTTGAAAAATGGCTAAAGGAACTGGGTATGTTTTGCTGAGAAGTCTGAGGGGAGAGAAAAGAGCAGTCTTCCAACATTTGAAGGCTGTCCCAGGGGAGAGGGTGTTGGTTTATTTTCCATAAAGAGGTAGGCAAGAAGCGATGGCTGAGAGTTCACCCAGAGGGAGATGCAACCTGGAAATAAGGAGACACTTCCTCGTGTTGACAACTATCAAGCAGTGGAACAGCTTGCCTCACAGATATGTGGGTGCTCCATTGTTGGATGTGTTCAAGAAAAGATGGGACAACCATTGGTCCATGATGATATGGAGACTCCTGCCTTGGACTGAGATTGGACTAAAAGACCTCCAAGGTCTCTTCCAACTCTATGATTTTTAAGATCATAAGCACAGTTGCAATTTCACTTATCAACCACTTTCCTTAATGATCAAGCTGCTTGTGGTCTCTAAATAAGAACTTCATATATTCTGCAAATATTTTCATAGGTACAATTTTCAAGATGAGCTGCTGCCATCCTGTAGTTATTAAACCGATTTCTCATTTAAGTGAAGAATCTTGCATATGTGTGTTAAATTTTGTTCTGTTAGTTTCAACTAATTTTTCTAAAGAAGATTATTTTCGATGCACACGCTGTACATTTCAGCTGTCTACAAATTGGATAGGTATTCTTCACTTCTTCATCTCTCATTAAAAATGGATGTAATGACTCTTCCAGTCATGATGTTGACAATGGCTAGAAAAGGCATAGAGGAAGGGAGAATACCTTTGGGCAGAGCTAGTGAGATAAAGAGTAAGTTCTTCGTCTGGAATTGGAAATTCCCCAATCAGATCCTTCGTCTATGTCCATTAGAACTTTACCAAAATGCTTTTACTTGCGTCGGTAACAGTAATTTTGTGGGCAAGAATAGCAGTTGCTTGCAATACCCCACTTCCTTCTTCACTACAGTACAGCCAAATGGGGAAGAGGCCTGTTTAGACCACTCAAATTCATTTCCTGTAACTTCATTGCATCATCTCCTCTTTGCTTTTTCCTTTAGCAGCAGCCTGCCTTGTGAACAGCTTCGTTGCTTGCCCCAACTAACGGTTTCTGCTGAAGGAGCTTGCTTCATCAGCTCTTCTGTGACATGCAAGGAGGAGAGTAGGCTAACGGTTTGGTTTATGTGGTTAAGTTCATTTTCTGATGACCTCTGACTCTGGTGAAAGCACTTACGACCAGCTTAACAGCTACACAATAGTTAGAAAGTTGCATTTTCCAGGTGCCCATCAACAGTCTATATAGATAGGGTTTATCAAATTTTGAGATTTACCTTCCTTGAGTATATCATCTCTTTCTAAATCACAGAAATGATGCCAACAGAGGCATCAACTCTGGACAGCAGTTATGAATAGATACAGGAAAGCCAGTTCTGTTCTAATATGTTGTTATTAGGACCATTACCCCTGAGTTGCAAAAACCTGGATGGGTAGCAAATTAGATCTTGGCTTTCATTTAGCAATCATCTTTTGCAGCCTAGATCTAGTGGTTCTATCATTATCATGATACTCATGAGGAAAGGGACCACAGATGCTATAATAGAAAACAGGTATCAATATGTTTGTGGTAAGAAACTAAAACTAACACATTTTTTTAGTGAGAAACCCTTTCCTCATAGCAATTATAGTAGTAATCCTTGAAATCTTTTTGGTGGAGCTGCCTTGACCACAGCAGGTCCAAAACTTCAAAGTGGAGTCAGATGGTTTCTTATGGTTTGAACAGACTCTCAGCAAGACATTGCACAAGAACATCAGTTAGTTGTAAGAACTGATGCAATGCATTGGGCAATTATTACTGGAAGCTGCCACTTATTGAATCTTAAGCACGAAAAATTTCAGCACACATACATTTTTGAGATATCCCTGCCTTAAAAGAGAATAGCAAGAGTAAAGAAAAGACAGCAGAGGAAACTCTGAATTGTTCAGCATGGATCCTGTAGAGAAGTTGTGCTGAACTCATTCAGAAAGTGTTATACTTCAATTGAAAAAGAAATAACAGTGTTAAGAAAAATGTTTCAAAAAGGAAACTTATTAGTTAATACCACCATCCTCTGATCCACATGACATTTCAGGCTATTGGTTTGACTTATTTATCAAAGGAGTTTGTGAATATGGTTTTTATATATCTTTATTTCCTGTTTCAGCCTAACCGAAGGCCATCGACAGGCAGTAGTCACAACAGTGACAGCTCATATTTGTAAAAATATATATATAAGCTTTTATTAATTCTTTTTTCTTTACATACATATGTTAATTTTTCAACCAGCGTGCGGTCTGGGTTCGAAGGCGCTAATACATAATCAAATCCTACTCTTTGGTTCTCTCCTCTAGCCATTTGTAGAATAATTTCCAGCTTTGATAGTATTCTGTTTCTTCTTTATCTTTCAATCTCATAGTTAGTCTGTCCATCTTAGCGCATTCCAGTATTTTTTTAATTACTTCTTCCTCTGGTGGTATTCCTTCATTTTTCCAGTATTGTGCGAAGATTATTCTTGTTGCCATTTGTAATATGTAGAACCAAATATAAACTTTGCTTATTAATCTTTTCTGGTGTTATACCTAATAGAAAAAATTCAGGATTAAATACTACATGTTCTCCCAATATTTTTTCTAACCAAGCATGTATTTTTCTCTAATAAGCCTTTGCTTTATCACATGTCCACCAGATATGATAGTATGTGCCTGAATTATGTTTACATTTCCAACATCTATCTGACATATTTTTAAACATTTTTGCTAATCTTGCTGGTGGCAGGTGCCATCTATAAAACATTTTATATAAATTTTCTTTATACGCAGTTGACATCAGTTTATAATTTCTCTCCCATAATTTTTGCCATTTTTCTAATTCTATATTATAACCAAACTTTTTCGCCCACCTTGTCATTGTCTCTTTAGTTTGTTCACTTTCCATCTCTAAAATTAACAAAAATTATACATTTTCTTAATTAGTTTCTCATCAGAGGTTAACAATATCTTATCAAATACAGTTTGTTCTTTATAAAACCCATACAGTTTCACATCTTTTTCTTATCTATTTTGTATTTGTAACTGTACCCACCATGACATCATGATGCCCTGATTTTCCAGCTCTTGTTTCTATTTTAATGTCCCATCAGTATTTAAAATATCTCTATATGCCCAATTTTTTTCAAAATCTACCAAATTTGGATGTGAAAAAGCTTCCGCCGTTAATAACCACCCTGGAATTTTTACATATATTTTAGTTTTGATTTTTTCTCTTATTGTTATCAAAGCATTTCTAATATAGTGATTTTGGAAATACTTATGAATTTTTTTTCCTGTACCACAAAAAAGCATGCCACCCCAAGTGTAAGTCACGTCCCTCCAAATATAACAACCTTTTATTCCTAAGAGTTATCCGTTCTTTCACCCATGTTAATATAGATGCTTGATAATAGCATCTTGCAATGTTTTCATCTTTATTCTAGCTTTCTTTCCTTGCCAAACAAACTTCAAAATTAATGAATTTAACTCTTGGAAAAAAAATTTCTCAAGTTTTATTGGAATTGTTTGAAATAAAAATAAGATCTTAGGCAATATATTCATTTTGACTGTAGCAATTCTTCCTAATAGTGACAATTGTAAGTTCTTCCTCTTTTCCAAATCTAGCTTTATTTGTTTCAATAGCCTTATGTAATTGTCTTCTTTTATTGTTGAGCATTTGGCTGATAAATATATACCCAAATATTTAACCTTTTTCACTACCTGTACCTCTATTGATTCTGACAATCGGCTTTTTTGCTTATCCGTGAGATTCTTAACTATTATCTTAGTTTTTTCTTTATTTATTTTTAATCCCGCTATTTTTCCATACTGTTCTATCTTTCCCCACAGTTTGGGAATCATCTCCAGGGGTTCTTCCAAAATAAATAGTAAATCATCAGCAAATGCTTGTAACTTTTATGTTTCACCCTTTATCCCCAACCCTTTAATTTCTATGTCTTGTCTGATATTTTGATTTAAAACTTCCAAAGTGAAAATGAATAACAGAGGGGATAATGGGCATCCTTGCCTTGTGCCTTTTCTTATCTCAAAGCTCTCAGTACAATCTCAATTCACAATCACTTTGGCTGTTTGTTTGTTTGTTATATATTGTTTTGACCATATTTATAAAATTCTGTCCAAAGTCCATTGTTTGTAGTTGGTGAATCATAAATTGCCATGAAAGATTATCAAATGCCTTTTGAGCTTCTAAGAATATTAGTGCCATTTGTTTCCCTGGATGTAGCTCATAATATTCTAATACATCTATTATCACTCTTAGATTATTTTTAATTTGTCTGTTTGGTAAAAAGCCATTTTGATCTGGATGTATAAATTCCACTAAATATTTCTTCAATCTTTCCGCCATTATTGAAGTAAAAATTTTATAATCCACATTGAGCAATGAAATCGGTCTATAGTTCTTAATTTTGGTCAAATCAGAATCTTCTTTTGGTTTTAAAGTGATATTTGCTTCAATCCACATAGTTGGAAGTCTAGCTTCTAATAAAAGTCCATTACAAACGTCTTTCAACGGTTTGCTTAGTATCTCTTGTAAATTCTTATATAACTCCGCAGGAAGCCCATCTGGGCCTGGTGCTTTTCAATTTTTTTGTCTTTTTATGGCCTCTGATATTTCCATTGTAACCCTTTCATCTAACATAGTTTTAAATGTCTCTGAAATCTTTGGAATATTACTTTCTTCCAAATATTTTACAGTTTTCTCTCTTGAAGTTTCCTCCTTGTCATACAATTACTTATAGTATTCTTTGACTATCTTTTTTATTTCTTCATTTTTATATTGTAAATAACCTTTCCCATCGAGTAAAGTTATGTATCGTTTTTTTTCTTTCTGTTTTTTAAGTTTATAAGCTAACCATCTTCCCGGCTTATTGGCATTTTTGAAAAAATTGTGTTTCGCTCTTTTTATCTGTTCTGCCACTTTTTCTGAGTCTAACAGGTTTAATTTATGTTTTATTATGTCCATTTCTCTTTTCAAAGTCTTTTTTGTGGATTTTTTGCAGTTCTAATTCTAACTTTCCAAATTCTTCTTTTAATAATACATATTGCTGTTTTCTCTGTTTATTTTTCCTTGCCATATACGTTATAGATATGCCTCTAAAGTATGCTTTAGCTGTGTCCCATACATTTTGTACTGTTGTGTCTTCTTTTTAATTTTCTTTGAAGAAGAATTCCATTTCTTTTTTCGCTAACTCTATGAATTCTTTTTCTTTTAATATGAAATGATTTAAAGTCCATCTTGGCCTTTTTTGTATTCCTTTCCAGGTCATTTTCAGAGGATTATGATCTGCCCATGTGCCTGTTTCTATTTCAATGTACTGTACGTTCATTCTCACGTCAGCAGTCATCCAAATCATATCAATCCTTGACCAAGATTTTTGACTATTTGAATAGAAAGTATATTGCAATTTTTGTGTTCCCTCCAGATGTCTTGAATTCCAATTTCCTCAGCCATATCAAAAAATGCCTTAGGTAACCTTCTTCTTCCACTTTTTCCTGTTTTTTTACTTTTATAATCAATTTTTCCATCTATTATTGCATTGAAATCTAGTAATCAAATGTTTTGGTACTCCATTTCTATTATTTTTCTATGTAGGTTTTTGTAAAATTTTTCTTGATTGTTGTTTGGTGCATAAATTACCACTAATATTTGCTTTTGATGCGGATAAATTTCTACCATTAAAATTCTTCCTTCTTTATCTGAATATACCATTTTAGAATCTATTGTCTCTTTAATAGTGTGTGGTACAAGTGTGTGGTACAAGGAGCATGTGATATATTCACAAGGAGTTTGTGAATATGTTACATGCTCCTTGTACCACACACTTTTCATGTTTTAATTTAATTTAATTTAATTTAATTTAATTTAATTTAATTTATTAATATTTCTATACCGCCCTTCTCCCGAAGGACTCAGGGTGGTGAACAGGGCAAGAATAAAAACACAGAATTACAAAAGTTAAAAAAATGATTAAATACATGCCCACTAAAAACAATTAATACATAGTAAAACCCCAATAAAATACAATAAGAACCCTACCAATCCCCCATCAGGCCAGACCGGCTTTTTCGAACAAGTATGTTTTTAGATCGCGGCGAAAGGAGCGAAGATCGGGCGCCATCCGGAGCTCAACCGGTAACTGATTCCATAGCTCCGGGGTGCCCACAGAGAAGGATCTCCCCCTGGGGGCCACCAATCGACATTCTCTGACCGGTGGCACCCTGAGGAGGCCCTCTCTGTGGGAACGCACAGGGCGGAGGGAAGTTGATGCCGGCAGCACTTCGGCATCAAGTTTGCACATATAACACTATGCTATGAGATGCAGGTAGTCCTCAACTTACAACAGTTCATTTACAGACCATTCAAAGTTACAACGGCATTGAAAAAAGTAACTTATGATCATTTTTCACACAACCTTTGTAGCAGCCCCATGATCATGTGACCAAAATTCAGTTGCCTGGCAATTGGCTCACACTTATGGCCATTGCTGTGCCCCAAGGTCATGTGATCACCTTTTGTGACCTTCTGACAAGCAAAGCCAATGGGAAAGCCAGATTCACTTACCAACCGTGTTGCTAACTTATCAACTGCAGTGTTTCACTTAACAACCGTGGCAAGAAAGGTCGTAAAATGGGGCAAAAGTCACTTAACAAATGTCTCACTTAACCACAGAATTGTTGGGCTCAGTTGTGGTCATAAGTCGAGAACTACCTGTACATTGTATTATACTGTATGACAAGCACACTTAGGCACTTGCAGAACAAGACAGAAACAGATAAACAGCAGAAAGAAAAAGTGTTGAGTTTTTAATAGTGTTTTTACATGCAGAAAGACTGGATACAGAGACTAAAGGCACCTCAGCAGGAAGTCAAACATATGGAGTGAGAGTTAAAGAAAGTTAAAGTCATAGATTTGGGTAAAGAATCACACAACAGAAAGGATCAGACAAGAAAGAGCAGACCAATTTTTTTCAAGTAGAGCAGAATAAACCTGAGTGTATTGCTATCTCTCACTCTAAGCCAGCGGCTCTCAACCTTTTCTAAACCCCAGACCGCTAGAATGCTTCTGATATATTCTTGCACTCCTTACAAAAGTTTGAAATAATGGCAACGAATTATGCCTGTAGTTTTGAAACTTCTAAACCCAACTTCTCGCACCCCTTGGAATATCATCTTGTACGAGCACCCCTGGTTGGGAACCTCTGCTCCAAGCAAACCTGCCTAGATAAATTCTAATAGAAGAATGAGAAACAAACTGCAGTGCAGTGTTCCTAAGTATTCTGAATTTCCAGAACTCATTGATCAGCAGCTCATGTCAAATTAACTCTTCTTTCCCGGTTTTCTCTTTCTTCTTCTTTAACTGTAATCTTTAGTCCTCTCTTGTTCCCTCTATTCATTCACAGTTGCATTGGTTCCAAAACCAATTGTTGTGTTGTTGTTTTTTTAATTTAAAACAAAAGCATTTTCCCAAGGGAAAGTTTGTTTATAATGACACAAAGTCTTGTTTCAAATTTACTTGTAATTTTCTAAAATCAAAGATTTAATCACACTTTTGCTTTTTATTATTATTTTTTTTAAAAAAAAGTTCTTAAATTTGTAGTTAAAACTTTCTTTTGCTAAGGACTGAAGGAAACTGTCAAACTTGGCACTGTCATACTTGTCAATCTAAACGTTTTCAATAGTTGAAAAGCAGTTGATAAGCAATTTCTGGATGCGATTTAGAAAAGGAAGCATACAAACTCAATGTCCTTTTCAAAGGCACCAATCACATTTTGAGCAAGGGTCTTGTGCCTGCCAGAGAAGCAACTGTTTGGAACACTTGGGGATGATCTCAAGTCTTCTCCTTGTCCAGAGAAAAATAATTGAACAACCAGACTACTCGCCTCTTCATTCTGCCTTGATCATTGGCTCTCCTTTTCATAGAACTGTCTGCAGTCCACCATTTCTTTCTCCTCCTAGAGTCAAGTGGGGCTCATGCAGCTCTTCAGTAAATGATTAAGTAAATAAAAGTTGAAGAATAAAAATATGCAAATTTAGAAAAAACATAACTATTCTTGGACTCCTGGAAAGCAATTAATTTAATTTAATTTATTAATATTTCTATACCGCCCTTCTCCCGAAGGACTCAGGGCGGTGTACAGGGCAAGAATAAGACACAGAGTTACAAAAATTAAAAGGTAATTAAATACATGCCCATAAAAACAGTTGATACATTAATAAAAACCCCAATAAAATGATAGTAAAAACCCCACCAATCCACCCTCAGGCCAGGCCGGCTTGTTCGAACAGGTATGTTTTCAGATCGCGGCGAAAGGAGCGAAGATCGGGCGCTGTCCAGAGCTCAACCGGTAACTGGTTCCATAGCTCCGGGGCGCCCACAGAGAAAGATCTCCCCCTGGGGGCCACCAATCTACATTCTCTGACCGGTGGCACCCTGAGGAGTCCCTCTCTGTGGGAACGCACAGGGCGGAGGGAAGTTGACGCCGGTGAATGGTGAACTGAAGACTTTATTTTTAGCAGAGTTGATGACTGTAGTGGAAAATGGAGCTGGTGAGTGAATTAGATCCCCAGAGTCCTCTCCAGATGAAGAAGAGGACTTAGGTTCACCCAGAATGTTCCTTGCAGATGCTGTCTCTGATGAGACCAGCTGCTTCTAGCAGATTTTAGAGTTCTGGCAGCAAGAATAGTCAGTTTTGCCCAAGCCATAGTTTCTTTGAGTTTCATTACACTGGGTGATTTTTCTTCAACCTGCAGCAAAAGAAGCTTTATGTAAGTTTAAAACTTAAAGAAAAACCTTTTATTTGAAAATAAGCAATAAAAGTTTATTAGAATGTTGATTTTGGAAAGCTTTTAAATGGCAGAAGGGATCAGATGGACTGGAAGTAAGATTTGAAAAACACAAGGAATAGTTCCTGTAGTTTGTTTAAAATCTTACTAAAATATATGAAAATGTTGAGTTTAAGTGTAAAAAAATAGCCCTGGGAAAATGTGCTGAATGAAAGAAAAACATGATAACAGCAGACCTTGAAGGCTGGTTACCAGAGGCAACCAGAAAAATTAAAGATTATAATTAAAGGAGAAGGCCACTAATATAGAATGGAAAAAAATATTTTAACTCTGGAAGAATTCAAAGATATTTGGAAACAATGTACCCAGAACTTTCTCTTTAGAGAATCATATAATAATAATTTTTACTAAAAATGGAAAATACAAAGAGAAAATTATTACTGAAAAAAGCAAAACCTAAACTATTCTTTATAATTAGTTTTGGGAGAGAAACAGGGCAGAGAACGAGTGAGACAATCCTATTATTCAGGGGTCTTCAAACTTGGCCCTTTTATGACTTGTGGACTTCAACTCCCAGAATTCCTCAGCCAGCTGGCTGGCTGAGGAATTCTGGGAGTTGAAGTCCACAAGTCATAAAAGGGCCAAGTTTGAAGACCCCTGCTATTATTAGATCAACTGAAACTCATTTATAGGCACTCAACTTAACCAAATGCTCTTTGAGAATTTTCCCACTTTGGTGCTATTTTGTCTTTCTTCCTCTTATCTTTTTTCCTAATACTTCTTTGAGGAGGAAGACAGAACAATCACAAAAGGCAGATGATGTTGTTTAGATATTTGGGAAAGTTCCATCATGAGGACAGGGTGGTTGTTCAACAGTAGTCTTAATTTAAAGAATGCTGTTCCCATCCTTACTTTTTGTATTCCTTCTCTAAGTATGACCAAACTTGTACTTTCCATGAAATAGAAAAACTTTGCCACATATCTTTAAAGTCTCTTCTCCCCCCCACCGCCCCCATTTTTCTTTTCCAGCTGCAGAAGACAGGATATTGAGGATTAGCTGGCACAGGAAATCGGGTCGAAGTCCACTTCAGACTCTTTACAAGGATGACCAGGTAAATGGACTTCAAAAAGCAAAGTGGTTGTAATTGAAGAAAGAGAACAGGCTATTTATTTATTTATTAAATGTACATGCCACCCATCTTGGCAATGAATGTGACACTCAGCGGCTTTCAGTGCAATGAAATATAAATATAAAATCTCTTAGAGATTCTATGGGCCAGGTCTCTCCACATCACCCAAACTTCTTTGAGTTGTTCTGTGCTCTGGCTGATGTCAGCTTTGATGGTGAATGATAAATAGACAATTAATAGCTGAAGAAAACTTTGCATGCAGAGAATGTGACCTTCCTCCCCACCTCAGCAATTGCTATAAAGTTGTGCAGATTGTCCTGTGAATTGGAGATTTGGACCCTGCCCACAGCTTTAACATACAAATATTTTATTTGTAAAGTTTTTTCAGAGCCAAATAGGGTAAGTTTTCTCCACCTAATTTGGAAATACAGGATAATCCCTGTGAGTGAAAGTAAGCCCCTTGTCCCTGAATTCCTCATGTCCTTTTCCTTACCCTTTTGGCTGTGCAGAAAATAATCAGGAGGCACACAAAAAATAGCGTGGAGGCCAAGTTGCTAATCCAGTCAGTACCTTTTGAGAACTGGCATATAATAAGAAGGGATGTCAACATCTCTTTTAATACTTGCCAAACCATCTATTATATTGCTAAGTGATGTTGATAACCTAGTCCTAGAATGAGTTGAGTTTTCTGGAATGCCAATTTTTTGTTTTAGAAATTGAATCATTTCAGATCCATTCTACTTGTCATTTTTTTTACAAACCAAAATTGGGGGATACTGACTCTCTTTGTCTCAGAAATAAGAGCTGGTTATAACTGAGAACTGAGAAAATGACTAAATGAACACCCGCAGAGAGGAGTAATATATCCAGAATAACAAACATGCCCACATATATAAAGAATATTGCAAATGCAAATGTTTACTTAATTTGCCAACTTTAAGAGGTTTACTTTAGAACTGTGAACTCAACCCTAAAAAAATTGTCCTGCTAGGCATCTTAAAAATCTACTGGATACTGCGGCCACCTACAAACAGAAAAGCATATTGTGCCTCCTGAAATTCTCCAGAGGCTCCTACTATGAAGTGCTTGTGGGTCTCAGAGATCTATCGGTAGTTTGAATTCTGCCTAATAGGATTTCATCATAAAAGTTGGGAATCCTGGCCTGAGGTAAAACAAAGGATGGCATCAATGAATAACAATCTGCAACACCTTGTATAGATCTTCAGGTTCACTAAACAATGGTGAATACAAATAGAACTTCAAATAAACTTTTTGTGCAATAGCATAACAGGTGGATAGTACTTGGGTGGCAGACTGCCGGGTGCTCCTAGGGCAGTGAGCTATATTGGGGAGCAGGAAAAAAAAATTCACCTGGAAGAAAAAGAGAGCAAACCACTTTCATATGCTGCCAAGAAAACTACGTGGACCTCTCTGTGAAGTAACTTGAAAAGCAGAAATATCTCATATTCAGTGTCTAAAAAATGATAAAATATGGCGGCGGCGGGGGGGGAAATGAAGGAATAATAAAAACAATACGATCCTATGACACTTCCAAGAATGAAATACATAATCCTGAGGTAATGTAGGAAAAGGATTAGGTAAAATTTATTTATTTTTAATAATCCCTGTGACACCTCTCTGAATATCTGCCCATCTTCCTACCTTGCCTGCCTTCCTTTTTAAGACTCTTTTAATGAGAACTTAATGATTTAAATAGGCGGGTTGCAAAGCAGTAAACCAAACTTTAGTATAATCTTTACTTCCAGCAGTGCTGTTGAAATGTCTTCAGGTTTCTATGAAAAAATAAAATGGCGGATAACCGTATCTCAATTCTTTGGTTATAAGTGTGTCCATCTGCTTTCGGGGGGGAGTGGAGGGGGAAGGAATATTCTAGAGAATTGGGGGTTGGGCTGGCAGGCAAATCTTACCTGTTTGCCTTCTAGTGAAAAACTGTTTTGTAATTGGCTTCAGCCATTGTCTTATAAAAAGAATGTGCCCCGCCACCAAAAGTCATTGATCGAGAGGGCACATATCACATGTGCTCCGCATCCTAAATGTGCCCACCCACCCCTGGCCTAAGCATGTGTGCATCCAAAGAAGTGTATTTATGAAGTTTATGGCATACTAAATGTGCTCATCTGTCTCTCTTTATGAATATAACAGCTTGCTGAAAGGAGAGCTTTATATATATTTAGTCAAACTGCAAATAAGCACCTTGTTTTAACTACGTATAATTAGGAGGAAGGAAAAAGGTTTTGCCCCTATAAACAGATGCTGCTTTATGCTTTTATAAGGAACATTCAAAAGATATCCGAAGTCCATACATGAATAGTATCTTTCCTAGAACCAAAATGTTGCAAAAGGCCCTAGAAGTTTCAGGGATTTTTCTGAACTTTTCCTTAGGTGAAGTGCTATAAAATGTCAGATAGACAGGGAATAATTTTTTTTTAAAAAAGAAGTCCTCCATTAGCCAGAAGTTACAGGAAATCAAGAATAAATTCCAAGAAAGAAAGGTATTTCCTGATTTTGTCATGTGTCATACCTTCAAGAGCCAAGCTGAAATCCCTGGTGACCTGAGGCACCCTTTTCTCCTAGGAAAGGTCTCCAATTATGGGAAGAAATGAAGCTTGGAATAGCCAAGGGCAAATCATGGAGATAGACCTACATTTACAGTATTTTGGTTCAAGAGTATTTTGCTCCGGCTAAGAGCACTCAGCTGGGCATTTGGTGTAGCCCTTGATGCCCCTCCATACTAAACTAATGCATTTTAACATTGTTCATATCAATCCTTCTGTATCACTAAAACAAAATCAGAGATGATCGGGGAAAGGAAAGAGACAACGGAGTCCTTCATTCAGAGGACATACCATTGTTATTCGGAAACCTTGAAAGAGCTGATGACAAATAGTATGGGAGTATTTCCATTCGGAATCCACATTTTGACGGATAGGTAAATTTTGGATTTATACCCCCCCCCGCCTCAGTGCAGACAGATACATTCAATTGAAATATCCATCATAGAAGCAATTAAGTTAAAAATAAAATGGAACAT
The DNA here is from genome assembly GCF_947247035.1 of Vipera ursinii. Taxonomy (NCBI): domain Eukaryota; kingdom Metazoa; phylum Chordata; class Lepidosauria; order Squamata; family Viperidae; genus Vipera; species Vipera ursinii. Next base: position 51,658,576 of record NC_139513.1, on the reverse strand, counting down.
GTTTAGACCCTTACCTTTCCCCCTCACTGCTGCTGCTCCTTAACAGCATTTCTAAGACTGAAAATGAGACACAGTATAGGAAAATTGGTTAAGTAATCTGCTCTCTAAACTGGTCCTTCCCAGTCTGATGACCTAGAGTCTGTGGGCTCCAAATCTCAGATTTCGACTTTCTAGTTGGGAATTCTGAGGTTACAGTCACGTGCCACCTGAAAGAAAGCCCCCCAGGTTTACCCAGTTTTTACCTTCTGTTAACCTTTAATTCCTCACTATTAAAGGGTAAGAGCACCACTTTAAGGAGCAATTATAACCCATGTTACGACTACTGATGAATCTTAAAGGTGTCCAAAGATATCAGTTCCTGTGTATAGGTATTGGCAGCATGTAGGGGAGAGTATTATTGGGATCTTACGAAAAAAGCTTGGCACATAGCATGAAGTGACTCCTGTTCCTCCTTATGTCCTTGTCTTATGTCTCCTCAGCTTGAGCAATCTTCCCTGCAGGCAACTCACCGGCACAGGAGGGAGCTGCTGAGCAGTATGTGCCATCGTTATACCCGCAAGCGACGCCTCCTAACTCCAGATGATTTGCGGCACCTGGTGGTGGACGATGTTCATGAGATGCTCTACTGCTATGTCCCCAAGGTGGCTTGCACTAATTGGAAGAGGGTCTTGATGGTCTTGACAGGGCAGGGCAAGTACCAGGACCCCCTGGAAATCCCAGCACATGAAGCTCACGTACCTGCCAACCTTCACACTCTCTCTGAGTACAGCACTCCTGAGATCAACTACCGCTTGCGCAACTACCTCAAGTTCATCTTTGTACGGGAGCCTCTGGAACGGCTGGTCTCAGCCTACCGGAACAAATTCACCCGTAACTACAACACGGCATTCCATAAACGCTACGGGACCAAGATAATCCGGCGGCACCGTCAGGACCCTAGCAGCGAGGCCCTGGAAAATGGCCATGATGTGCGTTTTGAGGAGTTTGTGTACTATCTGTTGGATCCAAAGACCCAGCGTGAGGAGCCTTTCAACGAGCATTGGGAGCGAGTGCACTCCCTTTGCCATCCATGCATTCTCCACTATGATATCATTGGCAAGTATGAGACCTTGACTGATGATGCCAACTATATCTTGCAGTTGGTTGGGGCTGATGCAGGCATCAAGTTCCCCTCCTCTTCTAAGATCATCAGAACCAACAACAACCTGACTGCAAAGTTCTTCAAGAATATCAGCCCCTTCTACCAAAGAAGATTATTTAATTTATACAAGATGGATTACTTGCTCTTCAATTACACCATCCCTTCTTATTTACATCTGCGATGAGGCTGGTGATAGGCCCTTTCCTCATCGTTTCTGCCGTCAATCAAGAGACATGGATATGAGATGCTTACAGTTCTACCTATGCCTGTTTTTTGTTTATGTTTGATCAGCACAAAGACTTCTCTCCGTATTTTGTTCCTGTTTCAGTAGACAGAATCTACGATGGTTTGTATATCCTTCCTCCTGTTCTTAACCAAACAGCATTTGTTTCTAGGAAGCACTGGAACTATGTCCTTTTGTCAGGAGGTGGGAGAATCTGTGTGGAAGTAGGAGACATAATAAAATGTGCATGCATTTAATGTGTTCAGTTATAATCCCCTCACACCCCTCTCCTCCACACTGATGGAATAAAGGGGAATATGAGCCAGAAGTATCTAATTGCAAACAGAGGCAGAATTGTCTATTAGATAAGAGTCTTCTGTGTCTCCCCCTTGTACCATCCTTGCAGCTGGTGTTTCAGAGAACTGTATTTTCTTGGAAACACCCCCACCCCCTGCATTTTCCCATCAAGTTCTGCTGCCATGCAGATTCCATCAATTTGCACTGGAGTGACGCTTAGTGGGTTGCCCACTTGTCTGTGCAGATTTGTCTGTGTGAGAAGATCTTGACCAAAAGAAATATTTAATTATTTGCCTTGGCCTTTTTTTCATGTGAATATGTTTTGGGTATGTGCAAAAATTGTGGTGGTGTCCTGTTTTATGTAGGCCTAATCAAACTATGCTCCAGAATCAAGCTCTTCAGTTTAATTAGTGGACCCTCATTCAGATGGGAGAAATGAACTCCCGTAGAACTGTATTTTTTGTAGGTGATACCAAAGACACTGGGAGGTCAGCGGACTTTGGGCAGTGTCCACTTGACTAGAATTCTTATATATGAAACTGGATTGATCTCAGAGAGAGTTTTAAGAAGAGAACCGATTGTTCTTCTGGAACAGGCGTTCCCCAGATATGTTTGACCAAAACCTGTCTTCTCTTACCAATATGACAGCTCTCATGGGTGATAATGGGAATCTGGCACATTTGGAGAGTACTGAGTTGTGAAAGCTGAACAGAGCATTGATCAGAGGTTCTGCTGTGCCTTTAAACAGTATCCCCCAGAAGACACATGTTGGGTTAATCATTAACAGTGCCTTTTTGTAGAGCATTGCTATATTGTCTCAGTCATGTTTTCTGTCTAAAATAGCTGTCTCCTTCTTCTAAGTGGGAGCATCTGTTTTACTGTAGAAATCAGGGTATGGCTTCGGAGGCAGAGATTGCATGTGGAATTAGGCTGTACAGAGAGAAACAAAAATTTAACTGGTAAAATTGGAGGGTTTTACTTGAAGCAACAATCCTAGAAGACCACATTTAATTCAGTCCACCTGGACAGCTTTGCTTAAGTTGGCATTTTTTTCTCCACATGGTTACATTTCTGTGTATACCAAAATATATGCCCTCATTTATGTAAATTGGTTGGAAGTGGAGTTATTGTACAACAGCATCACCCAACCTAGTGCTGTCTGGATGTGTTGGCTTTTAACACCCATAAGTCCCACTAAGCATGTTCAGACTGTCTAGGAATCGGGGGTATTCAAATCTAATACAGATTCTGTCTGAATAATTTGATTTATGCCATACGCTACCGAATGTACTTGTTTGCATGAAGTATATAGGGCATACATATTAAAGACATGATTTGGTTCTGCTGATTCCTGCTGTATGAATGTGGCATTTCCACCCCATAGTTACTTGCTTTTAGTAGGAGAGAATGAATTCCCAAGAGAGGATTGAATAGTTCAGAGTTTGAATTAGTCAGTTCACCTGTGCAGCGCCCCAGTATCACTCCAAGCTTTAATTTTAGGTAGCTTAGATTCTGACCATAGCTTTTTCTTACGATGAGACACTTGGCAATAAGATTGAATGTTCTTATGGATGGAATGAAGTGACAGGAGGGCAACTGTTCAAAGTTACCCAAGGTACTTTGTGATTAATTCAGAATTCAAATTCAAATTCAAATCTGTCTCCAATTGTCAGCTTTGCAAAATAGGCCAGACTAGAAGCACCCTCAGATGAACTAGATCTAACATTATTGTAAGATTACATTAACAGAATCTTGTAAGACTGAAAATACCTCTCTCCCCCATCTTTATAATCCAAGGAGGGTCCCTTCTGAGATGTTTGCCTCACACTCATTCCTTCTGCTGATTCAGCTTTCTCTTATCTAACTGTTGCCTAGTCTGCTGTTCTTTCTCCTGTCTCCAGAGTCATTCATGCACACCATTGCACCAAGTTTGCAATCTCTGGGATATGTAGCTAGCTTATTGGCTGGGAATTCTGCATGTTTGATCCCAGCATATAGGAAAGGTGCCAGCTTGGGAAGGGTGTTATTTACTTTGCAAGTATGTAATTACTATACACTAACGTGTAACCAGTGATGCTGTCTGCTCTTTGGTTTGCAATTTTCCCATTGCTTGCTGTGAGAATTAATTAATTACATTTAAAATACCAATGAATTAGAAATCCATATTATTTAAAAATTGAACTAGGCAACTGTGGTAATCTCCTCAAAAGATTGTCTAAAAGCATCAGAAATAAAACTTAAATGTGTGCCAATATACAAAATTCAGTGATCAGTGAAATATGAGAAGAAAACTTGGGTACCTAGTGATTAAACTTACTTTTAAAAATAAACATAGCTAGGACTTACTTAGATGAAAATTCCATTGGCATATTTACTTCTAGTAAATTGATATTTATTCTTGTTCTGGACACATGTTTCTGCTAAAGTGAACAGATCCACCCAAAATTATTCCCATTGGTGAAGTAGCCTGCAATCTTCTCTCTTCCTCCCTGGGAAATCATACTGAAGTGAATAGCATTTACCTTAGACTTAGAGTAAGCAACTATAAGATTATGCTGTTGGACACAGGAAAAAAAACAGGAGGACCTGTATATGCTCAAGAACATTACATATTTTTTTTATGACTAGCTTGTGATTTGGTTTATTTGTTTGTTTTTTAAACCCAACATTTTTGTTTATCTCAGTGGTAGCTTATCAGTTATTTTAACTTGTGAAGATAAAATGCAATGGGCAATTGAAAATCATATTCCTCAGTAAAATCCTAGCAGAAAAACAGAATACAAATGTAATAAGACATAACAATAACTCTAATGGCAGAAAGTGAAGAAGAACTAAAGAGCCTCTTGTTGCGGGTGAAGAAGGAGAGTGCAAAAGGTGGGCTGAAACTTAACATTAAGAAAACCAAGATCATGGCATCCGGCCCTCTCAATTCCTGGCAAATAGATGGGGAAGAAATGGAGGTAGTGACAGATTTTATTTTCCTGGGCTCTAAGATCACTGCAGACAGGGACTACAGCCAAGAAATTAAGACACTTGCTCCTGGGGAGGAAAGCCATGGTTAGACAGCACACTAAAAAGCAGAGACATCACCCTATCAACATAAGTGTGTATAGTCAAGGCTATGGTCTTCCCAGTTGCAATGTATGGCTGTGAAAGTTGGACCATAAGAAAGGCTGAGCACCAAAGAATTGAAGCCTTTGAACTATGGTGCTGGAGAAGACTCCTGCGAGTCCCTTGGACTGCAGGGCGATCAAACTGGTCAGTCCTGACTGCTCTTTAGAAGGCCAGATCCTGAAGTTGAAACTCAAATACTTTGGCCACCTAAGGAGAAGGAAGGACCCACTGGAGAAGAGCCTAAAGCTGGGAAAGGTTGAGGGCAATAGAAGAAGGGGACGACAGAGAATGAGGTGGCTGGATGGAGTCACTGAAGCAGCAGGCATGAGCTTAAATGGACTCCAGAAGATGGTAGAGGACAGGAAGGCCTGGAGGAATGTTGTCCATGGGGTCACGATGGGTTGGACATGACTTCGCAGCTAACAACAACAACAACATAACTATAGTATAATCAGGGAAAACAGTTAACATGCAGAATATAAATATAAACTGCATCAGGAACATCAAATAATTTTAACAACACAAATGTGTTAAAGAAGTGACTCTCTAAAAACATACAAACCACCAAGAACCATCACTGATTGAAAGCCATCATTGCAGATGAGGCCTATCACCAAACATTTGACATTAATGGAAGGACAGTGAAGCTTCAGGTATTGGTCTCAGATGTTCAGACAGGTTATGTCCTGATTTATGTATTTTAGCTGAAGTTTATAGGTAGTAATTGAACCAATATTATCAGAAAAATGACATGAAATCATGAGACAGTTAATTTATGTATTTTTGTCCTATAAGCAACAGGCTGTTTCTATCATATGCATTGAATTAGATTGAATTAGAAAGTGATTAGGGTTTGTTTAGTACCCTTGAGCCAATACTGATTCCTGCCAAGTGGCTTGTCAAGTCCCTGCAGTTTTCTTGGCATGATTTTTTCCCCCAGAAGCAATTTGCCATTGCCTCTTTCCTGAGGCTGGGAGAGAAAGTGACAGGCCCAATGCCACCCAGCTATCTTAGTGCCTAAGGCAGGACCAGAATTCCCAGTCTTCAGCTTTCCAGCCTGGTGCCTTTAACCGCAATCTCACAAACTTGATTCAGACGGGAGATGCATCTGTCAAGTGCAAAATGCCCATTTCAAGTGGGATGTAGTTGATTTCAAATTTGGGGTGGCTTTCCCAATAATTTTGGAAGTGGTTCAAGCCTGAAATGTTTATAGACTGAAGAAAACAGCCTATTTCTGCACGTGAATCGGTTATTTGTTCTGCAAATAAAACCATTCACATTAAAAATGCACAGTCCTACTGCAAATACATCTGCACGTTGCCGCCCAATGAAAAATAGAGGTAATGAAAATGCAAAAAAAAGGGGGGGAGGGGGGAGATGAGAAAAGAAAAAGCCGCATCCTGTGGTAATAACATTCACATGCTTATTCTGAAAGAAATCGTAAAAGCTCAGAGATGTTTACTGGTTATATTTATGGGATGAACTGAACTGAACTGAACTGAACTCCTGAACCGGAAACTAATCTAGGAACCTTGCATGTGAGATTTTAGACTTCCATTTCTAATGAGATTGAACAAATCATGACCAACTTCGGGCATGCATGCCCTGTCAAGGCAACCAAATTTTTGAATGTGCATGGGGGATGGCATTATTTATTTTGTTGCTAAGATTTCTCTACCCTTCATTCAGACTGCTACTAAGAAGTGTATAGGATAAACAAAGTTTAGAAAAGAATGATAGCATCATCCATAGTAGTGCCATCCAGCAGTGATAGGTCCAAACTTAACACCCTCCTCCTCCCGCCAAAAGAGCTATCCCACAACAAGGTTTTCACAAGCTTGTGGAAACTCATTAGGGAAATGGAGGGCTGTGTCCAGGAGGACGAGCTGTTCTCCATTGAAAAAGCTCAACTACAGGGTCTCTACATTAAGTCTCTCTCTCTCTCTCTCTCTCTCTCTCTCTCTCTCTCTCTCTCTCTCTCTCTCTCTCTCTCTCTCTCTCTCTCTCTCTCTCTCTCCCCCCCCCACACTAAAGCAGGGGTAGGCAACCTCGGCTCTTTTATGACTCATGGACTTCAACTCCCAGCTATGCTGACTCAGGAATTCTGGGAGTTGAAGTCCATGAGTCATATAAGAGCCGAGGTTGCCTACCCCTGCACTAAGGCCTAGATATCCATCTGTGTTAAAAGTGAAAAGAAAGTATACATTCCAGGGTTTCTCCCAGTGGCTCTGATTCTTTTCTGAGGGGCTCTTTCTTTCAAGCCTTGGTCTCCTTTTTCTTTCTGAACATGGCATTAGCTTTGTTATTTATTAAAATTATTTATGTGTTAGATCAGACATGTCAAACACAAGGCCCGGGGGCCAGATCTGGCCCGCGAAGTGGTTTCATGTGGCCCACGAAGCCACCCTAGAAACAGTGAGGGAACGGCCCCCACTGTGGGGGAGGGTCTCTTGGCCCTGGCCCAGAGACCCTCCTTCTGCCAGAGACCTTCAGATCTGTCCCACTCCTGCCCAGGCCCCCATAGGCACCCTTGATGCGAACGATGTAGAGTTGGCCATGCCCACCCAGTAGGCCATACGCACTCTAGCCACGACCACCCAGTAGGCCACGCCCACCCTGGCCATACCCACCCGGCCCCCTGAGGGCAACCGCAATGCTGATGCGGCCCTGAATGAAATTGAGTTTGACACCCCTGTGTTAGATTATATCCACCTTTTCCTGCTGGAGCTCAAGGTACCATACTTTAGGCCAGGGGTCTTCAAACTCGGCCCTTTTATGACTCGTGGACTTCAACTCTCAGAATTCCTCAGCCAGGCATGCCTGGCTGAGGAATTCTGGGAGTTGAAGTCCACGAGTCATAAAAGGGCCGAGTTTGAAGACCCCTGCTTTAGGCACTCCATAGCCATGCCAAAATCCAAAGTCACAATTTTCTGTCTCTTTGCTACCATCCAGTGGTCTTATAAATTACTGCAGCTCAGATTTCGTATGCCCAGGATAGGTAGCATTTTCCTTTCCTCTCCCTTTAACAACGCCTCTGTGGGTAGGTTGGGCTGAAAGAGCATGAATAACCTAAATCTTACATGACTGATAGTAGACTTGAACCTGGATCTTCCTTATCACTGAGTAACATCTTGATTCCTTTGTTGGTCTTTAAAGTCTTCCCAGAGCTCTTCTTCTGTGTCCAGGCAAGGCTGTTACAATAACCTTCCCTCAGTGGTGGAACTTTATAGGCCATCCAGATGTCATCATTTTCCACTTGTAATTTAATTTTACCCTTTCTTTTAGCTGTTCTCTTACCACACACAGAGATACATTTGTTAAGGATGGAAGAATGGAGTAATTATTCAGTGCCTTTTGACTTGTCCATCTGGAAACATGCTTTTACTGCTATAGTTTTTACAGGAGTTTTTTGTTCAGTTAAATATAAATTTCTGGTACTTATAATATCTAGAAACCATATAGAGCTACAAGGACATCTTAAGGTCAGAGTGATGAACAGCCATTTTAAAGAGGAATGTAATAGTTCTTTATGCAGTAAGATGCCAATTCTTTTTCTTAAATGTTTTGCTTTTTGCACATCGCCTGATGAAGAGTTCTGGAGAACATGAAAGCTTGCAAAAATATTTGTGTTAATTTTATTTAATCCTAATAAATATCTTACCTAATAAATATCTTAACGGATTTGGATTCTTTTTTTCTGTCTTAAATTGACCAACTTTTTTAATTATGCGTTTATTTTTTAATGTGATTTACTACATTGTAATTACAGATTTGTTCTCTGCTAAATTCCTTTGCAGTACTTTGCAGTACCATTTCCACTTGACAAGCCATCAAGCCACTTGACAAGCCATCAAAGATTTCTATGAGAGTCATTATTGGATGATAGCATGTCATAACAACACATTTCAACAAGACTTTTTTTTTAAAAAAAAAAAGTGGGATGCTTGCTATTTGGATTGTGTGGTATTCTCAATTCCATTCAGGAGGGATCCTTTGAAAAGTGTGAGGCTATGGGATCCTGGAAACTCATGCATCTGCTTTCATGAATCACAAAGAAATGCTGCATTGATGCACCCATATATTGAAACCACCTTTTCCAAACTTAATCCAAAGCACTGCACACCCCTATTTGCTTTGCAGTTGGAACGGGATCACTCTAGAAAAAACAGGGAAAACATAGGCAACATCTTGTCCAGTATTACCAATCTTGCTGAACATTTACCTCCAACATACGTACATGTAGGGAGTCTCATTAAAAGGGGAAATAATTCATGTTGCTGTTTGGCTGCTTAAACCAGTTTTCTCCAATATGATGTCTTCCAGATGTGATGAGACTGCATCTCATTGAATTTTCAGATAACCTGCTTGTACTAGCTGGCAATATTAAGAACTACTGTAATTTCATCACATCTAGAGTGGGTCAGATTAGGAAGGACTATTTTAGATGTTTCATTTAGGACAAAGAGATGCAACAAAACTCTGCAGCATTTTGAATTCAGAGGGAAAAGATGCTTCACATAGCATTTGTTGGTGGCTTTTTGAAAAAGTTACATGTTTTCCTGGATGATGCTCCATAACTTTTTTTTGTCTGTTTTTTGCCACTGGTGGGGGAGTTTGGTTACTGTTCTCTCTAGCTGAGATTATATTTTGGGTTTTATTATTGATCACATTGTTTTGTGTATGCTCTGCCACCCAGTGGTTGGCTTGGCAGAGCATAAACAAGGGTTGGGTGGCCTAGAAACATTATAATGCATTTAATTAATAATCAGCCCCCTAACTCTGGAATTCCTTCCTTTCAATATGGAAGCAGTGTGATTGATGATCATCACTGCTGCATGCTGAAGTTGAAAATAAATGAAAATTCTACTGTCCTAAAGAAAGTTTAAATCATTAAAAACAATAACAATCTCCCAACAGAAACACATTGTAGCACCCCTATTATTTATGCAATGAGCACTGGCCACGGTGTACAAATGCAAAAACTCATGATGGTCCTTCCACCCCCAGCCCCAGCCCCTTCCCAGATATGCTGAGAATGTCCCAAGAGCACCAGAAAGATTGCTTTTGCTTTGTTCTAGACGCAGGGGTAGGCAACCTTGGTTCTTTTATGACTCATGGACTTCAACTCCCAGAATCCCTGAGCTGGCTGGCTCAGGAATTCTGGGAGCTGAAGTCCACGAGTCATAAAAGAGCCAAGATTGCCCACCCCTGTGAGGATTGGGATTTAATAAACAAAAGTTTCTTTTCACAGATTTTTTATCATGGAGCAAAATGCATTTAAAGCAATTTAGCACAGAATAAGGATATGCAAATATAAGTAGATTTCTGAAAGTTTGAAACAGAACAACATTCTGTTTCTGACTTGTTTTTATCAAAAGGATCAGCAAAATGAATCTTTAGGAAAGAATTGGAAGCTCAGTTCAGAACTGGCATTCCAAACCCATATGTAAGTTAATGCACTAAGGGCATTTGTGCCAATCACACCTAATATGGATTGTGGATTCTGGAAATGTAGTTTTTTAAAATATTAGCAAATACCTATTCCGAGATAATGTGGTGGTGGAGAAGTCAAATACTCTGGCAGAATGACTGAAATGGATTTATAGATTAACGTAAATCTTATTTGATCTCTCCCCCCTAATCCCTCTGTAGACACGCTTCTTATTTTGTGTGCATGGTTGTGTATTGTGTGTCAGTAAGTGTATTTTGTTATTTTGCTCATTAGGTTTATAGTATAGCAGCAGTAATGTTATTTAGCAAAACTGTTAAACTGAAGCATTGAACATAATTTTTATTTATTTTTATTTATTAAAAGTATGTGCTGTCCATTTCACCCTCAACAGACTTCTGTGTGCCTGTTGATCAAATTGGCAGCATCACGCATACCTGCCTTACACAAATTCTGATTTTGTTAGGCGTCAATTCAACAGTAGTTCAAATGAACTTGAAATAGAATTTGCGCCACCTGCCGGAAATAGGCTAGCTTGGATTAGACCAGGGGTGGGGAACCTTGGCTGGCTCAGGAATTCTGGGAGTTGAAGTCCACAAGTCATAAAAAAGCCAAGGTTTCCCATTCCTGGATCAGACAGCCCTTGGCCATCGGATGTGGCTAAATTACAATTTCTAGCCTAACTGATTAATAGTAAGAAATGTTGAGAGTCCTCATTGAGCAACATCTAGAAATAAAAAAAAATACTTTTTCCCAATATTGCTCTCGATTTCATGGATATAAGGGATGGAGTACTGTCAATTATTCAGTTTTTTCCAACTCAGTGACCTTATGACTTACAAATTGCTGCATCAGGACTTAATATGAAATCATTTCTCCATTTTCCATATTTTAAGCCACTGTACCATATTTTAAGCACACAAATCTTCATAGTGCTCACAGTTTTAGGGTTATGATTGTTCTGCAAAGTATCACTCTTGGTCCAGGAATTCGTATACAAGTTAACCAGTGGTGGGATTCAAATATGTGAACAACAGATTCTCTATGTGGATGCTCCTTCCGGAAGTCCATTCTGGGCCTGGGCAAGAAAAAATTAGCTACTGGTTCTGCTGAAGTGGTGCGAACCGGCTGAATCCCACCACTGAAGTTACCCTGATCAGATTCCCCTGTCTTTTAATAGCAGGTGTGACAGGCGGGAGACCAATAAATACAGCTTTCCCCCAACACGGAGATGAAATGACACAGACCAAGCAGATGGCTGATCTCTAGCTGTAGTTCCAGAGAAGTATCTGAAGGACTGTTGGATAGAAAATTTAGATTGTCTTCAGCTGGTAAAGACAAGCCAGCTGGTTCTTTTATATCTATCTCTTGTAAACTAGTAAAAGTATTTGCATTTGGGAACGGCTGTGACCTGAATCCTGCAGTCAAACTCTGTAGTTAATTAAGGCTCATTTTTAAATATATCCTCTTCTGAAATTTGCTTGCCATTCCTTTATTATTCTTGTAAAGTGCTAAGCACATTGATTTGTGCTTTAAATTGTAAGCTGCCCTGAGTCTTCGGAGAAGGGCGGGATATAAATGGGATTTTTTTAAAAAAAGTGCAGAATCCTTGTTCCTTCTTTTTGAATCATAGAACCACATGGTAAAATTATGTATCATCTTTTTTGTTAAAAAGTCTGAAGAATTTCTTCTGGCTTTAACCTTTGGTCAATTAAATTGAGTTTACTGCATACAGTGGAATTAATCTGCCTTCCCTCCGACTGTATTAACCAATAATCTGTCATCAAATAGCCACACAGTTCTTTCTTTCAGTAAAAAAAATCAGACTTTACTCTCCAATGGCTTTCTGAATGGACTATATTTGCTTCAACATAACACCAAAAGATTGGGCTTAGTAATAAATCTTTGTTTTCCCCCCAGAAAGGATTTAATTGTGATCATGTGACCATAGAAAGAAAATATTCTATAATTGCTGCAATGCGAACAACAAAAACCCAACCATAAAGAAAAACCCTGGAGCAATAACCCAATTTCTGCAAAGCAGCAGTATGTGTTTTTACTTGCACTGTGTTTCTGAGTGCAAGCTGAAGGGATTTCTAAAACTCTTACCTGGGGCTGGTTTCCTTGGAATTTGTTTGTGGGAGGCAGCTTGGCATTTACAAAGCATGTGTTTGTTTACAAATAAGCTGGCTGTGGATATCTGGAATTCAGTCGAAGAATCCTGAAAAACAGCAAATGTCTACTGGTTCTGCATAACATTTTAATAAGATATTCCTTAGGATTCAAAGGTTCTGGCAGATACACAAATCCACCTTTTTCTGTCTTTTCCAATCTGCTCCATACAGCAATCTGTTATTCTTTTCACAAGTGAAATGCCTACGGTGGTATCATCTGTATCCAAGGCGGATGTGTATAGGTCTTTCATGAAAAGGGAGGGAGGGTGTAGTTAAAAAAAGTCAAGATGGCTAAGCTGTCTAATTGAAGCCTCCCCATTTTTGCACACGTCGCAACATGGCACACATCAGAAGGGGCAGATTTTGATCTTACAGGTGTGATGACATTTTTACTTTTTTAAAACGTCTGCAGACATCCTGGGACAGAGGTGTGTGTGTGTGTGTGTGTCTGTGTGTGTGTGTGTGTGTGTGTGTGTGTGTTGGAGGGAAAGTCTAATCCATTTTCCAAACTAGTTACTCTTTCCTAGATTTTGGATGGTTCCTAAACTTCCAGACCTCAGTCTAACTCAATCAGCAACCAACTACAGAACACACACAATTAGAAGAGATGAGAAGTCCCTAAGAATTGCTCCTAATTGTTCATACAGATAGACCTTGTTTACAAACAGTATTTGGGACCAGGATCTCTATCACTAATGAACAGTCATGCTGCCTCAATAGTGAATGAGGGCAGATTTCTATTGTGATAGGCCCACAGATGACATGGCAGCTATGAGCTCCATAATTTAACATGACTGATATCAGCACAGATGCTGAAGTTCCCAAGCAGTAGCAGGTGTAATGGCAAAACCTTCCCTTCCCAGGCCCTCTCTTCCCTAAAACAGGACAAATCTGGGCCCAGATAACCCTGACCAGTTCACCCAACTGCATTTCTGTTACAGAAACCAGATCAAATCCCCTAGGAGAATCGTATTCACCAGCAAATGGGTGTTTGACAAGAGAAGGAACATAATGGGGAATTACTGGGTCACCTCCCACTTTTTCTAGGCAGAAGCAGATCCTGGTTGAATTATTTCTCATTTCCCCATAACTACGTGCCAGGAAGTTGTTTAATCTAGAAACCCATTTGAAGCAATTCCAGAGCTCTTTCTGTGCCTTGTTGTTTTTATTTTTCAGTAAATTGTATACATATTTTTAAAATCACCAAGATTCTTGGATAGAATCTGTACATCTATCAGGTTCAGTTACGATGCTATGAACATGAACTTACTCCAACTGCAGCCTGGGTTTAGAAAGTACATTACTACATTTTGGTGATCTCTTTTAGTTGCTAATACTATTTCTTTTCCTAAAACACAATTATGCTCCTATATATGTCTAAGAATCTCTGTGACATGGTCTTGTGGTCTTTCGGTCTCAATCTCTTCATACGTTTTTAAAAATGCCTCCCATTAAGAAGGGTTTTTTTATATTGACAGTTCATTTAGGATGCCTCTTTTAGCACAGTTCTCTGAAAAAGAAGCATAGGCCATCTGCAATTAGCAGTAGTGACTCTGGTGAAGGCATAGTGTGGCATGAGAAGGTAACAGTTGATTGTAGATACTCATCATCCGGGTATTCCAGAAAAACACTATCTTAGGGTTCTCTGTCCCCTTCAAAATACAATTGTGGAGCACTCAAAATTCCCCATTTGGAAGACTCTATTGGATGGCTGAGTTCCACCCTGAGTCTAGGAGGTGAGATGCATTTCATGATTGGACTATAGCAATTCAAGGAATGCAATTTGCTAAAATGGAACAGAAGCAAAAGAAAAAGAGTTGCCAGCAATCTAAAGCCTTGGTGGAGCAGTGGGCTAATGCCTCCTTAAGTAACACCAATTGCCTGCAATTAGTGCAGGTTCGCATCCCACCAGGCTCAAGGTTGACTCAGCCTTCCATCCTTCCGAGGTAGGTAAAATGAGGACCCAGATTGTTGGGGGCAATTAAGCTGACTTTGTAATAATGCCGCTTGCGGGTGTGTGTGTGAAAGCCCTAACAAGCAGGCATATACATCGAATGAAGGCTACTGCTAAGCTTGTAAGCCGCCCTGAGTCTTCGGAGAAGGGCGGGATATAAATGGAATTAAAATAAAAATAAATAAAATAAAGAAGTGAATTTGATGAGAGAGCGCCAGAGCTAAAATATACACTGTTTTAGATATAGAGCTAAAACAGTACTGTTGTTGGTGTCTAATTTTGCCGCCTCACCCAACAACACAACCGATGCAGTATTCCAGTTTTTGAGGGGTTGCCACAAAGAAACTTAACATTAAGAAAACCAAGATCATGGCATCTGGCCCTCTCAATTCCTGGCAAATAGATGGGGAAGAAATGGAGGTAGTGACAGATTTTATTTTCCTGGGCTCCAAGATCACCGCAGACGGGGAGTAGAGCCAAGAAATTAAAGACGCTTGCTCCTGGGGAGGAAAGCCATGGCAAATCTAGACAGCACACTAAAAAGCAGAGACATCACCCTGTCAACAAAAGTGTGTATAGTCAAGACTATGGTCTTCCCAGTTGCAATGTATGGCTGTGAAAGTTGGACCATAAGAAAGGCTGAGCGCCAAAGAATCGAGGCCTTTGAATTATGGTGCTGGAGAAGACTCCTGCAAGTCCCTTGGACTGCAAGGTGTTCAAACTGGTCAGTCCAAGAGGAGATGAACCCTGACTGCTCTTTAGAAGGCCAGATCCTGAAGTGGAAACTCAAATACTTTGGCCACTTAATGAGAAGGAAGGACTCACTGGAGAAGAGCCTAATGCTGGGAAAGATTGAGGGCAATAGAAGAAGGGGACGACAGAGAATGAGGTGGCTGGATGGAGTCACTGAAGCAGTAGGCGTGAGCTTAAATGGACTCCAGAAGATGGTAGAGGACAGGAAGGCCTGGAGGAACATTGTCCATGGGGTCGCGATGGGTAGGACACGGCTTCGCAGCTAACAACAACAAAAACACAAAGAATAGGGGGCCAAATTATTCTCCGAAGCACCAGAGGGCAGGACAAGAATGGATGGAAACTAATCAAGGAGAGAAGCAACCTGGAATTACGGAGAAACTTCCTGACAGTGAGGACAATTAACCAGTGGAAAAGCTTGCCTTCAGAAATCATGGGTGCTCCATCACTGGAGGTTAAACCAGTCACCTAGAGATAGGGAGCACTTCCTTTCACTGAGTGAGTCTAACCAGAAATGGATTCTTATATTCAGCGGAAAGTGGGACTCAGCCTAAAGCAGGGGTAGGCAACCTCGGCTCTTTTATGACTCATGGACTTCCTGGGAGTTGAAGTCCATGAGTCATAAAAGAGCCGAGGTTGCCTACCCCTGGTCTAAAGGCTCCATTCCAGCTTTTTGAAACTTTTTTTAAAAAAAAAAAAACAACCAAATTTGGCAAGCTAAAAATTAGAACATTTATACTACTGGAAGACAGAATGCTTGGAAATATATTTGCTTATCTAGAGTCAGTTAAATGTTCATCTGTGGGGGGAAAAATACCCCTCTCTTCAATTTGTGTTTTATTCATCCCTTATGGTAGCTCCCCAATCACTTTGAGAATATTAGTTTTCAAGACAGAGAACTGGATATACTGCCAACCACTATGGGATGGAAAGTTTTAAGGATCCTTAGTGAGTTCTTAGTAAGAACTTTCAAAGTAATGCCCATTCATGACTTAGACAGAACATTTTTGTGGGGAAACGTGCTCCAACTAATTATTCTTTGCACCACTTGTTTTTCCTGCCTGTTTTAAATGAGTTGGAATTACCTAAGAGCAAAGATAAAACATGACCAGATGTTCTCTAGGGACTCCACCCAAAGTAGAAATAAACAACAGTGTTTTTAGATAAAAGCCACATCTTGCTTCAGACTACAACCAGGACTCTTGTTTGGGAAGAGAAGCTATGCTACTTAAACCAAAATAAAGTCAATGGAATATAATCATTTACAGATTCTTTGACTATTCCATTTTCTTCCTTCATAATGTATATTCATTCAGATCCTATTACTTATTTATGGTAATGTTACATTAGCCAGGAGACTACAGTGTGATATAAAGTAGTTGTTTGCAAACTGTTAAGAGTGTTAGTCCTTTCTGGCCTGATGGGGAATATTAGGGTTTTTAATGGGTTTTTTACTATTTTATTGTCATTGTATTTTAATTGGGCATTGGTTTAATTTCTTTTTAATTTTTGTACTGTTATTTATATATGCCCTGTTAACCGCCCTGAGTCCTTCGGGAGAAGGGCGGTATAGAAATTGAATAAACCTAACCTAAACCTTTCAGTTCAGAGTGCACCAGAAGGGGGCGGGCTAGTTCCACATTCGGAAAGATTCAACAGCATTTTGCAGCAACATTTGGGACTTCTCTCCCACCAAAGTCACCTCACGCTCATGCGTTGGGGAAGGTCTGGCACAGGCTGGATTCACCGTTTTTCTCATTGAATGGGTACCTATTTATCTACTCACATGTAACATGCTTTCAAACTGCTAGGTTGGCAGAAGCTGAGGCAAATGACAGGAGCTCACTCCGCCACATGATGCTAGGGCTCAAACAGTTGGAGTACAGACCTTCTCTAGTGTCATTAAGCCACCTCGCTCTGTTCAGATCCTATAATAACATTTTAAAAATATTTCAGTGAGTGACTGCAAATTGAAGGTATCTCATGTTTTGGAGAGAGCCATTAGAGCAGGGGTGTCAAACTGCCGGCCCACAGGCCGGATGCGTCATCCGGAAGCTGCGCCCACCCCATTGCCGGCAATGGCAAAACCGTCCCGATACGTTGTGTGACATCACGTGACATCGCGAGTTTGATAAGTCTGCATTAGAGTCATAAAATAAGGAAGCATTAAGAGGCCTTCTAATGTATATTTTAGAGTTCCACTTGCATGTTTACTTGTTCTACCTTCCCTACTTTCCCTTGTGGGTCAAGGTGATGTAGTGATAGGCAGACTGAGGTTCAGGTTTTTCTTCAGTCAAAAAAATCCCCCCTCCCCCCAAGCTATTTCTCAGAGTAGTTGTGACAAAAGTGGGAGGCAGGAATAGTATGGATGTAATCTTGAGTTGAATGAGGATGTATGACTTTTTTTTTTAAAAAAAATCGCTTTTTCAACTGTGTTCAATGCAATTGTCTACACCAGACTGATTCTTATAATTCTTATAACTGATAAAGCTGATACGTCTTACTTGCTGGATCTTAGAAATTATTAGCTTAATAACTAGTCCTGGACCACATAATGAAGCCATCCAAGTACTAGCCATTATTTATATTTTATTTTGTATGTGTACATTTCTGTCACCCCATAAAAACAATAATCTGTCTTGAACATGTAAAACAAAACAAAAAAGAGAAGAGTGTAAAAAAAAAAAAGAAGATGGAAATTTGATTAAGCCTGACACTTGTACTGGAGGCGTACGGAAATTCAACCTCCATTTTTCTATTATAAAAATTCCTTTGAGTTAAAAACTCAGTTATCATGGGTCTCTCCGCCAGAAATAAATGAGTTCATTTCCCTGCCTTTGGAACAGCTAAGAGGTCACACAAAGGTTTGTCCCTGACCCAGAATTCACGAAGGTCTGTTCTTCCCAGCACAAAGCTACTACAGACAGTAAAAATTTTCCATCAAACTTCCTCCTCTGACTACTTCTAGGGGAGCCTTCAGAATTTGGCTTTTAAATTTAAGCTGGTCCTTATTTTCAGATTTCCCTACAGTAGCAGGTATACTCAGCAAAAAGCTTTGGCCCAGGAAAGTAGCATAATAAGATGGGAAAGATCAGTTGCTGATTACCCTTCCATCACTGACTGGTGCTTTCTTCTAAAAAATTTTCTCTCCAAAGCACATATTTTATTTTCATTCCTATATACAATCAGGTGTTGGAAGTTTCAATATTTAGGTTCTCTTCCCCCCCCCATTATGTTCCCTGTTAAAGTGCAAGAAAATACACAAACACAGAGACACATATCCCATCCCCCAAGTTGAACATTAGTGGACAGATTAAAAAATTTAATGCAAAGTAATTTTCGCTGAGCAGGTTGCCATAATGCATGAGGTGTCATGAAGCAGATTTTGCACTTTGTTTCTCTTTTTATGTTTAGGGGTTCAGTGAAAACAGTCCTGGACATAATTTTCCCTCTTTCTTTGTGGGAACATATAGCAGACAGAAAGCAAAATGCCTTCTTTGAAGGGTAGTGGAGACAACGTGGCATCTCATCAAGGACACAAGCTCAACCCTACTGAAAACGGGGGTTAGCTTTCTGGTAGCATCAAGAGACTGTTCAAACCAAGCCACTTTAGTAACATTCCTTGACTGGTTGAAAAACTGATCAGAAGGCTTCACAATCCTTTCCTTGCTGACACTTCAAACGCTGTGATACATGATTATGCTACGTCATTGGTCGCTCTTTTCCAACTTTCAGCTATGCAGTGTTGAGATCAAAAGGGAGGACAATCTATTCCAGTTCAGGAACCTGGATGCCCTCTTTTCAGCATCCTGTTGAAGATTGTGAGAGATTCGCAGGCAGTTTGACACTACGGCTGAAACGCTTTAGTTGCCTAGTTTTGACTCCAAGCCACTGAGCAACCAAAGCAAGTAGAAGCAAACTGCCAGGAAGCCAGTGCCCAGGAGATCTCCTAGGGCAGTGAGGTAGGGGATGGAATAATTGTCAGGATCCAGACCCTTTCTCCACATTAGTCGCACAATGATGTCAGCCACGTAGAGCAGAATTCCCACCTGCAAGTGAGAAACAAAACAAGTGCAGCAGTCACCAGCATGATATCGTAGTGCTGCCATATATTCCATCAGCTGTGATAGCTGAAAGTTCACACATTCTACAGCTGAGACAAAATCTTGCCCTTCTCATTTCTTTCCCCTATTTAGGAAGCATAAAGTATGTATCTGTGTAATTTGGTCAATTGGGATATTGTAATGCGGGGGTCCCCAACCCACAGATCACGACCACTACCGGGCCTTAAGCCCCTTAGCACCGGGCCGCAGAAGTGGCAGATGGGTGTGTGTGCCCACTGCTTGCACAAATGGAGCCGTGCACACACTTGCCCGTGGCTCACACGGAACCATCGCCTCTCCCCACCACCCCCTCACCCGATCCGCAAAGCCAGAAAGGTTGGGGAATTCTGCTGTAATAGTATGTGGAAAGCTTTTGGGAAACAGGGAGAAGAGATGCTGCTTAAGGAATGGTCAGGTAAGAGACAGCATAATCTGCAGCCGGATCATGGGTACAAGAGGATCACAAGGGACGTTCTCTAGTTTCTTGGTCTCTAAAAGAAATAGGAGAATTCTCCTTCAGACTTGCAAGATCATGTTAATGTAACTTTACAATAAAGCAGAATTAGCTGATCTGGTTATGTTTCTTGTCTAATCTATTTGGTAAGGCTGACAGATATGTCAGTCCAGATGCTGTCTTGACCACAATCCCCACATCTTGGGCTGCTACTCTTTTGCACCCACCCACACTATCTCCCAAATTCTTGCTGCACCAGTAACCATAGCAGCAATCAGACCAAGACTGGAATCATGGCTTTCTGTATTAGATAGCATTGCCCTGAAGTCAAAGGAAGAGCAATCATCGTACAGTTTACAGATCTGACTGTCAAGCAGGAGAACAGGCGATTGGGTACTGGGAGACAGTAGCGGTCATCAGGACTGAAAAGAACAGCCATGATACAATAACAAGAGAGTGGGAAAAATTTAGCAATCAGATTTCTCATTTTAAGAGAAAAGTCACTGCAAAATTTAGGTATTGTTTTCCTTTGGGTTGGCATGGATGTAAAAGAGATCCTCTGGGGGATGAAATGTGGGCAAAGAGCGATTTTGGGATGATGTTAATGGATGGAAAATAACAATAAGCTATGGCCATATCCAAAGCTGAATCCCAAATTCTAAAAGTCAGTTTCTGGTTACCTGCAGGACAGCAGCTGTCAGATAAAGCGCCACAAAAGTGAATGTGATTGCTGTGTGGCCCCCCTCAAAGAGATGTATAGCATAGAGGAACACCAGGTGTCCTGGGATCACTAGCAAGATCAGGACACGGGCTGATTTAGAATTGATACCTGCAAGAAAGAATAAAGATTGTAATTATGATCACAAAGGAAATAAGAGCTGAGTTCTTTGAAAAACATAGTAGGGACTAGCATTAGCAATAGCACTTAAGACTTATATACTGCTTCACAATGCTTTACAGCCTTCTCTAAGCAGTTTACAGAGTCAGCATATTGCCCCCAACAAGCTGGGTCCTCATTTTACCGATCTCAGAAGGATGGAAGGCTGAGTCAACCTTGAGCTGGTCAGGATCGAACTGCTGGCAGTGGAATGCAGAAGTAGCCTGCTATACTGCATTCTAACTACTGTGCCACCACAGCTCTTAATACCTAGTATCCATTATATTTTATTGGTCTAGGCAAAGAAGCAGAAAGTTCCAAAATCATCATTATCACCAACATGTGCATTTATTATATAAATGTAACAAATAGTGCTAGAAGTCCACCATAATAATAACATGGTCGACAACAAACCAACAAACAGAAGCTGTCATGGAATGGAGTGGAATGAGAAATTTTGAAGGTGAAAAATCTATTGTGAAATGGGAACAAAAGGAGAAAGCAGAATCAGAAGAGAATAACAGGCAACAGTAAGAGAAAAGGCGATGGTTAAAAGACTTGGAGGGAGGGATGGAGGGAGAGAGAGAGAGAGGGAGGGAGAGAGAGAGAGAGAGAAAGAGAGGGAGAGATGTGTTAGGGCTTCTATTCATAAGGAAGGAGATTTATTTTCAAAAAAATCTAACCATTGTCCTTCATATATCATCTTACCTTCAACTCATTCTGTTTCAACATAAAACTGAATATTCTTTAACACAGAGAACTCTCTGCATGTTGTTTTTCAAATAATATTTGCTAATAAGCCTTTTGTACAACCTTTTCATCGTTAGACAATGCATATAATTTTCTGACTGTGGGAAACAAGAATAGTTTTCTGTATCACTGAATGGAGACCCACGCATTACATGTGGTTAATGGGGTACATATTCCCAGTACAGTACTTTCTGAAATTCTAGAGTCCGGGTATGCAAATAGCAAGGGTCCAATGGCCTTCTACCTGAAGCGAAGAAGGTGGTACACGGATTAGGCCAATGCTGCCTCATTTTGTGTGGCAGGACTCCAGGCATGCTCCAGAAATGCAGAAATGTGGAGATGCGACTGGCCTGGATAGCCACCAAATTGCCACCAACACCTGCAGAGCCAAAGGACAGAACACAAGCATTATCCCTCTGTACAAGAAAGACAGAAGCTTTGCCGAACGCCACGGAAACATCAGTGCGAGTCATGTGGGAGCTTCTCCTTACAGGGGTGGGCAACCTTTGGATCTCCATAGCCCACTATTAACATTTTGTAGCCAAGGACTGCAAGGCCTCGTGGGTGTTTGTTGAGGATATAAATCGGACAGATAGGCTTATAGAAGAATTCTCTTTTTTTTCATCTTGGGTTTTTGCAGGATCATAGGCAGTTCTTTCTTTCAGAGGCTTACAATGTATTTTCTGGGTGATTCCTACCACACCATGGCAGCAAACTGTAACTTTTGGTAACTGAAGGCAGAAATAATTATGAGGCCACTCAGTTCACTCATTCCTGTTCTGGAAGGAAGCTCCTAGTGAAAGCATTTAAATACTGTCACGCTGTTATATTTAATTAATTAAATTTTATTAGATTTATATACCGCCCTTTCCCCAAGGACTCAGGGCGGTTTACAGGGCATTTTAAAATCACACCAATAAAAAATACAAAAGTTAAAAGACAATTAAAAAGATTAAATTATCCCTGAAAATATTGTCCCTTTCTCCTAATAATTTTACGATAAGAATACACATACGTACATATAATAAAGTAGAAAGCAAGGTCATCTGAGCCCCACTTTAAAATTCCACAAATAAGGTAGAGGGATCATACGATAAAAGCCTCACCTGGAAGTAACCTCAGTACAACTTAGTTGATATAGAAAAGGAGATGCATCGATCTAGTATTGGTGGTAGTCAATATTTGGCCCTAATCAATACATTTTTCAATGTAAGATGAAATTGAGAATTCAGCAGACTCAGAGGGATTTTTCCTCCTTTAGAAACGGACAGGGCTTTTTTATTTTCATTTATTATCAAATTTATTGGCCTCTCACCTTATCATAGGGTAAATCCTGCCTCTTTCCAAGAGGTTAAAAACAACTGCAACAAATTTGGAGGGGGGAGGGGGAAGATGCCACTTTTCTTTTACTTCTGTTGACAAATGTAGATGAAGTAAATTTGACATCTGTTCCACTCAAACTATTGAGGGGGGGAGGGGCTGTCCTCTACTTTTCATTGTTTCTCACAAGAGAAACATCTCATCCCCATCCCAGATTCCATACAGAATGCTCTTCTTGCATTCAGAGTCATTAACTTCCCGGCCTTCACAAACACTTAAACTTTGAAGGAAAGATTGGCCCAAGCGCTAGTATTTTTACATCAGCATTCTGCAGAAATTCAGCTTGTGAAAAGTCTTCAAGAACAAGAGCTAATTCTTGTGTGATCTAATATCCTTATTATCGGTCCACGCTTTCACTTCCTTATGCAGAAACAGAAGAAAGGGGGTCCCCTCCTTTTTTTCTCAGCTAGTAAAGCAGGTTTTATATCTTCTTTCTCCCTGCCTACACTATGTCTGGCAGCACGCTGTATGTACACTGTGAATAACAGCCCCAATCCAAAATCATAGTTCAAACGTCAAGGCGCTATTCATAATGTGATTTACACAAGGAAGACCGTCCCTTCCCCAGCATGATCCTCAGCATTTTAGAGGATTCCAGGGTCTCCTTCTCCTGGTGATGTGAGGAGCTGCCACATAACTTTGGCAAGAGTAGCCCTCTCCTCTATAACCTATTTGGCACAGCCTGTTTGCTGAAGCACTGACACCTGCTTTTAATTTCATTTCCTCAGAAATGAACACAGCCAGAAGGCTTTTGCATTCTTAATCCACTTCAAAAAATAAACTACAAAATAAAAATAAATTGAAGAAGTCACGTCCTTCATTCAGCTGATCAACTGATGTCATGGAAGCTTTACATTTACACACGTGGCCTTTCCCATCCATTTTTTTCCAACTCAAATTGTGCAGTATCCACTGCATATTGATGGAGCTTTCTTTACATAGATCCTGCTCTGAGTTTAGACTGATCAAACTTCTGTTTCATTCTTTTATTTTCTTCAAATTGTTAAATATATCTCTAGGGCAATTACAGTGAAGTTTAAACTGGTATCTAAATCTCAGCATGCAATGCAACTTATCCATTACAAACTCCATGCCTTCATTATATGAATAAGTTGATTTTCTGGACCCATACATAAGTGCTAAGAATACACATAGCATTTGAAGAATTTAATATTCCAGTAAAAATCAATATATTCTTGGCATAGAAACTAAGCCAATGGTGTGTTTAGAGAGTGTTTCTTCACACTGGCAAGTCTAAGATGTGTGAATATCCACTCCTAGAATTCCCCAGCTAGCATGCATGGTTAGAGCAATACAATTCTTCTGTCCAGCAACGTTTCATCATCTGAGTTTTGAATTTAGAATTATTTTAATAAAATGAAGATGTTCCACTACAGAATTACAACTCTTCTCCTTTACAGCCTGCTGATAATCAAATTAAATTACTCAATTGAGAAGAATTTTAATTACTGAATGTCCTAATACATCCCCAGAGTGAAAAATGCTAAATAATATACTGTAATGTACTTTTGTGAGAGAATCAGGGTTTGTTTATCTTTCCTATCAAACCTTGGAACCCCAGTCTTAAAACAATAAAGCAGAAATTATATTTCATTTCATTTGCAATCCTTTATTCTTTAAAAAAACAACAACAACCTTACCGTTGATCACTGGAACGAAAACAGCAATGCCTACAAAGTTTGGTTGTGTTACAGTTTTGTCCAAAATTACTCCACCAAGGCTGTTTCAAAACATACACATTCATTCATTAGTCTAATTTACCAATAGTCTGCATGCAAACTACTATCGTCTATTCAAGCATAAATACAACTATACATCATTAGCATAAACTAGCAACACATTCGCAAGTAAGAATTCAAACTTTATGAAAGTTAAGTCAGGAAGTTAAGAAAGTTTACAAACAGAACAAGAATTTTAAATTTGCCTTCAGGAAAGAGAGCAGTAAAAGAAAAAGGACCCCCCACACACACACATGAAAAGATTTGATGTCAGTATATCTGTGTTTGATGAGATCTAAATTCTATCTCTTTCAACCGATAGTCAGTCACATGTCAGTGGAAAGCCAATGTAGGGCTTGACCACAAAAGCACCTTCCACTCAGGTTTCTCAGAAACTGTCAGTGGGAAATGTAATAATAATAATAATAATAATAATAATAATAATAATAATAATAATAATAATAATAATAATAATAATAATAATAATAGTTGGAAGGGATCTTGGAGGTCATCTAGTCCAACCCCCTGCTCAGGCAGGAAACCCTATACCATTTCAGACAAATGGTTGGCCTGTCTCTTCTTAAAAACCTCCAGTGTTGTTCCACTGGTTAATTGTTCTAACTGTCAGGAAGTTTCTCCTTAGTTCTAGGTTGCTTCTTTAATAATTATTATTTATTACTATAGGCCCAAATGAAAACATTACAGGATGAAAACGTATTTATTGAAGATGACAGTTTATAATCTACCATGCTGGTCCAACATAGGTTAGTAGATAGGTTTTTATTTTATTTATCGGTCTTGGGTTGAGAGTGAGTGATCAGCCCAAAGTTACCCAGCTGACTATTCATATGTTTTACTTATTTGGGGGGGGGCAATCATCACCACTCAAAGCTTCAAAATTATTTTCTAGAAGCTAAATCCATGTTTTGAAGCTGATGTTTTTAAATAATGTGTTAGACGATTGGACAAACTGAGGGAAATTAAAAGCTGGAACATTTTTAGTACACTAATTTCAAGACAGAAAGAACTGTGCCTTCTAAGTAATTCTCCTTTTATTTATTTCAAATACCATAAAAAACCCACCTACTTTGGCTTCTTAAAGATTCAAATCTAGATGCTTATTAGTAAAGATTTCACTAACATATTCCAGATAGGCAGAGACAATCCCCAACAAAAAGCCATAATTTAACAAAACTGATTATTATACTGATTTTTCCACATAGCCAGTTAGCAAAGCTCTGTCTTCAGTGATGATTACCTGCTGATGATCATTGCGATTATAATTGGCTGCCATCCAGTCTTCAAGACTTCAGCAATGGGAGGACTCTGCCGAGCAATAGCAATCCACAAAGGAATCAAAACAATGAAAATGGTACAGACCATGGGGGACAGATATGTTACATCTGTCAAAAAAAGAAAGAAAAAGAAAAACAAAATCCCAGATTTACATTTGAATTTTCAGTTCTGAAAGATTAAATCACATCTTTATTTTGGTAAAATGATTCAATGGTTTTCAACTAAAAACATAGTTGCAGCAATAGGACACCCAAGTCCTATCGCCCTCGGAACTGTATTTGATGGGCATCCTTTTTCAATCACCTGCTATATGAGAAATAACTGGAAAATATATTGGACATGAAAATGAAGATTGTTAAACTTCAATAATAAGAAGAGAAGTGCCTGAAAATGTAAAACAATAGTTCAAATATTTATGTTTTAATGTTTCATTCAAAGAATCTGCAAGATGGATTAAAATTTAGTAATATAAAAGATATCATACATGTAATATACTGTAATTTATTTATTTATTTTAATTCCATTTATATCCCGCCCTTCTCCGAAGACTCAGGGCGGCTTACAAGCTTAGCAGTAGTCTTCATTCTATGTATATGCCTGCTTATTAGGGCTTTCACCCCCACCCCAAGCGGCATTATTACAAAGTCAGCTTATTGCCCCCAACAATCTGGGTCCTCATTTTACCTACCTCGGAAGGATGGAAGGCTGAGTCAACCTTGGATTTTGCAGCACTAGATGTAGTAAACAATGACATCAATCAAGGTCATAATGGCAATAATTCATCAATAGTAATTCAAAATCCATAGGTTCATGTGGGAGGTAGTTCCTCAGATGTACTTCACTGGAAGTTTAGCATGAATACCTTCATCTTAATTAAGATAAAAATGCTACATTTTTATATAAATGTCATCCTAAAGTATAGTAACTCAGCCTTAATCTTTCAAAGCACTGAATTTGTTCTTCATTTTTTCATAGACTTGGTTTCGAGGAAACAACAACTTATTTTGTGAATTAGTTTAACAAATGTTGTCATACTTTCCTGTAGAATTCCCCGTTACAAAGAGAATTTCAGATTTTCTTCAATTATGACAAATAGTCCAATTTGAAGCAGAAAGCTTCAACCTATGATACCTGATCTGAGGCTCTTACTGTGAAATGTAGTTTCTGCCACACATAATATCCTCATAGCCTGAAGAGTTCCACTAGTGATCCATCTATCCATAGCTATGTCTCTGTTTGCTGCTGAGCAAACCTGGAACTCCTTAGGGAGAAATGGCTTGTACATTGCTGCTCTTCTGGGATTCCCATTTTTAGCCAATGCTTTTCTGATGATAGATTCATGGACATTGATTTTAGCTAAGTCAGGTTTACAGATTTCCAGATGTGGTTTTTGAATTTTTTATGACTCCCCAGTCAATGTTATGCTCTGCTCTTGGGAATAATTGTGACAAGATGGCCACTTTGGAAAAGATTCACTTTTATCTCCAATAATATTTCAATATTTTATAAGTGTCTCACTATTAACCAGTGAGACCCCAGGATTTTGTAGTCCTTTCCAATGGGGATGGGGATTGATGATTTTTTTTTTAAATAGAGATCTTTGAACATTTATATTCAGCTGGGAATTATGTGCTGCTGAGAACTTTACTGTTAAATTCAGCCACAATTCTTTAATTAATTCTTTAATTAAGTTTTCATAAAACTGATCTTGCCAATTATACTTTAACTGAACTGACTGAACTAGAGGAACAATTTTTTTCATACCGGCACATTACATGTTGAAAGATTTTGCTTATTAAACAAGTAAAACATGCATCAAATGATGGTGATATTTATTGACTTAGGCTTTCTTTATGTCAATAGAATTACATCATTCTAATAAAACTCAGTGGGGAAGATTTTTATTTTGAAAACCTGAATAAAAGGGCAGATACTTATTTGCACATCAAATACTGTGGTATTTTTATTTGTAATGGCTTAATTCCTGTGGATTAATTTGTCATATTATTTGAACTGGAATTTAAAAAATGGCACAAGTCCAAACAGAAAACCTGAAAACCAGCCATTTAAAATATTATATTTTAATATAATATTTATGCTTTTTAACCAACAGATCTTTACATGCACAAACCTTTAAACAAAACAGGATTTATTGAAGTAATATTATTAGTTTTACGTCAGCCTAACATTTTGCTGGCATCTGCTCTTCAAGGGCAGAGTGACCTTCTTTGTAACTTCTCAGCAGCTCACAGGCAAAAAAATAACAACACCCAAGTATTGGTTCGGCTTTTGTATTCATGGCTGATAATGTCTGATTGGTTCACGTCACAAGAGTCCAAGAAAGCTGGTTCCTAAGTGGTTCCTTGTCTAAGTAAACTTCACTGCCAATGAAATGTCAGAACATTAGATCATGATGATTCAGTATTTAAAGTTCACCACGGCTTGATTGATGCTCACCATGAAAGTTTACACCACTATAATATTGAGAAAATTATCAGAAGGAGGGGAAGATTGTAAAAAATTCTTAAGATTTTTCTTCGTAGGTTGTCCCACTCAAATGGTAATAGAAGTCAGAGAAGTCAACTTCTATTTTAGTAAAATCTCAGGGCTTTTTTTCTCATAGAACGCTCAGAACGGAGTTCCGGCACCTTTTTTGGATGGAACCTTGTAGGGTAGGCAAGGCAGGTTGTATGACATGTGTGAGTTCCTGCACCTTTTTCTTTTACAAAAAAAGCACTGCTCATGACGGATTTATAGATACTGTCATGGAATTAGACCTTCATGTCATGGTGCCTTCATCTGTTTTGGATTTCAACTGCCTTAAGGTTTATGAGAGCTGAAACACAAGAGTTTTAGGGGGAAAAGTTGGTGTGATGCATCATTATGGCAGCTGAAATCCATTTCTTTTAGAATTTTTTCTGGCTACAAACTGAATTGTATCAATTGAGAGTTAAGCTGAGCATGTTCCTTTTTTTCTTGGAAGTGAGTTTCATTCCATCTAGATCAATTTCATATTTCCTTTATAGCAATCCCAAAGTAGCATTGAGATTACCTGACTATTCTGCCTAGAATAAGGTAATACAAATAGTCCAATTGTACTATAGCTATACTATAGCTCAAAAATTCAGCTCAAAAATTAGGTTGCAAAGTGAGAAATTTGTTAAGTGAGTTTTGCCCTATTTGATGATTTTTCTGGCCACATTTGTTAAGTTCAGTTGTTAAACTAGTTACAAGGTTGTTAAGTGAATCTGGCCTCCTCACTAACTTTCCTTGTTTAAAAGGTCACAAAAGGTGATCACATGATCCCAGGACACTGCAACCATCATACATGTGAATCAGTTGTCAAGTATATGAATGTAAATCACATGACTATGGGGATGCTGCAACTGTCGTTAAGTGTGAAAAATGGTCATAAGTGAGCTTTTTTCAGTGCCATTGTAATGCAGAACAGTCACTAAGTGAACTATTGTAAATCGAGGACTACCTATAATAGAATTATAGAAATGTATTTCAATCTCTGTTGAAAACAACCTATATTCTCAAACAAGGACTGCCCTGAACTACTTTCAGCAAAGAATCCCTCCATTATTTGCAATGGAACATTCCATAGTTGAATAGTCCTCATCTGCAAAAAATTAGTGCCCCCCCAATTTTCTTCCATTGCTTAAACTGCTCTAGTCTGCCCTCTCCTCTGGAGATAATCAGTGAATCTGAGCTACAAATAAAATAATTATTACTATCTTAGCCTGCTTCACCATAAGTGAGCTGCAAGAAATTAATTTATTAATTCTCTTTAGTTAGTAACCCTTTCATCATTTTCTCTTTCTGAAATAATATAGCATTGGAATGACCTTGAAAAGGGCAGGAGATCTTGTACAGAAGACAGACAAGACTGCTAGACCAGCAGAAAACAAACATGAGTCAGAAGCAGAAGGAAGGCAGGCTTCGGAAACACCTTGAAACAAACAGAAGAGTGTCAAACATTTGATGCCCTAATAATCTTTCTTATAAGATTCTCCACCTGCTCTTTGTAACTGGCCCAAAGCTGGGCTAATAGCAACTCAATCTCCAGTCAAGAATTCCTGAAATGCGCTTTTCATTTTCCTGCAAAAGATGTTGTCAAAGCCTAAAGCCGGTGGGATGAAATCACAAAACCGCATTAATCGCAAAGCAAGCAATTTCAAAGAAAAGAAAATGCAGCCTCCTCTGTGAAAAGCAAGGTATAATTCTACAAGACACAATATTAGATGACAGAAGCTTGCTGCTTAGGAAACAGGTGGAAGTGCTATATCTCTACCTGGCTTATGAGGGGAGGTGGAGGTGGTGAAATGCTTGAGAAACCTAAGCAAACTCTCTGCTTCCGGTAGCAAGATTTACACATTTTTCAACTCTCTCTTCTATTATTAGAGATACAGAACACCGTAACTCTCTGTACCTTTCAGCCTTTTAATATTTTGCAGAACAGGTACTCCAGGAGCAGCCTGAAGTAGGGGACAAGTTTGTGTCCAAAATTGGGCCTGCACAGTGTTATACAATGAGTTTTATGGAAGTGTTTATGGATGTGTTTTCTGGGTCATATCTCATTGCACATCAGCTGAATCCTGAAGTGCATGAACGTGGCACCAGAGGTACAATACAATGTCCCCTCCTTTTACTAAGGTATGGCGTGATTGCTGCCTTTGAAAAAAAGAACTGGATCCATCCAGAGTAGCCATAAATAGTCACATAACCTGTTCTCGTTTTTTAAAATTACAACTTCCCCTATCATTGTTAAATTCTTCCAAAGGGGTAAACAAATCTTTAAAGATTGAAAATAAAGTACAAAGCCTACAACTCAGCCAGACTTCAGAATACTTTCTAGGTCATTTGAAAACATTTACCTGTGCCTATACCGTTTCATAATATAAAATATTCATGCTTCATATAAAGACAGAATGGGCTGTTTTATATATAAAGTGTCCTGCCACAAAGACTGAAGGGAAGGTGGAATTTGGACACGCTTTAAGTATTTTCTCTGCCAGTTTAAATCTGCCAAAATATTATTTTCTATACAGCTTATATTGGCCCAGAAACCTATTTTTATTAAGGCAGGATTAGATAATTTCAAGGATATTTGGCATCCAAGAATGTTGATGCTTATTTGTTACTTTTACCTGTCAAAGAACAATGTCTCTGCATTGGTTATTTGCCTTTTGATGCCTATTCATAAATAAACAAAGGCCATTAAAACTCATTAAGGTGAGCTTTCCATAGACAGAAGAAGATTGTCCATTACTGCATTCCATACTCAGCCTTCCAAGGTATCTCCCATTGATAAGAAAACTATTCCAAAATCATTTTTTTGTAATGTATTGAACTAGCTGCTGAGTTCCCAAGATTTTCTCATTAACATACCTATATATCTGAAGAGAATACTGCTAATTCCAGCCAGCAGACTAAGAGTAATCAAATCCCCAAGGCTTGCAGCTATAGGAGTAGCAACATTATCTGGATTTATCCCAATCTTTCTTGCTCCAATGATCACACCAATCATCAACAATCCTAGGAAAGAGAGATACCACAGATTTAGAAAGTTTCCAATAAATCTGCAGAATAACAAAAGTTCAGAACACCTCTGGAACTTCTTCTTTTCCAAAGCCCACAGAGCTAGAAGCAGCAGACTGGTATGCCAGGGTCTTTTAAGTGTGACTAGAATGGAGAGATGAGAGAATAATACTTGTTAGCATCTGGGATGCAGTGAAGAGAATTAAAAGGTACTGGGAAAAATAGACCAAATACAGCATCAAAAAGCCCGTTATTGAAAGTATCAGCAGGGACTATAAATAATTCTGTATAGTTTTTAAAATATTCACTCACATTTTTCACATTGGAAAACTTAAAATGGGTATATTAACCACGGAGTTGGGAAGAGAATTTCTACAACTGGATGGCTATGTCAAGGAAAGAGGATCCCTTGCTGAATTATAGTTTCCAGGAGTCACCTCCATGAACCATGCTGCCGAGGTCCCTGGGAACTGCAATTCAGTAATATCTGAAGAGTCACCACATCCCATTCTTAATAGATCTTTGCTTCTATACATCAGCTTCTATACAATACACATTTATGCATTGTTTCATATATCACCTTTTATTGTCGGCTTCTTTCTTTTTGACTATCCCATCAACTATATCAAACCACAACTGGGTTGGTCTTTGATTTCTTTTAGACACATTCATTGTGTCTTCAGATATTTGATTTTAATTAATTCTCTCTCTCTCTCTCTCTCTCTCTCTCTCTCTCTCTCTCTCTCTCTCTCTCTCTCTCCAATGTACTTTTTGTGTACCTATCATTCACTTCTTTATTCAATCCACATTCGTTTAGTAGCCATTCATTCTTGAGCCTATCTCATTTCACCATACATACGCCCAGTGCTTTTTTTGTAAAAGAAAAAGGTGCCGGAAGTCACACATGTCATACAACCCGCCTTGCCTACCCTACAAGGTTCCATCAAAAAAGGTGCCAGAACTCCGTTCTGGGTGTTCTATGACAAAAAAAGCCCTGCATACGTCTTTAGAACACTATGCATTCCCCTTACATTCAGTTTACTTTTATGATATATATTACAACTCCAACTCTCAATTCCCTAATATAAAGCAGGCAGCACACTTATATACTCAAGCATTTTTTGTTTCCCACCCCCACAAATGTGCATTCCTAACAACAATCCACATACTACCCACTACCTTTCTACCAAGATTTTCTTGTCTTCAAATTCTTCCACTCATTTCCCTAAACTGAATAAACGTTCTACCAATGTATATAAATTCATCTACTTCCAGTAGGTTTTTGCAACTTATGTACAGTTTGCTATAGTTCACTCTGCTTTCCTTGTCAAACAGAACTATGTTCTTTGACAAATTAATTTTTAGATCCATATTTCTTACTGTATCATTTCCTGCAAAAGATCTGAATTCTCACCTCACACACAGGATGGTCAGCAGACAAAAGTACACCTACTCTATGTTCATCCACCAAATGACACACTTCAACTATCACCACGAGTTTTCCTTGTACTTTAATCTATGTTACTGTTATTATGCTCCTTCAAAATAGGCTTGACTCCTGATGACTACATGGATAGAGCCATGCAGTTTTTTTTACAATATTTTTATAATAATAATAATAATAATAATAATAATAATAATAATAATAATAATAATAAAAAGTTGGAAGGGACCTTGGAGGTCATCTAGTCCAACCCCCTGCTCAGGCAGGAAACCCTATACCATTTCAGGCAAATGGCTGTCCAGTCTCTTCTTAAAAACTTCCAGTGTTGGAGCATTCACCACTTCTGGAGGCAGGTTGTTCCACTGGTTAATTGTTCTAACTGTCAGGAAGTTTCTCCTTAGTTCTAGGTTGCTTCTCTCCTTGACTAGTTTCCATCCGTTGCTTCTTGTCCTGCTTTCAGGCGCTTTGGAGAATAGCTTGACTCCCTCTTCTTTGTGGTAGCCCCTGAGATATTGGAACACTGCTATCATGTCACCCCTCACCCTTCTCTTCATTAAACTACACATAGCCAATTCCAGCAACCGTTCCTTTTGAAAATGGTTTGCCACCATCTTTTTACGATTGAGTGTGACTGACCCAAAGTCATCCACCTGGTTTTGTGCCTAAGGGAGAAGTTAAACTTCCATTCTTCCTGCTTTGGTCCAGCACCTTTAACTACTATACTAAACTTTGTTCTCTTACATTAATCTATAGAGACACTAAATAACCAAAGGGACATCATACATCCTTATTACATTCCCTGCTCAATGTTGGCTCATTTGTTGAGAATTCCATTTAATATAATTCATGCTTTACTTCTTTTACATGGACTCTTACTGCATTCCAAAGCTATCTTTCAACTTCATGCTTGCTCAAAAATTCCATAATTGAAGCCTACTCACTTTATCGCATGCTTTATCTAAATAACACTGCACAATAAACTTTATCTCATTCAAACATTTTTCAATGACCTCCTGAACAGCAACAATCTGATTTGCACTCATGTATTGCCCTTTCCAAAAAAATTTCTCAGTCACCTCTTTGTTTTGACAGCCTAGAAAAAAAAACGGGTCATCACCTTAAAACACTGCTGCTGCTGCATTCATTTTTTTTACATTTATACACCAGCATTTCTCATGTGAAACATAGCAGCTTGTTCCTTCCTCTTCTTAAAAAGTCATATGCTGCTCTCTTGTGGAAGACCTGCACACTTCTTGGAGCAAGAACACTTTGATTATTAAGCCATATTTCAGGAATAAGGCCTCATGATCCTGACAGGATAGGAAAAAAGTTTTAAAGGTGAAAAAGAAAAACCCATCTGTGACAAGACGAGGGCAGAGTTTTATCTAAGCAGAAGTGGTGACCCCAGGAGAAACAACAGAAGGTGGTAAATAAGATTTATGTCAAGAGTAAAGAAACTGAAAGTGAGGCTGTTTTCCTAAAAGTCCCTGCACAAAGCCATTTAGCTGAAACTGCTTGTGGATGCTTGCAAGGGATACTATGAGTAAAAGATTAATTTTATACGAAACTAGTATTAAATGGACTCCAGAAGATGGTAGAGGACAGGAAGGCCTGGAGGAACGTTGTCCATAGGGTCGCAATGGATCGGACACGACTTCGCAGCTAACAACAAAGTATTTTTAGGTGATATAGAAGAATGGAAAATAGTAGCTCCTACCTCTATGGAACGGATTCAGAATTTATACCTGTTATTATGGTGTTGCTACCACTTCTGCACCACCAAAAACACATCTAAAAAGTGGGTGTCCACTAAACAATGTCATTTTTTTGGATCCTGGAGTTGTCCCTTGTCTAGGGCGCAGGATAGCTCTAACCCCGTTAAGTCTTTTGTAAGACATTTAGACTTCATTTTTATCCCAAATTATTTAGGCTCTATGATTAAGCAAGCTCTGCTGATTAATGGTGCTTAATTGTATTTCTGAGTGACATAGAGTAGGTTGAAAAATCAACTCATACAAACAGGATGGGCTACAGCTCATTCTTCATACACAGGACTCCAGATTTAGTCACTGGCAATTCAAAATAATTCAACATAAAAAAGACTATTCTCTGAAGAACCATAGCCTGAGAAAGCAGACCAGCAATGTGCAGATTTTCTGAGCTACAGATAGCAATTGGCCTTTGAGTATGGAGCCCACACTCCATGCTTAAAACCATAGGGAGGAATAAGACAAAACTAACATTCACTTACATGTAATGAAATTAAAGGTAAAGGTAAAGGTTCCCCCGCACATGCGTGCTAGTTGTTTCCAACTCTAGGGGCCGGTGCTCATCTCTGTTTCAAAGCCGAAGAGCCAGCGCTTGTCCAAGGACGTCTCCGTGGTCATGTGGCTGGCATGACTAGACGCCAAAGGCGCACGGAACGCTGTTACCTTCCCACTGTAGTGGTCCCTATTTTTCTACTTGCATTTTTAACGTGCTTTCGAACTGCTAGGTTGGCAGAAGCTGGGATGAGTAACAGGCATTAATACAATTATTCTTCATTCAACTATTTAAATTCAGTAGCATTAATCCAGTTATTCTTCATTCAACTTTTTAACTGCCCTACTGTCCCACTGAATCTTGCAACTGAAGTCTTTGGAACTGCACCCATGGCTTTAAGGGGCTGCATCTCAAGCGATAGACCTGTAACTAAGCCAGATGGCATATTGGTCTGATCTGGCCCCATTAGAAACATAGATGCTTGGAACAGATTACTGGTTCATGTAGATCAGGGGTGTCAAACTGCCGGCTCATGGGCCGGATGTGTCATGCCGAAACCGTGTCCACCCCAGCTCCGGCAATAGGAAAAAAGTCATGATACGTCGCAACACATCACATGATGTGGCAAGTTTGATACCCCTGATATAGATGGTTATGTATTTCCATACTCCCATCAATTTTTAATTGATTAATTTTAATTTATTTTATTGGGGCTGTTAATTTAATTCTTTTTAACTTTTGTATTGCTGTATTTTATTGTTGTTAGCTGCCCTGAGTCCTTCGGGAGATAGGGCGGCATATAAGTCCCAAAAATAAATAAATAAATTTGTTACTAATACAGTCCATGTGACTTCCCAAGGAAAGAATCCAAACTGTCTACAAATAGTTATAAAATAATGACCAGGAACCAAATGCAAACAATTTGTATGAGGAGCAGAATTAAAATTTCAAAAGCAGGGCCAGTTAGTATTCCAGGAATCACGAGAGTTTAAAAAAAAACAGCAACAACAACTCACCAAGGAAAAAGGCAGCTACGAATGCTGTTGTCAGGCTGCTGGCACACAACACAATGGCATGGTTTAGCTCCAAATACTCATTAGAAAGTGCGCCTAGAAGGATTGCTGCTACAGCTGCCAGAAGACCTATCACAGTGGCTTGTACCTGTCAAGCAGAAACAATGAAGAACAGAACATCTCAAGAGGCTGCAGTGGAGATCAGTTCAGAAGCATTTCTTCAGATCTCTTTCCTAGATGGAAGGCATGAACGTGTTAATGTGTCGAGTGTCCCCAACAGCATCACCCAAGGATGATTAAGCTTTTCATGCAGAGAAAAGCAGTGTGTGTTTTTGTCCTTCACTTTATCTTTGCCAGTTACTCTTTTCATAGTACAAAGTTACTTTTCAGACAGACTTATGAAAGTAAGTTCATGTGTGAAATAGCCAATCTGTAAAACATGAAATGAATTTCACCCTCCACAGGCTTCTGTTGAACGGATACCTTATTAGGCAATTACTTTTAGTCAGCTGACAAATGTTTCCTTAAACAACAAAAAGACTGAAACTTCATCTGAGAAGGTGGTGTGGAATTAAATATCTGGAATGCAATAAGGACTTATTTGTGAATCATTTGATTGGAACCTTAAACTCTTAACCTATAGTAATTCAGGTGAGGTTGAACTGTAAGGTGTAACAATTCACTTTCGGGATGCTGAGAGCTGTACTTCAGCAATAGTTGGTGGGACAGCACATATTTCCCTTTCCACAATCTCATCAATTAAATCCCCTATTTAACAAAGTAATTTGATACAGTAATAAATCAATAAATGTTTTTAGCTATTGTCAGTATTTTATACTTCATGACACTTTGTGTGCGTTTGGTTAAATGGGTACTGATCTGGGAGAAATGAAAGCCAAAAATCTAACCCTGTGTAATCAAAATGTTGTTGCTTTGCTAGAGGAACCTAGATATCTTTGTTGAAACCAGGGATATTTCACAAATGTGAAATGAGTGTTCCAAATCATACTGAAAAAGTAATGGCCTATGAGTCCCATGACCCATTTTAAAACTATTAAACTTAATTGGCATTCTGAGTAACATGGAGTAAATTAAACAGTGATAGGAATCATCATTGTCTTGACTAGTAAAGAGAATTTTCTGTGTAGGCCTTTCCAATGTCTTATAATACCTCACAAACCTGTGGCTGTAGGAATCGGCTGCTTCTAGACTGACAGCTCCTACTGCCACCAATCAAAAGGTAATATGTAGTTACTCTGACTTTTCCTCTAATCCTAATTTCTGTACAAAAAAAAGCCAGACAAAAGTAGCTGGAAACAGAAATGCTATAAAAGCTGTGATGCCTGGACCTTTTCCCTAAAACATGTGAAAAAATAATCACCTCATTAGGAAACAACTAACATCAAGAGTTTGTACAAGAAAAAAGCAGGACTTCCATTTCTGAAGTGACACAATTAATAAACAGCTGTAATAAGTGAGGATCAGATTAATTATCCAGGGGCTCTAATTGACTAGTATTATTCAAAAGTTTCCATAAAAAATTTAGACTTGCTTACCTGAATCAAGGCCATATTGCAAATAACCATTTTCCATTTTTCCTGTGTATTGTCCATCCGGCCAGTATTAGCCTGAAATGCCCAGGAGACAACATGTAACTCTTATGCAGGGAAGGAGAGCTCCTGATGATATAAGATTGCCCCTGTGCTTTGGCAGGATTGTGCCAGGGCACCACTATCAGTCTCTTTCATTTTCATCTTTATGAAAAACCGCAAGGGATATGCCTGCAGGGAATGGATTTCTTTTTCCTTCCAACTGGCAATATGACCAGTTTAAAAATAGATTTACAAGGACCGTGGCCAGTTTGGAGTACAGTTTGGATGCACACAATCAGGAGGTACAACTGCTAATTGTCTGAACTCCATACTCATCTCCAAGGCAGGCGCCATTGGACTTTATCACAGCAGCTCATAGAAGGAGTAACCTGATACTCATACTAAGCTACAATGTTCTACCCAGAGCTAAAAATGTTTCAAATCTCTGGAAAAAAAGGGAAGAACATTTGCAAGGTTTGGGAATTCTGAACAGGGTAACGACATTTGTTTAGAGCCTTGGTGGAGCAGTGGGCTAATGCCTCCTTAAGTAACACCAGCTGCCTGCAATTAGTGCAGGTTCGCGTCCCACCAGGCTCAAAGTTGACTCAGCCTTCCATCCTTCCGAGGTAGGTAAAATGAGGACCCAGATTGTTGGGGACAATAAGCTGACTTTGTAATAATGCCGCTTGGGGTGTGTGTGAAAGCCCTAATAAGCAGGCATATACATAGAATGAAGGCTACTGCTAAGCTTGTAAGCCGCCCTGAGTCTTCGGAGAAGGGCGGGATATAAATGGAATAAAATAAATAAATAAATAAAATAAATAAATAAGCCAAGCTGATAGCAGAGAAGGGCCCAAATACCTGGCTTTGACTTCTGGCCTAAGGATCAGAGAGAAGTATGGAGACCTTAAAATGGCTGGGCTGTCCTTGAATTGCTGTGCTCTCTCGGGGAATGTACTCTATACTTTAATGGTTTAAGTGGTTTTTTTATGTTTGTATTGTTTGTATGGCTGTTTCATTTTTTAATTTTTTTTGGTACTGTTTATGTTTTAATTGTAAACCACCCAGACTCAAGAATATGAGATAGGCAACTATAGAAATTGAATGAATGAATAAAGAAGGGAATTACAGTCAGACAAAATATGCAAACCTCCTAAATGCTGCTAGCAACCCAACTACTATCAAGATGGATATTTTTAACTCTTTGGATCAACCTAAATGATTGCTTAACAAGTATGTGTCATTAATTCAAGATGCTGGGCTTAATTCAGAGGCATGCACATGCAATACTAGCTCAACTGTCCTAAGCCAACACAGTACAGGTTATCTTGGGATAAAAAATATTATTGCAGGTTCGCATCCCACCAGGCTCAAGGTTGACTCAGCCTTCCATCCTTCTGAGGTAGGTAAAATGAGGACCCAGATTGTTGGGGGCAATAAGCTGACTTTGTAACAATGCCGCTTGGGGGGGGGGGGCAAAAGCCCTAATAAGCAGGCATATACATAGAATGAAGGCTATTGCTAAGCACATTTGATTTGTGCTTAGATTGTAAGCCGCCCTGAGTCTTCGGAGAAGGGCGGGATATAAATGGGATTAAAATAAAAATAAAAAATAAAAAAAGTTATCTTGGGATATCGTGCTCTTGATTTGTAGCTTTTCATCTTAGTCAAGTTAATTTTAATATCCTTGTAGTTATGATTTTACTGTACTGTAAACCATCCAGAGTGAGGATAGTGGATGGTGAGATGGGTGGCATGCATAAATAAATAAATAAATCCCTTCCCTTTCATAATCATGGATGGCAAATAGTACATTTGGCATGCTGTTACATTAAAAAGAGAACATAAACATTTTATTGTTAAGGTCACATTAATAATAGTGAGGAACTTCACTCCTGTCTTTCTGTAGATCTACATCAGACATGTCAAACACAAGGCCCGGGGGCTGGATCTGGCCCGCAAAGTGGTTTCATATGGCCCACGAAGCCATCCTGGAAACAGTGAGGGAATGCCCCCCCCCCTGCCTTGGCCCTGGCTCAGAGACCCTCCTTCTGCCATAGACCCTCAGATCTGTCCCACTCCTGCCCAGGCCCCCATAGGCACCCTTGATGCGAACGATGTAGAGCTGGCCACGCCCACCCAGTAGGCCATACACACTCTAGCCATGCCCACCCAGTAGGCCACACCCACCCTGGCCACACCCACCCGGCCCCCTTAGGGCAACCGCAATGCTGATGTGGCCCTCAATGAAATTGAGTTTGACACCCCTGATCTAGATGGAGGTCTTGTGGCTTCATCTCTAAAATGGCTCCCTCAGACCTTTGCTCAAATATATTATTGGATACCTAAAATATAATTCTTTCCAAATATGTGGTACAGTAGAGAAACCAGAGACACAATTCTAACAGAAATGTTGTTCATGACCACCATGGAACGTAAAATATACAGACCCAACCTACTTACGATAAGAACTATTGTGTATAGGTGATCACATGTCAATACTTTTCTTACCAAACAAGAACTCTGAATCCTTCTCTGTGTATTAAAAGACAACATAAAGAGGATACTTACAGCTGTAGAAAGTCTAGAT
Organism: Vipera ursinii; assembly: GCF_947247035.1. Lineage (NCBI taxonomy): Eukaryota > Metazoa > Chordata > Lepidosauria > Squamata > Viperidae > Vipera > Vipera ursinii. The sequence goes on along the minus strand of NC_139513.1, from coordinate 51,618,427 downwards.
GCCAAGGTCATTTCAAGATTGCCTTTCAAACCAATCAGGGCTGGAATCAGAATAAACATTTCTCTGATTTTTATAAATACTTTCCAGTGCTGAAAGGGAGAGAAGAAAGCATTCATTGTGATATTAATTGTAACATGAACATTCATACAAGCTTTGAACTACTGTACTACATAGATTTCCCAGCAGCTCTGAATTGTATGCTGTTTTTCAGTGTTTTCAGTGTTTTTCAGTGCTAAATACCTAAGCAACAATTAATAAAGAAAATTGAAATAAATCAGCATTCTTGTGACAATTCTATAAAAGTATATAACAAAATTAAAGACAAACTATTTTTTATTGGACCAAACATGTATCATGGAAACTAATTAAATAGTTCCAATGACATCATTCAATCTTTCTTTGCACATGCACAACTTCAAAATCAGGAAAATGGACATTAACTGCTATATTTTCATTTTATGGATCAAAAAAAAGCAACCACAACCATAGAAAAAATGAAACAAAACAAAGCCAAACCAACCCCTCTCTTCTTCTTTGACTATAGCACTGCAGCTGCTTTCTCCAGAAAACAACTTTCTTCTAAACTCTCCAACTAAGATCCTGATGGTCAACTTCTGATGGTCAAACCCTCCTCTCTTCTGCCCCTTTTTCTCCTCTCTTGGACAGGACAAGAAAGACTTGGGGAGAAATGTGGCCATTTGATAAGATAGTGAGCATAGCAATCAGGGTTACTATACCCCATACACAACAGTTACTTAAGAGGGAGGTTAAGGAATGGGATTGTGTGAGGGCTCCTTCTAGGGCAAGAGCCTCATAGCAGCTAGTGTGTGGGTAGTTGTTTGTACTCCCCACCTTGAGTGGAAGCTAGGTGGAAGGGTTTTGGGTGATTGGTCCGCTTCCGAGTGGCCAGTGAGAGGGACCTGCTGGGAGAGAAGACAGTGTGGTTGTTGCAGGGGGCTGGAAAGGGGGAGAGATCTTTTGCTATGGCACCATAGAGGTTCCCTCCCCCTCACTGACACCCCCCTCCCCCTGGGATGTACAAATACGAGTTCTCTAATTTTATGATCTACTTGGTGGCCAATCCTGCACAACAAAGTTGTTTTAGATTGAAGAACACAAAGTTCAAGAGTGTACTGCATTTGATTATAAATGACTTGAAAGTGAAGAGGAAAAAAACATAGTAGAAAGTGAAGTTTGGAGTGATAAGAGGTTTGCCTAAGCCTTTTTCCATTCCTTATATGTAATGCATTAATGGACTATTTCCTTTTCTGTTTTTTGCCTCTAAATCAGAGACACCCTTCAAGTGGCAGAGAATTTCTACAGGAAGTATTTTAAAAAACAAACACAATAAACATATTATTGACTATCATTCCTATGCCTTTTAAATTACAAATAAACCTGAAATTACAGGACTGCCGTCTCACTTTTCAACCTGTTCTGCTTATTAGCAATCAAGCAGGGAAATAAATGTTCCTAATGATAACATAATGGGCACAGTCCAACCCACTGATATCAATGGGGCTTCTCCCTAATTAGGCATAGAGTGTTCTGTGACTGAGTAATTATTCCTTGGCTGAGTTCACACAACATGCTAAACCCTAGTCAGGTTTAACAAAACATAACATAGCTTAGCAAAACACAAGTTTCCTATGTCCAAACAAATAAATCATATTATGGTTTAACATGTTGACTTGATTCACACAACATACTAAGACAGAGGCTAGGTCTAAGCAACCTGTTGAACCATAAACTATCCAATTGTGATTTAACCCAGTCTAATGTTTTGCACACAAATCCTGCACTCTTTGCATGAGTATATATACACAACTGGAGGGTTGTTATAAGGCCCTATGAAACAAAGCAATCATAAACAAGAATTCTATTTATTTAGAGGACATGATATATGAAGAAAATAATTTGGGCCAGTGAGAGTCATTCAGCCTTAGATTAGGAAGTTCAAAAGCATAGATCCACTAACTCGCTGCACTAGCATACAGGTCGTCCTTGACTTACAACCATTTGTTTAGTGACCATTCAAAATTACAACGGCACTGAAAAAAGTGACTTAGGACTATTGTTCACACTTAACAATCATTGCAGCATCCCCAGGGTCAAAATTCAGCATCCCCAGGGTCAAAATTCAGATCTTTGGCAACTGGTCCATATTTATGATGGTCGCAGGGTCCCAGGGTCACATGATCACCTTTTGCAAGCTTCTGACAAGCAAAGTCAATGGGGAAGCCAGATTCACTTAACAACTGTGTTACTAACTTAGAAGTGAACTGATTCACTTAACAACTGTGGCAAGGAAGGTCGTAAAATGGGGCAAAACTCACTTAACAAATATCTCACTTAGCAACATAAATTTTGGGCTCAATTGTGGGTGCAATTTACCTATAGTAAACTATGCTCCATAAACTAAACTTCAGTGAGACGGCTTTCAACCTGCAGTGGACTGATTCAGGCTGATAATAAATGACACACACACACACGCCTCTCTCTCTCACACACACACAAACCACTCACACACACATATACACACTCCTTTCAAACAACCCCAGGAGGACAAGAAAAATATATTCTTAAGAATGAAAGAAAGTTGTAGTTTGCAGTTGAAAAGTTAAGTAAAAAAAATAAATTTTAAAGGAAAAAAGTGGCTAGAATTGGCCTAATAACTGAGAGTATCTTGCAAGGAGGATCTAATGAGGACCAGGAGTTGCTGTAACCCAGCTTTTCCGCAATAACCTCTGCTGGGGTTTTCCACCTAGATTCTGGGCCACATGAGCAGCTTCCTTGTCACAAAAATCCACCCAATGCTGGGAACACAATATTCCTGACACCGCATGTGATATTTCCAAGGCATTTACATTTTTCCTAACATATTCTGGCTTGTGGCTGATGAGTATGTTCTTGGATCAGTTCAATCCTAGTATTTCTCCTCCAGGACACTTAGAAAGAACAACAGGTGGACAATGAATAAGAGCCTTTCATCCAACTCAGTCTGTCCACAAAGACTCTCTGGAGAGCCCTGACATTCTCACAGAAGATACTTTTCCCCCAGGCAGGTAGAACAAATACTGCACCTAGCTCCCACGTAGCCAAATTAAAAATAGATGCTCGCAGTCAGCCTACCCCTCATTATCAAGGAAGTTGAAAGAACATACATACTTGGAGAATATCCATCACCAAACCAGCAACAACCAGGCCTAAACCTGCCAGTATATACGGCCCGAAGATCTGTGATGCAATGGAGAAGCATGTTTCTGGAAGGAATCCACTGGGTGATCTGAAAAACTTACAGGTAAAACCTCTGAGTTTCTTCCCTCGGAAGCGCAGCTCCAATTTCAGCTCCGTGACTACCATTATTGAATGCCATTAACCCATACTAAAGAAGCAGAGGACAAAAGGACATCCCAAAATTGGAGTAGTCTTCAATCTTCAAACAGAGTTTCAAGGCACCTTTGGGTTACAGTTACCCCACCACGTGTTTCAAAAATCCGATGTCCTTTTTTTTCTTCTTCCACGGGAGAGCAAAGTTCGTTTCCAAAATGTATTCAGATTAGCTGAGCTTGGTTTCCACTATGCTTTGAGTCAGTTTCCAGCTATCACGACCTGGCTGAAAACCAGAAAGACTGGCTGAAGCTAGGACACTGAAGAGTTACCAGCATAAATAGTGCTAGGTTGTGCTGGAATTGCTTAAAATACTTCAGTCACTTGTGTCCTTTCTCCTCCACTTACAAAGACAGTAATTGAAAAGATAAGCTTGCAGGGCCGAAATAGTCACAGCGCCATCAAGCACACCCTGTGTGACGCTGAATCTTTCTTACTGTTCTAAGGCAAAGAAGAAAGTTTACTCCAGTTTTCCTTTCCTGTTTTGCTTCCTCAAGGTGAAGAAAAGTCATTAGGAACAGGAGCTTAATCCCAACTACAACTACAAAGATTACAGAAGAGCTCAGAGGGGAAAGTAAAGGAGAAAATCGATGAGGCTATTCTAGTTAAAAGGCACTTTTCATCCTTTCTTTTCTTCTGATTTCCTAGCTCTGCTTTGGGTACACAACTTTAGAAAACAGATAATCTGTATCTATCTCTAAATGACTTGACTTTCAGAAATCCTGAATGAACACCAATGAGGTTCAAAAGCCAGCACCCTTATCTGCTGTCATCAGTTTAAATTCAGGTACTTTTCAGGCTTTGTCTCTTTGCAAAACTTGTAATTTATTCAGTTATGTAAAAAATTACATTTGGGATTTTCCTGCTTTGGTCAATTCTTTCAAAAGAAGGGAAAGAGCTGTCATAGATTATACAATAATCCTTTGGATGCTCTTTGCTAGCTCAAGGCCAGTAAGTAAATCTCCTTCACAGTTCTAAGTTTTCATGAAAAGGATATAGCAATAAATGACAAAATCCAAATGCTCGGATAATTAAAATAAACCAGGAATATCCAGAATTAGAGAATTTTTTTTTCCTTTAAAAGATGTTTCACATCTGGTTGCACTACCCTGGAATCCAGATAAGCAGAAATTTCAAAGGATAAAACTTCCTCTCTTGACTCTATTTTTTTCCATGTGACCTTTCTCCAAACACCTTAGAATGACATGCATCCTCATAACTTTGTGAGGCAATTTAAACTGGAAGTCCATGATGCATATAGAGTCATTCTGGGTGCCGCATAACCCAAAAGGGATTTAAACCCAGTCTTTGCAGTCAGCCTTTAACCCCACCTCAACATTGTCTGCACCACACCAGTCAATCAATTCGATAGTAGTCTGGTTACTACAAATAAAACCAGCAATCTTCCTAAGGCATGCTGGTTGGTCTAAAAAAAGCTTTCTCTGATAACGTGTTGAGCTTAATCCAAGAACTCTGTTTGCTTAGCTGCTTTCTTTCCCACACTAAGGAGGTACAGAGGAGGTCGAAGAAAGCTGGGTTTAAATTTATAAGTCCTGTAACCAGCATTAATTGAGGAAGAAACTTGGAAAGTCACCTTCAGACATGAGCTTTCTACACTGGGACAGAAAATAAAAGAGTCACAGTCTTTTTGTTCCCATAGATAGCCACCCTCCAAAATCCAGGGTTTGTTGCCCTCGTTTCCTTTTATCCACTGAAAAATTTCCTTCAGGATGCACAAATCCACCCAACACAGAAAACCCAGCACATGAATGGGGATGGTCAGCTCTGATGAGTATAAGGGAGGAGAACTGGCAGTTGGAGCTCAGGATTCTTTCTGGGAGGGGGGGGGAGGAAGGTCAATGAACTTCATCCTTTATGAGCCAGAGTAGAAAAAATGGCCTTGAAGGACAGGAGGAAGTGCCCCTACCAAGGTAATGATCAGATAAGAGGGGCTCAAGTCCACACCAAGAAACTAATTTGAGAAAATGTTTCAGACAAGCCCTTCTCAAGTTCACACGAATATAAAGTTGGGGTTGCGGGAAAGCATATCGAGACTTGCAAGATTCTGAGGATTCCTGTTGGGAAACTCCCAGCCAGGCAGGGAGAAGGGATCAAGCAGGGAACTAGCCTTGAGTCCTTGCACAGCAGCAAGAAGTCTGACCCAGACACCCCCTTAAATTCCATGAAACCTTATTTGATTGTTCCTTACGAAAGGCAAGCAATCTGGGGAAATTCTTATGTGTTATTGGGAACACAATAAAGTTGCTGACTTGGACTTTTCACAAATGTATCTGGTTGCTTGCACCAGACAAGTCCTAAGCTATATGTGCCATTGGTTTCTTGGTCTGGTCCACCTTGTAGGGCTGACCCAATGGATGGAGGCTGGCTACGTTGCTTCCCAGGTTGTGTTGCTTTTCTTGAAAATGGGGCTTATAGAATAACTCTTTTGAAGAGGAAAAAGAGCTGCAGTCAAGGCAATGGTCAATAAGAGAGCCCAAAGCAGGAATACAATTTGAGATCCATTTCAGACTTGACCCTCCCTAGTTCTCTGCCATAAAGATAGAGAGGGAGACATATTTAAGGTTGCAAGGATTTGTCACTGCAGTTTTAGTATTCATGACTTTGGCGTTCAAGTCTGGTTTACCCTGAAGGGATGACACAATGGATGGGGCAGGGCTGTTCTTCCCTAGGCTGCATCGCTTTCCTTGGAGACAAGAGATGGTACTCTTCTACTTTTGATTAGTGGTTGAACTCCTAAGGTGCTTACCTTTAGCTGCATATCTATAGTAAACCCACATTTACTGAGCTGCGGTGGCGCAGTGGTTAGAATGCAGTACTGCAGGCTACTTCTGCTGACTGCCCGTTGCTTGGCAACTCGGCAGTTCGATTCTTAGTGTCTCAAGGTTGACTCATCCTTCCATCCTTCCGAGGTCTGTAAAATCAGGACCCAGATTGTTGAGGTCAATATGCTGACTCTGTAAACAGCTTAGAGAGGGCTGTAAAGCACTGTGAAGCGGCATATACTGCGTGCACAATTCAGGCAAGTGAGTATTTTGACCATATCATTTTCATGCATATTTTCCACCTCCAAGACGTATAGACTTGAATGCTTAGTGGATATAAGCATATCAGATGATGTGTACACCTTGAACTTCTGGGTGCTCCAGGTAAGTTGCAGTTCTGGAATATGACAGCACTGGAGGATAATGGGTTCTTGGTAGCTTCACATTTGATTCTTCTCATGTCTTTGCCAGTTAATGTGTGTCTTTTTTTCTCAAAACATTTCTTGCAACCCTTTTGACTATTTGCAACAAAATGTTTGATGGTCCTGTGATCACACCCCAATACGTTAGCAATTTCAAGAGTGCTGCTTCCCTCTGAAAGACTTTTTACAATTTTTGACTTTTCAGAGTCAGTTAAATCTCTTTTTTGGCCAATTTTGCCTGAGGAAAAGAAACTGCCTAATAATTATGCACACCTTGATATAGGGTGTTGATCTCCTTACGCCACACCCTCTCTCATTACACAAATACACTTCATCTGATATGCTTATATCCACCAAGCATTCAAGTCTACACAGCTTGGAAGTGGAAAATATGCATGAAAATGATGATATGGTCAAAACACTCACTTGCCTAATAATTGTGCACGCAGTGTATAAGTCTAAGTGATATTGCTATTGCTATTTAAATGGAAGCCATTTTGTAGGAATGCTTCCAAAACACCATGATTACAGCTAGAATTCCCAATTTCTATCCCTCATGCCTCCTATTAGCCACCTAAACCATTTACATCCTGATCACTGTAGCTGTGCCAATGAATAGAGTCTGGTAGTGCTCAAGCATTAAGCAGTCTGGTGGCTCTGCTCTTTGCTATTTTTCTTCATCAGAGACTGAGCCATGTGCAGTTGTTAAAGCTGGATGTTCAAAGAGGAAGCAAGTCCAGCTTTTATGAACATCTATATCTTGGGTGTATGGATCTATTGTTCCTTACTATATACCAAACACTAAGTAAGCATCATGAACAAGTAGTCCTCGCTTAACAACCCTGACTGAAACTGGTAAATCTGCCTTTAAGTGAAGCTGTCATGAAGTGGGAAATTGTGTGAGCATAATTGTGTGAGCATGCTTTTCAACTGGAAAGAGACAAGAGTACGGAACTTAGATTCACACCTTAAGCTTTTGTTTGCCTCCTAACTACCACCACCTGCTCTTTGGAATGCTTGAGCGGCATTGAAAGCAGTGCAGTTGTATTGGCAGCCTAGAAGATGTCGGAGTGCTGCTCAGCTTATTGTTTTGAAATCCCTTTTTCTCCAATCTCTTCACTCTCCAAGGAGGAGGAGGGGGAAAAAAGCAAATGATTTCTGTAGGCAATCTCTCCTGTGCCTGATCCTTTCTGCTAGTGGTGTGATCACATTGCTTTTAATGTGTAGAAGATTAAATAGCTTACTCTCTTGAAATCCGTCTCCAATCTCTCTGCTGGGATGAGGAGGAAAGAGTTAGGCAAAGGAGAGACTGCCTGCAGAAATTGCTTGCTTGCCTCCTCCTGCCCTACAAAGTGGAGAGATTGGGGAGGAAAATATTTCAAGCTGTTTGCATAGAGTACCCAAGGCTCCCCACCCCAGGCTGCTGGTATAATTGCACTGCTTTTGATGTGTAGAAGAGCAAATAGCTTGACCTTATTTACAATCCCTTTATCTCCAATCTTTCTGTTCTGCAACAAAAAAAGAAAAACAATCCACATATCTGGCATAGGATAACTCATACTGCCTGCAGTGGTGATCTTCTGACTGAGGGACATTGCAAAAGTTGTAAATGGGCCACAGAATGATGTTTTTCAGCACCATTGTAACTTCAAACAGTTGCTGAATGAATGGTTGATAAATGAGGATTACCTGTAAAGCCTTTAGGTCAGAGGTCCCCATCCTTTTGGGCAACAGGGACTGGTTATGTGGAGAGAGGTTTTTTCGCGGGACTGGACGGTGCATGGTTTTGTGTGCTGCCTGCATCCCGCAGATGGGGCTTTGCTTGTTTGTGCAGACCATGGCCTGGTACCGGTTCACGGACTGGGGATTGGAGACCCCTGCTTTAGGTAATGAATCAGCATTCAGAGAGCAGCAGTTAATGAAAATTCATTTTGTGTCATTAGTATCACCACCACCATCCCTAGAGAGCTATCTGAAATGCTTTAAAAGGGTTTGGATTAAATGATCTCTGAGTTTCTTCCAATTGTCTGACTGTTACTATCATGAAATAAGGTATCTTCAGTAAAAAGTGCTGTTACCAAAGAAATAGTAATATTATTTTTCTATTAATACACCAGAATAGGAGCTTTATTTTCATTACAACACCCCTGAGCAGTGCCGGTATCCATATAAAGAGAGGGAACTAGCAGTTTAGTGTAGTGGTTAAGGTGATGGCTTAGAAATGGGAGACTATGAGTTCTAATCCAGTCATAGGCTTGAAATCCAGTCAAATACCTTGGGCCAGACACTTTCAGCCCAACCCACTCACAGGGTTGTTGTTGTGGGGAGAGTAGGAAAAGGGAGTATTATATATGTTCACCACCTTGAGTTACTTATAAAATAAGAATGGTGGGATAAAAATCAAATAAATAAAAAATGTATATATGTCTATCACAATATTCTCTTTTAAACATTTTTTTCTATCCTTCCTGGCATGTGAGATGACATGTGGGGGGCTTCTTGTGCTGATTAATGCTTCTCTGTGGGAAGGGTTGATGCCTCAGGCTTTTAAAGAGTTTGTGGTCTGCCCTCTTTTTTAAGAAGCCATCACTAGACTCCACCGTATTGGATAATCTTCATCCTTTTTTTTCTTTTAATAACCCTATAATCCCTTAATTCGGGTATAGTCGGAACGACTGGGTAGAGCTGAGCGCTTACTGGCCGGGTCCCCTGCCTGACGCCTACACGGAGTTTGCAGCATATATTTTCTCTTTGTGTGCTGAGAGAGAAACATTCACTACAATTTAGGATTGAACTTGAAATATATGGCATGCCATAGAAAATTGCTGCTTCGGACATTTATCCATTCAAGACAGGAGAATGTTTTCTAATTTAAAACTGTTGGATAACCCATATATTCCTGCCTTAAACTTTAGTTTGGAAACTGAGCAGAGGCCTATTAATTATTTAATGATGCATTTACAAAGTATTTCTCTCTCTCTCTCTCTCTCTCTCTCTCTCTCTCTCTCTCTCTCTCTCTCTCTCTCTCTCTCTCTCTCCATTAATAGCTCAGCACCTTAAGAACAGTCTTTCCTCTACTTTCACTTTTAGGCCAACTCATGAGGTAACTTTTTATATGATACCTTTATTATATTACTTGCATATCTTCTCCAGCCCACAAAGCAAAAATAGAAAGGTGCTCATCTCTGCTCTAACTGAAATCTGATTATTTATTTATATACCTTTGCTCTTTAGGCACAACGTTCTTTAGGCTAACTCTTCTCTTCCTGTACTCTATAAAATGTCATGCACAATAATGGTACTATGTCAATAAATGGTAACATCACCAACTTGATAAACTGGAAAAACCAATTGGGAAATAAACTGGGTTTGCCAACAAAATCAATACACTTCTGGAACATTAAGCATAACCCTCCTCTAGGTAATTGGCTAAATCATTTTAACTTTGGAGCACTACTAAAGTCTGTTGCAGGAGAGAACCACAAAGTCTGAAGAGAAGAAAATACACGCAGAATCCTACACCAGTCTCCACATATTCAGGAGGCAACTAAACTCACATTAGTTCAGCTGGGTATAAAATATTCCGAAACAGGTAAAATCTTATGAAACTCAGTTGATTTCCTTCATGTGACACAGTAACATGAAATTAATGCTAGGGAGAAATTTGAACTCTGGCCCAGAGAAAACAGGCAAAAGGCACTTTAATGTCAACCTATCAGAAAGACAAGGGGGCAACCTGACCTCTTACCTCGCTAGTTAAATAAATTTGATAATGCAAGCAAGGATTTCAGTGCTGAAAAAGTAACCTATTAGAATAAACTTAATCAAATTGCTTGTTTGAATTTAAAAACAAGAGGCTGCTTTTATTTATTTTATACAGTTTATCTACATTTCACTCCAGTGAGACTCCATGTGGTGTACAACAGTAAAAAATAACAGTGCATGATCATATAAAAGAACAGTATTGAAATAAAGTCTACGTCTCTCAATTCATACTGAGTTCCTTCAATTAAATATTTAAAGCAGTATTTGTTGCAGCAAGATTAGCCTCTCCGATGATTTGTTTTAAAATTATGCTTGCTTTGGGAGCTTGCTGTTTCATCTTAAAGTTATTGCACAGAAGACAGTTTGCAAACATAAGATTAAAAAATACATATAAAACCAAAGAAATCAGTGGGAATTAGCAAAGAAAAATATGGAAAAACATAGGATCATCGTTAAAAAAAACCACAGGAAATGATAGAAGTTTGATTTGGATCACATGTAATTGAACATGACATTAGACTGTTATAAACCTTTTTAGCTGGAAACGGTTACAGAAAAACTCCCCCCCCCAAATCTAGAGCCTTTCAAATGCATTGGACTGTCACTTTCATGATGCCCATTGGTGTGCTAGCTGAACTATTACGGAAATTTTAGTGCAACCCATCTGGAAGACATAAAAGAAGGCAACTGTAAAAAGTTCTTGTACGATCCAAATGCAGGCACACCTGCTGTACTAAATCCTATCAACCTTATATTCAAATGCAGAGTAGAACATACTCTCAAAAGCTGAGCACGTGTACAATTATTTAGATTTAAATCCGAATTAATTTTAGAAGCTTAGTCCCCAGGGTACATGCACAGCAACCAACCAAATGCACACGGTCAAACTTCTTAGGCAACCAAATGCAGCAAAGCAGATGCCCAGGATTTCCATTCACCTTACCTGAATGTAATCCAAGACCATCCCTGCCAGGACCATGCCCATGCCTGCCAGCAGGTAAGGCAGGAGCACCTGGAGGCCAATCGCCAAGGCCGATTCCTCCTGCAGTTTTGCCATGGCCACTTTTGCCTCGGGAGGCTGCTTCTGAGGCAGGAGCAAAGGGCCATCCTCTGTGCTCTGGCTGCCAAGTTTGCTTTCTTTGTGTTTACTCTTGCTCTTCGCTTTCTGCCTGGATCGCTCTCCATTCCTGGCTCGACCTTCTTTCCGACGCTGCCGAGTTTCTTCGCCTTTCATGTTGATTTTTCCCATTCAGGAGTCTTTTGAGGAGTGGATATGATGAGGCCCAGGACAATTAACCAATCAGAAAATAAGCAAGAGGAAGAAAGCGATAAGATAGAACATCCTATCATAATATTTAAAAAGAGCATCCTGGTATTCTTTTTCTTTTGAAAACCATCACTTCTTTCCCAAACTATGCCAGCTGCTGCAGCTCTTCCCATGGATACACGTTTCACCAAAGACCTACACAATCTGCCCACTTATTGATGCAATGGCAACTGAATACTTCTTCTCAAGAGCTTCCGAGCTTCTCAGAGAAACTATGGCCCATTTCCCTGTTAACTAATAAAAGCAATGCACATGTTACCTAATATATACAGCCTACCCAAATCCAGAAATCTGAATTTCTAAGGCTATTTATGTGGGACAGATGGAGTTCAGTGAAATGAATGCATCTGTGAAAATCAAAGCTACTTCTTGGGTGCCAAAGTCATGTCATATATAATTTATTTATCCAGTCTCTGAAGTCAATGCCCTTCAGCTTCTTGGATCCGAATTCCCATACTGTCTGGGCATAATTAGAGTTGCATTCAGAATAAAGAGTTAAAAGGGACCTTGGAGGTCTTCCAATCCACCCGCCTGGAATCCAATCATTCAAGACAAATGGTTGTCCAATCTCTTTTGAAATCATCCAGTAAAGCCACAGCCACAACTTCTAGAGGCATGCCACTCCACTGAGTGTTCTCACTGTTAGGAAATTTCTCCTTAGTTCTAGATTGGATCACTCCTTGATAAGTTAACTCAGTTAACTTAGAGGGCAATATACTGGGAAATCTGCATCTATTCACCTCTTAGATCAGGGCACCAGGAACCAGTTCCGTGGAGAGAGGTTTTTCTGTGGACAGGAGGGGGTGAGGTTTCGAATGCTGTCTGCATCACATGGATGGGGCTTTGCTTCTTTGCGCAGCCCAGTTTCTGACATGCCATGGACCTATGCCGGTTGGTCTTAAGATCCTGTTCCCCCCCAAAAAATATGCAGTTTCAGCTTCAAAAGTATCTTTCTCAGTAACTGGACGCCTATTTACATAGGTCCTACTGCACCATTTCTATAGGTTTCCCATTCTTGTTGCTGATAGGCAATTATTGCATTTTTCATTACTGTTTTCTGAATAATATTTTTGAATGTGCAGAGTGACAAACGTAGCCGGGACATTCTGAAGGAGGGAAATACATTCCTTTCTGAGGCACTTTAAAGTTGTGGAAAACCAGCAGGTTTGCTGGAGTGAATTGTTACTAACTTAATGTGAGACATCCCCAAGTGGTGAAAGATTTGATGAAAGAATTTTGCTTTCCATCTTCCAAACTGCCAATTAAATCAAAAAGTACATCAAACTAAGTAACCCTAGTAGCTAAAACTAATAGCCTAACAGGATTCCTTCAGTACTGCCAATGGACTTCTGATTTAGGATCGAGCCCATCAGATGTGTAAGACTGATTCATCTCTCAGGGTCAGAAAGGATGAGATTTGTTTCTGCAACTCCAGATCTTCCCTCATCGGGAATGACAGCAACCAGGGCAAGGAATTGCATAGGATGAAGGAGAAGCGATATGACTGACTACCTGTTCCCTTTCCATCATCTCCTACTTTCAGGTTCCTTCGTGATACTAAACAAACATAAAAAGCACTTTATAAATAATGATCAGCAAGAAGAGAGTTATCCTTCCCCTCTTGCAACTTCACCATAGAAGAACAGAACCGGACCGAGATGAATGGAAAGGCCAGGAGGCTCCAAACGGAGCCATCGGGTTAAGGAAGCATCTGCTCTCACGGGATCTCTTCACAAAGCCCTGGAGCAGAGAAGCACCCCTCGCGATCCCTGGCCACTTACCCGGCGCCTTTGTCTTTTCTCGCCAGAGTCTACCGCCCCCTGCGGCCCGAAAGAGGCACAGCGCGCATCTGGAGCTCAACCAAAGGAGGACAGAAGGCGCGCAAATGGCAAGGCGTGGCCTCGTCCACATCTGGAACGGCGGGTTCCCCGGCGCCCTGGACCTCGCCCGGTCGCCTTTGTTCAGACAACCCCCGGCCGAGGCGAGCGGAAAAGGAAGCGCCGAGCCAGAAAGGGAGGGAAGGAGGAGGCGAGAGAATTGCGGGCGGGGGGGGAACCCGTGGGCAGGGACGGAGGGATGGAGAGGGACCCGCTCCTCCGCCGACGCAGCGTGGCGACCTTTAGGCGTTTCTCAGCCGAGTGGGGGGGGGTCTGCCCGGAGCCTGTTAGGGAAGCGGCCGAGGTTTGCTCAGCCGCTGCGGCCTCCTTCCGGCAACGCTACAGTTGCCGCTCCGCTTGCAATGCAATCGCTTTGATTTGCTGGCATATCCAGGAAGTGGAGATAATCGGTGATTACGGGGTAGGGAGGAGAAGACTCCGCCCGTGCTGATAGGTTCACGTTAGCCTTCCCCAACCTGGTGCCCTCCAGATGGATTTGACTAGGGCAGGGGTAGGCAACCTCGGCTCTTTTATGACTCGTGGACTTCAACTCCCAGAATTCCTGAGCCAGCTATGCTGGCTCAGGAATTCTGGGAGTTGAAGTCCACGAGTCATAAAAGAGCCGAGGTTGCCGACCCCTGGACTAGGGTGCCGCATCTGGGTTGGGAATTCTTTGCTGTCTTCCAGTGGCCACTCGAAGGTTTGCTACACTCTCAGGAATGTGGTGGAGTTGGGAAGATTGGTCTCAAGTTTTTCTCTACTCCCGGAATGGAAGCCATAGAGCAGGATCCCATCTGGATCGGTCACCGGGACCAGAGGTTTTGTCTTCCGAGCTTTCGGACTCGTTCTGGAGCCCATTCTCAGGGCACTTCTCTGCGTGCTTTGGGTTAAATACCACAGACAGAACAGCCCAAAGCACACAGAGAAGTGCCCTGAGAATGGGCTCCAGAACGAGTCCGAAAGCTCGGAAGACAAAACCTCTGGTCCCGGTGACCAACCCAGATTGAACGCTGCAACATAATCTTGGGACACGTATATTCTCCTTCATTCTCCTACATTACTGGGACTTTGCAGGAAATCCCACTAAGAATTGATGTAATAATAATTGGTCTTTAAAGTGCTGTAAGAGACTTTCTTTGGAGGCAGAATTTCTGAGAATGAAGCCTTTTGTACAAATATGAATTATGTTTTTTAATTTTTTTTAAAGAAAACTTGCTCTGAGAACAGCAACTGTAAGAGGGAGCTTGGAGGCCTAATGGACGATCACTTGACCATGATCCAGCAGTATGCAGCAGCCAAAAAAGCTAATACAATCATCAGCAGCAGCCAAAAAAGCTAATATAAACAGAGGCATAGAATCAAGATCATGCAAAGTATTAGTACCGCTTTATAAGACCACACCTGGAATACTGCAGCCAATTTTGGTCACCATACTACAAAAAAGACCTTGAGAGTTTGGAAAAAATTCAGAGAAGAGCAACTAAGATTATCCAAGGCCTGGAAACTAAAGCATACAAAGAACGGCTGCGGGACTTGGGTTTGGCTAGTCTAAAGAAAAGAAGAAATAGGGGAGACATGATAGCAGTATTCCAGTATCTGAGGTGCTGCCGCAAGGAAGAAGGCATCATACTATTCTCCAAAGCAACAGAGGACAAGACAAGAAACAATGGTTGGAAACTGACCAAAGAGAGAAGCAACCTGGAATTAAGGAAAAACTTCCTAACAGTGAGGACAATTAACCAGTGGAACAGCTTGCCTCCAGAAATTGTGGGTGCTCCATCACTGGAGATTTTTAGGGAGAGGCTAGACAGTCACTTGTCTGAAATGATATAGCTTCTCCTGCTTGAGCAGGGGGCTGGACTAGAAGATCTCCAAGGTCCCTTTCAGATTCTAGTCTAGTCTATTCTCTTTGTCTCCAAAGCAAGAAATAGATATTAGATAAAGGAAAACAAAATTTCCTGCTGAAAATCATGGTATATTGATGAAAGACTGTCAAAGGCAAAGTGATTCCAAATGTCATTTGGATTTTTCTTTTTCCCTTTTCAAGTGAGATGAGATGGAGATAGTATGCAGAATGATGTTAAAACCAAGACCCCACTTTTTTAGAAAGAAAAGGAAAGAAAGAAGAGAATGAAGGAAGGAGAGAAAGAAAAGGAAGGAGAGAAGAAAAGGAAAGAAGAAGAAAAAAGGTGGAAATTCTGAGGGGTATGACTTTGAAATTCTGATGAATTGTATTACTTCACACAACAGCTGCCACTAAGCCAATTGCTCACAATATAGCTATGTTTGTTGCTATAAATATGCTCCAATCAAACAAACAATGCTAGTAACCTCAAAGAGAGTCATTTAGCAGAACTGCTCCATCTGGAAAAACCCCTTCTGGTGAAGATGTATTGCTTAATACTTGTAGTAATAGTTTTCCTTTCCTTCCAGAGCACGCTGAGTTTGAAGGATGTTGGGATATTGCATCTTCTATTAAAATTAAGTTGGAGGAGAATGAATGGGTACTTCAAATCTTAATATTCACATTTCTGTCACAATTTACAGAGAACGAAAATCTTCCTCAATGAGTGAATGGAAGTATAATGCATATACTAATAAAGAGGAACATAATTTATACCACACAATGACAACCAAAACTAGTCACAACATCTTTATGTATTAACAGGACATGCTTGTTCTATCATTACCTGTTGTACTCAGGTTGGGTGTGTCGGTATCTGTTGTCCAAGCCAGCGCAAACATATTTGTGTACTTGTAGGTAATATAATTGCAGCACTAAAGCACACGATACCACTAGATCAGCCATACTCATGCAACATGAATAGGAATCATGCTATCGCATTTCAGACTGAAGAAATGTTACCTCCAATCCTCAGCTACAATGACAGCCTGTGCTAAAAAAACAGCCAGTTCAGAAAATGAAGTGAATAGGTGAAAAGATTTTTAAATTGTGTTTCATGGGATCCCCTGTCAGATTATCACTTGAAAGGCAATTTCTCCCACCCACCCCTCTCCAAGACACAGCCTTCTGGAGGTGATGGTAACTGAAAACTGCAGCTGCTGTGGACTCTTTTTCGTGATGTCACTTGTAAATCAGGCAGGCTTCAGTTTCAATCCACTTAGCATTTCTCTACATCTTTTCAAGGGAAGTGTCTCTTTGTATGATCTGGGCCAGGATGAGTCTCTTCCCTCCCCAAAAGAAGAAATGGAGGCACCCAAAGTTGCACATTCACTCATATGAGCTGTAAGGAAAGCAAGCTTGGATGAGTGAGGATTGAGATGGTGTGGGGAGCTATCCATGTTAAAAATAGGGTTGCTTCACCAAGGCAGTTTTTAGAGCTCTACTGCTATCGGTTTTCATCTAGCTGAGCTCCAAGAAATGGGAAATGCCTTGAGCAATGCAGAAGAGTCAAGGGTTGAGAGAGCAGCTTTGCTCTGTGCACAAATACTTTGGCACTTGTAATGCTTTGATATAAATCATTTTGAAGAACACCAAGAAACGTTATGGGTTACTGGTTTGACCAGATTAAAAAAAGTATAAAACCAACGCAGAGAATTACCACCAGATAGATTCGTAACCGGCTGACCAAACGCATTCAATGTGTAGTCCTTAATGGAACTGCATCTACATGAAAGGAGGTATGCAGTGGGGTGCCCCAAGGCTCTGTTTTAGTACTCTTCAATATCTTCATCAATGATTTAGATGAGGGGACAGAAGGGAAAGTCATCAAATTTGCAGATAACACCAAACTGGCAGGAATAGGCAACACTCCAGATGATAGGCTCAATATATACAGAAGGATCTTGATAGATGTGGACACTGGGCACTATCTAACAAAATGAAAATCAATGGTGAAAAAAGTAAGCTTCTACATTTAGGCAAGAAAAACCAAATGCACAGGTATAGTATAGGTGGTACCTGGCTCAACAGTAGTAACTATGAGAGGACTAGTGGACAATCAATTAAATATGAGCCAACAGTGTGCTGCAGCTGCCAAAAAAAGCCAATGTTGTCCTAGACTGCATTAACAAGGATAGAATCAAGATCATGTGAGGTGTTACTACTACTTTATAATACCTTAGTAAGATCACTTAGAACAGGGCTTTTCAACCTTTTCACCCATTATTCCACTTTTAGGATATGGCAACATCTGAGTACCACCAATCGCCTAGCAAGGTGTCAAAAACTTGATGACCAAAAAAAAAAAAAGGAAAAAAGTGATGAAGTACTTGTAGTCCTTGACTTACAACAGTTTGCTTAGTGACTGTTCGAAGTTACAATGGCACTGAAGAAAGTGCCCCCCAAGCCACAGCCGAGCAAGACGCCTGCCCGCCCGGTGGCACTCTTCCTCCTGTCCAAGATTTTCATTGTTGTGAGCATTTCTGTTGAGGATTGGCAGCGGGGGTGGGGTGGGGTGGGTGTTTGGTTTTTATTCCCCCCCCCCATCTGCTGGGTAGTTGCAGCAGGTTTTGGTCACTTCACATGACCCTGGGACACTGTGACCGTCCTATCTGAATGTAAGCATCTGAATGTAAATCACAAGACACTGGAGACGCTGCAACATTCCAGTTGATCAGCGCTTCTTCTGGGCTCAGCAGAAGCACCAGGATCAGTGCTGAGCTCCAGCTGGAGCCTGGCGCTGATCCTGAGGCTTCCCCTGAGGCCTGACAGCCCTGAAGAAGCGCTGATCCTGGTGCTTCCACTGAGCCCTGACAGCCCTGCAGCTCCAGCCATCTCTCGCTCAGGCTTGTGCGGTGCTGCCACCGGTTCAGCTTATTCCCATCCCCCGCTACCACTTTTCTAGGATAGTCATGTACCACCTGCCAGGTGCCGATGTACCACAGGTGGTACCTGTACCACTGGTTGAAAAGCCCTGACTTAGAACAGGCATGTCAAACTCGTGACGTCGCGTGACATATCGTGACTTTTTCCCCATTGCTGGCAATGGGGTGAGCATGGTTTTGTCGTGATACATTCGGCCTGCGGGCCGGCAGTTTGACATGCCTGACTTAGAATATTGCATCCAATTTTGGTACCTATAAAAAAGATGTTGAGACTTTAGAAAGCGTGCAGAGAAAAGCAATAAAGATTAGGGGACTGGTGGCTAAAACATAAGAAACAGTTGCTGGAATTGGGTGTGTCTAGTTTAATGAAGAAAAGGGCAAGGGGTGACATGATAGCAGTGTTCCAATATCTCAGGGGCTGCCACAAAGAAGAGGCCAGGACAAGAAGCAATAGTTGGAAATTTATCGAGAGAAGCAACCTAGAACTAAGGAGACATTTCCTGACTGCACAATTAATCAGTGGAACGACTTGCCTTCAGAAGTTGTGGGTGCTCCAACACTGGAAGTTTTTAGAAAGAGATTAGACAAACATTTGTCTGAAATGGTATAGGATTTCCTGCCTGAGCACGTAGTTAAAGTAAAAGACCTCCAAGGGCCCTTCCAACTTTCTTATTTCTTTCTGAGCCAGTTTGATCTAGTGGTTAAGGCACCAGGCTAGGAATTGGGAAATCATGAGTTCTAGTCCTGCCTTACATATGGAAGCCAGTTGAATCACTCACTCTCAACTCAACTCATATCATAGTGGGAAAATAGGAGGAGGAAGGTCTGTTGAATACATTCACCACCTTTAGTTAATTGTAAAAAATAATAAATGTGGGATACAAATAAATATAAATGAATACATTAAAAAACCAGCAAGGTATGTAATAAATTGTCAGTCAACTCCAATCTGATCTAGACAGTCTGGCCCTTTGAAATGGCCTTAATTATTCTGAAAATTGTTCAGCTTTTTAAACCACCTAAGCTTAAGCTGCAGATCCCTTGGATTCATTTTCTGTGGTTGCATCACATAACTGGGCTTAATTTTCTTTCTACCTAGCAAAACAATCAAGATGACTTTCCAGCTTTGCTATTGTGAAGATTGTAACGCTTCTTTATTTCTGCTTTCTCCCAGACCAAGAGTAACTTCCCATGGACAAGAGAAGTTAAAGAGACAAATGGCTTTCTCTTCAATGGTAGAGGGAAGAACGCTTTTATTTTCCCCAAATTCTGAAGTCAGTGATGCTTGTCACTAAGCAAATACGAAGCGGCCTCACTTTCCATACTGTGATGAACTTTCAACTGCTTAATATATAGACCCATCATTCTGTTCCTTTCAGAGTAAAGTAATGTTGTGCAAAGACAAAAAAGGAGTGAATTGTAATCTCCCATTGTTACTGTTGTGAGCTTTTCTTGATTTTTTTAGTAAAGTGAACAGAAAGACCTCATCCATCTCCTCTGGTTTTCTAAGCAATGTATGATATACTCCCACAACAATATGGGAGTATATTTTATCAGTTTGCATAATGCAAAGACTGATCATTATTGGTTGTATTGTCAAGGTTTAATAATGTGTTTATGAATTGGGCTGAGTAATTTCCTCTGTATGTAACGTATGTTCTATTATTTCTCATTTTTGCTGGTTTTGGGCATTTCATTCCTTTGGTTATTTTAAAATTATATATTAAAACATAGTTAAAGTTCCAACATTTTTTTTCACAAGTGCTATTGCTAAGTTGGATATTACCCATCCTACCTCCTTGTATTTGATTTTTGCTTCCTAGGTGAAGAACTTGGTAGCTGTCCGTTAAATTTCATTTTGTTATTTTCAGTTCATTTCTTTGATTTATCAAAACTTTTTTTTGAATTTCAGTTCTGTCTTCTACACCATGAGATATTTTGTCTTTATGTCTTTTGGCATGAGATAATGGGTTGTAATTTGCATAGTAAACCTTCCTTCCAGACTGCACCATGGGCTGTGGTCAGGTGCTTTTAACCAGGGCTGTTTTTCTCGTAGAACGCTCAGAACGGCGTTCCGGCACCTTTTTTTGCAAAAAAAAAGTTCCCTCTATTGGCTTTCGAAAGCTGATTGGGGGGGTAAATCTTGGCTCTTTTTTATGACGCATGGACTTCAACTCCCAGAAATCCTGAGCCAGTCATGCAGAGGGGAAAGAGAGAGGTTTCCAAGCTGAGCCATGCTGGCTCAGGAATTCTGGGAGTTGAAGTCCTTGAGTCATAAAAGAGCCAAGGTTGCCTACCCTGCACTAGAGGAGGACATTAAAATTATTTACAAGGTTACTTCTTTAGGAACTAAACTTTTAAAATCTAAAACAGCTAATTCAAAAAAGCCAACAGGAAAGAACCTCATATTTTTCATCTGCTTCTGTCTTTTGGAAGGTAAAATTAGATAACAAAATAATCTATTTCCTATGTTAGCATCTCTGCAATGAAATCAATAAAGGTAACAGGAAAGAAATGAGACACATTTTTCTCAATGTAATATGTCTAATTTAGCTGATGCTAGAAAAAATAGTATCTTTTGTAAATACTCTTGAAAACTATGTTGAATCTGTAACCATCTATTACAACTAAACCACTTTAAACAATTCTTAAGAATGAAATATTCTTAATTTGGACTTTACTTTTACTGTTTGGACTCTTGTATGTTTTGTAAAATAGATTATTTAGAATCTAGTTATGTTGCACTTCAGTCTTTAGATAATTAACCTGGTAACAATATATGATGTTTTCCATGGTGAGCTTAACATCGATAGCAACATTTATTAAAAAGGCTAAAATAATTTCTGGTGGTATTATCTGTACATTAAAATTTTGCTTAGTCACAATCTTTCACTTTTCACATTCTGGACAAGCAATGGTCATATATACTAGCAAAAGATGTTACATATGTGCATAAGTGTAGTCAGTAGCATATGCCTTTTTAAAAATATCAAACATGCAAAGAAACAAAAATAAGTCCAAAATATATGTATTACATCCAGAAATGCCAACTTCGCAACCAATATTTCTCATCCATAACTATGGCACCCCAAGGATACCTGCATACATGCAAATGCTTCTCTGGGATTAGTAACGCAGCAGGGATTGCTTTTTCCTTCCAGTAATACAGTTGCAAGAAAAAGTATGTGAACCCTTTGGGATTACGTGGTTTTTTGCATGAATTGGCCATAAAATGCACTCTAAACGTCATGTAAGTTACAACAATAGAAATACACAGTCTGCTTAAAATAATACTACACAAACATTGGCTGTTGTCATGTTTTAATTGAACATAAGATGGAAACATTCACAGTGCAGGGTGGAAAAAGTATATGAACCTTTGGACTTAATAACTGGTTGACCCTCCTTTGGCAGCAATAACCTCAACCAAACGTTTCCTGTAGATTGCTGGGAAATACCAAACGTGGCATTGAGAATCCCAATGTTTGTTACAAATTTTTCTGGATGTGGTTGGAAAGAGACCTAGAAATACCAGCACAAATACATCACACTTGTTGAACGTGCACACTTGTTCACACACTCACTTACTGCCCTGATGCTTCCAAATGCCATTTGATCATTCTCTCACTCACTTACTGCCCCATCGCTTCCAAACGCTTCCAAATGCCACTTGCTCGCTCACTCACTTACTGCATTTGGAAGCAACGGGGCAGTAAGTGAACGAGTGCCAGTGCCGGAGGCCATCAGCTCTTTGGTGTCAGAGACCACTGCCACAAGGAACACAGCTCACTGCCACAAGGAACACAGCTCTGGTTCGGGGTTCGGAGCAGCTCTGGGTGGGGGCTCAGCACGGGTTGTGGCGTGGCAACTGCAGGGAGGGGAATCCCCATGGCGGCTGTGGGGAGGGGAATCCCCGCAGCATGTGGCTCTGAGCTGCAGGGCCAGGGGTGCAAAGGATGGGTAGCAACGCTGTAGCAAGACACTGGCATCACTCCCAGTGACAGCACCTCTGAGTTCCAGCACCCTTTTTTTTTTTTTTTGAAAAAAAGCACTGCTTTTAACTATTGTGATTTTAAGGGCTTGTTGGAGTCCTGCTTCAGTGTGACTTGTACAGCTCAGCACCTAATCAAAATTCTGTTTGTTCCACAAGGAGGTGTTCTAATGGCCTATAAAATATACCTATTTTAGACAGCATTTTGCCATTAGCTGTTATGAGTGAGAGATTGGCCATTTTACCCAGATCAAGTGCAAAATAATAATTATATAATGTTATTTCCCATGTCTTCTAACAAAGTAAATGACCAAGGGTTTAATAAAAAGTACGATGGAAGCAAATTTTGTAAATGGATTGACTGTGACCAACAGAGTTATATTTTCTTGGCTACTGCAGTCAAATCAAAATTCCATTTGTTGTTTTTGTTCTTACTATTCAAATATGTAGCCATTATAACACAAGAAAGCTGTTACATATGGAAATGATTTGTGATCACACAGACTTAATTCTTGGAAAAAAGTATAAATAAAACATTTCCACAAAATTAGTAGCAGGAAATTCAGATTGTTTTGTTTGGAGTGCTCATCTCTTCAGTTGTCATCTGTAAAAACTTAAATAAGACCTCCAGGATTGGGGCATTTCAAAGACTGTGAGATCTTGAAAAGGAACGGGATCTTAAAAAAGAGTATATATGTTACTGGCAATGTGTGAGAATCTGGCACTATGTAGAATGCCTACGAAATCTCTAGAATGTGTGACATTTTTAGGCAAAGATTGAAATGTCTGTGTTATTTTAATATGCTATATACTTTCCCTAGGCACTGTGTATGATACCTAGATATTATGCAGAACGACAAGTGTTATGTACATAGGGGATGTCACACAATGAGAAGCCACTGACACCACAGGTGGCAGGGTGCTCTGCCAGGATTGGCAGGGCATCCTTTGGTGGGAAATCTGGATATTGGGATTGGTTCGAAGTATACCTGGCTAGGTATATAAAAGGGGCAGTAGCCCTTTGTTAGAGTTAGTCTGTGCTGAAGCAATAAAGTGTACTATGTGTACCCTGTTGTCCTGAGTCGTCCATCTTGGCCATGCGGTCCAGAACTCATGATCTAACAACAAGAACTATTTAGGCAAAGAGAGTCATGAAAAGAATTAGGGTTAACCCTAACCCTAATCCTCTATTGAAAAGACCTATATGAAAATGAAAGAAAAAGTGCAAAATTTAATACAGGACTTTCTTGCTGAAATAAACAAGGAAAAAAGACCAGTATTGACCTACTTATTGCAACAACGAAGGCTAGAATGGCATGTTAGAGGGGAGTATTTTATATTTTGCTAGTTTCCTTTTGGCATTGCATAGAATGCCTAGGAAATGTGTGAAATGTTAAGCATTTCATACTTTGATGTCCCATTTTTGGCATTCTATACATTTCCTAAGTTAAGGGACGTGGTGGCTCAGTGGGTTACGACACTGAGCTTGTCGATCATATGGTTGGCAGTTTGGCGGGTCGAATCCTGAGTGCCGCATAACAGAGTGAGCACCTGTTACTCGTCCCAGCTTCTGCCAACCTAGCAGTTCAAAAACACTTAAAAATGCAAGTAGAAAAATAGGGACCACTAAGGTGGGAAGGTAACAGTGTTCCGTGTGGCTTTGGCGTCTAGTGATGCCGGCCACATGACCACGGAGACGTCCTCGGACAAGCGCTGGCTCTTCGGCTTTGAAACAGAGATGAGCACCGGCCCCTAGAGTCGAAAACGACTAGCACGCATGTGCGGGGGAACCTTTACCTTTACCTATACATTTCCTAGGCATTCTATAAAATGCCCAATTTCACACACACACACACACACACACACACACACACACACACACACACATATACATATACAGTATAACATTCTTCAGCGTATGCTATTTGCACTGTACATAGAGCAACATTTCCTAATCATCTTTACCCAGTTCCTATAACTCTCAGCCAATACAGCTTTTCTGGATGAGAATTATAGTTATATCAGTTTGAGGAAGCTAGGTTTTAGATGGCTATAATTTATCTATAAAGTTTGTTTGAACTCAACTTTATCTTTTATTGTCTCCTCTCAAAACTTCCATAGAACAGAAGAATCTAGCTAGGGAGATAATAATTGTGGTTTTATTTTTCATCTCAATTCTGTTTATCAAAAGTAATACTCTGGTATTTTTCATTTTCTTAATTTCAATGCATTCAAGCTAAGGAAAGCAGGGAGAAGCAAGATGATGTAACTGTAAATAGAAAGAATGCCTAGCTTTCAAAGAATCACATTTACAGGCCAGTGTTACATGAGAAACATCAACTTTATTTAGAAAGCAGCATTATAACAGGAACAATGTCTGGTTTATTTTATTTAGACAGCATGGTGTTTCCTTTATTCTCCTAGAAAAAGGAGGTAAAAATGCAACACCTCTTTGATACATCCTTTGCCCCCTAATAGCCCATAAGCTTAAAAATGTCAAAAGCTGATGCATATGTAGAACTATTTGGAAAGGCTCACTTTAGCTTTTCAGGTCAGAAGTGTTGCAGCAGAAGAGAAATGGAGTTCCCTTTCTTGTATGGAGATACAAGTGTGCAGAATTTCCAGAGAAGACCATGAAATGCTAGACCTGGCCATTTCACTTGTGCGTGACACATTTCTATATAGCATGAGCATCTCCTAAAATTATGAATCTCTGAGAGGAGCACATGAAATTTAGAGGAAAAAGAATTTTTTAAAATAAAGAACAAGTTAAGAAACAGCCTAAATGCTACAATAATGTAAATGCATCCTTAATGTTCATATTTTGTTTGCATCACACAGCAATTAAATACTGACATTTTTTCCCCCTTGAAACCTGAGCAAGGGGAACAGTGGAAGGTAGATTGTGAACATTTGTATGTAAATGACTGCTATTTTATGTCAATGTTGGTCAGAGAATAAATCAGGGATATGTGAAGTCTCCATGGTTATTTACTGCATTTATGGATAAATGTTTCAGGAATACTTGTGGGGACATTAGAGGAATGTTGATTGGGAATATGATTGTTTGTATAAAGGTAGTTCTCAACTTATGACCACAATTAAGCCCAAAATTTCTGTTGCTAAATGAAACAGTTGTCAAGTGAAGTTGATCCATTTTACTACCTTTCTTGTCACAGTTGTTAAGTGAATCATTTAGTAACATGGTTGTTAAGTGAGTCTGGTTTCCCCACTGACTTTGCTTGTCAGAAGTTCGCAAAAGGTGATCACATGACCCCAGGACACAACAGTCATCATAAATATGAGTCAGTTGCCAAGCATCCGAATTTTGATCACATGACCATGGAGAGGCTACAATGATTGTAAGTTTAAAAAATGATCATAACTCACTTTTTTCAGTGATGTAACTTTGAATGGTCACTAAATGAACTGTTGTAATTTGAGGACTACCTGTACTTTTACACAGAGATAACGTTACATTGTTGGTGAAGAGCCAAAATGGAATACAGTGATTCTCAAGCGACTTAATGATGAAACAAAAATTATATAGATTTGAGCATTAATTTACTGATGGCCAATATAGTTCTACTTGAAAGCGAAAATGGAGTGAACAGAAGCAAATTAGAAAACTAGAGTAATTCAGATACCATCACAGAAGAGAAATTGTATGGAGAAATTTTAAAGAGTGCCAGTGATGATAGCAAAATAGCACATTGGGTGTAGTCTGTTGCAAGGAATGAATATGAATAGATAAAAATGGCTATGCTGTAGAGTACGCTGTCCAGTTTCTTATATTGAAATAGAAGTTGGATCAGTGGTGGGATTCATCCAGTTCGCATCAGTTCGGCAGAACCAGTAGCTAATTTTTTATTGCCCAGGCCCAGAATGGACTTCTGGAAGCGGCATCCACACAGAGAACTGGTTGTTCACATATTTGAATCCTACCACTGAGGTAGATATAGCAGGAAAATCAATAAAGTATATTAAATGTGATGGGAGATGAATTGTTATAAAGAACTTGATCAGTAGGAAAGAAGAACATTCAGGTCATTTGAAGAAAATGTTTAAGAATGAGATAAATGGAGAAGCTCTTTGTGGTTTGAATAAGTTGGTGAAATCCTAAAAAAGAGAAGAGATGAGAAGTCTAAAGAATAAAAGGCAATGTAATGAAACTATAGATGTGACAAAAACAAGGATGAATTTGCAAGGATGCATGTTGTTGTTAGTTGCGAAGTCGTGTCCGACCCATCGCGACCCTATGGACAATGTTCCTCCAGGCCTTCCTGTCCTCTACCATCTTCTGGAGTCCATCTAAGCTCACGCCTACTGCTTCAGTGACTCCATCCAGCCACCTCATTCTCTGTCGTCCCCTTCTTCTATTGCCCTCAATCTTTCCCAGCATTAGGCTCTTCTCCAGTGAATCCTTCCTTCTCATTAGGTGGCCAAAGTATTTGAGTTTAAGCTTCAGGATCTGGCCTTCTAAAGAGCAGTCAGGGTTGATCTCCTCTAGGACTGACCGGTTTGATCGCCTTGCAGTCCAAGGGACTCGCAGGAGTCTTCTCCAGCACCATAGTTCAAAGGCTTCAATTCTTTGGCGCTCAGCCTTTCTTATGGTCCAGCTTTCACTGCCATACATTGCAACTGGGAAGACCATAGCCTTGACTATGCGCACTTTTGTTGACAGGGTGATGTCTCTGCTTTTTAGTGTGCTGTCTAGATTTGCCATGGCTTTCCTTCCCAGGAGCAAGCGTCTTTTAATTTCTTGGCTACAGTCCCCATGTGCAGTGATCTTGGAGCCCAGGAAAACAAAATCTGTCACTACCTCCATTTCTTCCCCATCTATTTGCCAGGAATTGAGAGGGCCAGATGCCATGATCTTGGTTTTCTTAATGTTTAGTTTCAACCCAAGTTTTGCACTTTCCTTCTTCACCCGCAACAAGAGGCTCTTTAGTTCTTCTTCACTTTCTGCCATTAGAGTGCATAGATAGGTATAATAAATAATGTTTTTGTAAACTGGAGTTAGGTAGATTTCCTTTCCCCCCTGTCTTATGTCCTGCCATTTACCAGCTGCTTTCACTCTTTTTCTGTATTTTGCATAACATTGCTTACCCCAAAATGGAATAATAGCCTTCTGGGCATGTATTGTATGGTTGTGAGTATATTCGAACGAAATAAACTTTTCAAGAAGTGCATGAATCTTCAGTTGCCTGTAGGTGGCAGCATTAGAATATGAAACCCATATTCTAATCCTCGGAGAGAAAGAAAATACAAAGAACTAAGGGGAATTCCGAGCCTTCAGGGTTACTACAGTAGTATCTGCTTAACTGCACTACAGTTATCCCATACTGCTTGCATAGATTGTGATGTGACTTGTTTCCACATCCCAGTGGAATGGGACTCAGGCATCTGACATTCAGATGATAGCTGGATTTTCTGATTTATTGCTCATTAGCTCAGCTTCGCAGTACAGTACAGGGGTCTTCAAACTTGGCCCTTTTATTTATTTTATTTTTTTTAATTCCATTTATATCCCGCCCTTCTCTGAAGACTCAGGGCGGCTTACAAGCTTAGCAGTAGCCTTCATTCTATGCATATGCCTGCTTATTAGGGCTTTCACACACACACCCCAGCGGCATTATTACAAAGTCAGCTTAATTGCCCCCAACAATCTAGGTCCTCATGAAGTCCTTATGACTTGTGGACTTCAACTCCCAGAATTCCTCAGCCAGGCACGCTGAGCTGACCCCTGCCTCAGTATATCTGGGTCCCATGCTTTCAAAAACTGACTACACCCTTGGTTGCTGGAATGATCATAGACTCACATGATGCTGTGTTACGCTGAAGTGTTGCACCATTTTCCCGTGCATCTGTTTATTTTCAATTCTTTCAATTGCGTTTCTATCATCCTAGATCAGTGGTCCACCAAATAGTGCTAAGCTCTCTGGAATCAAAGGCTAGGGCTGACTGGAGCATCTCCAACGTGTAGTGCAGCAAGTAATAGTTGGAAATAGCTATGTGAGTTCAGTCTCGCAGACTGAAAAGTTCAACATTCCCCAAATGCTAGTTACTGAAGCCCATCTTGGAATTGATTTGAGTGGGATGGATCAATTTATGGGCAGATAGACCTAGCAAGGAGAATATGAAAAATTGATAAAGAAATCATGAAATCATGTCATTGTAAGAATGAATGTACAATATAATCTTTAATAAAAAGATAGATGGCATTGCAAAAAGAAACTTATGTAGTTTCTATACGTCTGTGCAGAGCGCATATGAAGGTGTTTGAAATATACAATTGGGGAATGTAAATATATTGCATTCCAATTGCAATTGCAATTGGTAGTGGGCTACAACTATGATAATCAAGTACAACTATGATAATCAGCTGATGGGAACTGCAGTCCACACTCTGGCATTATTTCTTTCCCTGATCTAGAGTTGAGATAGTTTTTGTTTGGGTATATCATCATCATCTTGTTTTAATTCTTTTTTATTTATTTGAATCTTTGTAATGTGTTATTTGTAATCTAGAGCAGGGGTCTGCAACCTTGACAACTTTAAGACTTGTGGACTTCAGCTATGCTGGCTGAGGAATTCTGGGAGCTAAAGTCCACAAGTCTTAAAGTTGTCAAGGTTGCAGATCCCTGATCTAGAGTCATTTAAGTGAGGCAACGTCTTAATTGATTAAGTAAATGTATAAAAGAAAAATATTGGGTTTAGGAAGCCTTCTTTGCAACTGAATTGAGAAGGTCTTCCCTTTGCTGCTGCTATGTGGGAAGATGCTCCCTTGTCCACTTCCATTAACACCAGCAGAGTGTCCCACAGGAGACTCAACCATCCTGCATGTAACCTCATGGAAGAAGTTTGTTCAGCCATGTGATTTTAAAATTAGCCTCCGTGGACTTTAATGACAGCCCCGTGCAATCTGATCTGGTAGTAGCCAAGCAAATGGTACAAAAAATAAGGAAAATTGCTTCGAAATTATGTGGTCTGTGTCAGATCTATTTTCCCCTCTTTTTTTTTCCTGTATGTCTACAAGTGAGTATACTTTAAAATATTCCAAGAACTATTCCATACTGCAGCAAAGAAAAATGCTCTTACAAATGGGTCTATTGGCATTTCCTTTTTTTCTGAGAAGAGTATTGTAACGCTGAACACTTAAGGTTGTTGGCCAATGACAACAGCAAGAAGAAAAATGAGCCTCAAAAACATTCAGCGATAGATTCATAAGATACGCAGTGTGCCCAGAAAGCATATGATTTTGGTGTGGTCAAGAGTGTGTTTGTCACATAGCTCTCTCTGTTAAGGAAGGGGGAAGCATGGTGTTAAAAGAGCTCTGCACACCCCCTCCAAGTCCCTGGGCAGTCCTCCAGCCTATGGGTTAGCCTTGATGCTCATGAATCAGCCTCTTTTGCAAAATTGCCTCCCCAGCTTGTTTACTTGGAAACTAAGTGCTTAAGGAACAGGGTGCTTTCCATGCATAACAATGATCCCTGTTTTAGATGGTCTCCCTTTGCTTTCACTCATGTTTACCAAGGGAGGCATATGTGTGCAAGGAAGCCTGTCTTTGCAAGAAATTTCCAGGAAACTGACCCAAAGAACATGAGAACATTTTCATTTTGAGACTGAGCTGACATTTGATGGCGCCAACATTTTAACTAACACGTACAAATGTGCCTGTTTTTTGTCCAGGTCTAGATAGATAAGAGAACTTAATTAGTAAAACAATCAACTTTTGTTTGGAATTCTCATTGCTACAATTGCACAAGGATTTAATGGTCTGGTGGGAAATACTGTGATGAATTTTGGGGGCCCCTGATGCTTCTTCATAGAGAACAGACTATAGACTATAATAGCAGAGCAGAGCATAGCTCCTCCTCCTCCTCCTCCTCCTCCTCCTCCTCCTCCTCCCCCTCCTCCTCCTCCTTCCCCTTCTCCTTTTCCCTCTTCCTCATCCAGCACACATCCATGTGGTTTTCTTGGCAACAATTTTATAGGCGGTTTGCTTTGCCTTCTTCCAAGGTCAGTTGGTTTTTGTGCCTACGTAGGACTAGATTTCACAATCTCTACAGGATGCTGTAATTGAGATCTGGGTATTTTATGGACCAGAGGCCACATCCGGCCCTTCGGCTGCCCTTGCCTGGCCCATGGCATTGATGGCATTGGTGGCACTGACGGCAGGGAGTGCAGCACTGGTGGCAAGGGTGGGGCAGTAGCAGCAGGAGGCAGGGCAACAGTCGGGGGGGCTGGGGCAGTGGCAATCTTCTACAACAATCCCAGTGTCTCACGTGGCCCTTGGAGAAATTCATTGCCCAGCCCTGCTCTAATTGTACACATGTGAACCATTAGAATCCAGTGGATATAATAGGATTTTGTTTTCCAGCCCTAAGGATTAGGATGTTAGGTTTTTAGGATTGGTTATGGTCTTTAAGTCCTTACATGGCATGGGTCCGGAGTACCTCAGGGAACATCTGCTGCCGGCGTCAACTTCCCTCTGCCCTGTGTGTTCCCACAGAGAGGGCCTCCTCAGGGTGCCACCGGTCAGAGAATGTCGGCTGGTGGCCCCCAGGGGGAGGGCCTTCTCTGTGGGCGCCCCGGAGCTATGGAATCAGTTACCGGTTGAGCTCCGGACGGCACCGGACCTTCGCTCCTTCCGGCGCGGTCTGAAGACCCATTTATTTGAACAAGCTGGCCTGGCCTGATGGGGGGATTTTAGGGTTTTTTAATGGGTTTTTATATTGTTACTGTTTTATCTGGGCAATTATTTAATTCTCTTTTAATTTTTGTATTTTCTATTTATATATGCCCTGTTCACCGCCCTGAGTCCTTCGGGAGAAGGGCAGTATACAAATTTGATAAAATAAATAAATAAATAAATAAATGTCACGATACACAGTACCCGTCTCTGGTATTAGCTCAGCATGCTGGATTAGAATATAAAAAAAGGAAATATCATTTTGCCCGTTCTCTGACAAAGAGTAAATGAAAGGGTAAAGTCAGTTAATCTTGGTACTCACATCTATTGTACATATTAACCATGAGCTGTCACTGGGGGTGTGTGTGGTTATTGTTTTTTGGTTTTTCCCCTATACTGTGTTTATTGTTTGTAAGCTGCCTAGAGTCACTGTGA
The DNA here is from genome assembly GCF_947247035.1 of Vipera ursinii. Classification (NCBI taxonomy): domain Eukaryota; kingdom Metazoa; phylum Chordata; class Lepidosauria; order Squamata; family Viperidae; genus Vipera; species Vipera ursinii. The sequence goes on along the minus strand of NC_139513.1, from coordinate 51,586,954 downwards.
GTGAGTAGGGGCACTGTATAGAATTAAAAAACCACACAATAACAATAAGAAACAATAAGCCTCCCCATCCCCCTGGCAACAACACATGGTTAATATGTACAACAGACATGAGGACCAAGATTGAATTTTAGAAAATATAAAATTTCTAAATAAATAAAATAAAATAAAATAAATATTTGGATGTCAACCATGCAGCTTATACTTGGGGTGGTAAGTGATCTGAATTGAAAAATATTAAAATGTGTTAACTCAACCTGTTAAATTCAGGCAGGCTTTGAGTCAATTAATGTAGAATCCCCAGCGTCATTTTTGGAGGTAACTAAAGATCGGTAGGAGTGAAAATAATTAACCACGGATGCCTTTAAAAGTGCTAATGTTTCGGAGGAAAATTCCAGTATTTTTGTGGCTTGTTCTTCATTACTGTGAATGATTTGCTTTTGATCATAGTGATGCTGTCTCCGATAACTGAAATGGGCATACAATTTTACGCATCAGGTCTGCTTAGAAAGTAATCGGTCATTTAATATATTATTCCATTATTCCATTTAATAATGGGTACCAACAGCCAATAGTGAACCAATGTATTGTAGCAATGTACAAAATAGCAATTAGTAGTAGTTCTATTCTCACTGGTGTCTATTAAATACAACATCAAGAAAATGTTTTGTTCTCATTATATTGCTGCTGATAAGTAGAACCCACAATTCTAAGGCTCGTGGTTTCTGAAGCCACCAGATTCATGGTCTCGATGTGAAAATTTCACTGTCCTGCCAAGTCCCTTGGCCACAGCCCCATTTGAAATACTGCAGTGCCTCCCATCTCTTTTCTCCTGATTCACATTAGATTGCTCTCCAATCTCCTACTATGCTGACAAGAGGGTTTTTTTTTAATAGCCTTATTTCCATTTGCACTTGGTAGAAGTAGTCCTCAACTTACAACCATTTGTTTAGGGACAGTTCAAAGTTAAAATGGCACCAGAAAAGGTGATGTATGACCGGTTTTCATGTTTACAACCTGTTGCAGCATCCCCATGGTCGCCTGATCAAAATTCGGCAACTAGCATGTCTTTTTGGATAGTTGCACTGTCCTGGGATCATCTGATCACCATTTGTAAACTTCCGACAAGCAAAGTGAATGGATTTGCTTAACAAATGCTCGATTCACTTAATAACTGCAGTGCTTTGCTTAACTGCAACTGTGGCAAAAAGGTCGTAAAATGGGACACAAGTCACTTAACAGCAAAGGTAATGTTGGGCTCAGCTGTGGTCCTATGTTGAGGACTACCTGTAGTAGTATCTTTTACAGTGAGTAAACATGTGGGGTAAAAAACAACAACAATACCCTTAAACTTTTTTAGAAAAGGCTTTAAGTCTTTTTCTGCCTTTATGGGAAAACAGAAGTAATTATAATTATAAGCGGAATTCTACAACTTTCCACACAATTCATTTAGTAGTGGCATGTAGTAAATAATATAGTAATCTGGTTCAATAGCAATATGATGATCTGCCATCAGGGTTACCACCAAAAAAATGGAAACAAACAAATGGAAACAAACAGTGATAACTATCTGGAAATTGTACAGGGCATTGGTTGCCATTGAATCATCGGGCATAGTTTCAGGTTGTAATATGGCTATAATGTAAAAATGGTGTTGATCAGTTGCTTCTGATGGATATAATTTCTCTAGAGCTGTCTGTTCAGTAACAGTTTCTTTGAGTAACTGTAAGCTTATACTTGCTGTCAGTGATAGCATCAGGGGAGCACTGTGGCTCATGAGGTTGAAAGACTGGACTCATAATCGGAAGCTTTGCGTTCAAGACCCGTTGATGCTGTGGGGCAGTGGTGAGCTCCTGTCTCCTGCTTCAGCTGCTGCCGATCCAATGATTTGAAAGTAGGCGACTGTGAGTAGATAAATGGCTATCACTTTGATGGACGTGAAAGGAACCCCCATCTGAGCATCCCACAGGCATCAGTGACGTCACTGGCAAATCTTTTCACCACACACAAATATTAGTAGTAGTGATAGCATCCAGTAATTTTGCCTTCTTTTGGCCTCTTTTTTCATTGTCTTCTGTTATTTTTTTAGTTTTTCAGTTTTTATCAAATGACTTTTCCTTTTAGCTTCACCTTCATTATCAGTACTTCCAGGGAACAGGCAGTTTTTACTTCCCTAATGTGGGAAAAAATTATTCTTCTTGCAGTCCTGAAAATGCTCAATAATTTTCTTCAGCACACCGAAGGAAGCAATTTTTCTTGGTTCAGCTTTCTGATATCTACCTCTGTTCTGATTGTTGCTTCCTGGTCATACAAATTCTCAGATCAGCAGATAGAGTTGCATGGTACACCCATGTTTATAATCTAAAAAGTGTGATTTACATACTTGAAAGCCTTAGTATAATCCATAAAGAAAATAAATAAATGTCATTTTGATATCCCCTTGCCTTTTTCATTATCCATCAGATGGTATCCATGTGATCTGGTGACCCCATTTCTTCTGAATCCATTTTGTAGCTGTATTCATTGCTGAAATCCATTGCAAATCATGAACATTATTATTAAACTTATACTGCCAATATAAGCACAGCACAAGACATTGTGGGCTGTTCCCTGACACCACTGGATGACATCGCCAGGGCTCGTTGCCTTGGAAGAGTGAGGAAGATTCTCAGGGATGACTCACACCCTGGACGATATCTCTTTACTCTCCTACCATCCTGTAGGAGATATAGGAATATAGCCAGCCGTACCAACAGGCTGAAAAATAGCTTTTATCCGTGGGCTGTTAGGCTTTTAAATGGGACATAATCTTATGCAGAATTGACTTGGGAGGCCGGTGTGTGGTGTAGTTGGTTCACATAGTGTGGTGGGATGGAGGGTTTGTTGTCACTGTGTGTTGGGGGGGAGAGCACGGGGGGAGGCTCAGCTAATCTCAATGTACACATGTTGTACTTTGACAATAAAGGTTTATTATTAAGCTCTCTCAGCAATTTATATTAAGTTCTTATTTAGAATAGAGCTGGAAGGGACCATAGAGGTCTTCTAATCCAGCCCCCTGCTCAAATAGGAGAACCTATACCATTTCAGACAAGTGACTGTCTAGTCTCTTCTTAAAAACCTCCAGTGATGGAACACCCATGAGTTCTGAAGGCAAGCTGTATTCTCACTGTTAGGAAGTTTCTCCTAATTCCAGGTAGCTTCTCTCTTTGGTCAGTTTCCAACCATTGTTACTTGTCCTGCCCTCTGGTGTTTTGGACGCTGAACTTGTCGATCGGAAGGTCGGCAGTTTGGCGGGTCGAATCCCGAGTGCCGCGTAACAGAGTGAGCGCCTGTTACTCGTCCCAGCTTCTGCCCACCTAGCAGTTCGAAAGCACGTAAAAATGCAAGTAGAAAAATAGGGACCACTACGGTGGGAAGGTAACAGCGTTCCGTGCGCCTTTGGTGTCTAGTCATGCCGGCCACATGACCACGGAGACGTCCTCGGACAAGCGCTGGCTCTTCGGCTTTGAAACGGAGATGAGCACCGGCCCCTAGAGTCGGAAACGACTAGCACGCATGTGCGGGGGAACCTTTACCTTTACCTTTTTATGATGCCCTCTGCTTTGTGACAGGCCCTCAAATACTGGAATACTACTATCATGTCATCCCTATTTCTTCTTTTCTTTTGACTAGCCAAACCCAAGTCCTGCAGCCGCTCTTCATATTTTTTTTAGTCTCCAGGCCTGGGATCATTTTAGTTGTTCTTCTTGAACTTTTTCCAAAGTCTCAACATCTTTTTTGTAGTATGACGACCAAATTGGTTGCAGTATTCCAGGTGTTGTCTTACTAAGGTTTTATAAAGCAGTACTAATACATCACGTGATCTTGATTCTATGCCTTATACAACCCTGGAATGTATTAGCTTTTTTGGCTGCTGCTGCACACTCATAGTCAAGTGATCGTCCACTAGGACTCCAAGCTCCCTCTCACAGTTACTGTTTTTGAGTAAAACTTTGCTTTTCTCCACATTAAAATTCATTTTTTTGGATAGGGCCTATTGTTCAAGTTCATCAAGATCTGTTTGGATCCTGAGCTAGTCTTTTGGGGTATTGGCTATTACTACTAGATTAGAGTCATCTGCAAATTTGATGCATTCCCCTTTGATTCCCTCATCTAAGTCATTGATGAAGACATTGAAGAATACTGGGCATACGACGGAGCCTTGTGGTACCCCACTGCTTGCTTCTCTCCATGTGGATGTAACACCATTGAGGACTATTTGTTGAGTATGATTTGTCAGCCAGCTACAAATCCATGTGATGGTGATGTTGTCTATTCTGCCTCTTTCTAGCTTATCAAGAAGTAGGCAGTGGTGGGATTCAAATATGTGAACAACCGGTTCTTTGTGTGGATGCCACTTCCAGAAGTCCATTCTGGGCCCAGGCAACAAAATAATAGCTACCGGTTCTGCCAAAGTGGTGCAAACTGGCTGAATCCCACCACTGGAAATAGGTTGTGGTCTACTTTGTCACATGCCTCACTGAAATCTAAGTATATTGTGTCAAGGCATTTTGCTGGTCTACTAATTTAGTCGCTTTATCAAAAACTGAAATAAGATTGGTTTGGCATGATCTGTTTTTAACAAACCCATGCTGGCTATTAGTTATAATTTTGTTTGCTTCTAGTTGTTTTCAGATCTGTTTTTTTATTTTATTTTCCAGGATCTTCCCAGGTATTGATGTTAGACTGATTGGTCTATAGTTTCCTGGGTCTGTTTTTTTTTCTTCCTTTCTTGAAGATGGGAACCCCCGGTTCTCCAGGATTTGAAAGATATGGTACAATGTTTCTGAGATAACATCTGCCTGGTCCTTCAGAACTCTGGGATGTAATCTATCGGGTTCTGGTGATTTATATTCGTCAAGGTCAGATAGGTGTTCTCTTACCATTTTCTTGCTTATTTTATTTTTTGTTTCTAGTTTGTCTTTCACAGTATTTGTTTTTGGTATGTTGTGCTATAATTTCTTTTTGTGTGAAGACTGATGCAAAGAATGAGTTAAGCAGCTCTGCTTTCTCCCTATTGCTTGTTACTTCCTTGCCATCTTCTCTCTTTAGCGGACCTATAGTTTCCTTGACTTTTTTCTTCTTATTAATATGTTGAAAGAAACTTTTTTTTTTATTATCCTTGATTTCTGTTGCAAGTCTTTGTTCATTCTGAGTCTTTGCTTTCCTGACTTTGTATTTGCATGTTCTGGTTGTCTGCTGATAATCAGCCTTAGTTATGTGTTCCTCTTTCCATTTTTTGCACTTGTCTTTTTTGACTTTCAGTTTATCTGAGAGATCTTTGTGCAGCCATGCTGGTTTCTTCTTGACTTTCTTGTTTTTCTTTTTCAGTGGTACTGTGCTGGACTGGGCTTTTATGATAGCATTTTTCAGAGTTTCCCATGCTTCTTGAGTTGTTTTCCCCTTTAGGATTTTCATCCATAGAATCTTTCCTAGGTTAGAAAGAGCTGTTAAAATCAGCAATTTTGAAGTTTAAGACACTAGTTGAATTGTTTTCTATTGCTTGTGTTTGCATTATACTGAATTCCAATATGATGTGGTGACTTTCCCCCAAGATTCTGGCAACTTCAATTCCCTTTATCACTTCTTCTCTATTAGTAAAAATTAGGTCCGGTATAGCTTTACTTCTAGTTCCCTCCTCTACCTTTTGGATGACAAAATTGTTGGCTAGGTTGGTTAGGAATCTGTTTGATCTCCTGCTCATTGCAGAGTTTGTCTCCCAGCTGATATCTGGATTGTTATGTATTGGGCTCACTTGTGGTTATCTGGAGCAGTTAACGGCTCTCCAGCAACCCAGACTCCAGGTCTCCAGTGCTGCTATTGGCTGTCCCTAGGCGGCAATGGTTGCTTTATACCTATTGGCTGCCGCCTAGGGGCTAGGCTATAAATTGCTGCTAGTTGCAGCCCAATTCTCAGTTCAGATTCTGCAAGAAATAAACCATGAGTTTTCCTGAACTCACTTGCCTCATCTTCTTTCCTGCGCAAAGAACCCGCGACATAACATGGATAGTTGAAGTCTCCCATTACTACTGTGGCATGCTTTCTACATACATTTGTTAACTGGTTGGCAAAGAGTCCATCTATTTCTTCTGATTGGTTGAGTGGCTTGTAATATACTCCTATGGCAATGTCAATTCTTTCCCCTTTTATATTGACCCATATAGATTCTGGAGGGCTTTTATCTTTTATCAGGTATATTTCTGTACATACGTAATATTCTCTTACATATAGTGCAACTTCCCCTCCTCTTTTTGTAGTTCTGTTTCTTTTGAACAATTTGTATCCATCCATCAGTCCATTCCAGTCATGGGTTTTGTCCCACCAGGTTTCTGTAATGCCAGCTATATCATACCCACCCTCATGTACTATTTCTAGGTGAGGTTCCTATTCACGAGGAGAATGCATGCACACAAATAGCTTAAATAGAGTATCTACATTTTTTTTATTTTGCATATTCACAGCAATTTGCTTCCTTTCTCTGCTTCTAGATTTAGTTTGGTGGAAAGTCTGGAATCTTCAGGAAGATAGTGAACAGTGTCCATTTCTAGAGCTGGACGTAAAAATGGATCTGAGATGAAAAAACCCAATAATACCATGCTCAGCAAGAAGGCATGTGCTATCTGGGAGTGAATGAGAAACCTGTGAATGGAAATTGCTGCTTTCTCTGTGGAAAAATCTGCAGCTGCTGTTGAGTAGCAAGAGGTATGTAGGTTGTCAGCATTCCATGTTTGTGGCCTGTTCCTTCCTGGGGCTGTTGGGAAGCTTCAGGCATCTCAATTAGTGGGAACATATTACAGCCTGTAATCAGGGTCAGTTTAATACAGGAAGTTCTCGACTTGCAATACCTACTGGGATCAGAATTTCCACTTCTAGTCAAGGCAGTTGTAAAGTGAGTCAGGCCCGGTTTTGCACCTCTTTTTGCCATGGTTGTTAAGCAAATCTGGTTTCCTCCATTGACTTTGCTTGTCATAAGCTGGCTGGGAAGGTCACAGATGGCAATCACATGACACTGGGATGCTGCAGTCATTGGAAATACATGCCAGTTGCCAAGTGCTTAAATTTTGATCCCATGACTGTGGAGACGTTGCAACAATCTTAAGCATGAGGACAGTCATGTCACTTTTTTGAGTGACGTTGTAACTTTGAATGGTTACCAAACACAAATGGTTGTAAATTAAAGACTATCTGTGCACATGCAATGTAAAGCTGAACGACTCATTGTCATTCCTCAGAGGCTAAACTGTACAAAGACAATAATGGAAAAATTCTTTCTCAGACTGATTCCTCACTTGGAAACTCTGGGTTTATGTTTCCAGGGGCAAGGCTCTTTGTCTACCTGTTACTTTTGAGATGTGTAGAGGTACAGATCCCAGTCCTGAATAGCAAGCTTGCATTTTGCTAATTAAGAAAAAATAACCAAGGATGCCTGGGTATAGATGGATAGATGGGAAAAAGCAAGAGAAAGGTTGCTGCTAGTGTCAAGGCTGTGGTTACGCCCAACATCACTGAAGTGCAGTGAGATGTATAGTTCTGCAGCTGGAGCACAACCCTGGCTCTCAGGACTAAACTCTCCTAAACTCTCTGATCTTGACACTGATAACTGAAGAGTTAGCAGAGCTACTGTTAGTGTAATTATGATCCGCAAGGAACAGGCTGTGCTTGGCCTCAGCAGAGGCAAGAGGAGTACACATTTGGTTTATAAATGGCACACATGGTATGTTAGTTATGTCTGAGCTCATAGGCAAACCCTCAGAGGCAGAAGATGATTTATTATTGTTTGTAGGATAATTTTAGGCTCTTTGGGAAACTAGAGTGCCAGGAGAGCACAGCCACATGCAGCACAATTGTCTTAAGAAGGAAGACTGGCAGAAACGATCATTTCCCTGAAATAAGAATTCCAAAGCTGATTTGTGGCCATTTATTTATTTACTGGCATTTTTAATCCCATTGAAAAAAGATTCTATATCCATCAAAATCTGTTAAACTATAAAACAACCCCATCCTCAAAGCACAACTTGACAACAATATGCAATGTCCTTCATCCCATAGCGCTGGGGAAAGAACTGTAAGGGGGCTACTGTTTGGGCCTCTGAAGGGAAAATATTTGACAATACAGGGCTATATCCAAATAACCCCATACTCTACCCTTCTGCTCTGATTTCACATAGGGGGAGCCCTCTCAACCCTAATATAAGGGCTGAACCAATTAGATGAGTCAGTGGTACCTGAACTGCCATAAAACCAGCAGTTCAAGTCAAAACCTCGAAAACAAACCAAACGTTAGGAAGAAACTCAGACTAGCTCTGCAATGCCTCACTCTTTCAAACCCATGCTCTTCAAAGGGGTGATTGGGCACCATGCAATAGTTGTCAATAGTTGAAAAATGGTGGGCTTCTTCAAGAGGGGATGCACCCCTTCCTCCATCAAAACAAGGACATAATCCCTTGCAGGACCCGTGTCATGTCTTCCACAGCACACACATGGAGTCCAGGCCAAAGTGAACCACAATGATTTCACCTGTAAAATGTGGTCCAAGTTCTCATGGAGGACTCGGGGAGATCTTCCTCCTACCATTCCCCCAAAGGGAGCAAGTGACCCTACATGAAACCACTGATTGAGGCGGCTCTTATTGTTCTTGAAAACAGTAACTTTTGAAGTACCAGCTGCTGGGAAATAATTATGCTTGCAAGCCTGGGGCACTACATGCACCAAGGTTCTGCTGCCCGGCTATACTGTTAACAGGCCAAATACCTTTCTTCATATGTACTCAAATTAGACTTTGTAATGTTTTAATGTTTTTATTGTTTTAAAATGGTTTTAAGATTTTAATTGCAATATATGCTTTTGAACTGTGAGCCACAATTTGCTGAGATGAGAGGCTATAGAAATCAAATAAGAAATAAATAAAATGTGGAAAGAGGTTCTCCTGCCCTGCTTAGGGGCCACTGTTGGCCAGGAATGGCAGAACATGATGAATTAAATAGGCCATTGGCCTCATCTGGCAGGGCCCTTACATTCTGATCTTCATCATGAAGTGACCCTCAGTTGTGTATGATAGAATCCATTATGTAAAGGAAATCACTGCATGCCTCAATAGATGATCATCAACCTCTTATAGTGAAGTATCACAGCCCTTCATCTCCTACTTTGCAGCTTTTTTCACCTTTTCCAGTGGTGGATTTTTTAAAAAAATAATTGTACAAGATGCCAAAGGCAATTCCCATCCATGAACTTAGTAATGGCAGTTAGTAGTTATTTAGGACAAAATTGCAGCAGCAGTTAATTGTGCCATAGTTCCATTGTTGTCTGCTTCTGTTTAAACTACAACACTGTTTTCATTGGTGTTATGGGGACATTCTGTTTCCATAGCTTAGGGTTTGGAAAAGAGAGCATTTTGTCTCCTGCCAAATCAACCCCATCAAGGAACAGCCATCACTCATGTGAAAAATCCTCAGTGAGCAGAAATCATCAACAATGAAAGAATTATATTATAGGGAAATGACCCAAAAGGTGCAGAAAGAACTAAAAAAGAAGTAAGAAGTTGGTATGTTTAATAATAACAATGAACGGTTTTTGATGTTTAATCCATGAAAGGCTTGGCATAATATCTTTTTGGCCCTGCCAAGAGAGCCCTGGATGTCTTTAAAATGCTTGTTCTTCCATCTTGTCCATCACGGTCAAATTCCTATTCCCAGTGTAATCGTCTAAATTTTACCTAGCTGTAAAATGATTATAATTAATAATATATGATTTGTATTTTCCTTCTCAGTTATTGGAAATCCAGGGCAAACTCAGTTCAATGAAGTGCTAAGATTCTTGAATAGATGAAGTCTTTTTATTTTGGCATCTTTTAACAATTCTAACAAGATATGAGAATTCAACTCTGAAAAATAAGTCTTGGCTAAAAAAAATTGTAAATACAACATTCTATGCTCAAGGGCCTTTAAGTAATGCTTCTTAAACCTTATGATGATGAATACACTCAGATTTTCCATCACTCTTAAATATATAAACTCTGCCCTTCAGTCCAGAGCAATGTTAAGACTCAATCTCTTAGTTTAATACTGCCAATTGCATAAGTAAGGTATGTCTTCTGTTTATGGAAATAGTGCTTACCGTGGGATATTTCTGGCCACAGTCATGCTTGGATAGATGCCTTTGGGAAATGACATGGTGTTCCCAGAGCACCACATTTCCTCGTCTTGCCTGGTAAAAAGAGGCACCTTATAGAGTATCTTCACTTTTTTAGGGAAAAGCCAGAGTTCTTATTGATTGTTCATCCTTATATAGTACTTTAGAAGAGTTTTGTAACTTGGAGACAAGCAAGGGAAAATTAATTAGTTGTGGAAAACAAACCAAATTGCAATCACCATCATTTTTCAAATTGAATACCAATCAGATTTAGCAACTAGTATAGCCCACAAAAACTCTGTGTGCGAAAGAACTCACTGGTGATTGCCATTTGTGCCATCCTCCCATTTTGAGAAGAAGACCAGAAGGAAAAATGCAGTGTCAGTGAAGACAATGGCTATTTCCAGACATTTGCGGTAGAGTATTTCCTCACTCAGTTCTTGTTTTGCTCAATTATTTCTGAATGAATCCAGCTCATAACAAAACCAAGTTAACCTGGTTAAGGTCTGAGGTGTTTCAGTTTCTAAAGAAAGCTATTTTTATTATGGATTGTTATCACTTCTCTTTTACTTGATGGAAAACTGTGGATTGATATCTTCATTCTAGAAAAGATGGAATTATGGTGCCTTGAAGAAAATTTTAGAAGCAAATCCACCAAGACGGAATGTAGAAAGGAAGGCAGAAGAAATGAAGCACAGAGATTCAACTCTAAAATAACTTATGCCATATCAAATTTCCTTGTCTTTAAAATGCCACAAGAGTCTTGAGTAGCACAAGGTGCTGCTGAACTGATGGACACAGGATCAGAGAGACAGCTATGGCCCAAGTCTCTTCTCCACTTGTGCTCCCCCATATCTAAATATCTAATATTTGGGTGGACATCTTTATTACGTAATCTGTGGGATAGATTCTTCCACACCTGGCTCCATTTTTTAAAAAAATTACAAACATTATCTAGAATTACAGTACAGTGATGGCGGGAGCTAGCAAAGATGAACATGGATGCCTGACATCATGAGGAGATGCCTATCACACTTCTTAATAAAGTCATTTGTGTTTTCCTGAAAGCAGAATTGATTGTAAGCTGCTCAGAGTTTTAGAAGGCAAGATGGGCAATAAATAAATAGATAAACAAACAAACAAAGAAATGCAAGATAAATGCATGGCAGGCAGTTCATGTTTGAATATGAAAGTATGGTTGAATTGTACTTCCGGTGGCGACGCGACGCCGAAGACAGCCGTCTCCGGGCTGCCCGCTCCGCAGCTGTGTTTTTTCCATCGTAAACAGCGCCGATCAGCTGTTTAGATGGATTTGAAGCCCCCTCCTCGGGAGAAGAGGAGGGGGTGAGGCCCCAGGTAGGGGTTGAGCTCTCCGTGGCTGCCTGAGCTGAGAGTTTGGGCGGCTGAAGGATTGAGCCCCCCCGAAGCCTGGGTTGCTCCGAGCTGCGCAGCGTCTCTGCTCCGTGATTTTTGGAGCAGAGCCAGGCGTTAGCAACCACCCCTGCCAAAAGGAAATACTTTTGAGTATCAAGATGCAGGCAGAGCGGTACAGGAGGTCAAGGTGATGTGGACTTTTAGCTTTACTCTCTAGCTCAATGGATTTTATAGCTTTAAAGTGAAAGTGCGCAATAAGTGAAAGTGGGGAAAGATGGCGGCCAAGACTTCTAAAACTCTTCGGAGTGCGGGGTCTTCCCAGGTGCAACAGACCTCCTTGCAAGCTTTGCTTCCTCCTGCATTTCCTCCGGCACTGACGCTTAAGGATTTACAAGATGCCCTTGAAAAGCATTCACGGTTAATGTCTGATATGATGGATGAAAAGTTGAAAAAGCTGGAGGAGAAATTGGAGAAGAAGATGGAAGAGAAGTTTAGAGCAATGAGGGTAGACATGTTGTCTATGATTGAAAGTGTAGCTGAATGTGTGCAACAGTTGGGTGAAAAAGTGGAGGATCTCAGTCAAAAGAACTCTATATTAGAAGCAAAGGTATTAGAGAATGAAAATATAAGGGACAAAATGGACGGAGAATTGAGTCTTGTTCAGTACCAACAGATGCAGTATGCTATTAGAATTAGGGGTTTAAAGGAGAATTCTAAAGAAGATTTAAAGCAGCTGATCTCTGAGGCTTTGGAACCGGTACTGGGCCAACCAGCATCTGAAATTGAGGGAAGTATGGATAAAATTTTCGTGTAAATTCATGGATTGCAAGACAGAGGAAGTTACCCAGAGATGTGGTGGTCTATTTTACAAAGAGAGTAATTAGAGATGAAGTCATTCAAGCTGCTTATGATACTAAATTGGTAGTTGCTGAGCAAGAAGTTTTGGTTTTAAAAGAGATTCCTCCAAAGATTTTAAGGAGAAGGAAAGATTTTGCATTTCTTGTACAGGAACTTAAGAAATGCGATGTCAAGTTTAGATGGGAGATTCCAGTTGGACTGGTGGTGATGCACGAAGGTAAAAGACATCGTTTGGTTACTGTGGCCCAGGCACGTGATTTTTATAGCAATGTGTTAAAAGCAACCCCCCTATCACTTTTGGAAGCTGCAAAGGGACATGGCGAGGGAAAGCCTCAAGATGTTGCAGATAGACAGACAGAGGAGAACGGTGCTGGAGGGGATCAAGTTACAGCCTCATCGGTTGCTGCTGGAGAGCAGAGGATGACGCGTGCCGCCCTAAGACGAGCGAGACGAGAGCAAGAGCAAGACAAGCAGAAAGTTATGGAACCTCCAAAGCGTACTTATAGTGAAGCTGTGGGAAGGGCGCGGTCCAAAGAAGATACAGGGGTCATTTCAGACGTGCTCCAAAAGCTTTGGAGCATCAAGATTGGTGACTAAATCCCCAATTTAGAATGTCAATGGATTAAATTCATCATAGAGGAGAAAGAAAGTTTTTCAATATTTAAAACAATTTAAGACTGATGCTATTTGTTTGCAAGAAATGTATATTAGGGTTATGGACTAAAAGCATTTATTGAATTTAAGATTGGGTATGCAAGCTCCTAATCAATAACAAGTTGATTTTTCTTAACTTACTACATATAAAGGTTACTTAATTGGATTATAATTTTTTTAAATTTTTTATTTTATTTTCATTGAAGATTGGAATGGTGTCCTAGACGTATAGATGGATGATCTGGAACTGTGAGACATTTGGTGTGATATATGCAAGAACTATTTTTGATCATAGATCAGTTTGGTTGGAGATTAATAAGGTTAATAGAGATAGGCGCTTTTGGTGCGTAATTGAGAATTTGTTTAGAATTTAGAGAAATGTGGGAGAATGTAAATAGTAGATGAAAAATTTTTTTTCTTCTTTTTTGAAATTAATATGAATAAGGATTGGGATTAAGAAATTTTATTTAGTATTTGAGTAAAGTTCCTTTTCTGTTTTCTTTCTTTCTTTTCTTATCTGTAATAGTAATATTGTTTGTAATCATTTTACATGAGCTAGAGGGTGATAGAATTAATAGTTTATTGTGATAGCATATGGATGCTTATGGTTTTTTTTATACCCTGTATTTAGCTCTGGGACGTCGGGGGGGAGGAGGGAATGGGGGAGAGGGATAGGGAGGGTTAGATAGGGGTGGGGGAGGGGGGATTAAATTTAAAATGTAATGTAAAACTTTTTAAATAAAAAAAAGTATGGTTGAATTGTTTAGAAATTGCTGGATGTGAAAATTATTTTATTAACATGGTCATCTGCTATACGTGGATACAATATGTTGACATCAAGGACAGTGCTGTCCACAACAGGTCAACAAGAGGGATGCAAGAGCAGCTCCCTTTATGCTGCAGTTGCCAAGATGGCTGCATAATAACAAATAACAGAGTTGGAAGGAATCTTGGAGGTCTTCTAGTCCAACCTCCTACTCAAGCAGGAGACCCTATACCAGGGGTCTGCAACCTTGACAACTTTAAGACTTGTGGACTTCAGAATTCCTTAGCCAGCATTCTGGGAGCTGAAGTTCACAAATCTTAAAGTTGTCAAGGTTGCAGACCCCTGCCTTATATCATTCTGGATAAGTGGCTGTCCAGTCTCTTCTTAAAAACTGCCAGTGATGGAGCACCCACAACTTCTGAAGGCAAGCCGTTCCTTTGGCTAATTGTTCTAACTGGACAAATTGGAAAATTGGAAGCTAGCTGGATGGGCTAATTTTGATATTTCTGTTTCCTTTTGATCTACCATGTTGTTACAATAGCCGTTTCAAAGGCTGTTCTGGTGACTTTTGTTTCTGTATAACTAAAACCTGAACCCCAAATAAGTGAAGAATTTGGGTTTGGTTAAAATGGAGAGACTTAAAGATGATAAATCCTGGTAAACTTTTGTGTGAAACTCTGCAAGGGGAAAGTGGCTACTGGACTTTCTTGTTTTTTCTACAGGAACCATTTGTGCCACACAGACTCATCCCCAACAACCTGCACCTGTCTTCAACAGTGAAGGGACACAGGGCAGAAAAACATCCTGCAGCCAAGAAGGCTCCATTTTCACTACTCAGGTGACCCTGAGGACACAGGCAAACCTCCCAATGGACTCAACAACTCTCTAAAAGAATGCAAATGACCAGCTGTCTGCAAGGAATACGAATCCTTCCATCCTCCTGAAAAAGCACCTTTGGGACTGCCACATTTTAGAATAATAATAGGTTTGTCCCCAAGCAGAAGAATTATCCTGCTTCTCTGTAAAGAAACGTTCCAAAACAAAACAAAACACAAAACAAATCTTCGTCTCCTAAGGTTTTTATTTTCTTTCCAAGAAGCAACTGTTACATTTAGATATGCTGTATCAATTTCCATCACATATGGTGATTAAAACTTGGCCATGGAAGTCAGTGGTAGGCAATTATATACCATGCGTTTTGCTGCTTCTGTAAAATTCCTGAGACATCTCTCAACTCTTGTTAGGTGAGTTGGGCTAAGGGAGGTGACTGGCCCAAAGTCATCCAGCTGGTTTTCATGCCTAAAATAGGATTAGAACTCACATGTCTCCTGGTTTCTAGATTGGTGCCTTAATCATTAGGCAAAACTGGGTCTCAAATACTTTACTACAGGTCACTGACCCCATATATATACACCAGAGCAGTTAAATAAAATGTAATAAAATAAGAGAGATGAAAAAAAGAAAGGCAAAAGAGAAAAAAAATAATATACAATAAAATAGGAGAAAAGTATGTCGATGGAGGTTTTTAGTTATTCAGGTAGAGTTCTTTCGAAGTTGAGTCATGATAACTGGACTTCTTTTCTTGTTGTTCTAGAGATTTTTGCAGTGCTGTTTATACTGTACATAGTCTCAAAAAGTCAGGCCAATGTTAATTTGCCATTGGATGCGTGCATGGGTTCTACAAGCTATAAGCGCAAACTTTGCAACAATTGGTATTATTTCAGGGTCCTTTTTTTTGCCAGAAGGAATTGTACATAAAATTCCTCTGGTTCTCATTAGGAAAAGGCCTAATGAGAAGTGTTAAAAGTTCCATATGCAGGTAGCTAGAGAAGTTACAGAAGTGCAGAGTTTCTCAATCTTGGCAACTATAAGATGGATTTCAAGCCCCAGGATTCCCCAGCATACAAGCTCCACAAGATTTATGAACTGTAAGATGGTTAAGACATCAACTTAAGTCTGTATTTTACTGTACTCTGCAATTCTGTGTCAAGGATTCAGTGAGATCAGTGCATTTGAGAGTTGAGGGCCATATGGTTGCCTCTGGACACCCCCTGCTGGGTTCCTACTGGGCTTCCTTGTACAGTTAGTTGGCAACTGTGAGAACAGGCTGCTAGCTTAAATGGGCAGGGGTCTGTTCCAACAGGAACAACTTCTGTTCTTATGTTCTACACTTTGTCTAAGAGTTGCAAAGGACTGTTTTTCTTCCAGTGATAGCTGGACCTCTGCTACAAAGCCCACTGTCTGAATTTTATGCCCAATTTGTTGCTTCGAAATAGATCAAAATTTTTCAAGCAGATGAGAGAGATCAAGATGGGGGTAATATGTCTCAGATTTTTGCTAATTTGAAACAACAGTTGATATTGTGTTGTGTAAATGTTTAGCTTTGTGATTGTGACTTACAATTAATATAAATTATTTGACTAAATAAATAAACACACCTCTGGGAATTGGTCTAAGAAGATTTTTCCTCTAAAGGCAGGAAATAAAATAAAATGAAATAAAATTCTTCAGGCCTGGTACTCAAGTTTCTTCTAAATAAAAGGATGAATTGTAAGCTGAATTCAAAGCTTTCATTTTGTTTTCAAAGCATATATATATAGAGAGAGAGGCTGCATCATGAGCAAATAGCTGCATTTGTCATGTGATATGCATGAGACCAATACTTTTTAAAAAAAATAGAATCAGAATTCTTTCTTGGCCAACTGTGATTGGACACACAAGGAATTTGTCTCTGGTGCATAAGCTCTTAGTGTACATACAAGCAACGTTATAAATCGTGATCATAATCATAAAATACATTCATCATAAATCATAAGATACAACACTCAGTGACAGTCATAGGATACTAAATAAGCAATCAACATAAATCATACTAAGATGCTAACTAAAATAATGAATATAAATCATAACATACAAGTAACAAAGTTATAGTCATAAGAAAATAAGGAAATAGGTAATAGGTAATAGGAAAGATGAGAAGGATAATAGTAATACAGCCCTACTAGGTAGTTTGACAATGTTGTGGGAATTAGTTGTGGGAATTAGCAGTGATGTCATGCAAAAAAAGCTGTCCTTGTGTATAGTTGTTTTGGCGTGCAATGCCCTATAGCGCCATCTTGAGGGAAGAAGCTGAAACAGTTTATGTCCAGGATGTGGGGGAGTCTGTAGGTATTTTCACAGCCCTTTTTCTGATTCATGCAATATACAGGTCCTCAATGGAAGGCAAGCTGGTAACAATTGTTTTTTCGGCAGTTCTAACTATCCATTCAAATCTTTGTCTGTCTTGTTTGGCTGCAGTGCCAAACCACAGCTATAAAAGTGCAAATGATATACTGATATTCAAATGACTTTTTTTAAAAAAATCCCATTTATATCCCGCCCTTCTCCGAAGACTCAGGGCGGCTTACAATCTAAGAACCACAAATCAATGTGCTTAGCAATAGCCTTCATAATATGTACTGTATATGCCTGCTTATTAGGGCTTTCACCACCACCCCAGCAGCATTTTTACAAAGTCAGCTTATTGCCCCAAACAATCTGGGTCCTTTTAATATGTTTTGATTGTTTGCTAAAACAGTTACATAAAACTCAAGCACCACTAAAAATGAAGGACTAAAATAACTTTTATTTTGCATATTGAAAAAGTATCATTTTCGTCAGGTGGCAACTAACAGAGATCAAAGTAGTATGCATGAAAATGCAACAGGCATGTTGAGAAATTGACATGATAAGAATTACTAAAGAGCTTGATTAATCTAACAAAGGGAATATAGTTCACAAAGCATTAGCACGAAGTTTTACATGTAGGAAATTGGACAGTTTTATATGTGTAATATATTGGGCTTGCTTGTTAATACCACGTGGTAACGGCTGGAAGGCTGTTTGAGCAGGGAGCTAGCTAACGGCTCCAGCATCTCAGACAGCCTGTCTCCAGCACTGCTATTGGTTGCCCCTAGGTGGCAATAGGTTGCTTCAAACCTATTGGCCGTCGCCTAGGGGCCAGGGTATAAATTGCTGCATCTGCAGCCCTGTTCTCTAGTTCAGATCCTGCAAGCAATAAACCATGATCTTTGCTGAACTCACTCGCCTTGTCTTCATTCCTGTGCAACGAACCCAGTACACAACACTGGTGACGAAGGTGGGATCCTGCTTCTCTGTCAAAGCTGAAAGTCACTAGGGGAGAGGCAGTGCACGCCTGGCGGGAAAAGCAAATTCCCACCCCCTTACGGTCGGCTAGCTAAGCCACGGTAGCAACCATGCACTCAGTGGACCAGTCCCTGGGCAACGGAGAGGCAGGATTCGAAGACGTTGAGATCCAGTCGCGAAGACCAGCAGAATGCCCAAGGTCGGAAGGCTGCAAGAATTTGACATCAAGCAACCAGAAGGATGGCCCTCGTACCTGTCCCAGGTTGAGAACTACCTTTGGGTGAACGAGGTCGCAGAGGATGGACTGAAGGCCGCCACGCTGCTTTGTGTGTGTGGCCCAGCAACGTTTGATCTGGCCAAAAACCTGTTTGCGCCCACGCCATTGGAATCCATCTCCTATGCTGAACTGAAGAAGAAGCTTGGAGAATACTTCCAACCAAAAATGTCGGTGATTGCATGGTGCTACGCCTTCGAACAACAAGTACAGCAGCCAGGAGAGACTGCATCCGAGTACATTGCAGCCTTGAGGCAGGCTGCATGCCTGTGTCGATTTTCAGACATCAAAGAGCGACTTTGAGACCGGCTCATCTGCAGCCTCTGCAACCGAGAGCTGCAGCAAAAACGTTTTGCCAGAGAGGTTCTGTCGTTTGCAGATGCCCAGAACAAAGTCATGGCGGACGAAGGTGCTGGTGGAGCCGTCCAAATGATTTGGCCTGCCAGAATGACACAACATGAAGAAGCTGTCCACCATGAGGACTCCAAAGAAGATGCTAAAGTCGACCAGTTACACAGACAACCCGACCAACAGCTCCACAGCAGCAAGCAGCAAGAGACTACTTACAAGGCAGATCTCTTGCCTAGATGTCCAGATTGTGGCGGCCGCCACCAATGCTCGGACTGCAGGTTCCAGACAGCCAAGTGCTGGGCCTGCGGAAAAACCGGCCACATCGCATCAGTTTGCTGAGGTCACCAGAGGGACCGGCCATTGAATCGCCAGTCGGAAGATCCGACCAGGAGAGGTACCGAGGCCCCAGGGCCGTTCATTGTGGGGTTTTGCTCAAGCCATAGAAGTGTCTGCCATACCGGGGCCCGACACCCCCTTAAACCCAAGTATAGACTTCAGGTGGAGCTACAAGGGGTCCCCTGAAAGATGGAGCTGGACACAGGCTCTGTTCTGTACCAGCCTGCTACCGGCCTTGCAGAAAGGCAACCCCTGAACAAACAGCAGAGGCTGGAGAGCGTCTGAGGCTGGAAAGCGTCTGCCAAGTTTAATTCACAAGCAAAACAACAGAACATGAAACAAGATACCGGAACTTTGATCCTCAAACGGAACGGTTGCTTTCAGCAACCAGCCCTTCCCCAAACACTCCCTTTATTAGAGTTCAGGGCGTGGCCTCCCTGTGCCTCCTTCCGAGGAGTCCCACAGCCTTTCTCTGCTTGCTTCTACTGGTCTGCCTCCTGCGTCGGGCGTCCTTGAACAGGGCCAGCTGTGGGTCCTCTTCATCTGCACTGTCGGGCTCGCGCAGCTGAGAAGAGGGACCTGGCTGAGGGCTCTGCGAAGCCTCCAAGCCATCATCAGCAAGTTCGTCTTCAACACCCTCCTCCTCCCCCTCGTTTGAGTCATCCGAGTCATCCGAGCCGGCTGCCGGACCCACAGGCTGACCCTGAGTCACAACACTATCCCGCACCGCAGGGCCCTTCCCCCGGGGCTGCCGATCCGGATGCGGTCGGGATGGGAATTGTTCGTGAAAAGCAGTCACCAACGCAGGGGCATGAACGGCGGTCGCGTCTTCCCAGGTGAAGTCCTCCGGCCCGTACCCTTTCCACTCGATCAGGTACTGGAAACGACTTTTCAACCAACGGGAATCCCTGATGCTGGCGACCTCGTACTCGGGGGTGCTGCCTCCATCACGAGGTCCTGATGGGGAAGGTTCCGCTTGGCGGAGTGGACAAGCCGGTTGTTCGGGGACCAACAGGGACCGATGGAAGACGGGGTGCACGCGCAGGGAACGTGGCAGAGTTAAACGATAGGCGACCGGATTGATGACAGCCTCGACTGGGAACGGTCCTAAATATCGGTGATCTAGCTTCCTCACCGGCCGTGTGGACGGTAGGTTCCTGGTGGACAGCCAGACCCAATCCCCCGATAGTGGAGGCGTATCCCTTCTTGACTGATCGGCAAACCTTTTCTAGTCGGCCTTGGCCTTCTCCAACTGCCGTCGCACCAAACGATGGATCGCCTGTAACTCTGCCATGAAGTCGTTCGCTGCCGACTCCGGTGAGTCCATGGGAGAAAGGGGGAAAAACCGGGGGTGATAACCCACATTGGCCAAGAACGGTGTCATCTGCGTGGAGGTGTGCTGCGAGTTGTTAAAGGCAAACTCGGCTATGGCCAGATAGTCCACCCAATTGTCCTGCTGCAGGTTGACGTAGCAGCGCAGATACTGCTCCAGGATACTGATGACCTTCTCGGTTCCCCCGTCAGTTTGAGGATGATGCGCGGACGAGAGGCAAACCTTGATGTCCAACGCACGCATCAACTCCTGCCAGAAGCGGGCTGTAAACTGGGCCCCCCTATCGGAGACGACTCTATCGAGGAGGCCGTGCAGCCGAAACACCTGTTGGATAAACATACGACTAGTGGCGCGAGCTGACGGTAAGCCGCGACAGGGGATGAAGTGCGCCATCTTGGTCAGCATGTCCACCACCACAAACACTGTCGTGAAGCCGGAGGATGGGGGTAAATCCGTCAGAAAGTCCATGGACACAGCCCCCCAGGGTCTCTTGGGTGTTGGCAAAGGCTGCAGTAATCCAGGCGGGGCCCCTGTCGCTGACTTGGCCTGCCTGCATGGCATGCAGGAGGTGACATAAGACTGGATGTCGTGTCGAACTCGGGGCCACCAGAAGGTACGGGAGACCAGGTTCAGAGTCTTGAACAGGCCAAAATGCCCCGCTGCCGGGTTATCATGACACTGGCTGAGGACGAGTCCCCTGAGTGGCCCTCCCGGAACATAGAGCCGGTCACGATAATACAAGAGTCCATCCGTGACCGTCCAAGGCGAATCTGGCCCCACCTCCTCCTTCCGCTGAGCCACCCACGCCTCCTGCTGCTGTGCCTCCCGGATCCGAGCCCGTATATCAACCGGCTCCCGCACCGCAGCAAAAGACTCGACGGGGATCACTGTCCTGGGCAGAAGCTTGTCTTCCACTCGGGTATATTCAGGCTTCCTGGACAGAGCATCCGCCCTCTGATTGTGCCCGCTTGGTATGTACCGAACCCGGAAGTCAAACCTCGCAAAGAAAAGAGACCACCGGATCTGGCGTTGGTTCAAATTCCGAGCGGTCTGCAGGCTTTCCAGATTCTTATGGTCTGTCCGGACCTCGATTTGATGCCGCGCTCCCTCCAGATGATGCCTCCAAGCCTCGAACGCCGCTTTGATGGCCAGCAGCTCCTTCTCCCAGATGGTATAGTTGCGCTCCGAGGGGTTCAATTTTCGAGAGTGATACGTGCAAGGGAAAAGGGTACCGCTGGGCGTCGTTGCCTGGAGTAACACGGCCCCAATGGCAATGTCGGAGGCGTCCGCCTCCACGACAAACGGCCGTTGCGGGTCAGGATGCTTCAAGATGGGCTCCTTCATAAAGGCTTCCTTCAAAGCCTGGAACGCCTGTTGTTCGGGTGCGTTCCACTGGAACCGAGTCTTCTTCTGCAGGAGCCGGGTGAGGGGGGCTGTCAAGGCAGCAAAGCCAGGGATGAATGTTCGGTAGTAGTTGGCAAATCCAAGAAGTCGCTGAACATCCTTCACGCGACGCGGGGGTTGCCAACTCTGCAACGACTCCACCTTACTCGGCTCCATGGCGATGCCCTCAGGAGAAATGCGGTGACCCAGGAAATCGATGGTCACCTGGTAGAACTGGCACTTCTCCAACTTGGCAAACAGCCGATGTTCTCGAAGTCGCTGCAGGACCTGACGGAGATGCTGATGATGCACTTCACGCGACGGGGAGTAGATCAGGATGTCGTCAAGGTAGATCACGACAAACTGGTCCAGCAGATCCCGGAAGATGTCGTTCATAAAATGCTGAAACACAGCGGGGGCGTTGGTCAGGCCAAACGGCATCACCGTGTACTCAAAATGTCCATAGCGAGTACCAAACGCCGTCTTCCACTCATCACCCGGCCGAACCCTGACGAGGTTGTAAGCTCCACGTAAGTCCAGTTTCGTGAAGATCTTAGCCTCCCGGAGACGGTCCAAGAGCTCGGGGATGAGGGGCAGCGGGTAACGGTTGCGCACCGTGATGGCGTTGAGTTTCCGGTAGTCACAGCAAAGCCGTAACTCGCCCGACTTCTTTTTGACGAAGAGCACAGGTGCAGACACTGGCGAGGACGAGGGCCGGATGAAACCGCGAGCCAAATTCTTCTTCAGGAAGTCCCGCAATGCAGCCAACTCGGGCTCCGACATGGAGTACAAACGCCCCACTGGAAGAGGCGCATCAGGGACTAAATCAATGGAGCAGTCATAGGGCCTGTGCGGGGGTAATTGATCTGCCTCTGACTCGCTGAACACATCAGCAAAGTCAGACAGTTCGGGAGGCAAGGAAACCCCTGGGGAACCCTCCACCTGGCCGGCACAGATATGGCGGGTGTGGTCCACGCACTGCAAGCTTGGGAAGGTGACCAAGTTCTGTGACCAATAGATCTGTGGGTCATGCGCCCGGAGCCACGCCAGTCCCAAGACCACGGGGAAGTGCAGATCTGAAGTGATGTAGAACTGGATAGCCTCCACATGGGAACTGATGGCCATACATACTGGTTGCGTGGCGGCCGTAATAGGCCCAGACAGGAGCACTCGACCATTGATAGTCTCCACTAACATGGGCGGATCCACCGGACACTGGGGAACAGCCCATTTGGCCACAAAGGCTGAGTCCATAAAGTTTGTGGTGGCCCCAGAGTCAATTAAGGCATGGACTGGAATCCCCTCTGGCTTGCCAGGAAGGATCAGACGTGCCTCCAAAATCAAATGCCGTGGAGGTTCACAGGCACCATCGGAACGGCATCGCTCGGTGTTGTTGTTGTGGGACGCCTGATCTATCACACCGTCTAGATCGGGCTTGGGGCGTTTCCCGACAGCAAAGTAGGGGACTTTCTCGGGGCAGGCTTGGTCACTGATGCCCGCTGACGCTTCTTTGGGCAAGAAGCAGCCAAATGTCCAGGGTCCCCACAGTAAAAACACCCCCCCCCCAATCGTCGTCTGTTCATTTCCGTCACCGATAGACGAGACCTGGCGGCACCCAGCTCCATTGGCTCCTCCCTTTGGACTGGGGGCTCACGCACAGCAGGGGCGGCAGGGGTCTGTGGGGTGGCACGGCGACTCTTTCGCTGCTGCAGCCGGGCATCGATCCGCAGGCAAAGATGGATCAGCCCATTCAGGTCTGAGGGAATGTCCACGCGGGCCAGCTCATCCAACATCTCCTCCGACAATCCATCCTGGAAGGCGTCCACGAGCGCAGCCTCATTCCAGGCGGAATCCTGGCTAAGCAGCCGAAAATCGCTGATATAGGCCTGTAGGGGGCGTTGACCCTGCCTCAGAGCTTTCAGGCGTCGGGTGGCAGTCTGCGTCTTAATTGGGTCCTCGTACATTAGACGCATATGGTCACAAAACCCCACAAAGTTGTCCAACAATGGGCTAGGTTGAGCCAGCAGAGGCGTGCCCCAACGAGCTGCATCCCCCGAAAGAAGGCTTAACACAAACCCCACCTTATCCCGGTCGGTGGGGAAATCAGCCGCTCTCACGCTGATAAAGAGCTGGCATTGTCCCAGGAAAGCAGGAAACAGTTCAGGAATACCTGTAAATTTGTCCGGTATTGCTACCTGGCATTTTCTCCTGGGTGGGGGTGCAGCATGAACCTGTGCTTGCAGTTGAGCCACTTGAGCTGCCAGCAAAGTGAGTTGCTGAGTGAGCTGAGCATTCTCGGCACGAAGCTGCTCCATAATAGTTGTAAGGGGTGGGAGGCTGAAAGCAAACTGTTCTGTACCAGCCTGCTACCGGCCTTGCAGAAAGGCAACCCCTGAACAAACAGCAGAGGCTGGAGAGCGTCTGAGGCTGGAAAGCCTCTGCCAAGTTTAATTCACAAGCAAAACAACAGAACATGAAACAAGATACCGGAACTTTGATCCTCAAACGGAACGGTTGCTTTCAGCAACCAGCCCTTCCCCAAACACTCCCTTTATTAGAGTTCAGGGCGTGGCCTCCCTGTGCCTCCTTCCGAGGAGTCCCACAGCCTTTCTCTGCTTGCTTCTACTGGTCTGCCTCCTGCGTCGGGCGTCCTTGAACAGGGCCAGCTGTGGGTCCTCTTCATCTGCACTGTCGGGCTCGCGCAGCTGAGAAGAGGGACCTGGCTGAGGGCTCTGCGAAGCCTCCAAGCCATCATCAGCAAGTTCGTCTTCAACACCCTCCTCCTCCCCCTCGTCTGAGTCATCCGAATCATCCGAGCCGGCTGCCGGACCCACAGGCTGACCCTGAGTCACAACAGGCTCCACCATTTCCATTATTTCTATGGACACATTTAATTTTGTGTGCAGTCGCAGTAGGAGATGGACCAAGCTGAGGCCCTCTGACATACTTTTAACAGATTTTCAGAATGCAAAAGTTGTAGTCAAGGGTGAAGCCACCTTGGCCATTAAATTTAAGGGATTTTCAGGACACCTGGATGTTGTTGTAGTAGGGGGCCAGAGAACGAGCCTAATTGGGCTCGATTGGTTTAATGCACTAGGCATCCTTGTAACCGGTATCAACCAGACACAAATTGCGAGTCTAGTGTCAGTTTGCGAGGACGTATTTGACGTATTTGATTCAGCTCTAGGAACTTACACGGGCCCACCAATAGCATTCATACTAGACCCAGGATTAAGCCTAACAGGGTCCCCTTTGCCCTCAAGCACAAAATAGACACGGAACTAGACAAGCTTGTGGAACAGGGCGTTTTGCAACTAGTAGATGGTGGGGAGTGGGAAACTCCTATTGTAACACCACTTAAAGCCAACGAGGAAGTCAGAATATGTGCAGATTATAAATGCACAATTAACCGGCCCTTTAAACAGCACACATACCCAGTCCCAGTGGTGAGCCACATCCTGGCATCTTTGCAGGGTGGCACCATTTTTGCAAAATTAGATTTGGTGCAGGCCTATCAGCAACTACCTGTTGATGAGGCCACAGCTGCAGCACAGCCAATTGTGACCCACAGGGGGGCTTTCAGAGTAAAGCACTTGCAATTTGGGGTCAGTGTAGCCCCGGGCATTTTTCAGGGAATCATGGAACACATGCTCAAAGGCATTCCAGGGGTTTGCCCCTATTTTGATGACATGCTTATTGCCAAGGAATCCACAGAGGTGCTAGCAAGGAGGCTCAGAGCCGTCCTGCAGAGGCTGTATGAAGCAGGCCTCAAACTAAAAAAGAGCAAATGCAGCATTGGAGTTCCCTCAACTGAATTTTTGAGGTTTCGCATTGATGCTAATGGCATCTACCCAGCTGAGTCCAAAGTGAAGGCCATTCAGATGGCACCTAGCCCTAAAACAAAAGGAGAGCTGCAAGCATTCTTGGGCCTCCTCAACTTCTACCACGCATTCCTTCGGACCACAAAAGAGTCACTGAAGCGTATAGTGACTGAGGACTGGCATCAAAGATTGGCAGATTTTTTACTTTGCCAGCATTCCATGCTCTGCACGGCTACAGGGAAAAGCCCAGCAGAGCTGTGCTGGGGGAGGCGACTGATCATGAAACTGGACAGGTTGCATCCAGATAGGGTGGCAGCAGAAGCTTCACGCCCAAAACCCCTGAGGGGGCTGCAAGTGGGCAATGGGGTGTGGGCCAGGAACTATGGGCATGGGAATTTGTGGTTGCCTGGAAAAATTACTAAAACATCAGGCCCCCTTTCTTACGAAGTGGGGCTGGAGGGCAGGCAAGTTGTCTGGCACCACATCAATCAGCTTAGGAAGCGTTTCCCAGAATGGCCACAAACTGAGGACTTCATCACAAGTCCTTACCAAAGTCCACAAACCGGCAGCCAAGCCAGCCCATGCATAGACCCCAAAGGCTCACACAGCCCAAGCAACGAGGAGTTGGCCATAGAGGAGGGGAGCCCGGACATGCAACATGGGTCCCCTGACGGAGAAAGCCAACCTGATGGCTACAGCCACTGTGCTAACTCTGCTGAACAAATTGACTCTGGGGTGGGCCAACCAGGAAAGGCCAGCCAGAGAACACCGAGCCACTCTGAATCACTTGAACTAACAGACACTGGTCTACCCAGCCCAGTGGGCAAGCTGGTAGGCCAGGATGTGCCTGGGTCACCAAGGCATTCCACAAGGTCATGCAAACCTCCTGCTTATCTGCAAGATTTTGTTCTGAAATAATAAAGTTATAATGTTGTATGTATTTAATGCTGACCTACAAGATTGTAATGGACAATGGAGCTATAATGTTGTAAGTACTTTATTGTGCTGCTAAGTGGAACCTATTCACACCAGTGTTAAGTCTTTCTAAAGTGTATTGCTATAGTGTTGTTCATTCTAAGGGGGGAGGGGTGTAATGTATTGGGCTTGCTTGTTAAGATCAAACGGATTCCTGACAAACCTAGCAGACAACTTTGTCTCCCAAAAAGTAGAGAAGGGAACTAGGGGATTAGCCATATTGGATTTAATTCTCACAAACAGAGATGAAACGATAGAAAATGTCGAAGCCACAGGAACCTTGGGGGGAAGTGATCATGCAATATTGGAATTCAACATTCTGGAGGCACAAGCAATAGAACACAGCCAAACTAGAGTCTTGGACTTTAAAAGAGCTAATTTCAATAAACTTAGAGAGACCATGGGAAGAATTCCATGGATGAGAATCCTAAAGGGGAAAACAACTCAAGAAGCTTGGGAAATTTTGAAAAGTGAGATAATAAAGGCCCAGTCTAGTACAATACCAACAAAGAAGAAAAATAACAGCTCTCAAAAGAAACCAGCTTGGCTGCATAAAGAACTCTCTGATAAATTGAAAGATAAAAAGGACAAGTATAAGAATTGGAAAGAGGGGCACATAACTAAGTCAGAATATCAGCAAATAGCCCGTGCCTGCAAAGATGAAGTGAGGAAAGCTAAGGCTCAAAATGAACTAAGGCTTGCAACCAAAGTCAAAAATAACAAAAAATGCTTCTTTCAACATATAAAAAACAAGAAAAAAGTTAAGGAAATGATTGGTCCATTAGTGGGGGAAGGTGGCAAGAAGGTGACAAGCAATAGGGAGAAAGCAGAATTATTTAACTCATTTTTTGCATCTGTCTTTACACAAAGGGAAAAAACAGTCCAACCTACCAAAACCAGTGCCATAAAAAACAGAATAGAAACGCAAGTTAAGATAGGCAAAAAAATGGTAAGTGAACACCTGTCCAGCCTAGACACATTCAAATCACCAGGACCAGATGGATTACACCCCAAAGTTCTCAAGGAACTGGCAGACGTGATCTCAGAACCACTGAATTATATTTTGCAAAGATCCTGGAGCACTGGGGAACTACCAGAGGACTGGAAGAGAGCTGATGTAGTTCCCATCTTCAAAAAAGGGGAAAAAAATAGATCCAGGAAACTACAGACCTATCAGCCTGACCTCAATATCTGGGAAGATTCTGGAAAAGATAATCAAACAACAAATCAGCGAACACCTTGATGCAAACAAAGTCATCACTAAAAGTCAACATGGGTTTGTAAAAAACAGATTATGCCAGACAAATCTTATTACATTCTTTGACCAAGTGACAAAATTAGTGGACCAGAGGAATGCTGTAGATATAATTTACTTGGACTTCAGTAAGGCATTTGATAAAGTAGATCACAACCTACTACTTGATAAGATAGAAAAATGTGGGTTAGATAGCATCACCACCAGATGGATTCGTAGCTGGCTGACAGGCCGTACTGGAACTGCATCTACATGGAAGGAAGTGTGTAGTGGGGTGCCCCAGGGCTCTGTTCTGGGCCCACTGCTCTTCAACATCTTCATCAATGATTTGGATGAGGGGATAGATGGGGAAATCATCAAATTTGCAGACAACACCAAGCTGGCAGGAATAGCCAATACTCCAGAAGATAGGCTTAAAATACAGGAGGATCTGGACAGACTCAAACACTGGGCACTATCTAACAAAATGAAATTCAATGGTGAAAAAAGTAAGGTTCTACATTTAGGCAAGAAAAATCAAATGCACAGGTATAGTATAGGTGGTACCTTGCTCAATAGTAGTAACTGTGAGAGGGATCTTGGTGTCTTAGTAGACAATCACTTCAATATGAGCCAGCAGTGTGCTGCGGCTGCGAAAAAAGCCAACACAGTGCTAGGCTGCATTAACAGAGGGATAGAATCAAGATCAAGTGAAGTACTAATACCACTTTACAATGCTTTGGTAAGGCCACACCTGGAATACTGCATCCAGTTTTGGTCACCACAATGTAAAAAAGATGTCGAGACTCTAGAAAGGGTACAGAGAAGAGCAACAAAGATGATTGGGGGACTGGAGGCTAAAACATATAGGGAACGGTTGCTGGAATTGGGTAAGTGTAGTTTAACGAAGAGAAGAGTGAGGGGTGACATGATAGCAGTGTTCCAATATCTCAGGGGCTGCCACAAAGAAGAGGGAGTCAAGCTATTCTCCAAAGCACCTGAAAGCAAGACAAGAAGCAATGGATGGAAACTAGTCAAAGAGAGAAGCAACCTAGAACTAAGGAGAAACTTCCTGACAGTTAGAACAATTAACCAGTGGAACAACCTGCCTCCAGAGGTGGTGAATGCTGCAACACTGAAGGTTTTTAAGAAGAGACTGGACAGCCATTTGCCTGAAATGGTATAGTGTTTCCTGCCTGAGCAGGGGGTTGGACTAGATGACCTGCAAGGTCCCTTCCAACTTATTGTTATTGTTATTGTCAGTGCTTTTTTTGTAAAAGAAAAAGGTGCCGGAACTCACACATGTCATACATCCTACCCTTGCCTACCCTGTCCATCCAAAAAAGGTGCCGGAACTCCGTTCTGAGTGTTCTATGAGAAAAAAAGCCCTGGTTATTGTTAACACCACGTGGTAACAGCTGGCAGGCTGCTAGAGCAGGCAGCTAGCTAACAGCTCCCAGCATCTCGGACAGCCCGTCTCCAGTGCTGCTATTGGTTGCCACTAGGTGGCAATAGGTTGCTTCAAACCTTTTGGCCGCTGCCTAGGGGCCAGGGTATAAATTACTGCATCTGCAACCCTGTTCTCTAGTTCAGATTCTGCAAGCAATAAACCATGATCTTTGCTGAACTCACTCGCCTCGTCTTCATTCCTGCGCAACAAACCCAGTACACAACAATATAATTTTATTTTTCTCACCTGTTGAGTGAGTTAGCATTGGCCCTTGGTTGTCTGAGACAGAGGTGACAAGAGACAAACTGTTGAAAATAGCCAAATTACTAAAATGTCTTAGGTGACTTTTTAAAAGTTATTTTAATCCTTCATTTTTAGAGTTGCTTGAGTTTTATGCAACTATTTTAGCAATCAAACAAAACATATTAAAAGTCTCCTTCACCAGATGGCATACATAATGGCTTTTCCACATTTAAGTCCCTCCTACATTATTGCCTTTATTTATTTAGCATGGCCTTCATGTTACATTTTAGAAGATATATATTACTGCTTTAATAAAGTACAGTAATACATGTGGTCCCTTAGTATCTTCCTGTTCTTACCAGTTTCAATTCAAGGCACATGTTTCTAATGTTTTTGTTTTTCATAAGTCTCTTTTATGGAGTGTGGAGCATTCTCCATAACCATCAATCTGCTGTATTTTGAATGTCTGTTTTTGTGTTTTTTGAACAAACACTCCTTTCATCAACCTCGTCTGACCTTCTATTTTTTTTTAACAATCAGTTCTCTAGAACAATCTCTCTCAATCTTTAAGATGTGTGGACTTCATTTCCCAGAATTCCTGAGCTAACCATACTAGCTGGGGAATTCTGGAAGTTGAAGTCCACAAACTTCCGAAGTTGAGAAACACAGCTCTAGAATCTTCCCCTCTGGATAAATCTTTTCCCAGCTCTTTCCTGCTCATGTTCTGGAATTTTGACTGCATTTCACAGGGTGCCCTTCCAAATATAAGAGGTATTGCTGCATCAAGATGGGACAGAACTGTTGAGATTTACAACATTTACAGCACAATCTTGTACAGGACCGAAGTTCAGCTAAGTTCAGAGAGACATATGTACAGGATAACTGCCTCAAAAGTTCTTCTTTAAACCTTTCAACATGGCCAACCAATACTGGCCACTCTTAAAGGTTTTGAAAAGAAATAGTGACAAATAGGCTAGAGGATTACAGCTTGGATCCTTTTGTTAAGTTGTGCAAGATTCAGATGTAGCAATGGGAAAGCTGCATTGTAGAATCAAATTAAAAAACCTTTGCTGTCGTGAACCCAATCTCAGCAAAGGATAGGATCTCCTGCTGAATGTTCTGAGGTCTCTGTGTGATCCCTTCTGCCTCTCTGGGCTCTCTTCCCAGATGGGATCCTTCAGCTGAAAAAAGAGATTCCACTGAATAAACACTTCTCCAGTATTCAGTTTGCCAGCACACCTTCAGACTGCATCTCCCTGCTCACTTTCCCCTCTGTTTCCGAAGGATTCTGGAGATTCTGGGACCTCTGCCACTGGGGATTAAGCTTGCACATGTCTCTCACAGCACAGAAAAGCTAGAACATCATGTTATTTCCATTCATTTACTCTTTGTGTTCCCTCAAAGGCCTGCCTTGCTCCTGTGTTCCACGCCAAGTACTCTTCTTTCTGTTGCTATAGTGCTGCTGCTGGGTTGGTATTAATATGCTGAGTAACTTCAGATCTTTGATCCTTCTACTTTTCAATGCCTTTTATGAGGTGTTTCCCTCTTGATGGCATAGCCCTGCATTCCCAGGGAATGATTAAACAAAACACTCTGAACGAAGAAATCTGCTTCACAAAGGCACTCGCTAGCAATGGCAGGACTCTAGGGTAGATTGGAAGAGCCACAGGATGAACCTGGAGAATAATTCTTCAGTTTGTTGCACCCTATACACTGTGCCCTTGCTCTGCTAATTTGCAGAGTTAGATAGATCGTTTTCAGCTGTGGTAATTTCTCCTCAGTCATCACATACAGCTCTCTGTGCACACCATCCTGAAATTGTCCAGATATATTGGAACTGAAACTTCTGTATGCCCAGTTAGCTCGGCTACTTGCCAGGCTGGCTAGATGTTCTGAAAATGGAAAGTGCAGTTTACGTGGAGGGTGCCAGTAAGGAAAGACTGGTGTACAGTATTATAAAGATTACTCTTGTCATTTGGCTGAAATACAGACAAACACACAGTAAAAGCAC
This sequence comes from Vipera ursinii, assembly GCF_947247035.1. Lineage (NCBI taxonomy): Eukaryota > Metazoa > Chordata > Lepidosauria > Squamata > Viperidae > Vipera > Vipera ursinii. The sequence goes on along the minus strand of NC_139513.1, from coordinate 51,555,578 downwards.
ATACACATACAGGACTATTGATACTCATTCCTCCCACTTATTGCTATCCCTATCTGTTATAAGGAACAAAGAGCCATTCACTATTTTTTAAAAGCATCACCAGGCTTTTCAAAATTCTTCTACTGGAACATATTTTGTTCTCCTCCTAAGCAAAGCCCCAGCATGCCTCACTACAGAATTTCTTTGACATAGCAGGGGAAAGTTTCCATGTGTTATTAGTGCTTCTGCTTGTGTTATGGAATGGGACAGCAGGAGACATAGACTAGGCACAAGTGAGGAAGGATAGACAACCTAGCAGGCCAGATTAAGCCCGGAGGATGATGGAGCTCAGCTTTAAACATTTGCAAAACTTACTGCCTCTGGAATCTCTGTTACTTATTTGCTATTCTTTCTTTTTTTAATGCCACACTACTCTTTCCTCTTAATACTGACACTTTTCCCCTGGAAAACTATAACTAAATATGAAGCAAAATGTCTTCTTCTTCCTGAATCATGAGCCTGTTATGTCCAAAAAAAGAGAGTTGGATGTGTGCTTTCTCCCAATCTTTTCTCATTCACACTCATGCTGTGGAACTTTCAGTCATCTTGCCCTCAAAAAATTGCTTTTCCAGGATTCCTACATTAAGTGTGTCCAACCTGCACTCTGCAAATATTTTCCCACAATTAACTATTTTAACCTGTCAGTAGGTTGTACTCTGGAATCAGTCCTTGGATTACTCACATTCACCACAAACATCTAACAATGGATCAAGCTCTGAGATCATCTCTTAGGGCTCCTCACATTTAGCAGTTGGATGTGTCAGTCAATGCTGAACTCCAGGAATATCTCTTGTCGGGTATCCTGCATTTATTTGGTCTTCATCTTGCTCAATCATATGTTTCAAGTATGGCCATATTTCAAATACGGAAAGCACCTTTTCATGTTCATTTGAGTAAAATGGAAGCATAAAATTTGAAAATAAGATCATTTTTAAAGGTCTTTTTGCTTTATGTTTTAGTCTTCATCCTCTAATAACTTTTGTTGCTCTTCTTTACACTCTTTCTTTAATCTCAACATCTTTTTTGTATTGCAGTGAGCAAAACTGGATGCAGTATGGCAAGTGTATAAAATAGTATATAGTGGTACTAATACTTCACATGATCTTGATATTATTCTACTGTTGATGCAGCATAGGACTACACTGGTGTTTTTTTTTTTTTTTTTGCAGCTGCAGCACACTCCTGGCTCATACTTAAACGGTTGTCCACTAGAACAGGGGTCTCCAACCCCTGGTCGGTGGACTGGTATCAGGCCACAACATGCCAGCAATTGGACCACACAAACAAGCAAAGCCTCATCCATGGGATGCAGGCAGCACACAAAACCACACACCCTGCAGTCCACGGAAAAACCTCTCACCGTGTAACCGGCATCTGGGGCCAAAAAAGATTGTGGACCTCTGCACTAGAACTCCTAGATCCCTCTCACAGTTACATCTGTTGCATCTTATCACAAACTTTGGCTTAATTCCCATGAACCAAGTGAAATAAAGGCTCATCTGGAATGACTCTATGAACATTTATTTGGTTACTAAAACATATAATTTTAACATAATAAAAGAGCAGTTTTCCCCCAAATGTAATACTGATACAAAGAAGTTAAGCATGACTAGGATGTATAAATATGGGTAAGAAGGAAACCAAACCTTGCGGACCAGGCTTGTATTCCTTTTTGTCTTCCATATCTTGGACAGCCATTTGCCTGAAATGGTATAAGGTTTCCTGCCTGAGCAGGGGGTTGGACTAGATGACCTCCAAGGTCTCTTCCATCATCATCTTCTTCTTCTTCTTCTTCTTCTTCTTCTTCTTCTTCTTCTTCTTCTTCTTCTTCTTCTTCTTCTTATTATTATTATTATTATTATTATTATTATTATTATTATTATTGCAGCAGCCTCTGATACATTCAGGAGTATGCACTAGACTCCCACAACTCCCAAATCTTAAGCCATTTTAGGCTGAGTTGCTCTATTTTGAGGTGAAACAGAATCAACCCAGAGCAATTATTAAAAGGGATCAGTAAAACAAGATAGATGATTGTTAATATTAATGACATTACATAGTTCAGGAATGTTCTTTAATTATGTAATCTTCCCCCTTTCTGCAATTAACATGTGCTAAAATCCAAAAGTGTATTCAAGGGGTTATTAAGTAACTTATTAACTATTTTAATATGTCAGTAGTTTTGCTAGATTAACTATAATGACTATGTTTGGAATTCTATGTTTCTCCATATTTCTATTTGCTCCCAACCACAAAAATAACTTTTTCCATCTAAATTTAAAAATTAGTTTCTAATTAAAGTCTTATGCGGAAGCAAGATTACATAGTTAAATCTTGTATGTCACATTTGTAAGAAGGTTTATTAAGTTCTATATTTGGAGGCTATGGACAGAAATATTCAAATCAATTTTCTTCAAGAAAAAGACAAAGGAAGTCCAGTTGCCTTTTGAAAAATCACCTTTGGAACAACTGTGAATTGAATGGCTGAGAATCTCCATAGACACGAAGGACCAGGAACCACCATAATATTAGTCTGGAGAAGAACTTAATTCATAGTTATTGTTGACTTTTCTTGCTTCATTCTTTCTTACTTACTCTTTCTTTCACTTTTTCTCCAGGAACTCAGATCAGTTTATGTAGAATCACTGTCTTATTTTTTTTTACTCATAATAGAAAACCTCTGGTTATACTGAGTATGACTGATTGGCACAAAACTCCCCACTGATTTTTCATGGTTGAAAGAGACCTCAATTGTAAATCAACATTTTAATCATTATACTTCACCACACTTTGAAAATAATGGTGCTGAGACATCCAACTGTCAGGAATGGTTTGAGTACCACTGATCCTTCCTTGAGGTCAAGCTGGGTGAGATCCTATTTAACTATAGCTTCTAAACTAAACATTTTTTTTCTATTTGGTCCATGTGAAGCAGGGTCTTTAGGGTAGCTATCCCAAGGCTAGAACTCCGTCACACAGTTAATTGACCCCATCCTTCTTCAAATATATGACCCAAAGCAAAAGATTTCTAAATTCGTTCCTGGTGAAGGAGATGCTCTGAAGTAAATGGAATAATGCTAGGAATGGAGTCCAGCTTACAGCTTGAGCTCATTATATGGAACATTGCGAAAAACCAGATGCTCACGGCTTACCCATTTGAAATGTATAGTCAGATCTTTGGGAAACAGTAGCATCTACTATCTCTAAATATGACATTTAAAAAGGAAAATTCATTTCAGCACAAGCAAGGCACTTTCTTCTCTTTGTCCTCTTCCTGGATAAAGACCTATTTAGAGAGAAAATGAATGCTGATTTTCATACTAATATTTTTAAATCGGAAAATATACTTTAGTCTCTCTTTACCCCAGATTGACGTCTTTAAGCTAGAATGGAAATAGCACTATTTTATAAACAGACATTATTCAAGGTAAACAACATACCCAGAGCAGATTTTAGCAGCTTCAGTATTAACCATACATATTTGGAGAAAGATGACATAACTATTTTATTGCAGAAAGCCAGCTCAAGTTTAAACAATGTGAAAAATTCTGCATCAGGGGTTCATGTTGGAATGCTAACTTCTTTAAACAGCAATACTTTGCAGTCATGAAAAAATGCCATTATTCTCGTCTATGATTAAATTAAGGTTGATATGAAATCACAACCCCTTTGCAAGGGTTTTCCCCATAATGGTTGACCATTGTTGCAGTTTTAGCCATTTTAGCAAGCTTTCTCAAAGTGGTTGATTTTATGTATGAGTCTTGGATATGGTGCAACCAATATTTCAATATTAATACTCCTTAAATATAAACAAGGGACATGGTGGTTCAGTGGGTTAGGACGCTGAGCTTGTCGATCAAATGGTTGGCAGTTTGGCGGATCGAATCCCGTGTGCCACGTAACAGAGTGAGCACCTGTTACTCGTCCCAGCTTCTGCCAACCTAGCAGTTCGAAAGCACGTAAAAATGCAAGTAGAAAAATTGGGACCACTACGGTGGGAAGGTAACAGCGCTCCCTGCGCCTTTGGTGTCTAGTCATGCCGGCCACATGACCATGGAGACATCCTCGGACAAGTGCTGGCTCTTCGGCTTTGAAACGGAGATGAGCACCAGCCCCTAGAGTAGGAAACGACTAGCACGCATGTGCGGGGGAACATTTACCTTTACCTTAAATATAAACAAAGAGAGCCAGTGCAATGTAATGGTTAAGTTGGTGGACCAGGAGCAAAAAGACTCAGGTTCTTTTCTTCCCTTAGGCCTGGGACCCAGCTGGGTGAACTTAAGCCAGTAACTTCCACTGGTTCAGCACAAGCTGACTGAAAAACAAACATCATGCTGCATCATGTTTCGATAGGTTTGCTGCATGAACTAATCAAGCACTTAGTTCAGTGTTTCTCAACCTTGGTTCCTTGAGGATATGTGTGGACTTCAAGTTGCAGAATTCCCCAACCATCATTGGGAGTTCTGGAAATTCTGGGAATTGAAGTCTACACAATTTCATGGTGCCAAGCAGTGGTGGGATTCAAATATGTGAGCAACTGGTTCTCTGTATGGATGCCGCTTCCGGAAGTCCATTCTGGGCCTGGGCAACAAAAAATTAGCTACCGGTTCTGCCAAAGTAGTGTGAACCGGCTGAATCCCACCACTGGTGCCAAGGTTGAGAAGCATTGACCTAGTTCAAATGCTAAGAAGAATACTGAAGACAAGTGCTGCATGCAACCGAAATGTAAATAAAGTGGAACATAAAATGACAAATTCATTTTGTTATTGAATCCTAATGCCAAGTTCTTTTCATTGCTTTGGAGGGAGTGTAGGAAGGAAGGAGGGAGAAAAGGAAGAGGGAGAAGAATATCCAGAAAGGGATGGGGGAAAAAAAACTAAGAAAGTTATGTAAGAAATCTCATAGACGGCTGCAGTGACAATGACGATGGTCATTGCCTAAATTATGTGGTACTTTCAGGATATTAGTTGGCATTTATTCATCATTTCTGTTTAGCCTTTATCTCCCTAGGTTTCCTTTCCCTTTTTTCATGTTTCCCATCCATCTTGATGGCAACTACAGAAGGGTTTGATTTCTGTTATTACTCCTTCCGGCTGCCATTTTGTTTCTCCATAATGTCATAGACATGGTGCATAAATGAAACAGATATTTGAAGAACTGGGCATGCTTTCTCATTAAAGCCATATGAAATTATGCATTTTAATTTCTGAATTATGATTGACTTCCCCCCTCCCCATTTTGGCATTTTGATGAATGATTAACTTTTTCTGAATTGGCCACCTTAGAGGAAAAACCTTTAAATAGGAACATTGGGATGCTTACACAGTTCTTAGCTCCTAAAATTCTGAATGGAAAGACTGATGGCTGTATTGGCTGAGAATTTGTAACATGTGTAACCTGGCAACATGTAGGGATGATACAAATCTTAGGAAATTATATATAGAAGATGTAACATACCCAAGTGTAGAATATATTTATGATACAAATAGCTTACCTGATTTTCAAAGATAAAGCTGAACTAATTCTCATTCAGGCCGGATTTGGTTGTTTAACAGTTGCCTTTAAACATCAGGTTATAAACAAGCAGGGTTTCAAAAAAATGTATCCTTGGTTTATCATTGCACCTCCCCCCATTACACCTCAAATGCTTTGATAGTTCTTTCTGTTCCTACAAAGTCCATTTCATCATTAATATTAGTGGCCGGCTACATAAAGAGGAAAACTGTACTGTACTGTAATAGATGTCAAATGTCAGTTCCAAAATCTGAATAAGAATTTTGAAGTAGGAAAGGAGAAGCCCTCAGAGGCAAGTCAGATCATTTAAAAATAAAAGGAATGTGATTGTTGAGTATGGTTTGTGGAAAAGCTGTATGTGCCTTGATGCTGAAATATTGCATGCCAATTTTTTAGGCACGCAGTAAGGCAGTGGTTTGAAATAATGCATTCCAAGCATAAATCAAATACACCTACTGTATTACTTTGGATAATTCTGTGGGTTTTTTTATTTAAATGTGATCTACAAGGTATTTTAGATGCATTCAAGTAATCAAAAAAATAGGGAGGACTTAACACGCAGGCAGTTATACATGCCTTAGCTATTGCTGCAGAAAAGGCCCTGATATTGCAATGATTTTGCTCATAAGAAGTCAGCATACTTGCAATTGCATGAAGGCATGCTTCTCCCTTGCAGATAACTCTTCTACATGGATGGATGGTCAAAAGCAGGGAGGATGATAGAATTTGAGTGGCATGACACTGACAAGAAAGATAACAACTTTTTTTCTGGAGATCTCAGTAGGGACATTTATGCTTTATTCTGATTCCATACTTGGAGGTGTTCATACTTTGGCATTCATTCATATAATGCCGACACAATCATCCAAACAAAATTCACCAGAAAAAAACCAACCCCTTCTATCCCAGTTTTCAAAGATATTTTAATTCAAAAGCTTGATTATTTTTTTATTTGATTTTATTAAATTTATATGCCGCCCTTCTCCCTGAGGACTCAGGGCGGCTCACAACCATAAAAATTAAAAAAACATAAAGTAAAATTTTTAAAAAAGAATTAAACAATAGATGCAATAAATACAAGACAATTTAACCCAGTAAAAAGCCTAATTAAAAACCGTAGTCAGTCCAGGGCCTCTTGTTGGAACAACCAGGTCTTCAGGTCACAGGGACCGAAGGTCAAGGGCTGACTCAAAATTTGAAAGATGTCTTTTGCCAAGCTTTATTTTTTTCTTTTTAAATGGATTGTGAAAGGGGAGAAAAAAAGACCAGGGTTTAACAGAGTAATTGAGTGAAGTTTGCTCTTAACTAATTGGTCTGAGCAAAGAAGCTGGGAGGAACAAAACTGAGGGTGCTGCTAAGTTATTCAAATGATTTTGTCTTGCAGATACCAGCTAAGCTGGCCAAATCATTGTTCCCTTCCAGTTATAAAATTCTGCTGCAACCAGAACTTTCAAAAGGCTACACTATTATTATTATTTTTTTCAGAGGAGTAGTTATTTTTGTCTTCTTCAGCAAAGAGTAGAAGGAACTGAAAGGCTTGATGGTGCTTGAAGATTTTGGGGTTCTCCCCCTCCTCCCTTTCTTCAGTTAGTATCAGAGATACTAAGCATTTTGCAACATGCTTCTCATTCTGGATTACAATTGTGCGATAGAATAGAATAGAATAGAATAGAATAGAATAGAATAGAATAGAATAGAATAGAATAGAATAGAGTAGAGTAGAGTAGAGTAGAGTAGAGTAGAGTAGAGTAGAGTAGAGTAGAGTAGAATAGAATAGAATAGAATAGAATAGAATAGAATAGAATAGAATAGAATAGAATAGAATAGAATACTGTAGAATAGAATAGAATAGAATAGAATAGAATAGAATAGAATAGAATAGAATAGAATAGAATAGAATAGAATAGAATAGAATAGAATAGAATAGAATAGAATAGAATAGAATAGAATAGAATAGAATAGAATAGAATAGAACTGGAAGGTCTATTCTTGGAGGTCTTCTAGTCCAGCCCCCTGCTCAAGCAGGAGAATCTATACCATTTCAGACAAGTGACTGTCCAGTCTCTTCTTAAAAACCTCCAGTGATGAAGCACCCATGATTTCTGAAGTAAAAAGTGGAGGAATTTGGAGGTCTGAAGTTAGCAGGGTTCTCAGTCTCACCTCTACTAGTACAAGAAAGATGGGGAGATTTTTATGCTAGCCTCTTCTCATCCCCCAGCCTCAGGGTCTTTGCCCTACAAAAGTTTATTTTATTGTTTTGATATATATTTATTTTAATGTGTTTACTATTTTCTCATATGCTCTGCAGATAAATGTATGGAAGGATAAACGAAAAGGTATGTATAAATGGATGGATCTACCTAATCATGAATCAATCAATATATAAAACAGTGCAGAGTTCATTATGCGGCCTCCATACATTCTATATCAGAGATCCCCAACCTTTTGGGCACCACGGAGAAAGGTTTCTCCATGGACCGGAGGGTGTGTGGTTTTGTGTGCTGCCTGCATCCCGCCAATGGGGCTTTGCTTGTTTGTGCAGACCGGTTGCTGGCATGCCACAGACTGGTACTGATCCACAGACTGGGGGTTGGGGACCCCTGTTCTATATCATTGACTGGCCTGCCCACCTCAGCCCTTTGTTTGCTGAAAATATCCAAAGATTTCCTGCTTTTGTTGCTGCTGTTTGTTAATATTCCAGTGCTGTTTTTATATCTCATGGAGAAAAGATTAAAATGCAAAGCAGAACATATGTTACATTTGTACAGCAAGTTAACAGAACTTTTGTCTCATGATAAGAGCCCTCACCAAAAGCTGTTTTTCCCCTTAATGAACTCTTTGATTAGCATGAATCTGAGCCATTTGAATGTCCTACAAAGTTCTGATTTATCAGTTTCTGCTGCATATGCAATTGAGTTGTGTTCTTTCTGGTGCCCAACAACAACTTCTATTCCCGTGACGAGGGATTAATTTAATTAGAGAATACATAAGATTTTAATTTGGTCTTGATGGTGTCTGTTTGCTCTTGATTCGTTGCAAGTATCGCAAAGCACCATTGAAGAGGTTGATGTGGTCCTGAGATTTGGTCTGGGTGAGCCCCAATTGAATATTCAGGATTTTTAGCTCCTGTGTTTCTAATTACCTTGCATACAAGAAAATTTCAGGCTGAGCCAGCTGCCAGCTTTTTCAGGCGATCAGTTGCATTCCCAAATTTGAAATGTAGAGTTAGAGAATACTACTACTTACACCCCCAGCCTGAAAATAAAACCCAGCAATCAGAATTTGGGCAGCAAACTGACTGCTTATTCAAAATATTAGGTCACATCATCTGCACTTCATTAGATGTGTTTCCTAGCCAGGGAATACAGCGCCAGCAATATCTTCAAGGGGGAATAACTGATGCTTTTGCCAAATGTTTGCAATTTATTGGCTCTTGCAAATGGTGATGTCGGGAGTCACAGAGCTATGGGCATAAACTCAGTCAGCTCCAGACATTAGACAGACGGAATGCACCTTATTTGGGTCTTAAGAAATTGATGGCAAGCTTGTAAATCAATCAAGTGTCTGGAGTTTTACGATTCTGAGGCAGGATGCTGAAGAACACTTTCTACATGTTTTGTGTTGGTGCATCATAGTTAATGTTGTTCAGCACTTACCAAATGGGTGCACTTATGCGCACAATATAATTTTATTGAACAGCTCATTTAGGCCTAAAGTTCAGTTTTGCAAAAGCTATAACACATTCATTGTGCCCAATTTTTAATGAATTTTTTATTGTATTGCTAAAATATACAAACATGTGCAAAATCTAGTTATTTTGAGGCAAGGCAGCTGGCTGAATCTGGCTTTCATTGCTTTGCAAGCTGGAGAGCCTTGCCTTGTGAATCATCAGGGCAGAATGTGTAACCTCAAATGCACAGAACTTGGGGTTGAACCAGAGAATGGCTATTTTCTGCACTTCTGAAACTTTTGAGAGCCTCTTTGATGTAGTGGTTAAAGCATCAGGCTTAAAAAGTGGGAGACTGTGAGTTCTAGTTCTGCTTTAAGCACAAAGCCCAGCTGGCAGATCCCAGGCTAGCCACTTTCTCTCATTCCTAGGAAGGAGGCAATGGAAAACTACTCTTGAAAAGCCTTGCCAAGAAAATGGCAAGGATTTATCCAGGCAGTCCCATATAATTGGACAGGATTGAATGGAAGGAAAAAAAAATCTACCTAGTTCTCTCATTCTTTTGTAAGTGCTAATTTCCCATTTCTTCACTGAGAAATAGAAATGCTGCCATGTGCAAGTACTCTTAGTTTCAAGTATTTTCAACCAAACTGGACTATATAGTCTATAGAGGTCCATATAGGATATCTCATTCATTTCTCAAAAATAATGGATAAAACTCCCATCAGCAAATTCCTTTAGTATCCTGGGAACTTGAGTTCCAAGGAACTCAAAATGAGTAGATGTTGGACAGCCCCTAACCTGTTGGGTCATCTTTTCAGAGATATTTTCTTAGCTAAACAGAGAAACAAAATGACCATGGGTAGGCAAATAAGCAATGGGAGTAGAACCAATTTCCAACTTCCTATTGGCTTCCTGATTGATTTGCCTTGTGGAAAGCAGTCAGGGAGTTTCCAAAATACATCCTCCCTCCCTCCCTCCCTCCCTCCCTCCCTCCCTTCCTTCGTTCCTTCCTTCTTCAGAATTTCCAGGTGGCATCCATAGCCTCTTTGCTGAAAAGGTTAAGTCCCTCTGCTTTTTCTTTGTTACATTTTGCCATTTCCATCGACCAACTGTCTTATTTTTTATTTTTTCTTCATTTTATTTTGGATGTATTTTGAAAAAGCAATTTTTGTTTTTCTTTGAATCCCTCATTAACTTCAGTTCATTTTAAGACTTAGCTTTCCTGATAATCATTTTTACAAATTCAGACTGTACTATTCTGTACTATTTCTTGAAGATCTGTTCTATCTCCTATATGGTTTTTTTTATTTTTAGATTTTCTATAAACTTTTTGTATATCCACATGGGTGGCTTCTGTAGTTTTCCATATTCTCCCCCATTGCAGTTATTCATTATTATGCTTTTAGTGATTCTTTTTTTTTAAAGAAACCCCACCTGTGTTAGCAGTTAGCTTCTTTTCCTTTAGTTTCACTTGCCATGGATTCCTGCATAATATTGTTCTCAGTTCATTAAAAGTAGAAGTCAAGATATGTGTTTTACTTCATTTGCTTTTAATTTGCCTTAAAATTAAGAATGTAATCACAGTGTAATCACTTACTCCAAAAGTTCCCATTCATGGCACTTAATTCATTAAGTTTCACTTGTTTAGATCTGATCAAAGTTAGTGGTCTCCTTGTATTTTCTATTTAAACTTGAAATAGAAACTTATTTTTTAAAAGAAACTAATTAACTCTGCTTGGCAGAGTTTGTCTTGTGACTAACATTAGGATAATTAATGTTTCCCCCATTGTTATGGTTTACACCTCTTTGAAATATCTGCAATTTGCTTTCTGAAGATATCACTTATGTTTGAATGTATAGTTTGATACTTGTATCATCAAAAACACTGTAGCTGCTGTGTCAACTTCTTTTAACTCAGATTCTCTCCAGTGACTAGAACAGGGGTCAGCAACCTGAAACAGTGAAAGAGCCACTCGGAACCGGTTCCCTCACAAAAGGAAAAACTGGGAGCCGCAAAAAATGTGTGCACATGCGCGTACATGCGCGCATGCGCAGAACAGGGTTTGACTGAAGAGTGGAGCCAAGGCGAGATATGCACCTACCCTGCATATTTGAATTGATTGGTTGAACTTTTTTAGTCCCACCTTTTTTTTTTTTTTGGACTGCACATGGCAGAGGACTGGGAGCTGCAGGAGACGGCTGAAAGAGCCACATGCGGCTCCGGAGCCGCGGGTTGCAGACCTGTGGACTAGAATAACTAGAAGACTTCCAAGACTTTCTACTATTCTATGCTCCATGTTCTATGGCTCCTAAACCAGTTGTATCCTTCACTGACTGTATTTGTTATGATAATTATCTCATCAATTATTAAATCATAAATTCCACCCTATAAAAGTTAAAGCTTCTCTTGTTCATTTCCTAACACCATGAGCAATACTATACAGAGAACAAAGACGATACATTTTATATCTCAATCTTCTTTCTAATTTTGTATTGCATGGTTAATGGACCCCATGTCAAATTATTTCACAACATCTTTATCATGCAAAAATTGTCTGAGGTTCTCAATCCTGATTTTTCTTTTTCAGCTATCATAGAATTCAATGTAAAAGTTTCTTAAACTGGTTATGTTTTCTAAGGTGCAATCTGTCTCTTGCCTCCATTGTTTCTATAGATTGACTTGCAATAAATCCTTTCTTTTCTTGGTTCCCTTCCATGGACTGGAAGAATGGATATGAATATTACCTGAGCCATTAGCTTCTTCAGCTTGCTTCTTATGTTGGAGAAAGAAGAGACTCACGCCAGCTCTTCAGGAAAGGAAAGGTTTATTGCGCAGGTTCAGAGGGCTTAAACAAAGCAAAGGGTCTGAACCATGAGGGGTGTACGAACAGACATATTTATACCCCCCTATTTCCCGGTTGTACATTGTTCCTTATATAGTTAAATTTTACACATTCTTATCAGAAGACAGTTTGCATAAGACAGTTGCAGGGGAATACGTGCAGCTACACTAACAGGATTATGGCTACCTTGATCACCTAAGGACAGGAATAGGTTTATTTACACAATGACTTTAGTACACTTCCTCTTTACTTAGACCTCTGAAATCTAAAGCAGTGCATCCGTAGCTGCTCATGATGTAATCATTGGTCTCGTACTTGAAGGAGCTGAAAAGGATACCTGAGTATCATGGCAGTTACTCCTCAGGTAACCTAACTAGGAATGCTTTAAGTAGGTTCCTACCTTGAGCAGGGGCTGGATTCAATAGCCTAAGTGATCCTTGTCAACTTTACAGTTCTGTGATAATGGTCCTCAAATCCCTAATACCCATAGCATTTTTCTTTTACTCTGGAGGCTCAGACACATGAACAAATGCAGTAGTATTTTACCCTTTGTTTTGCACAATAAAACTATTGCGTATGGAGATAAAATAAGAGATTTGGTCCAATTTTTCCCCCCACATGAAAGCCATTTGACATTAGGAGATTTAATTCTCATCAAAATTCCATCCTGGGTTCTTAGCCTGAAAACCTTACTGATCACAATGAAATATTTTAAAATGTGAGGGCATTTTTGTAATTAATTAAATGATGTTTTAATGTTATTATCTAGTCCTTCCCATTAAATATCAAGGGGCTTTTCCCTTCAGGAAATGTCAGCCAAGCACAAGCCAATGAAAAATGAACACTCTGTTTTATCTGGCTTCCTGCGCACGGTCAGAGTGTCCAAAGAAAAGGCAAAACAAAACAGAAAGTCAAGCCAACAACCTGGCATGGAAAATGGGCTCAACTGGAGGCCAATCTTCCAAGCCAGACCTGTCCTCTGATAGAGCCTCGCCAATCCAGATAGCTTCCCTTTTCAAAGATCCGGGAAGCCAGGAGAGAGAACAACCACCAATATGGATAACTTCCAGAATATTCTTTTTCATCTCCATTAATACTGATATTTCAAAACCCATGTGCAGCCCTATCATTGTTTGGCCATCTGAGAGCAAGAATGATATGATCCAGTCCTATGTTCTGCATTTAAAAAATGGGGATCAAAGTCCCTTCTCCATTCTTTTCCAAGTCATGATTTTGCAAAGCTCGTGTTGTCTATGAGTTTTCTTTTCTCAAACAAAAGTGGGAACAGCCCAAAGCTGAGAACTGGCTAAGCTAGATTTGGCTCAAGCATCGGAATCATTCTCCCTATCATCACTGCACACATGCATGTATGAATGCATGAAGGTATAAAGCTTTGGTTCCAAATGTTGTCATGAAGACAAAGAATAAAACATCCTGAATGCACTTGCCAAAGAGTTGCGATTGCTGAATTGCAATGGAAATACAGTTTGTTTTTTTTATTTTTCAGGGTGTTTGGAATTTCTAGACTGTAGGCAGTTAGTTTTGGGGTTTTGTTTTCCAGAGGTGAAGGTGGCTTGAGACAGGAATGTTTGCTCATAACATGTATTGACATTAACTTATATTTACTTCTGCTCAAATATGTTTTGAAGGCTTTTACTATAATGAAAATCTGAAAAGTTTCTTTGACTGAGTGGAACTGTCAGGTCTGGGCTGGGTGTAGCAGTCTAAAGTGAGCCAGGGACTCACAGCTAGTATGAGCTAGGCCAGGACTCAGGAATTTCCAACACAGCAAGAATCCACCACAACTCAAGAACTATATTTTACACAAGCAAAGCTAAAGTGGAACAGGAAGTTTTCTTGTAGCCTTCTGGTATGAAAGGAGCCAGGGTACTGGCTAGTCTTAATGTCTTGGGTCAATCCATGACCCTGAGATTACAGCAAAAATTGACACCTGAAATTCAGTGGCTCACCTCCCAGAGCAGGAGGATACATATTCTTTAGCAGATCAGCTCCTGACTGGGATATTGGAGGATAATATATGTCTGTGGTGGTGGATTCTATGATGTATTGCAATGGTTTACTTAAAGAAATAAACCTCAGTTGCCCTTGGTTTATGCAACACATAAACACAGCATGGTTTACAAACCAAAATAATGTTCATAGTATCACAGTATAGATAGTGATATGTGAATTAATTATTCCAGTGGTACTTTCTTTAAGCTATCTCTAACTCTCTTTTATTTTCTCTTATTCTTTAAACTTTCTTTTCTCTACTTTGTCTTCTATACCTCGCCATGCTTGTAAAACAGGCATATGATTTTTCAACCAGCTGCTTCCTTCTTGTCCAAATGTCACATTGTTTTATTCCTGCCCGCAGATTAACTGCATGACACCAAAATGTCAACTTTCAGACTTTTGAAAAATATCTAAAGACCAGAGATCTGATGATTATTTCAAGGAAATTCTAGATTAATTGGTATACTAGAAAGGCTACTGCAATAAACCGCTAACATAACAAACAATACCCAAATCAAAGTGGAATGCTATTATAATTAGCACATTTTCTTGATTAAACAACAAAACCCAAAGATAGTTTTTGCTTTATTTTGTTTTTGTGCCTTCAAGACTCCTGGTGACTACCTGTATGGGCTACATAAAAATTAATACTGAATTGAGTGCTGCTGACAAACATATACATACAATCCTCACAGAAATAGAAAGACAAAATTTATGTTAGATCAGGGTTAGTCTAAGTTGTGGCAAATGTTCTCTGGTAAGGATCTTCTCCATCAAAAAATCCTAGAAATCCTTCCTACTAAAACTAGTAGTGTTATAAATGTATTTGATACATTTATTTACTTTCCCACAATGCCTGGAGTAATGCTGGCTCACAAGGATTATGGGAAAGCAAAAGAGCCCCAGGACCAAAAAAAAAGTTCAGGAACACATGATCCAATCTAGGTCAATCACCAGGACCAGAGGTTTTTGTCTTCTGAGCTTTCAGACTCGTGGTGGAGCCCATCTTCAGGGAACTTCTCTCTAGCGGTGTGTGTCCTGTTCTGTGTGTGGTATTTATAGTGAATATTTTATGTGGCTTTTTAGATGTTGATTGGGGTGTGCTGATGGCTGGCTTTTAAGTTGTTAATTGTCATTTGCTTGTGCTTCCAAGCCCTCGCCTTCTAAGTACTTGATAGGCTGGTCATAAATCAGCACTCCTGTTGACTGAAGAGGGGCCTGTTTCTCAGGCTTCAATCACTTCTCTGGCTGTTTGTGCCTTCTCGTTCAACAGTCTTAGTTGCTGCAAATTTGAATGTGTGTCCTTGTTCATTGCAGTGTGAGGCTACCAATGAGTTTGTGTCTCCTCATCTGACCACTCACTTGTGTTCTTTCAGTCTGGTGGTTAGCTTCACACACACCCCATCTGTCCTACATAATCATAGGGGCAATCCATGCAGGGGATTCAGTAGATTACACTGGAGGTATCTCCCAACTCCAAATGATTTTTGTAATGCATAATTTGCTCTTGTGTGGTAGCCCACTTGGAGATCTCAGAAGCTGCATTCTACAGCTTCCAAAATGTTTTTGACATATGGCAGGGTGTGCCATGAGGTCAGTCTTGTACCTCGTTTTTTCCTTTCTCTCCCGACTATGTTGCACATACATTTTGTAACAAATGATTGTGGGTATCCATTCTATTTGAAGTGTTCAAATAGGTACCTGCTATCTAGCTGTTTGGCTTGCTGGGTACTATAGCAGGTTTTCACCATGCCATATAGTATCCTGATGCAACTCTTTTTGTGTGACAGCGGATGGTTGCTGTTGAACTTCAGAATGCATGGGGTGTTGGTGGCCATGTGATAAACTGTGTTTTCTAGGCTTCCATCCTCTTGTCAGTTGACAAGTATATCTAAAAAAAGTAATTGCCTAGCTGTTTCTTCCTCCATTGTGAACTTTTATGTTGGGAAGATAGAGTTCAGTATGGTATGAAAATCTTGAAGTGCATTTCTCTTGATTATGACAAACCTGTCATCCATATAGTGGCACCAGAATTTAGGTGTGTAGTTCTGAAATGTACAGTGTTCTTGTTCATGCATGACTGTTTCTGCAATGACTCCTGATATTGGGGATTCCATGGGTGTCTCTTTTATTTGTTCATACATATTTACATCCATTCCTCCTCACTTAGTATATGAAGTAATAGACAGAAAACTAGAAGAAGAATACAACACAGATCAGAACAACATAACCAGGCCACAAATCATGAAGCTACTTCAATACTATCAATGCACCTTCTCCACATTCAAAAGTGAAGTCTACTGTATGAATGTATGAACAAATAAAAGGGACACCCATACAGATATGTGGAAGGTCCGTGTTCAGAGGGAAATATAACTCTGATTATTGGAAGCTAGAAATTTGTTAGCTTTATTCCTTGCTCAATAGTTTCAAAAGCTATCTGGTTAGTGGTTTTTGAGGAAAAAGAAAAGCAAGATCAGATAAAATGAGATTTAGTTCACAAGGCTAACATATGTTTTTAAACTCTGTATGTGTGTGAAAGAGGATATGCATATTTGAAAAAACCACTAAGCTGGTAATAAAAGCAAAATAATAAAAAAACAACACAAGGATTTCATGGTTCTTGTTAATAGAATTGTAAATAATAAAGATAAGCTCCTTCTTCCAGTTCCTGGCATCTTTGCTCAATCAGTCATGGTCCAGGTAGCAGAGCAAACTTTGGGCTTTGTAGCCCAAAACCTTACTAAATTTGTTCCAGTTGCAGCAGGCTCAGTGGTCCAGTTGTTTTACTCAGCTGATAATTGAGACTAAAATTATTGAAAGAGAAAAGGTTGGCACTGAAATCAGCACCCCAAAATTGAGTCCTTGCAGAACCTTAATTTCTAGTCAAACTTTGTCAGGCCTAGCCCTACCACTAGCGAAATGCTAATTAAGGTGGGTCGAATCCCGAGTGCCGCATAACAGAGTGAGCGCCTGTTACTCGTCTCAGCTTCTGCCAACCTAGCAGTTCGAAAGCACGTAAAAATGCAAGTAGAAAAATAGGGACTACTACGGTGGGAAGGTAACAGCGTTCCGTGCGCCTTTGGCATCTAGTCATGCCGGCCACATGACCACGGAGACGTCCTCGGACAAGAGCTGGCTCTTCGGCTTTGAAACGGAGAGAGCACCGGCCCCTAGAGTCGGAAACGACTAGCACGCATGTGCGGAGGAACCTTTACCTTTTTTTATATTTTGTCCTATTAGCAAGCCTGCTAGCTTCAGGCTTCATAAAGAACCCTTTTTTCACCATGAGTAACAGAAAACAATTCAACTCTCAGTCAAGGCAGGGAAATATTTTGGGCCAGTCCTGCCCTGATTCCTGACACTGCTAATGTGTGTATTCTGTTTCACTGCCAACAGAAGCCACAAATGGATGCATTTTGTAATAAGGTTGAATCACTAGGTAAACTGACCTTGATGCTACAGAAAGTAAGGTTGAACCATTTCTAGTCTTTCCAACCCAACAGTGTGTTGGAAAGAAATTGTACAAATGGGTTCAGGATCTCATCCATTTGTCCTTTCTGTCACTAGGATAATGCTTTGAAGTCAGGCCATCACTGGACCAAATATGGGGCAGGGATAGGGAGAGGTGGGGAAATAAAACAGTAAAGAAATATTCAATTCAGAAATGAAATGTTCTGATCAGAGGATGTAGAAAAATAAATTTCCTCAAAACTTCCTCTGATGATTTCTTGAAGAGAAGCAGTCAAGCAACAAATCATAATGTTGGTGACTATTCCATTCTAAGTCCTTCTGCCTTCTGGTCATGTGACTCAGACCCCCTGTAGTACCCCCTTTGCTTCCTAATGCACACATACCATCCATACCTCCACAGATGCAACATAGGAGTTAAGGTTAGTGTCAGAAATGCAACACTTGTGCCCCAACCTGATTATATCTCAACACAAACTGACAAGCTTTCATCCCAAGTAGATACTTACACGTGTACATGCCTAACACATTAAACACACACTGTTATTGGTTTTTTGAAGGGGAGAAAGTAAACACAGATATGATGCTTCCTGTGTTAGACCAGAGGTCCCCAACCTTTTGGGCACCAGGGACCAGTTCTGTGGAGAAAGGTTTTTCCATGGACTGGAGAATGTGTGGTTTTGTGTGCTGCCTGAATCCCAGGAATGGGGCTTTGCTTGTTTGTGTGGACCGGTTATCGGCATGCCGCAACCCGGTACCAGTCCACAGACTGGGGGTTGGGAACCCCTGTGTTAGACAGAAGAATCCACAGCCATATCCTGTAGTTAAGGGAATGAGAAAGCATTTAAATGAGAAAAAAATTAAGAAGCCTTGCTCTGCATGCTTTCCCTACATGTTAAAAACTATTCCATCTTTTTCTTGGTACAGCTTAGTTTTTTCTCTCCTTTCACTTGTTCATTATTTTTTTCTTTTTTCTTCTTTTAAAATGATTAAGAAATTAAAAATAAAGTTATTTTACCAACCTAACACAGTATTCTTTTTTTTTTGCTGGAGAGGGATAATTATTATTCATAAAAAAACATAATAAAAGCTTTGTTGGATGAACTCAACAGTTTCTTGAGTCCATTTTGTGCCAGAGAGTGGCCAACTAAATCCATTCATTTAACAAAAGGTGACAATCCTCTTCCACTGTCACTTTCCAGTGGCTGCTATTTTGAATCTGTTGTCTATGGTTACCTTACTCACACACAGAATGCAATTGTTAACTGGATATTAACTAAGATACAGTTTGCGTAAACATGACTCGGTTCTTCTAAAGAGACTCTTTCAGACTTGAAATGCATTTCTAGATAAACAAGTCAGATGAATTCATGGGAACAACTTACAACATTTTTAAAGCTCACAATGAAATCCAAAGTTTTTACAGGAATCTCTTAATTTTTTATATATATTCTTGTAAAATAGCTAGGCATCATTGCTATGAGGCTGCTATTTGTATTACACATAGTTAAGATTTATATGCCATTAGGAACGTAAGGAATCTATACCTGTAAGATGAGATTCATGAAATCTAAGCAATAGCTGTTAAATAAATGGTCAAAACCTGAGAGAAATTTGTTTAAAGACCTCTTTATAAAAGTTGAGATGAGAAAAAGCAGAAAAAAATAAATAAAAGGCATTCTTTCAGATGCTCAGAATAAGCCTTGTATTGAAAGCATATTGCCTTCTAATGAAATATGTTAATTGGGAAAGAGGCTGGCAGACTCCTTCCTTTTTGGGCTACCGTAGCCAAAATCCCCCCCCACACACACACACACCTTTCCAATTCAGTTTTTGGATTAAATCTTGCCTGGCTTTCCTGTCAATGGTGCAAAGAAAGTTAAGTGATGCCAGCAGAGGTATTTGGCAGTATAACCATTACATAATGCAGGTCTGTCTTTCACTGAAGGGAAAGCTCTGTGCTACTCACATGTGCTGAAGTTTTCTTCAGTGCTTTGCTGTCTTCAGCCCAGGTAATAAATACTATGTTATTTTCCAAACTCCAGTGAAGGTACATTTGGCCCCAGGAGGGGGTGGTAGGTGGGAGAGACATGAGTGGGAGAAATCTATCAAGGAAATAAAGCCCAGAATGTTTTGAACAGTAGTTTCTAATACGGTACTCATTTCTGTGATCTCTTCCAATACAGTCTAGGATGGAAAAAAACTGTTAGTTCTGGAAAAACATAAAATCGCCTTTTCCATGTCATGGATGCTCTACCAAATCTAGATATGTTACAAAGGGCAAAGTTTGAGTTAACCATGGTGCTGCTTCACTTAAAGTGAACAAACATGTTTTGCCACAATAGACGTCTGAAATGTATTGCTGTGATGTTTGCACGATGTTGAGCTGCTCAGCTATGATGAGAGGCTAAAATTCCTTTTGGAGTGTATCTGGTTAGTTGTTATATGTACTTTGTGCACAACCTGATTGCAAAATAAATACATACATCAATAAATGGCTGCCCAAATATTGGTTATCAGCGGGCATTTATACCCTGGCTTTCTATACAAAAGAAAACTCATTCAAGGCAGTTTCCAATAAAAATAAGAAGGAAAAAAGACAACTTCAGCATTAAAATGTAGTAGTGTATCAACAGAAACACAACTAAAATCATATTTAGATCATATTTAGATCATATAGCCTTGGTGGAGCAGTGGGCTAATGCCTCCTTAGGTAACACCAGCTGCCTGCAATTAGTGCAGGTTCGCATCCCACCAGGCTCAAGGTTGACTCAGCCTTCCATCCTTCTGAGGTAGGTAAAATGAGGACCCAGATTATTGGGGGCAATAAGCTGACTTTGTAATAATGCCGCTTGGGTGTGTGTGTGAAAGCCCTAACAAGCAGGCATATACATAGAATGAAGGCTACTGCTAAGCTTGTAAGCCGCCCTGAGTCTTCGGAGAAGGGCGGGATATAAATGTAATAAAAATAAAAATAAATAAATAAATATTGGCAAGAAACAAAGAAATAACTGTTGCCTGTGGAACCTTGATCAGCAAACAAGCTAGCTTAAAAACTCATTTTTTCTGAATCAAAATGTTTCTACTGGTTTACAGAACAGTAACAAATATGGAAATAGACTAAATTACTTGCCTAGATAATAATTTACCTGAAATCAAGGGTTGTGGCCGTTCTGTTGGGGGAATCAGTTGAACAGTCCCATCCACACGGATGGTTTAATATTAAGCATTTTTAAAAAAAATACTGTTGCAATTTGTGAAGAAGCTGACAATTAAACAGTAGCTCCTTCATAGATGCTGTATTTATCAGAAACAAGTCTGTTTTTACTCCCAAATGCTTTATGTTTAAAATGCACAGGTGATCTTAGACTTTCTGAGAATAGACAAAGGAGAAATTTCCTCCCTCATTTACTGACAATACTATTGAAACTTTGTCTGTCAATGGCATTTGGAGGTGGCCTCAATAGTTAATCCAGCTACCTTTCCCTGTCTCGAAGCCATATAGAACTGACATAGGCCAGATAAAGATTGTTTCTTTTATCCCCGTTCTTAATATTAATATTTAATCCAAATGTTGATGGCTATATTAAGAGTAAATAATTCATGGGATCATAGCAGTTACTTTTGTTAATATGGGTTTGGAGTTTAACATGTTGTATGAAAGGATGAAGAAAGGGCCAATGTTGATTCCATTATTTAATGCTATATTTTGATGACAGGTTGCTGGCATTATTTTTAGAGTCCGGCAAAAGTACCTCTGTAATACTCCATATTCATTCCTGTTGTGGTTTGTTAAGTTTTTCATTAACAAATTGACTGAGTAAGACATGCTGAGTAAACAATGCTTCAAAAATGTAAGCAACATTTATTGAAGTAAATATTGTATCCTGCAAAGAATCTTCATTCAAAAAGACTTTTACATACATCTACTTATGTGTTGATTGATGAATATAAAGTCAATAACATAAACACAACTGTATTATCAGGAAGATAAGCCAGAAGAAGAAGCAATGTATCTCTTTTAATCCCTTTTGCTCATGAACTTGTTCTCACTGAGCTTGCTTTCTTAGAGTTGGGAACAAGAATGTGTTATTTATTTGGAAGAGACCAAACTTTCAAACCACTCTTCATGGTCCTACGTAGGTGTGTTTATTATGTTTTGGAAGCTAATGAAAACCAGAGGCTCTGTGCATTCTGCTGGATTGCCGAAATGATCTAAATTAGAATTAGAATTAGTTTGCATAACAAAAAGACAATGTGATACAAAAAACCCTGAGAAAAGGCTTCCGATTCCAGACTTCAGACTCAATTCCAGCCACATCTGAAAATAAGAGCAATAGCAATAGCACTTAGTCTTATGTACCACTTCATAGTGCTTCACAGCCCTCTCTAAGCAGTTTATAGGGTCAGCATATTGCCCCCAACAATCTGGGTCTTCATTTTACCAAACTCGGAAGGATGGAAGGCTGAGTCAACCTTGAGCCATTGAGGATCGAACTCCTGGCAGTGAGCTTAATTAGTCTGCAATACTGCTTTCTAACCACTGCGATTTCCAATTTTAAAAAGAAAAAGAGATGTTTTAAGCCTACAAAAGTTTCAGTGCACCTATTTTGTTAGTTTAAAAATACTTCACGTTTGAAAGAGGTTGGGATGAAAATGCTGCACTATCCTTTCAGTGGTGTCACTGGTACTTGAGTCAGAGTTTAAAAAAAATAAAATAAAACAATAACTAGGGTAGCCTTTAGTTATAAAATGGCTGCTTCTCTCAACCTAGATGATATTTTGGTAACTTATTTATTTTTTTATTTATTTAACATAGATGCCACTTATCTTTCCTAAAGTCACCTCTTGGGGGCTTACAGACAATAAAAGCAACAGGATAAAATATTAAAACAATGAATATTAACACTAAAATTGGCTTAGGAATTTAAAAAAAGATGGCAAGGAAGAGAGCAAAATGCAGATAGGGAGGACATGGGGTCTAATCTCAGTCCATTAACCACCTCCAGTATAAAACACACCCACCCTTTGGGCCCCAAGTCAATTGGCAAGCCAGGTTTTCAGGCCATTTGGGAAGCCCAAAAGATCTCACAACATGGGGCATGATGTTCCAGATGGCAAAGCCAAAACAGAAAAGGCTCTTCTAGATCCTGCCAGCTGGAATTCTTTGACCAATAGGATGCATAGCCATATGATTTCAATAATATGCTTCTCTACATATCCAACCATAAACCCCCAAATCCCAATTTAGATGAGAGCCACTATCTAAAAGGTAAGGAAATGGATTTCATGTATTGATTCACTAGCCGTATATGGCAGTTTTACTAGAGGAGCTCAGCAAATACATAAACTCCATCCTTTAACTTTTCATCGCAATAACCTTGCGAAAAGATGAGCCAAAAGACACAACGCATCCAAAGTGCTCAGTATCAACCTTCCAAAGGGTTGACTGGACTATCCATTATTGTAGTTATTAATGGTATTAATTAATTAAATAATGATGATGATGATGATGATGTTAATAGTATTAACTACTATTAATAGTAATGTTAGTTAAATAACATTTATTAAATGTTTTTCATATAATAAATGTTGAGGAATCGATGAACAATCTGAAACTATATGAAGGAGTCAATGAGCTGAAAAATTTGTGGATCCCTGATCTAACCCAACATATCAACCACTATACCACACAATCTTACTTCTCTCTCCAAAGCCTATTTTTCAATCCCTTCCATAGCCTGGGGAAAAGAGAGTTGCTTCTTTTTTTTCTAAATTAAGAAACTGGGGGAATGGCTAGATTTCCATCAGTTAAGTGAAAAGATTCTTACCCGATTAAGCCATTGTATATTTATTGGTGAGATAATGACATTTGGAAATGGAATAGCACAGAATCCAATTTAAGTATAGTTTAGTTTCATTTTGAATTGAATCTGTTTCCTAACATCTCTGTGACCTATATAACACTAGTAACAGCAACAATAAATAGATTTGCATTGGTGAGAATAAAAATAGATAAGAGACCTCTGGGTGCTATATAGAAATGTTAATATGAAAACAGTGGACTTCAAAATTATATTCCATTTTATTTGGTTTAGGTTTGCACCACACCATAGGCTAACTAAAGGACATTTGTTAGTAAAAGAGTTTTTGTAGCTTTGTCAAATTTCCATAAATCAAAGTGAACAACTTATTTCTAGCCAGAAGCTGCACTTCAAAAAAAAAAATATTCCCCAAGTGTTGAAGGAGCAGGCCTAAAATTTTAGCCCTCCCCCCTCTTTTTTATTTATTACAGGAAAATAAGCAAAATAGTTGTATTAAGCACCATGAGTTCTTAAACACCTATTGCATGTATGGAAACTAATCAAGGAGAGAAGCAACCTAGAACTCAAAAGAAATTTCCTAACAGTGAGAACAATTAACAGTGGAATGGTTTGCCTTTAGAATTTGTGGGTGCTCCATCACTGGAGGCTTTTAAGAAGAGACTGGACAGCCACTTGTCTGAAATGGTATAGGGTCTTCTGCTTGAGCAAGGGGCTGGACTAGAAGACCTCTAAGGTCCCTTCCAACTGTTATTCTGTAACAAGGACTGTTTTCTAGAAATTTTGAAAAGTGTAATACATTGCATCTCAAGGGTATCATCATCTGGGAAAAACTAACAAGCAACATCTGACTCTACATATCTGGTTTCTGGCCACACTCCAAAAGTACCAGGCTCATATCAGTAATTCAAGAGCTTTGCCAAATCAGTTTGTGTGAAAGAGTGAAGTCAGCCCAGGTGTTTCTGTAACACAGAATGTTCCAAGCTGCAAAGCTTTTATAAAACAGATGTATTTAACCAGCATCTAGTTGGACAAGAAGATTCTGTAATGAAAAGGCTCAGTCTCTGTATTATTTCATTCCTTTTTATTTAAACGGGAATTACATTTGGGTGGTTTTGTTTTTATCTTTGTTGAACATCAGTGATGTGGGGGTGGTTTTGTTTTTAGTGAGTGTTGTGAGCTGCCTACAGTCATTATATGAAATAGGTAACCAAGTCAGTTATGTAAACAAATAAATAATTGGACAGTATTAGTTCTTTCCCTGGACTTCCAAAACCATTAGATAAAGGTATTGCCTTTCCTAAATAAAAAGGAATATAACAGTTAAAAATTAGTTTTAAACATCTTGTAGTATTAAAGTCCAATTCCCAAACAAGTTACATACTTGAAATTTTAATTTTTATCATGGTACCTGGGGAAGAAGATGGAGAGCGAAGGTACCAAATTGATCTAGAGTTATCTAAATTAGGTTTCAAGCATGGGTTTAATAGTTGCTCCCAGTCCACAAGGATGAAGGCAATGGTGAAGATGAGATCAGTTGTAGTATTTTAAGAATATGATACCACCTCAATGAATACCATTTTCTGTGTGGTACTACTTTGATTTGGACTTTGGAATGAACTGACATTTGTTGAAACACTAGTTGATTAATTATAGATTATTTAGGGACATAATAGCAGTAATTCTTATACTTCTTATGAATTGTTAACCTTTGTTAAATTCCACCAAAATATATATTATTCTCTGCATGTTTCCATTTCTCTGCTGAAGTGCTGCTTCATGAAACAAATTGGGCAAAAAAAGTGGGAAACCATGCATAATAATATAAAAGCCATAGGAATAACTTCAGATGAGCCTATAAACACAATCATACCTTGATCCAAGTGTTGTGTATGCTGGGGACTGTCAATCACAGCAAGCCACTAGGACCAACAGGTGGTGCCAGTCAAGGCTCAGATTGGCTGGCCAGCATTCGGTGGGAATTCCAGATGTGGGGATTGGTTTTGGGATTGTACCTGGCTAGGTATTTAAGGGAGCTCCGGAGGCTCCATCTTCCCTTTGTTCCTGCCTACCCACAATAAAGACTGTTGCTGTGCATCCTGACTGTTATTACCATGTGGTCCTGATAATATACACCACTGGCAACAAGGATGGGATACTTTGTTGCACTCTGAGTGTTACAGAGTTAATTTCTTCACTGTGAGCGATTGTCAAGGACTGAGGCAGCATGTCTAAGCTCGGAAACATCCGTGAATTCGATGTTTGTTACCCAGAAGAATGGGAAGCACACCTGGGCCAGGCGGAAGGCTATTTGCTGGTAAATCGCATCACTGAAGACCGCATGAAAGCTGCAGCGTTGTTGTGCATCAGCAGTCCAGATGTCTATAAGATCGCCGTTGGGTTGTGCACGCCAACTCAGGTCGCAGCCGTTTCCTACGATGACCTTACAGACAAATTGAACAGACATTTTTTGCGCCAGGGGTCTGAGCTGTATTGGCGGGTACAGTTTTACCAACGGAAACAGTTCCCGGGAGAGTCGTCGACTGAATACATTGCTGCGGTACGTCAAGCCTCCCATTTGTGTAAATTTTCTGATCTAGAAAACCGTGTGCGGGACCAGATCATCATTGGTCTGCGGGATGAACAGCTGCAGGAAAAGATAATGGCAAAACCGACCATGAGTCTACAAGATGTAATAGACGATATAATGGCTCATGAGGTTACCAGCAGGAAAAATGCTTCCAGACCCAGCAGCGGCTCTAGTGGGTCCGTTCACCACGAGATCAACCAGTGAGACGTTCCGTGAGGACCCATAAGTCACCAATATATCTTGAGGATTATGTGAGGCCATGAATGTCGACACAGCATAGAAGCTGGAATTACCATTGTTAGTGTGTAGAGTGTATATTGTTCTTATTATGGGGGAAGGGGTGTTGTGTATGCTGGGGACTGTCAATCACAGCAAGCCACTAGGACCAACAGGTGGCACCAGTCAAGGCTCAGATTGGCTGGCCAGCATTCGGCGGGAATTCCAAATGTGGGGATTGGTTTTGGGATTGTACCTGGCTAGGTATTTAAGGGAGCTCCGGAGGCTCCATCTTCCCTTTGTTCCTGCCTACCCACAATAAAGACTGTTGCTGTGAATCCTGTCTGTTACTACCATGTGGTCCTGATAATATACAACACCAACAACAAAGAATTGCACAAGGTCACATCACCAACATGGGAAGCTGCAGCGATGTAAAATGAAAATGTACCTATTCCTCTCTACTCATTCTTTGCTCTAGATGTCCTCCACTTCCTTACAAAAACTATATGTAATTTATGACTGTTAAAGTGAAAGGGAAATTGTGTTGAGTAGGATATTTGTTTATTTATTCAGTTTATTTAGCCATTCATTGGTGGTTCTGGGGGCTTAAACATAAACAGTATCAAAAAACAACAACAACCCCAAAACCAAATAAATAAAATAAGGCAATATATGAGCAAAATGAAACATTAAAAACAATTCAGAATCATGCAGTGCAGACAATATTCTTTACGTAGAATGGTTTCTTCCTCCTATAGGGAAGCAGCCAGTATTCTCCTTCTCATCTCAATAAACCTTCCTGTAGATGTGAACATTATGCCAAGATCACATTTCATTTAATCAGCTTCAAGGTTAAGGGGTTAGGCTAGGATTGAGAAGGTCTTGCTTCATGTCCTCAGATGACCATGGTCTTCTCTGATGATTTGGACCTATCCCTGTGTAAATAATAGCCTATAGTTTATTTAATGTTCCAAACTAATTGGTTTTTACTTGTAATAAATTGACGCTGTACACAAGGCTGTCTTTCTTAAAGCTTTTGGAAGCCGAAAACCAAAAAGGAATGTGTGTGATGTCAGCAGCCAATGTTTAGGGGGAAACAGTCTCCCCTCCTCCAGCCAACAAACACACTGCTTCTTATTCTACTATGAGAAGCTTTGTACCCAAATAGATTTTATTCTTTATATTGTTTCCATCTTCCCCTTAGAATATTAATAGAATCCACAAAGGTCAGAGAATCAGTGTCTCCACTAGATAATTAATAGTCAAGCTGAAAATAAGTTAAATCAACTAAAATCAGCAAACCTCCTCAAATAAGACCTAATCCATATATCAACAGCTAAGGTCTGCAAACACAAGCAGAGTTAATTAAATTAAGTTTCTCAGAGGAACTGCATGTTCACAAGAATAAACATACCTACACATACACACACACACACACACACACACACACACACACCTCAAGTGTCACCCTAGAATCAGCACATGACACCCCAGACAAGCTCCTCCTATAAAAAGCTTCTGTTGTACTCCATTTCTCCGCAGCCTGCCCCTAGATGCAAACTACCTTACTGGAATTTTGAAAGCTATATTTTTGTTTCCTAATGAAACAGCTGGATAGAAGTGCATGCAGTGGTAGAAAGAACCAGAAAAACTTGGTGAATGCCAAGGCCTGAGACTAGTATCTTAAGCAGCTGAATGTATTTGGGACATTGATTGCTAAGGTTGGAAACAGCAGCATAGAAAAAAAGAAATATAAAACCTTTTTGGAAATGCCCCAGAATTATAGCCAGCTGGGGCTCAATGGGGGGCAGAGATGGGAGAGCAAATTCCAACCCACATGATGTTAGCCAGTAATCTATGTTCCCCTTGGGTAGTTACAGATGTTTGCAAGCTTTCGTGATTAAAAATAATTACTCATGCATATAAATTATCGTTCTTGTCTTGGAAAAAGAAAACATCAGTATAATCTGAATATAACTGTTACTTCTGTAAAAAAAAGTTCAGATACGATTTCAAGGCCAGGAGAATTATTTTTGAGAATTCAGGATAGATATTTTTATAATATTAAAGGAAAACAACAGATGAATCAGAAAGAAAGAAAGAAAGACTGCATTGAATTACCTGTGGATAGTTTTGGGTGCTCAGAAAGTACTAGGACAACTTTATTTAGGTCTCTCATTTCTTGTGGGTTTATGTCCATCTTCTGTGGGGCTGCCACATAAACAGAGCAGTGGCATACATTCAACTGTGCAAAAACTGAAAATTATCACTCATGTGCAACAAGTAATGATACATCTTGCTAGTAGGTATGACTTATGACTTCTAACCAGGAGTGCGGTTAGGTAATTTTAGAACTCTAGGATTATTTCTACACCCTTCTGGTTTTAAGTGTAACTTACCATCATTTACTAATGTTACTGAATTGACCTTTGGTTCATCTGTCCATTATGACCCCCCCCATTTTTTTTCTGTTAGAGACAGCTCAGACACTATCAGTGCATTTGAGTTCTCATTTGCTGTTTGGTTGAGCATCTGATACTGAAGTTGAAGCTCAAATATAGCACGTCAACTGAGACATTCCCAGTTTTTATTGTGATGAGGGACAGATGTTCTGTATTATCTACACAAACAAAGAAGTAGTACAAGATCAGAAGATGTGGAGAGAACTGGCCCATAGTACCACCAAGAGTCGGACACAACTGAATGGATAACATCACCACCATCATCTACACAAAAAGGAATAACACAGCTCCTCTCCTTTACTGGGAAAAGAAAATGCCTTAGTCTTTTGAAACAAAGGTGGAAGTAGCTAAATAAAGTGAGGTGGAGTGGGATTTATCATGTTCCCAAACAATTTCTGTTTTATTGCACCTGTGTTTGAAATTCTAGCCTTTGGTTTCTCTGTACTACTTAGGAATAATAATAATAATAATAATAATAATAATAATAATAATAATAATAATAATAATAATAATAATAATCAGAAGAAGAAGAAGAAGAAGAAGAAGAAGAAGAAGAAGAAGAAGAAGAAGAAGAAGAAGAAGAAGAAGAAGAAGAAGAAGAAGAAGAAGAAGAAGAAGAAGAAGAAGAAGAAGTTGGAAGGGACCTTGGAGGTCATCTAGTCCAACCCCCTGCTCAGGCAGAAAACCATATACCATTTCAGGCAAACGGCTGTCCAATCTCTTCTTAAAAACCTCCAGTGTTGGAGCATTCACCACCTCTGGAGGCAGGTTGTTCCACTGGTTAATTGCATGTGCTCTTTTCATTTGTCAGACTGGGGATGAGGATATTGATTTTTACATATCAAATTTTATTATCTGTAATAAAATAAACTGAGAAACTTCTCTAGCATCTCTCTCAATAGATTCTGTTAGCAATAAGCTATTTGTAGCAGATTAGAGACATCTTTTGGCTTGTTGGGAGCATTACATTTTCTTTTGTGAACTTTCTTTTTTAATCAAGCTGTCCTTTTCTCATAATTTTATTTATTTACCAAATTTTGGCACCACCTAATCTTAACAGCTCTGTAATTAATCTCCTTTGCTATTTAATATTTGCATTCTGGATATCTCAAGTTACATTTTTTAAAATAGTATATTTTCCCTTTTTTTAAAAAAAAAAGTTTGATTTTTTTACATTTGTGAGATTAGTTTGTCACCCAAGAGGGGAAAAGGATCAGTGCTATATGACTATGAAGTAATTATTTCATCTTCAGATCAGAAAACCAACACTACAAAAATCCTAGAACTCTAATTTATTCTGCCCCGCTTTTGTTATCTCAATTCATTTTAATTATTCAGATTCTCTCCCTGAGAAAGTCAATTCAGCCTCAAACAGATTCATTCTGACTATAACAAAACTTTTCTCTGAATGGTGCTTTCCAGATGTGCTCACTTATAGTCTATATTACTTCCCATTAGAATAGTTTGGCAATGAGTTGTAGCATGTGTAGAGAGCATCAGAATGAC
This sequence comes from Vipera ursinii, assembly GCF_947247035.1. Classification (NCBI taxonomy): domain Eukaryota; kingdom Metazoa; phylum Chordata; class Lepidosauria; order Squamata; family Viperidae; genus Vipera; species Vipera ursinii. Next base: position 51,525,426 of record NC_139513.1, on the reverse strand, counting down.
ATAGACTGTTTTGTAAGAAAATATTGCCCATGACAGTTTTTTAGCTAATTGCCTCCATTTGCTTGTCAGGAAGAATAATTGTTAATCATTCTGAAAGCTGCTTTGAAGAGGATCATAGTTATATTAAGAATATTGAATTAGTGCTACTTATTTGCACCTGGTACAATTTGATTTGTGACTCTCCTATTATTTTAATTGTAGGCAATTTAATGTTACTATAAAAGTCTGACACTATCTATCTATCTTTCTATCTATTTACTTACTTACTTACTTACTTACTTATTTACTCCAGGCACCACCTGACTCCAACAAACTCTGGACAGCTCATAATCAAATAAACAATAAAAACACAATATAAAAGAACCCCCAATCCAAGATCAATCTGGTTGCTCTATACAAAACATAAGTCAAAGGTATTCCATATTTTATTGCTGATTATGGATGGGGTAATTAAAAGTTCATTGTATGTTTGATTGAACTGCAGATGCCAAGGCTGTCACATTTAAACTAAATTTTTTGACTTTCTTCTTTCCCAAAATCTTCCCAAAGAATATTTCTGAGAATGAAAAAAAAAAGACTTTTCTTTTGTGTTATTCTGGTTACTTACAATAAAGATTTTATTTATTCCTACTTTTGGTATAGCGACCTATCTCACATATTGTCTCTGGGTGGCTTAGAGCAGAGGTCCCCAACCTTTTGGGCACCAGGGACCGGTTACATGGAGAGAGATTTTTTCGCAGACTAGAGGGGGTGTGTTTTTGTGTGCTGCCTGCATCCCACGGATGGGGCTTTCCTTGTTTGTGCGGACCGGTTGCTGGCATGCCATGGCCTGGTACTGGTCCATGGACCAGGGGTTGGGGACCCCTGGCTTTGAGTCCTGGTGGTGCAGTGGTTAGAATGCAGTACTGCAGGCTGACTCTGTCTACAGCTTGGAGTTTGATCCTGACAGGGCTCGAAGTTGACTCAGCCTTCCATCTTTCTGAGGTCAGTAAAATGAAAAGCCAAATTTTGGGGGGCAATAGGCTGACTCTGTAAACCACTCAGAGAATGCTGTAAAGCACTGTGAAGTGGTATATAAGTCTAAGTGCTAGTGCTATTAGGGTGGATAAAAACAATGCAAAGCATGTTTTTTTAAAAAAAAACCACAACAATGAATGCAGTAGCCATGCGACCAAACCACTCAAAGCAACATAGCAGTTCATGAGCTCTCACTAACACTCTGATCTAACTATATATTTTCTTCTGTATCAATATAGCTTTAATTAGATAAAGAGCTGAAACTGTTGTGTCCAAGCTAGTTACATTCATATATGATCTTAATCTGGGATATTTTTTTTAAAAAAAATGGTTTGTTGAACAAATCAAACTGATCCAACTCAAAATGAGCCTTAATAGTGGGTTCATACATCATATACCATATAGCACAACCTATATGATGGTTTAGCATTACAGTATATCAAACAACAGAACAACCTGTTGACCACAATAAGGGCAAAAAGAAGGTTTTGAATTTCAAAACGCAGATGTTGGATTCCATATAATGCTGTTTGTTAGCAACTTTTCTCCTGGGCCTCCTGAAGTCTGCTCCAGCCATAAAATCATAAATAAAAAAGCATTGCCAAGATGATAAGCCTACAGTATTATTTCCCCCAAAGGAAAACAGTGCTGTAAAGACTGTGCAGAACTTTCAACTGATAATGGAAATGTGACACACACACAAACACACACACACACACACACACACACAAATGAACAAATGAATTTCTCAATTCTGAACTGTCACCTGGGAGGCTGAAAAATTATAGGCATATTGTCTTAGGTTGTTTAATTTATGTTGGTGACCAACAAGATACAGTCATGATTTAGGAGATTTAAAGTTCCAGTGTTGCATATTTATAGCCTAAAAATGGTAGCCATGATGAACTGGGTTCCTGAAAAGATTCCTTTGTCTTCTGAAGACACAGACCCTTCTTCTTCCTTGTATATGTCAAGGTAAAGGTCACAAGGAAATGTGATAAAACAAAAGTTATCTGCATCTTCAAGCAGGGTTGAGAAATTCCTCTGAAAACAAGACCTCTCCACGTACAACAATTTCAGTTCCTATAACGCCTGGTCCCAATCTCATGCTATTAGAGATTATGGGGCTTGAAATCCAAAATTTTGATTTTGGACCAAAATTTGAAGTTAGTTGATTTAAATCATGCTTAGCTTCAATGGATCAAGGATAATGATTATGGTGAGGACAATGGGTTGATTACTTAGAGCCTAGAGAGATTGAGGTGGCAGACAAATCAAATGAATTTTATTTTATTTTCTCCATAACTTCATCTTGAAGTTGTATCTTCTATTCCAACAATTTGTTGAAGAAAACTCAATGACTCAACGGAAAAGTATATGACCAATTCAGCTTGAGATTCAGTTGGGGTCATATGCAATTGACACAAGGGCCTCTGTAGCTCATGCTTTTCAATTATCATCAGACAGAGACTTTCTTCTTCTGTTTTTCCTGAATCTGATGAAAGTATCTGCTTTTCCAATCTATTTCACAGTTGGAGTATGGCATTCTTATACTTTTTGAATTCAAAAAATTGCCAAGGGATATATGTGCAAGTCTCATCTTCCATTGTATAACTATCTTTCCATCCACAATGAAACACTATTTATATTGCCTTTTTCTCTTGGCAGGAAGTCAAATAACCAATTAAACCAATAAACAAACCAATAAAAAAGAATAAAAAATATTAAGTACTTGGTATGTGATTGATTAGCAAGATCTAATTATATAAAGACTCAAGAAGGTGAGCACATGTCCTACTTCTGGCATAGAAAGGAAAAGAAGGAGAAGGGAAGAGGAAGGAGAACTATTGAAGTAATTATTGACATATTTTAATTGATTAATTTTGAAGACTTGAATGTAAAATAGTGATCCATATGATAAATTCAAATACTGAACTATATTTTAATTGGCTTTCCTCTGTTTGTGGGGTATGATCAATTGATCTTGTTTTGTTTTAAAAAAAAAATAAGTCTTGAGTTAATTTGTATATCAGACATAGTACTGTTACATGTGTAATTCCACGTAGGACAAAGTTTGAATGGAAAAATAACGAGAAAATGTAAAATTTATTAACTAAGCCGGATGGAGGTCACCAGCCCACATCGTGATTTATACTATGGAACAGCTTATCTCAGCATGGTATGCATTTAGGGAAAATTAGTCATTACTAGAGTAATATTAGAAACATTAAATTCCATTGATCTGTTTTTGAGTTATGAGATTCATGGGGCTGAGTAACTTTTCATTCATGAATTTTACGCATCTTAGTTTCCTTTCCCCAAATGTTGATTCCAAATTTGCTACACAATTTTTTTATTTTCTTTAAAAGCATATCAAAAAGTAGACATATTCTTCAGATAGGACATAGAATTTAAAACATTGGCCAGTTGTGACTATGGGTTTGTTATAGTGTCCTGAAAGCTAGAAGCTTTCAACTTTTTGAACTATGGTGCTGAAGAAGACACCTGCAAGTCCCTTGGACTGCAAGGTGTTCAAACCAGTCAGTCCTAGAGGAGATCAACCCTGACTGCTCTTTAGAAGGCCAGATCCTGAAGTTGTAACTCAAATACTTTGGCCACCTAATGAGAAGGAAGGACTCACTGGAGAAGAGCCTAATGCTGGGAAAGATTGAGGGCAAGAGAAGAAGGGGACGACAGAGAATGAGGTGGCTAGATGGAGTCACTGAAGCAGTAGGTGTGAGCTTAAATGGATTCCAGAAGATGGTAGAGGACAGGAAGGCCTGGAGGAACATTGTCCATGGGGTTGCAATGGGTCGGACAGGACTTCGCAACTAACAACAACAACCTGAAACACAAAGGATGGATTCACAATTAATGTCATTATTTGTTTGAGCAATTTTGTTAGATACCTTATAGTCTTGTTTGGTCATATCAGCAAGAAACAATGACTTCTGGGCCTTGGTTAGAGTCTTTCAGAAAAATTCTCTTGCATTATCCTCTTCCAGTTCTCATTGAGTCTGATGAAAGAGGATTTGCTTTCAAATTTAACAAATGGCATTTTAGTGAAATACTCATGCGCAGAATGTTGTGTGCCCATGCACTTATTTAGTCACAAGGTAGCCAAGAAATGGCCTCTCTTTCATTATACAAGCTTCTCTCTACTGGTATTCCATCTCCCAAGTTTCCTGTTTTTCAATGAAATCCTATGATAAGGCAAGCAGAAAAGAATTCCTCTTGTGTACATTTTCACATTGGGAAAGGCAGGTTGGGAGGGAACTTCAGAATGAATGAAAGAGGGGGCACAAAAATCACGGTCTTTGCCACCTTCCATAACAAAGTAAATTTAAAAATAGTGTGGGAAGAATCCAGAGAAAGAAATGTTTTGGGGAATATTTAAAAGGCAGAATATATTTCTCCAAAGGAATAATGGAGAAGATCTTTAAAAACACAGAAAACTCTCCCTCCTCCCAGCCAGAAAACTCAGCAGAAACCAGCTTTTAGAAATGCAGATGTGATCATCCTTTCAGAAATGTTGGAGCCAGGAAGCTAGAAGCTGATGGGATTAGAAAGACAAAGATTCCTAGAATCAACAACCCCTCACCCAAGAAATCCAACACAGGAAGTAGTAGATTGTGGAAATGCTACAGATGTAGTATACACTGATTTCACTAAAGCTTTTGACATTGACAAAAGTGACTCTTGAAATCCTGGATAGTAAACTCATTAAGGGTGGACTGAATATCATGACAATTACATAGGGGTCTTAAAAATCATACTCAGTCTCATTAATAATTCCCAAGAAAACTGGATACCAAGCAAAAGGCTGTGGTTTGAGCAGTGGTACTTCTTTTGATTTTTTTATCATTCACTTGATGAAAAGGGGGAAGAAAATGTTGATCAACTTTATTGCTTTATTGTATTCTTACTTTATTGCTCTGTACACCGCCCTGAGTCCTCCGGGAGAAGGGCAGTATATAAAACAAATAAATAAATAAATAAATAAATAAAATTTGGTGAAATAACTGCTACCCTAAAAAGAAGGAAATAAAATTCAAAATGGTTTTTACAGTTTAAAGTAGTGTAATGAAATTTAACATAGAAAAATGCAAAATTCTTCACTTAGGAAATAAATATTATGTATACTAGTATCAGATAGGAGAGCCAGTTTTGTAGTGGCTAAGGCATCAGACTGGAACCTAAACTCACCGCCCTGAGTCCTTCGGGAGAAGGGCGGTATAAAAATTTAATAAACTTAAACTTAAACTTAAATGACCAGGAGTTCTACTCCTACCTTAGGCACAAAATTGGCTGGGTGACCTTGAGCCAGTCATTCTCTCTCAGCCCTAGGAAGAAGACAATGGTAAATCACTTTGAAACCCTGCCAAGAAAACATCAGCTGTTGCCCAGCATGAACACTATTTTGAAGGCACACAAACACAAGATGGAATAGTTGGCTTGGTAACGATACTTATGAAAGCAATCTCAAAATAACATTGCAAAGTAAATATGAATTATTACAACGATGTGGCCCACCTCTGCCTGTCAATGACCTTCCTATGGGCAGGAATGTGTGCTGCTGTTTTGTTTCTTTCGCTTAACTTTGAATGGGCAACATTCACAGAAAGTTGTGTTTTTTTAGATTATCTGCCAAGACAACCATACTCACTGAAAATGCAGCTGTACAAAAGAGGTGTTTCTTTTTTCATTACACATGGAACACAAGACCAGGAAGAAAACATGTTTAAGAATAAAACTCTCAAAATGCATAAATATATTTATCAATTTATTTGGGTTACAGAATTTGTCCCCCTATCCCATGACCCCCTTTTCTCATTAGTTCATTCTCATTTTTTGCAAATGTGTGGAACATAACCCTAGCATAGATCAAGGGAAGTCTGAGAGTGTGAGAGAGTGTTCCTTCTGTTTGCACCAGTCAATGAATAGCGGAAGGTATCCTACATTTGATTAACATGCCCAAATTCAAATAAGCCTCAGCACTCAAGACAATTTCAGACTAAAAACACTCATTTAAATGTGCAGCAGGTAAATGCATGCAGATGCTGCTTTGAAGGCAAGGTTAGGAGAGAATGATGTAATCCATTTTTACCCTTGGTTATGATTGCCAGCCAATTCTGATGATGGGGCAAAATTTAGTGCAGATGTAGCCTTGAACAAAAAAAGCTGGTCAAGTGATAAGAAGATAATTTCTGTATTTGTGCCATCTGCTCCTTTCTGATCAGTATGGCATGAGGTGCTGAAGAGTCAGTGCTATTGCATTTGGGCCTTCAGCAGGACTAAAAGTGGAGAGCTTCTCTTCATAGGAGGTGTTCAGACAGGATTACTCACAATCAGCAAATATCTGACATGGATTAGATCTTTGTAATAGTACTTTTGTTCTGTTTTTGTCCCTTTGACTCAATGTTGACTCTTGGTGACTGCAAAAACAAGTCCCTGTAGTTTTCTAGGCAAGGTTTTTCAGTAGTAGTTTGCCTTTGTCTCCTTTTTAGGGCTGTGAGAGAATGACTGGCCCAGGTCACCCAGTTGAATTTGTGCCCAAGTTGGGACTAGAACTCATGGTCTCTTGATTTCTAGCCTCATTACACTAAATTGACTCTCTTGTGGTACTTTAGACATTTGCATAGAATTAAAGTTGCAACTTCCAATAACACTGAATTGTTATATTTTTCTAAACCAAAAAGCAAATACAAATTGCCAAAGCATCACCACCACTACTACACAAACAAACACAGAGAATAATATTACTTCGTTTTGGCTGGTTTCCATTCCTTTAGGCCTTAAGTAAAAACAGGTTTTCTATATGATAGTAATTTATCTCCAAATTGAATACTTCACATTGCTGCTGAGGAATATGGTTCCCCCTGCTGCTTTGGTGGAAAACAAAACACATAAACCTTCTTAGAAGAATCCATTTTATTATGGCTAAGAATTCCCAGAATGTTATGAAATGTGATTATCTTAAAGCTGAAGAAAAGGTTTTGTCTTTTGAGAAACGGTTTTCCCTCAGTTGTGCAAAGCAATAATTGCACACATTGTCTGCTGATTATAGATATTTAAATCAAATTTTTAAAATTTGCTTCAGAAGGCACCTAAGGAAGGATCCCAGTGAATAGGCAGAGGGATGCTATGTTGAGAACTAGAAAAGGCTCTAATGATTTTAAGTAGTGTGAAAAACCTTACCAGTTGTCCAAGAATTCATTCTTGTCCAACTTTTTCACTAAATGAGAACAGAGAATTCTAAGTAACTGAGATCAATTTGTCCTGTGTTCTTTAATGGAAGGCACTATTTTCTGATTTCTTGAAAAATCTAGCTCTGAACTCCTCATTGGTTTCCTTCAATATTTCAATATAAATCAAGATTTTGTGCAAGCAACTGATGGCTGCAGAATTTATTCATGTGCTCTGCAAACCATGTTTTTAATGTAATACACTTCCACATGCAGAGTCTCTTTATGGGTGGGCTATGAATGAATGAATGAATGAATGAATGAATACCCATTAGGATCAATAATGCTTCCCTGTCTTAATGTAGTAAAATCACTTTCAGTTTTATTGAAAACGTGGTTTGAGAGAAAGGATGTTGCTTGAAGCTACAACATGTTCTTTATCTGCAAAAGATTTCAGATTCATTTCCTGGCATTTCCAGATATAGCCGGAAAAATGTTATCTACTGAAGTTCTGGACAATTCTTGTCAGTCAGTAAGGAATCTGGCCTGTTGAAAGCAGCTTTGTATGTTTCTAATTTATGTGTATATTGTTATGTATTAATGAATGATCAAGATTGCACAATAGCCAAGTGTAATTCAGGGGTGTGATCCAGAAGTTCAGTCATTGCCCAGCCTAATCTGGATTACTCTGGAAATGGTCTGATCCAGCTCCATGTATGAATCGTAACAAATTTGCGAAAATGGATCTCAATTTTTCTGTACTTTAACAAAGATAAAGTATAAGTGGTTAAATCTTTTTATTAGTTGACAAAATGGGATGATATTTCTAAGCATGAGGTAAGATTATTATCAATTTTCTAAGCAGACCGTTATGAGGGTAAAAGGCACAGCAATTTTCACAGAAAATGATAGACAGATGTTTAGATAATCTTTGAGATGTAACATGATGATTTAGACATAGAATGTGATGAAATCTTCAATTATCATAACCTTTATAAAGATAAATTGAGGTGTACACATTTCAAAAATTATCAGATGTACTTCAGATCTCAAGCAAGTGTGAACACAGCACATCTCTACTATTTTTTTAATCACTATTTTTTCTGACTTCCGACCTCTTTAGGGAATTGACTGTATAAAATAGTTCCTAACACTTTGATATCTTTTCTCCAGGTTCTCATAAAAGCTTGAAAAGGCTAACCTACTTTAAGAAATAAGAAGGGAAGGATGTGCCCACATTTGTTCAAGGTCTCATGAATTTCCTAAGCATCTTCAGAGTGTGAAAAAACTTTTCTAAATTTCTGCTAGGTTCATTGAGATTATGAAGAGAGAAGGGTGTTTTTTTGTTTAATAATATCTTATCCTAAATGCAGCAGACCTAATACTTAGCACTTATGTTCTGTCAGTTCAACCCACAGATATAATTCATAAAACACAGTCCCACAACTCTTCAGGATAAAAGAATGAATGACAATGTTTTGGAATGAACGGCAAAACTAAGAATCTCTTTCAACTCAGAACATATCTTCAGGAAACTTTAATTTGGGTGATCAGTGCTGGCCTGTTTTTTTTAAAAAATCATTGTAACTTGTTCCTCATTATGCTATTGAGACCCATGATCTAAGCTTCAAATTAGTATTTCCTAGTAATTTCCTTTTTATGCTGGGGGATTCTTCAAATGAATTGAAGCTGTGTTTCATAGTGTGCATAAATTATGAATTGAAGTATTGTTTGCCCTTTTCCTCTGATGATTCCTCATGGCTCCTTTCATAGAAACGGAAGAGAATGATATGTTTATCCAGAAAGTAGAGTTGTTCTGGACATATATTTTCTCAGTGATTAAAGGGAGAATAAAAACAAGACAGCTGGCTGAGGTAGAGAGAAGGGGTGAGACTTCTAGGAAGCCTGTTAGAGAGAGAGAGAGTCACATGTATTTCATAGGGGATGATGCCACCACTGGAGGCCTGTCAGCTGTAAATAGTTAGGCCCTTTAAAACCATGCCAGCTGAATGTGGTACTTTGGCATACCTCAGCTGTGTACCTTCAATATGTTCTTTGTCCAGAAAAACATGACCTTCTGCAAGTGCATAATTTGGCTTTTTTATAAGACCCTCCAGAGCATTATAGTGGTACTTGGCTTCAAATAGGTTTTGAGCAACTTCCTTCAAAACATCCCAAGATGATGCATTGATACAGGCAACGATACTACTACAATACAACTATTGGCTTAAACTATCCCTTTTCCCCCATGACCTTGCCCCATTAACTATGAGGATGACTTTAAATCCTCATGGAAGAAGGCAGTAGCAACTGAAATACCATCCCTGGGGTTCTCTCCAGGTTTTTTTTATTTAGCACCGGATGTTACCAGGCCAAAGCTCTTATTAAATAGCATATATACCAGCCACTGAGCACCAATTGCACCTAGTCAGAACTTCAACCTTTATTACCAATGAATCCAACAGGCACTCTGCTTCCCCCATCACATATTTAACCAATCTCAAAGTACGTAGCCACCTGATGGCCTTCATTCTGACCCAGTGTTGTGTCCTCTGCTCAGCTGTCCTTGAAAGTAAATATAGGAAAATTCTCTACCTTGAGAAGCAATGGCCTTGTGACTCTGGACACACAGAAACAACAGAGTATGTGTTCTTCTAGTGTCTGTACTACAGAGACATTTGAACTAGCCTCATCTCACCAATACTGTATAAATAAATACCCAGGGCGCACAGGATAGTGTTATACCTCCCTGCTGCTTGCAGAGACCAATCTTGCTACAACATGCAGTGTTGCCAGGTTTTGCGTAGCAGCTATCAAAATCTGTCAGATGATGACCGCAAGCCAGCCTTAATGAGTATTTGATTAGTTACTTGAGTGTTTTGTACTATGATAGATTTAGTTAGCCATATACTAATTTTTAAGTTTTTTATATATTTACCTATCCTTACTGAACAATCAAGTAGAATCCATTGAGGCTGATACTGTAAACATCCTTCTTTAAAACCTGATATCAGTATTAAAGTATTCCTTTTTAGCCTCTAGAATATAAATAGGCAAATGGCGAGCTTTATGTTTATCTTTGATTCTCCATCGGCATTTAGAGAATTTCTTTCTGATCCAGAATTTATGTGTTTCTTTACTTTGAAAAATTGTATATTTCCAACATTGTAGTAAATTTTAATTTTTCAGAGTAAATTTTCAATTATTTGTTAATATGATATTGTGAAAATATGATTGAAAGTGTCTGGCACTAACCAATACATTTACAATACTTAATGAAGTTATTTATCTCTTTAGCAGAAAGAGACTCATGTATCCTAAATCTTGACAACTAATGTTGCAATGAGAGATACTTTTGTGGCATATATTGTTGATATATTATTGAGCCATGGTGGCACAATGGTTAAAATTCAGTACTGCATTTTCACTGCTCATTGTTCACAGCTCACTCCAGGAGTTTGATTCTCACCGGCTTAAGGTTGACTCAGCATTCCATCCTTCTGAGGTCGGTAAAATGAGGACCCAGATTGTTATGTTGACTCTGTAGAGAGGGCTGTAAAGCACTGTGAAGTGGTATATAAGTCTAAGTGCTATTGCTATGCTGAACATCTATTGTTGAGCTATGGTATTTAAAATCATGGAGCTGGGAAGCTCAAGCTAAATAAAAATGAAATCTAAAAGGTTCTGCAGTTTTATTAAAGAACAGAGACTTTCATGAGACATCATATGACAATCATAATAACTCATGCCCATAGGCATCCTCAACAAACCATCATAATTTCAAAATAACATTGCAAATATTACAACTTGTGTATGCAAATGTTGTATTTGCATGATAGCATTGTGTATTTGGGTATGCTGTCATTTTCTCCCTCCTTTCATGAATGCCCGTGAAAGTGGCTATTGTATTCACTTGGGTACATAGGTACGTAGAAACATAAAACACTTGTTAATTTCTTTAGCACTTGATTCTCGATTAAAAAATGCTTGGAGAAAGTCAGTTTTCCCCTCACTCTTATTTAAATCAGATTCCTATACCATGGACAACTGGAAACAGGGAGAGATTAATGCCTTACAATGGTTGAGAGAGAGAGAGAAAAGCCATTGTGAGTCATCCAGAATCATTTGCTGAGATTTGCTGTAGAAATTAAGTCAAATCAAATCAAATCAATCAATCAATAAACCAACATGTGCTATCTAAAACATTTGTTTACTTACATGCGCAAAAACATTTTTTATGTATGAGTCTGTGTAGTACTTTATCATGACACCAAGTTCACCAGCTGCATATTTTCCATACTTTGTTTAGTAAAAAAAATACATTTCAAAAAATAATCAATTCGCCTTTGAAGGGAATAGGGCAAAGTACTTGGTCTGGAGATTTCTACCAGTAGGACGGCATTGTCCCTGACTCACAACTGCTTTACAACTGAGCTTGATCTGATTACTCGTTTTCTTTTAGGAATCTGCAGTATCTGGATATGTACAGACCTGTAAACCATTCTTTACATGGTTTAGTGATAATTTCCTATATAAACCAGAATGATCTGGTGTCACACAACATACCAAGTAATAAACTTGATTTTACCAGTAACAATGCTTGGATTCACACAGCATTCCAGAATTTAGTTTTCTTTATCTCTTTTCTGCCATCTAGTGATTGTTCAGAGATTTGAATCTCATATAAGATAGCCAGACAATAAACTACGATCACATAAAACACCTGTTGACTGAGCTCCTTGTGTGTGAATTCACTCCAGGTTTTTGAGAGATTTGGCTAGCAAAGATCGGGTTTGAAATGGAAAGCCTGAAGCTGAAGCAAGCTCTATGCATGCAAAGATGTTTAGGCCACTGCAAGAAAGCTTTCAACATAGTTGCACAATTAAATTGGCATTGTGGTTTTGAATGGAGCCAAACAGTATACAGGCCAAGTATTTATTTGCTATTTCTGTGTTACATTAATGTACTACATTAAACCTGCAATAAATGTCTTTCATTTACACACATCTCTAACATTGTAAAATAAGTGGGTGTCAATCATAATGACAACGGATAAATTGGAAATTGTACACAAAGAATATTGACTTGTACTCTGCATTTTATTATCACAGTTGATGAAATTATAGCAGCTTTCAATAAATTTATTAGCTACTATAAAACTAATGTCCTCACCGAGAAGTTACCCCTTTAGATAATTGTTTTATACTTGCCATATGAAATAAGCTGATGCCATTGTTAATGAACTGACGTGATTCAAGGGCTTTAAAGTTGTACAACATATGTATCCAAAGGAATATGTTTAAACAAAAGGCAGGCCATAATCCATTCTCCCCTGTGAAACCAGAAGCTCACAAGGAAGGGAAACTCCAGATGTAGCTTTTGAAGACTTTTACTAACTGGCCTTTCAGGGGTGTAAGAGATGAGGAAGGAGGAAAAGACTGCAATATCTAATATTATTGGTAAAGCTGACCACAAATCATTGGAGATCTTATTTCAATCTCTTTAGGAAAAAATGAGAAATTCTGTGACAATTTCTCAAGGACGGAATTCCCTTTTAGAAGTTACAATTATAGTAGCTGTATTATTTACAAAGCCCAGAGGAGGGATGTCCTCATGATGACTTATTTGGGGATTTAAGAAAGGAGACTGAACAGCACTGGAAATATTATACAAAGAAAGTCATATTAGACACACACACCTCATAACTCAAGAACAGAATCTTGCAAGGGTGTTCTAATGCAGATCATCTTTTGTTGAAGTTGAATCAGAACTGGCAGAAAGTCTGCAGAAGATTTATGTTTCTGCTTGGCATTAGTAGCTCTTAAATCATGACATCCTAAGAACAGAGAATGAAAAGTTTGAGCTAGAGGTTATCTTGCCCAATCCCCTGAATAGGGCAGGAAACCTCTACTATAGCATCTCCAACAGATGTCCATTCAGTCCCCATTTAAATACTTCCAGTGAAGGAGAGCCCACCACTTCCTGGGGCAATCACCTGAACCCCTCTTTTCAATAGAACTTTTTCCTGGTGTACAGGAAAAACTTACTTGTAATTTAAATCTTGTTTCTTGGCCTGTCTTATGAAACAACTCTGAGGAATCGGGTCAGATCTTCGAGACAGTTATCATGTTTCCTTACAATCTTGTCTTCACAAAACTAAACATATCTAATGTCTCCAACCATGCAACTTTCCCTTTTTTCTTCAATTATCAAATTATTTTATTTTTTCTTCATTATCTTCTTAATTGTTGTCTTCTGTACATGCTCTAGTTTGTTACTATCTGTAATGCATTGCCCTTTTGTATATGTTATAAGTGTTTGCTCTTGTTGCACTGTGTGCTAATTGCTTGCATTCAATTGCTAAGTGCTAGTTCACGCAGATGTTGTAACGGTTGCTAGCCGGCCCAGACTGGTTGTCTCCAGCTGGCTAAGTAGGTCTTTTGGGTGGGAAAGCAATGCTTCAAACCTTTTGGTCGCCGCCTATTGGCCAACTGTATAAGTAGCTGCACAGCAGTTCCCTTGTTGCTTCTGTTTGTTCTGACCTTCAATAAAGCATGTTGCTGTTTTGAACCTTCCATCTCGCTCAATGCCTGCAAAGAACCAGCTACACAACAATATCCTTCCTAAATTGAAGTTTTTAATAAATTTATTCTTCTTGGCAGAAAACTCTGCTTATTTAAAACAATAAAATATGATCTTTGCATGGGCCATTCTTGGTCCTTACATGCACTACATATATATGTGCTTCATTTAAAGTTATTGTGGTTTTACACACAAAAAAAAATCCACAGTTCCCTTCATCTTTGACATTCTTTTCTCACCACAAAAACACAGTGCCTCTCTGTGTATCTTATATAGGAAGCTAAAAGAAAAATAAGGAAGAGGGGAAGTAGTAAAAACAAATATTATTTACCAGAGATGGATCATCTTAGGTCCTTAAACATAAATTTTATGCAAGATTGTAGACAGTGCCATTGTGGATCACTGCTGGAAGAAATTATGTTTTGTGTTAAAAAAATTTAAAAAAGGGAATTGGAGGCAGAAAAGAAGAAAATAGCTGAGATGTTAGGCATTTATCATGCATCTGCCTGCAGAATAGGGAAAAAAAACTATTAATGGAGCAAAACTTAGACATCAGCTGTGAAGCAGAGCAAAAGAATGAGGCACGTGGAAAGCTGGGAGGCTGAGGAGTGGCGGGGTGGAATAGTAAGAGAACATCATCTCAGCATCTGAAACTAATGTTCCAGCATGTTCCACACAATTTTTCTGGAATTTTTTTCTTGCAGTGCTGATGAACAATGTGGGCATGTCACAGAAATTATTGAATTATATACATATAAATATAATAAGCCATTATGATCTAGTGCTTAAGGCACCAAGCTAACAGCCAGAAGACTTGTGGGTTCTAATCCTGCCTTTGGGATGAAAGTCGGCTGGGTGATTTTGGGCCAGTCATGTCTCTCAGCAGAACCCACCTCCCAGGGTTGTTGTTGTGAGGAAAAGAGGAGGAGGGAGGAGTATTAAATATTTTTTGTGCTTATAAAGCAATAAAAGAGGGATTAAATAAATACTTTTTAAAAAACACAAATAAAGAGCCACTAAGAGATTAGGTCAGACAGTACATTCAATACAACAAGAAGAATTCCCCTGTAGTAATTGGTTTTACTGATATCCATCAATATCTGAAAAACCATCATTTGCACAAGGATTGGAAAAAATTTAATCTAAGATTCAGAGATTTTAAATTTAAGAAGTACGGATGAAATGAGATTTGAGACATGTGAAATGATAACTCAGACTATCGGAAAAGG
Organism: Vipera ursinii; assembly: GCF_947247035.1. Taxonomy (NCBI): domain Eukaryota; kingdom Metazoa; phylum Chordata; class Lepidosauria; order Squamata; family Viperidae; genus Vipera; species Vipera ursinii. Next base: position 51,510,413 of record NC_139513.1, on the reverse strand, counting down.
AGAAAGAAAGAGCAGGTATTTTAAATACCTTTTATTTATTTATTTATTTATTTTAAATATTGCAAATTTTATTATTTAAAACTTTGGACAAGGTGTTAACGGTTTAACATTTCTTCTTGTTTTACATCATTTTTGTGTTTTATATGTATATATACACTTTATGTACATATCATTTATATAGGTAAAGGTAAAGGTTCCCCCGCACATGTATGCTAGTCGTTTCTGACTCTAGGGGCCAGTGCTTATCTCCATTTCAAAGCCGAAGAGCCAGTGCTTGTCCGAGGACGTCTCCGTGATCATGTGGCCAGCATGACTAGACGCCAAAGGCACACGGAACGCTGTTACCTTCCCACTGTAGTGGTCCCTATTTTTCTACTTGCATTTTTTACGTGCTTTCGAACTGCTAGGTTGGCAGAAGCTGGGAACACCTGCTGCCGGCATCAAGTTCCCTTCATCCTGTGTGCTCCCACAGGGAGGGCCTTTTCAGGGTGCCGCCGGCAAAGGATTGCCGGTGGGCAACACCCAGGGGGAGGGCCTTCTCTGTCGGCGCTCCTGCCCTCTGGAACCAGTTACCCGTAGAGCTTAGGACTGCCCCTGATTTTCGTTCGTTCCACTGGGACCTGAAGACCTGGCTCTTTGAGCTTTCCGGCCAGGACTGAGGATTTTTTTTAATTTTTTAACTTATTGTAATTGGGTTTTTAATCAGAGTTATAGGGGTTTTAGATTTTAATTAAGGAAAATTTAATCTATTTTAATTGCTATTAATTTTTTTATTGCAATGTTGTTTTAATTGCCTTGTGAACTGCCCTGGGTCCTACGGGAGAAGGGCGGTATATAAGTTTAATAAATATAAAAATGTAATATAAGTAACAGGCACTCACTCTGCTACGCGGCACTCGGGATTCGACCCACCAAACTGCCGATCTTCTGATCGACAACCTCAGTGTCCTAACCCACTGAGCCACCGCGTCCCAGTATCATTTATATACAGTTATACAATATTCAATCTTATCAACCACCTTATTCTAGTAATATGTGAAATCAGCATCCTGTATATTACTATTGAGACCTTCCTTTCTGTTCCCACCATAAGTAAAACATATTCCAAATTTTGTAGTAATCTGACTGATCTTTATTTTTAATTTCCAAAGTTAACTTGTCCATTTCTGCACATGCCCAAATTTTATTTACCACTTCACTTTCGTCCGGTATTTCACTATTTTTCCATTTCTGGAAAAATAGCGTTATCTTTTTATTTCTATCCCAGAGAGTTTGCCATATATCAAGATCAATGCCATGTCCCAAATTTTTAGCCCATATCAGCATTGGTTCTTTAACTTGTTCCTCAATCATTTTATACCCCAATAGCAAACTACTTATACAATTTCCTTATTTGTTTCTCATTTGGCCCCAATAAAATTTTATCTAATGCAGTTTCTTGAATATTTATCCCCCACTCTTTCTTATCTTTCCCATATCATGTTTGTATCTGTAGATAAGCCCACCATTCCAATTTTATCCCTTGTTGTTCTAGTTCCTGTCTAGATTTCAATTCTCCCACTTCATTCGTAATATCTTTGTATGTAGTGCTATTTTCCAAATTAAACAAATTTGGATAAACTATCACTTCAAGGGTAGACAACCAGACTGGTACTTTAATGTAATTTTGTTTTCTAATTTTATTCTAAATTTTAAGTAGCACTTGTCTAATTCGATGGTTTTGAAAATGTTGATATAGCCCTTGTTTCTCATTCCATAGGAATGCGTGCCAGCCTAATTGCAAATCATGGCCTTGTAAAGTTAATAGTCTTTTATTCTTTAAGATCCATTCTCTAATCCAGGTTAGCGCCACTGCGTGATAATATGTTTCCCAGTCTGGTAGTCCAAAACCCCCATTTTCTTTAACATCCTTTTATTTTTATTGTAGCACTTTTTCATTGGTATAGGTGCAGGATAGAAATAAAAAAATGCTGTATTTCGCAGTGTGCAATGAAAATAAATGTAAAATTTACTGGGACAAATAGCATTGTGCTGTGAAATAGTCTACCACACTGACCGCCATAGATCAGTTATTAGAGTTATACAAGTTTGTGCGAAAATATGTCTTAGTGGCCAATAGTCATGGTAGCAATGTGGAGCCTCCATTTCAGAAGCAGCCCACCTCCTAATAAATAACTCCTGGAACAAAAATAGGAGAACAATTGCTTTTAGATTTTGCTTGACTGCATTTGAAGGCAAAATAACTTCTGTTCCTATCCAATTATATAAGGTTGTACAGCTATATGAATAATAGTTTTCCTGGGTTTTTTTGTTTATTTATTTTTGACCAAATATTTCTAGCATCTTTAGGTGGGGTTGTTTGCTTGCTTGTCTTCTTTTCAAAGTCTTCACATATAGTCGAAGAGCTGGACAAATATTGGGGTGTTTATTCAATATGCCTTGTCTGAGTTACAATAGATCTATAAAAATATCAATCAGGATAGAGCTGGAAGGGACTTTGGAGGTCTTTGAGTCCAACCCTCTGCTCAAGCAGGAGACCCTATGCCATTTCAGACAGGTGGCTGTTCAGTCTTTTTTTAAAAAAAAAAACCTCCAGTGATGAAGCACCTTTTTTATTAAAAAGTTTTAAAGTACATTTTTGAACATAAACCCCATCCCCCTACCTCTAACCCATACCCTAACCCACCCAAAACCCCTACCTCCCCCAGACCCCCCCGACTTCCCAAAGCAGAATACAGGGTATTATTTTCACAGTCTTAATCTAAAATATACTAACTATAATTACACTTTAAATCCAGTCGCGCTTTAACTCTCCTTAAACATCATAATATATCTCCAATTCAAAAGTTTCAAAATCCATTCTTCTATAATAAACAAATCAACCTTCTTCCAATATAACAGTACCAAAAATTCTACTATAGTTATTTTTTTTTAATTCCATTTATATCCCGCCCTTCTCCGAAGACTCAGGGTGGCTTACAAGCTTAGCAGTAGCCTTCATTCTATGTATATGCCTGCTTATTAGGGCTTTCGCCCCCCCCCCAAGCGGCATTATTACAAAGTCAGCTTATTGCCTCCAACAATCTGGGTCCTCATTTTACCTACCTCGGAAGGATGGAAGGCTGAGTCAACCTTGAACCTGGTGGGATGCGAACCTGCACTAATTGCAGGCAGCTGGTGTTACTTAAGGAGGCATTAGCCCATTGCTCCACCAAGGCTCTATTAATTATAAATATCTTTTTCTTAAAGATCTTGCATATTCCACTAAATTACGTTAACTTTTAAAAATTATAATCTTTTACAATTCAACCATACATAATAATACATTGCATCATCACAACCACATCTTCAAGATTTAGACTAACAATTTAAATACGTACATACTAATTTTTAAGTTCTACTGTAAATACCATCCCCAAATATCCACCATTATTAGATCTTGATTATCCTACAATCTTTAACAAGTTCCATTTCTAAATCTTATTTCTATCAAAGTCCTCCATTAATCTCTACTGTTATTATTATTATTCCTTAAATCTAAATGCAGCCCGTGTCCTTCTTGAATCTTAAGATCTTTAAATAAAACCAAGGATTGCACAGCTTCCAAAACTATTTCTTGTAACTGTCGCTCTCCTTCTTCCTTTCCTTTTTGACTTCTGAGGATGATGGTAAGCCTGCTTTCAATACATTAGAATAAAAATCACGTGCCTTCCCTACTGTATCAAGACAATATCTTTTTCCAGAATAATTCACCACAATCCCCACTGGTATCTCCCACCTAAACTGAAGCTGTTGTTTCTTTAATTCATCTGTCAGAAAGAAAAAATCTTTCCTTTTTCTCAAAATTCTTGGAGGAATCTCTTTCAGAATCAAAACCTCCTGATTAGCCACTTTAAGTCTTTTATTCTAAGAGATTTGAATGATCTCATTTCTAATTTTTCTCTTTGTAAAATACACAACCACATCCCTTGGCAGTTTCCTTTGTTTAGCAATCCAAGAATTAACATGAAATACTTTATCTATCTTCTCAAAAAAATCCTCAAGTTGAAACCCCAAAATAGGCGCCAGGGCATCCACCAACATCTCTTCCAGATTCTCCTGCAGATTTTCTTTCAAACCTCTGATCCTCAGGGCAAATTCCATATCTCTATATTGCATCATCATCATTTCATCTTTAAGTTTTTCCGTTTTATTCTCCACTTCACCCATTTTAGCCTCCAGCATCAGATTATTTTGTTTCACTTCTTCCACACATTCATCCAGATTCTCAATACAGCCTGAAAACACTTGAAGTGCCATCAAAGTATCCTCCCTTATTTTCTTGCTCTCCTTTCCAATAAATTCTGCCACCTTCTCAAATATTTTTTCAGACTGAATTTTTAAGGCATCGTATAGAGCATATTGTAAATCTTTTAAAGTCAATACAGATGCAGCAGCTTTGGGGGGGGGACTTCAAAGACTGTGTTCCAGATTGCTGAACAAACAATGCCTCCACACTTTTAAAAACGGGTCTATGCGGTTTGGGAGCCATTTTTGCAACTAATGACTTTCAATACACACTTTCACTTTCTAGTACTTTGTAGTTAAACTGTGAAATAACCAGATTTGGAAAATAACTTTTTAGCACCTCCAAATTATAAATAGCTCTTTTAAGGTTTAAAAGTCCATTTTACATATTCCAACTCAGTTCAAACAGTCACTTTACTTTAAAGAAAAACACTTTCGCTTCTTGTTAAAAAGAAAAAAAAATCAGTCAGGCGCCATCTTCCCCTTCTTTCAAAACGATCATTGGATCCTTGTTGTTGTTGTTGTTGTTAGCTGCGAAGTCGTGTCTGACCCATCGTGACCCCATGGACAATGCTCCTCCAGGCCTTCCTGTCCTCTACCATCTTCTGGAGTCCATTTAAGCTCACGCCTACTGCTTCTGTGACTCCATCCAGCCACCTCATTCTTTGTCATCCCCTTCTTCTATTGCCCTCAACCTTTCCCAGCATTAGGCTCTTCTCCAGTGAGTCCTTCCTTCTCATTAGGTGGCCAAAGTATTTGAGTTTTAGCTTCAGGATCTGGCCTTCTAAAGAGCAGTCAGGGTTGATCTCCTCTATGACTGACCGGTTTGATCGCCTTGCAGTCCAAGGGACTTGCAGGAGTCTTCTCCAGCACCATAGCTAAAAGGCCTCAATTCTTTGGCGCTCGGCCTTTCTTATGGTCCAACTTTCACTGCCGTACAATGCAACTGGGAAGACCATAGCCTTGACTATACGCACTTTTGTTGACAGGGTGATGTCTCTGCTTTTTAGTGTGCTGTCTAGATTTGTCATGGCTTTCCTCCCGAGGAGCAAGCGTCTTTTAATTTCTTGGCTACAGTCTCCATCTGCAGTGATCTTGGAGCCCAGGAAAATAAAATCTGTCACTACCTCCATTTCTTCCCCATCTATTTGCCAGGAATTGAGAGGGCCGGATGCCATGATCATGGTTTTCTGAATGTTAAGCACTTACAACTTCTGAAGGCAAACTGTTCCACTGGTTAATTGTCCTCACTGTTAGGAAGTTTCTCCTTAATTCCAGGTTGCCTGGAATTCCTGGAATACTGCTATCATGTCACCCCTAGTCCTTCTTGTCTCTAGACTGGCCATACCTAATTCCTGCAACCGTTCTTTGTATGTTTTTGTCTCCAGGCCCTTAAATCATCTTAATTGTTCTTTGCATTTTTTCAAAAGTCTCACCTTCTTTCTTGTAATGTGGTGACCAAAACTGGATGCAGTATTCCACGTATGGTCTTACTCAGTGCTTTTTTTGTAAAAAAAAAAAAAAAAAGGTGCCGGAACTCACACACATCATACAACCCACCTTGCCTACTCTACAAGGCACCAAAAAAGGTGCCAGAAACTCTTACTGAGGATTTATAAAGCTGTATTAATACTCCATGTGACTTTGATTCTATTCCTCTGTTTCTACAACTAAGGATTTTATTAGCTTTTTTGTCTGCTGATGCGCACTGCTGGCTCATGTTTAAGTGATCGTCCACTAGGACTCCTAGGTCTTTCTCACAGCTACTGTTTCTGAGCCAGGTTTTGCCTAATCTGTACTTGTACCTTTGATTTTTTCCTGCCTAGCTGTAAAAACTTACTTTTCTCCACATTACATTTCATGTTGTTGGATAGGGCCCATTGTTCAAGTCTGTCAAGATTTTTTTGGAGATTTAAAATACTAGTCATAATGTTTATAGCTCATACTTTAGGAATCCATTCCCATGTCCAGCTTTTCAGTCAAGATCTGCTTCATGTCTTATTATTGATTGCACTATGCCAGGAGAATATTCAGGAAAGAACATACTTAATTGTGGCTGAGTCATGAAACACCCACTGTTTAATTACTTTTTAAAAACAATACGTTGCTTGTGCAAACGCAGCAGAGAAGGTCCAGGTGAGCTGAGATGCTATTAATCCATACTAAGTATTGAACAAGTGCTCGGCAAATGCATCACAAAGAAATAATAACTACTTAGATTCAGATGCATACAGGTGGAGCTGGGCAAATGGAGATAGCTCACTTGATCTTGAGAGCAAACATTGCTTCATTGTATAAACAGCTCAACCCAAAATGTCTGTGCCAAGTTGAACTGACTTAAACCAGACTTTTACATCTAAACAAACTCTTTTTAAATTATTATTTTGGTGTACCCAGTTTAGCAAATCCTTCTTGCTCCACTCTCCCTACACCCCAAATGAATAGTGAATCAATACAAAAATATGTATGGCAAGGCCATTAGGCCAAGAGCCCATACTGTGTGGGATGCTAAGTATAAAAACCATTGACAAATGTCATGGATGTTGGAAATGATCTCTACAGTGTGCAAAATGTTCCAAAATTTACCTTTAGTCTAACTCAATGGAGTCTTTGTAAGTGGAGAGCATCAAATGATAGAATTGCTTGGTATGCAACGCAGCCTTGAGACAGAGAAAATGTAATGGTTTCTGCAGAAGAATGCTGCCTTGAGATAGTGCATTGTGGTTATTGCTCCTAGTGGAACTTCTGGTGATGGCATTTAGTGGTTTTGGAGAAAACTAAGAGTCCTTATGGTACAAAATTATCTCTTTTTTTAAAGTTAGTATAAATAAACACGCATATTTTCTTGTCTCTGCTCTTTCCTCATCTAACTCTGCTTTTCATTCACATTTTGTCTGGAAAGCCTGGATCATGACGTTAATTCGGCTTAGTCATTTAGTCTCAGTGAACCTAGCTGCTGCCTATTTCTTCATTCAAATTCACAATGTATTTTTGATATCTGGACTTTATCCTACCTTTTTGTTAAATGATAGTATCATTTAGTATGAGAAAGGCTATCAATTTTCTTTGTTTTCAAAAATATTATTTATAACTGAGGAAAAAGAAAAAGAAGAAACATCCAGTTAAGTCCTGATTAAATATAAACTTTGAAATTGCTTTTTTTTTTTAAAAAAGGCTGTATCTCAATTTTACATTCATGTCATCTGACACATTTAAATAAGAAAGAAATGAAATGAAACCTACAAGCTAGCATATGTGTTCAAAATTTCCTATTGGAATTCTTGATTATGTGTTAAAAAAAACTATTCATATACAGAAGTGAGTAATATCTTCAGAACATTGTTTAACTGATGAGAATGGATGTCTTCCAACTATTGTATTGTACTATTTGTTTATAGCTGTGTGATCACTGAAACGTGGAGGATCCATTTCCATTTTAGTTTCCAAACTTCCTATTAATTTCTAAACTGGTGCATAATTGAAAAAAGAACTTGGGCATCTAAAAAAATTACATTCCAGAGAAAAAAATTATATGTGAAATGACTTTTGTCCTAATTAGAGCCTCTATAGCATACGAAAGAAATGAAGCCAGCAAACCTTGGTAAAAGTATGCAAATTTCAAATTCTGATCCAACATTTGATTGGGTTGGGGTCTTTTTAATCATATTTGTGCCCAGCTCTTGAATCTCTGAATCAGGCCTTGACTGGTCCCAATCAGTGTTAATTTCCATTGTTGAACAAGAGGAATTTTAAGTATTGAATAGCAATAATAAAAATTATAGTTCCTTTTGCTCAACAGTGAAAATCAACAAAGTTAGGGAACAGTCAAATAAAACCAAGTAGCAAATGACTCAACTTCTGATCAAGGCAACAACTTTATTGATACCTGAAGATTCCATGCAATGTATTTCTGAGAGACAAGCATAGAATGCAGTAATAACATTATAGAATAGAATAGAATAGAATAGAATAGAATAGAATAGAATAGAATAGAATAGAATAGAATAGAATAGAATAGAATAGAATAGAATAGAATAATAACTTTATTGTCACTTTGAATGTACACTAATGGCATACATTAAAATGAAATTTCATTGCATACAGCTCTCAAAGGCTCACCACCTCTGATATACACTACATAAATATGAAATAAATAAATAAATAAATAAACAAATAAATAAAATAAATAAATAAATAAAAAATACAGAATTATGCATCTACCCACATATATTATATGAGACAGAGAAAAAAACAGTTTGGGTTATGTATACATGAGCATGGTGAGAAAAATGAATCTTGTGAGTTTACCAGATGGATGGCATAGGGAACAAAGCTATTACAGAATTGGGTAGTCCTGCTAGAAATACCTCTCTTTGGTGGCTATACTCTTTTACATGGGAATAACCTCCACCAAAATAACTGAGTAGAAATAATTCAATGGGAAACACCCAGTCTTCTGAAATTGTCTCATTTTCAACCCCCAAATTAATCTAAACTTTGAAAAATGTTTCAGGAATTATAACATAGAACAGCAATTTCTTTGATCTGAAATAAATCCAAGCAGAATATTTCATAACTTTATTCACCAATATGTTTACTTATTGAGTTTGTTATAAAAATGTAACAACTTAACATGTTCTTTTAGGTAGGATAAAACAAAGCTAAACAAATACATTATTTGGTTTTTCTATATGATGATGATGATGATTGCTGGCTACTCTCTAAAGAAAAAGGTCCCTGCTATATCTCAAAGACCATTAAAAATATTGTGGTATACTGTAGACTTTCATGGATAAGGAAGTTATTTGCATGAATTCATATTAAAAAGTGGGGGACCTTAATTCTGCTTAATTATCAAGAAAATTGCTTTTGATATAATAGAACTGTTGCTAATTATTTTTGAGACAAAGTTCTTTGTTTTAGAGTATACATATTTCCTCTCCCTTTGTTTTATGTTGACTTGGCTCATAGACCCTTCCTGGGCAGAAGCAAACAAGAAGGAGCCAAATCTTATTTTATTACTTGGAAATTTTTATCCTACTGTTCATCCAAGTATCTTAGTTGACCCAAGAGCAATATGTTTCTTTATCAGGTTAAGTTTTTACAGTGTGGTTTTGCACAAAAAGCCCTGGAAGTGCCATATGGCTTTTGCTTAAATGCTATTGGCATCCGATTTGGACATTTACCCAGGATAAAAAAATTTCCAGTCCAACTATCTCATTACATTTGAGATTTGTGCTGGGCATCTCATAATTACCTTAAGCTGCTTCTAGCTACTTTCCCTGATAATTCCTTTCCAAAAGAGTTGCATAATAAAGCAACACAAAGGTACATTTAATTACTTGTCAACAAAATGAGTCACAGTGACACCCAGAAGCTGGAGATAAGTCATGAAATTTCTGATGGGGAAGAGCAGGGCTTTTTTGTCATAGAACACTCAGAACGGAGTTCCGGCACCTTTTTTGGATGGAACCTTGTAGGCTAGGCAAGGTGGGTTGTATGACACGTGTGAGTTCCGGCACCTTTTTCTTTTACAAAAAAAGCACTGGGGAAGAGGTATAATTGGTAAAACATTTCCTTTCAGGATCACTTTCTAGCATCTGTAGCTTAGTGTTTGGGGGATTCTAGTATGAATGCTGCCAATTAGTATTTATCAAAACTGAACAGGCTCTGGCCCTGGGCCTCCAAAGCTTTGGATGAAGCTTCCACAGACATGCAAAAATTGTCTCCAAGTTGGATTATTTTGAAGGGAATGAAGGGAAAACAGAATGCAATGTTAGTTAAATGTTACTGTCAATGTTTAAATGAGATTTTTTTCCATAGTTTCCCTCACTCTTTTATTACAGTGCAGTTCTTTACCTGATATTCAAATTTCAATCATGGTCCTTGGCCTGGAAAAAGTTGTGCAACTTGGCATATTATGCCCAGTGTGTCAACTGTTTGACTTGGCATAAAACAGTATTTTATACTGGCACAGACTTATCACTGATACCTCTGTAGGCAGCATTATTTTTATTCAATTTATATGGCCACCCTTTCATCAAAGTGATTCTATGCAACTACCAATTAAAAGAACCACCAAGGAACACAAAATAAGTACACAACCAGCAGCCAAGATAAAACAACAAACAACCATCAACACAATCACTTATGGGCTCTAACCAACATTCTGATCCCCATGCCTGGAACAAGGCATGTACAGCAACTTGTTTGCCACAGCACTTGTGACCTTCCTTCCAAACTGGATGAAACCATGACACATGCAAAAGATTTTAGTATCTGCAAAAGCCTCTAGTTTCAGCAAGGCCATAAAGATTTGTTTTGCTTTATTTGAAGAAAGTTGATAGTAGTTTGTCAAGAAGACTAAAACTTCTTTTATTGAGATTGACTATAATATGGTAACAAAATTTTGCAAGTGTGATTGTGTTGTACATAGGGAGGTGTCTACCTCAGCTACTTCTGAATGTTTATCTGTCTGTTATGCACATAAAATATGTCTTGTCCCCTGACTCAGGCATTACAACTTGCATGCATTCATCAAGATCATCTTCCTTACTCTTTACACCCACTAGGATGGTGTTTAATTGGGTAGATCTCTGCTAGGGAAAATATTTGATCTGTTTGCTTGATTTATTACCCACTATTTGTTCTTGAGTTCAATGCTGTGTTCGTTGTGTTCCTTCCTCTCATTTTTTCACACAATAACAGCTCTTGAGGTAAAATGCTTGGGTTTAGGGATGTGTGCACTGGAAAACATTTTTACAAATAAGTCATTTCCACCATATATGCAAAAAAAGAGAACAACTTACAAAGCAAACACACAGAATTCCAGAGTTAAATCATGAGCAAAGTAGGAAAATGGAACTGGGCTCCAGCTGCCACAGACCATTTTGACCATGAAGCAAGATTCCAGTTGATTTGGAGATCACTGGATTCCTTTTCTAATTTCCTCTCTGTATTAAAAAAATAAAATAATTTACAGAAGACAAGCCATAACCAACCGCATAGGGCTGTTGGTTATGCAAGAGATGCCTCCAGAACGTCATATGGTTCCAATTGAAAACTCACATCAAGCCGTTTATCAAACAGAGACAGGAATGGACAGAGAAAGAGAGAGAAAGAAAAAAAATTAAGTTGCCTCTCGACGTGAGAATATTTTATCTGTGGGATTTGTCAATGTTCTTGGAAATTGTGCCTGTGGCCTAGAATAGCTGTGGAAATGTGGGAGAGCTTGCAAAAGGTTGTTCCCAGATTCATTTGTCAAATCACAGTAGCACAAAAAACTAAACATCAAGGAATCTTATTAAAAAAGTGGAGCTGTTCTTAGGAGAAGAAAGTTACAGTTAGGGACCTCCCAAACATCATATGTTATCTTAGATGACAATTAGTTCAGTCCAGAAAATAAATGGGTGGATCCTCAGAGATGGTGCTAACACTGGTTATTTTGTGATAAATAGATACAATGGGAGGATAGGACTGGCCACAACATCTAACAAATGCATGTCTCATATACAATGCCAATAAACTCTGTCAGAAGCATGCTGGACTAGCCTCTAATGTATATACTTGCTTTTCTTGTTGGTTAGCCTCTTGCAGTTGCAGAACAAGGAAGAATGGGCCTGTTAGTTCTTCCTGCCCACATTATGGATATGCATATTTTTAGAACAGGCATCTACCTCTTCCTAAGAAATGGGCTATATCACATTGTGCTCAAATTCATTTTATGTTATTCCTCATATATGAATATTTTCTTTTGACAGTGGATTCTAACTTCATTTTTTTAATTGTGTAATTGACTCTCCTGACTGCTACTTTCAGTCAGATAGATCTTTCAGGTATCTCCTAATAACTTTTAAGACTTGGCTCCAGAGCCTGAATAGTGATGCGTTTTGACTTGGGCTCCCTTGTGACTGACTTGTGTCCCAAGGCAGATCTCAAAATATAAACAAGTTTGAACCTAGTTAGTGCATGGATGAGAGAACATAGGAAATACATTGTTATTTAGATAACATGTCACTAGACGATATTGACATACCATGTCCACATAGCTGCTAGGAAAATCACATGTTTACATCCAGTGAGTTAGAAAGGGTCAACCTCTACTCATTAATCCCCCCTTTTTTAAAAAAGGAATGGCTGATTTTGTTTATATTCCCATCCTACCAGGACTTATACACTAATTTCAATGTGTTCAGTAACATACAATATGTCAGTGCACTCTCTCTAAGATCAAGGTGGGAAACCTAAAGTCCTGTAGATATTTCTGAATCATAACTTTGAGTAGCTCCATTTGGTAACACCAATAAACAGCAATGCTGGAAGTTGTACTTTAGCAACAACCAGCAGTTTCTAGTCCTACATCAGAAATCAACACAATTGGAGAGATCCACATGTGGTTTTATTCCTTATGCAAAAGTGCTTTTCATGTCAGAAACTTATCACAATTTCCAAATATGTATTGCAATTTACTACAGAACCTGCTGCTGTCCAGCAATTCCATTCTATTTATCTTCTATTTCCCCCATTTTCACAACCTTAGTCAATTAACATTCCTTAGTAGACTTTATTATTTTGGGGGGAAAGAGAGTATCCACATTAGAGATTCTCTTGTCAAATTATTCCTGGACTTCTCTAAACTTTGGGCTTTACCTAAAGCAACTGGAACATTTCTGTCAAGTATGTGTGGTGGCTTCCTAAACACTGTCATTAAGAGATTGAATATTGGAGCAGAGACAATGTTGACCAGTGATAGATGAGTAGGATTTTTTAAAATACATTTTCCCCATATGAGCAAGCATCAAAGGGGAAATAATGTAGTATGCAAATTTCCTTTTTTCAATTCATCATTGCTTATATTTTTGAATTTGCAATTGTATTGGAGTCACAGGTAGTTTGAAGATAGCAGGCATTTAAGGACAGAAATAATCTTTCAGAATCTGCCATTCAGAAGGCTCCTAATCCACCGGTGTCAAACTCACCACATCAATTGATGTGTTGCAACGTATCGTGACTCTTTTTGCATTGCCAGCAATGGGGTGGGTGCAGCTTCGGTATTTTGTTTTTTAATCCCATTTATATCCCGCCCTTCTCCGAAGACTCAGGGCGGCTTACAATTTAAGCACAAACCAATGTGCTTAGCAATAACCTTCATTCTATGTATATGCCTTCTTATTAGGGCTTTCGCCCCCCCCCCAAACGGCATTATTACAAAGTCAGCTTATTGCCCCCAACAATCTGGGTCCTCATTTTACCTACCTCAGAAGGATGGAAGGCTGAGTCAACCTTGAGCCTGGTGGGACTCGAACCTGCACTAATTGCAGGCAGCTGGTGTTACTTAAGGAGGCATTAGCCCACTGCTCCACCAAGGTATGATGAAACCGGTCCACGGGCTGGCACTTTGATACCCCTGTCCTAATCTGACAGAATGTGGCATTGATTAGAATCAAGGTAGTGCTCTAAAATGCTAATGAAAATGCTAATGAAGCTTGACTAAGCACACAACAAGTGGAAAATGCTTGCAACATGGTCTGCTTGTACTATCATCATCAGACAGAGTTTTTTTAAAAGCTGCCCCACATAAAGAAATCTATAAGTAGTCTCACCAGGAAAAGAATTACTGATAATTTCATTGAAGTAAAGATGTGCTAGATGAAGACTGAGCCCCATAAAGCAGTTGAGACCAAACTTAAGTGATCAATTGTATGACTTTGCCTTGATTTTACTAACAAAATATTGAAAGAATCTAAAATCACTATTTTGAAGACAGCAAAGTTCACATTCTGGACAGACAGGACTGCTGGTTTGAAAGAGGGGTCAAATAGGCCACCTTTGTTAAAATTGAATAGCCCTCTCTATCTCCTGTCTGGGTGAATTTAATTCAGATGACCATCAGGTATACTACTGCGGACAAGAATCCCTCAGAAGAAATGGAGTAGCCTTCATAGTCAATAAAAGAGTAGGAAAAGCAATACTGGGATACAATCCTCAAAATGACAGAATGATCTCAGTTCGAATCCAAGGCAAACCATTCAATATCACAGTAGTCCAAGTCTATGCCCCAACCACCAGTGCTGAAGAGGATGAAATTGACCGGTTCTACGAAGCCCTACAGCACCTTATAGAACTAACACCAAAAAATGATGTCCTTATCATCATGGGGGATTGGAATGCTAAAGTAGGAAGCCAAAAGATAACTGGAATAACAGGCAAGTTTGGCCTTGGAGTACAAAATGAAGCAGGGCACAGGCTGATAGAATTTTGTCAAGAGAATACGATGGTCATAGCAAACACTCTTTTCCAACAACCCAAGAGACGGCTCTACACATGGACATCACCAGACGGTCAACACAGAAATCAGATTGACTATATGCTCTGCAGCCAAAGATGGAGAAGCCCTATACAGTCAGTAAAAAAAAGACCAGGAGTGACTGTGGCTCAGACCATGAGCTTCTCCTTGCAAAGTTTAGGCTCAAACTGAAGAAAGTAGGGAAAAGCACTAGGCCACTCAGGTATGAATTAAATCATATCCCTGTTGAATATACAGTAGAGGTGACAAATAGATTTAAGGAATTAGATCTGATAGACAGAGTGCCTGAAGAACTATGGACAGAGGTTCGTGACATTGTACAACAGGTAGCAACCAAAACCATCCCAAAGAAAAAGAAATGCAAGAAAGCAAAATGGCTGTCTGAGGAAGCTTTGCAAATAGCTGAGGAAAGGAGGGAAGCGAAAGGCAAGGGAGAAAAACATAGATATGCCCAATTGAATGCAGAATTCCAGAGAATAGCTAGAAGAGATAAGAATGCCTTCTTAAATGAACAGTGCAAAGAAATAGAAGAAAACAATAGAATAGGGAGGACCAGAGATCTTTTCAAGAAAATTGGAGAGATGAAGGGAACGTTTAATGCAAAAATGGGCATGATAAAGGACCAAAATGGCAGGGACCTAACAGAGGCAGAAGAGATTAAGAAGAAGTGGCAAAATTACACAGAAGAACTATACAAGAATGAGCTTAACGTCCCTGATAATCACAATGAGGTGGTCACTGACCTCGAGCCAGACATCCTAGAATGTGAAGTGAAGTGGGCCTTAGAAAAGCTGAGCAACAACAAAGCTAGTGGAGGTGACAGTATTCCAGCTGAGCTATTCAAAATCTTAAAAGACAGTGCAGTAAAAGTGCTACACTCAATTTGCCAGCAAATTTGGAAAACTCAACTGTGGCCACAGGATTGGAAAAGATCAGTTTACATTCCAATTCCAAAGAAAGGCAGTGCCAAAGAATGTTCAAACTATTGCACCATTGCACTCATTTCTCATGCTAGTAAAGTTATGCTTAAAATCCTACAAGCTAGACTTCAGCAGTATGTGGATCGAGAACTACCAGAAGTACAGGCAGGATTTCGAAGAGGCAGAGGAACTAGAGATCAAATTGCCAACATACGCTGGATCATGGAGAAAGCTAGGGAGTTCCAGAAAAACATCTACTTCTGCTTCATTGACTATGCTAAAGCCTTTGATTGTGTGGATCATAACAAACTGTGGCAAGTTCTTAAAGAGATGGGAGTACCAGACCATCTTATTTGTCTCTTGAGAAACCTATATGCGGGTCAAGAAGCAACAGTGAGAACTGGACACGGAACCACTGATTGGTTCAAAATTGGGAAAGGAGTCCGGCAAGGCTGTATACTGTCGCCCTGCCTATTTAACTTATATGCAGAGCACATCATGAGAAAGGCAGGGCTAGATGAATCAAAAGTTGGAATTAAGATTGCCGGAAGAAATATCAACAACCTAAGATACGCAGATGATACCACTCTAATGGCAGAAAGTGAAGAAGAACTAAAGAGCCTCTCGTTGCGGGTGAAGAAGGAGAGTGCAAAACTTGGGTTGAAACTTAACATTAAGAAAACCAAGATCATGGCATCTGGCCCTCTCAATTCCTGGCAAATAGATGGGGAAGAAATGGAAGTAGTGACAGATTTTATTTTCCTGGGCTCCAAGATCACTGCAGATGGGGACTGTAGCCAAGAAATTAAAAGACGCTTGCTCCTGGGGAGAAAAGCCATGGCAAATCTAGACAGCACACTAAAAAGCAGAGACATCACCCTGTCAACAAAAGTGCGTATAGTCAATGCTATGGTCTTCCCAGTTGCAATGTATGGCAGTGAAAGTTGGACCATAAGAAAGGCTGAGCGCCAAAGAATTGAGGCCTTTGAACTGTGGTGCTGGAGAAGACTCCTGCGAGTCCCTTGGACTGCAAGGCGATCAAACCGGTCAGTCCTAGAGGAGATCAATCCTGACTGCTCTTTAGAAGGCCAGATCCTGAAGCTAAAACTCAAATACTTTGGCCACCTAATGAGAAGGAAGGACTCACTGGAGAAGAGCCTAATGCTGGGAAAGATCGAGGGCAATAGAAGAAGGGGACGACAGAGAATGAGGTGGCTGGATGGAGTCACTGAAGCAGTAGGCATGAGCTTAAATGGACTCCAGAAGATGGTAGAGGACAGGAAGGCCTGGAGGAACGTTGTCCATAGGGTCGCGATGGGTCGGACACGACTTCGCAGCTAACAACAACAACAATCTCCTGTCTATAACACAGTCCTTTCAGCAGTCCCAAGAAGGTTCTACACCTACTCACACTCTGATTCAGGTGACTCTAAGAATACAGATAAGCCTCCTCCAAGTGGCTTCAACAACTCTCTGAGAGGTGAGAATCAACCCCAAGAGTGCTAATGACCAGATAATTGCAAAGAATATAAATCCTTCCATTACCTACCATTCAGTCAGAACCAGAGAAGTTTATTGGATGGGAAATGAAATGTTTTCAAAGAGAAAACCAAGACAGTCCAGTTGCCTTTTGGAAAAGCGCCTTTGGGAAATTTACATCAGTTAATGATGGTCTCGGAGGGAGCTTGGGGATTTTTCTAAAACTCTTGGGTACAGTTCAGCAAAGGCCCATGTCACAGATTGGAATGATCACATGGCAGAGATCCTGGAGTTGCTAACCCTTTTTCAGATTCTCATACAACACCATAGTTTACCAAGGAGCTATGAGAGAAGAAATAACTCTTGAGATGTCCTGGTGCTTCTGATGGAAGATAAAATGTGAAGTCCATCGAGCAAGGTAAGAACCTTTTTAGGACTTACCTTGCAACAACAAGGATGACAAAGTGAACCTATTTCTCTGCCTTGATTATGTCTAAGATAGCTGACCAACGGTCCCGTTTTTGGTGATCAAGTGCCTCCTGGGTGCAGAGGCCACTATGAGAAATATTTTCAGCATCTGTTAGATACAGTTGCTCAACTTCACTCAGAATTTTGGCTGGTCAGATCCTTTGAAGTGACTGAGACATATCAGTCTTGTTACTTGGAAGGAATCTGAACTGGTTGAGCTTGAAAAAGTGGGCAGGGTTCTCGTAGCTCTGAGCTCAATCATCTGTATTCTGAACCTATGCCCTCTTGGTTTGTCAAGGCCTCCCAGTGGTTGGTATACACTTAGTTCCAAGGAATGTTATTGTCTCTTTGCAGAAGGGGGCACACAGATTCAACTTCCCATCAGTGGAGGCCACTGTGAGATCTTGTTCATGGTCACTCATGCCTTGGTCACTTTCTGTTTGGACTTCCTGCAGTGCATGACCAAGGAGGAGGGTACTCATGGGACTACCCTCACCACTGGTCCTCAATGTGGTGGCTGATGCAGTGTTGGGTGCTCCTAGGTCCACCCATGTTGCATGTCTATTGCACAGGCTCTCAGTTTTTTTCAGGTGCAATTGAAAGTGCTGGTTATTATCTTTAAAGTCCGACATGGCACAGTATTATCAGTGTTCCCTAAAGTTATCTTCCCATTTCACAGAAGAGGCATGCTCCAGGTTCCTTCTCTTAAAATTTATCATTTCATGGGGGTGAGGAATCATGACTTTTCTGTGCCCTATCAATACCCATTCCTTAAGGCCCTTCTTAGTCTTCTTGAAGGCTGTAAAGAGCTGGGGGGGGGTGTTCCCCGAGTTACAGCATAGGATGAGATTGGAGCTGGAAGGTAATAGTATTGACTGCATCACAGAGAGTGGATAGATTCCTGTTTTTGCATTTATTGCTTTTTTGTTTTTTATTGTTTCTATGCTATTTGGTTTTATATAATTGTTGTGAGCAGCCCAGGGTCATATTTCCTAAGATGAGTGGCCATGCAAGTCCTTTAAATAAATAAATAATAAATTATAATATGGTGGCTACTTTATTATATTCTGAAATTACTGCCCAGATATTTGAAATATTTGAATTAGTTCTTTGGGAAATCTTAAATCTTTATTACCTCTAATATTATCTTTATTACTTTTAAAGAAAATGTTATTCAAAATGTGACTCACAGGATTCTGAAGCATTTGGGTTGGGAGGAAGTTAAAGAAGTGCTTCTAGAGTGCTGTGAAATACACATCTTTAAATGAAAGAGCTTGGGAACATTTTCACTGAGTGTTTGAGCTGGTTAAATCACTGGTAATCAAGCATTTAATATTGCCAATTTTCCCTGATACTGTAAGTATGGTAGTACAGCAGCATGTTTATATTTAATGGCCTGAGAAGCTTGGACAGGTCAAACCTGATTAGGGCTTGGATGAGGAACTATCTGGAGACCCTAGGACTATCAGTTAAATGCAAAATTTGAAGAAGCTTCCCAGTTCCTGTTCTTTGCCAAAAGAATGGCAGAGATTTGTGAAATGAGCAGCATAGGCTGTTATGGGTGCTTTTCAATCAGCAAACACTAGACCTCTGCTTTGTGAGATGCCAGTGTGGAGAACCAGTTTGGTGTAGTGGTTAAGGCTAGATATGAGGAGATTACAAGTTCCAGCCCTACCTTGGGCAAAAAGCCAACTGAGTGACCTTGAGCCAGTCATTCTCCCTCAGCTCTAGGAAAGAGGCAATGGCAAAGCACTTCTGAAATCTTGCCAAGATTGGTTGCTAGTTTGCTTCCAGGTTCGGTTTGAGATGCTGGTAATAACCTATAAAGCCCTACAGGTTACCTGAGAGACAATGTCTCCCTGGTTACATCTACTCACCCCACTCCACCAGGTCTGGTAAGAAAGCATTTTATGAGCCTACCAAGAAATAACTTCTGATGTGACCCAGCAGGATAGCTTTTGTATCTGTCACAGCACCTGCCCTTTGGAACATCGTTCTTCTGAGGTTGGACTGACCCTGTTGGACTTTTGGACATTTCTTAAGACATGGTTGTATCATTGGTTCTGGGGATCCAGTGGCAGCATTAAGGCTGTCAATTGATTCTATTGTAAGTAATTGTATGGACTGTAGCGTTCCAGAAATTAATGTAATGTGGTGACCGGTTTTGGCCACCACATTACAAAAAAAGATGTTGAGACTTTGGGAAAAGTGCAAAGAAGGGCAACTAAGATGGTTAAAGGCTTGGATACAAAAATATGAAGAATGGTTGTAGGAATTGGGTATCACCAGTCTAGAAAAAAAAAAGAAGGACCAGGGAAGACATGTTGGCAGTATTCCAGTATCTGAGGGGCTGCCACAAAGAAGTGGGGGGGGGGTGTCAACTTATTTTCCAAAGCATCAGAAGGCAAGACAAGAAACAATGTCTTTTTCAGTGAGGACAAATTAACCAGTGAAACAGCCTGCCTTCAGAAGTTCTAGGTGCTTCATCACTGAAGGTTTTAAAGAAAAGACTGGACAGTCTCCTGCCTGAAATGGTATGCGGGGGGTTGGACTAGAAGACCTTCAAGATCCCTTCCAGCTCCATTCTAATTGAAATTTTAAACTGTTCTAATTGGTTCTTCTAATGGGTTTTCATTTTAACTGTTTATTCAAGACTGTTTTTTGTTTTTAATTGTGTGAGAATCATGTATGGGCATTTACAGTATATAAATTGAATAAATAAATAAATACCCAACTACAGGAATTGAACTCATTTTCATCCTTACTTTAGGATAATGTACTTTGCAGCTGACAAAGTACATAAAGCCAGTTCATCCTTGTTTGTTTATAGGATCCCACAGGACTCTTAGTCATTTATAGCAACACCAACCCAGCCCTCACTGTGGTGAGAAATTTACAAGGCAGACAGGTTTTATATTGCTGAAGCAGTCATGTGTCACATTATAAATTTCTATTCTGGAAGACTAGATGAATCATATGAATGAAAACTGATTACATAAAGAGCCCTTGGATCAGAATACTACACATGTTGTAGTACTACATGTACTACAGTAGTACATGTAGTACTACAAATAATTCCACTGCCTTCTATATTAGATAGGGATGTATACCCTGGATTACAGTTTTACATGCAAGTACTGTATAGCACATATGGATAGATCTAAAGTTCAACTAAATGTACCTATCTCAGCAAATGTGTCCCTTTTATCTCTGATGGTTTACCTTCTGGTAAAATTAGAAGGCACCATCTTTATTTATGAAAAATAAACACCGAATAAGATGCAGTGCACCATTAACCATTTCATGTCAACTAGAAGCCTTTCTAATTGCATTCATTATCATGGGCTGTTGCTCACCAATTGGTATGAAGTTTCATATTTTATACAAATTGGTGTTCTCCAGATGCAGCTTAGCTTTTTTTTCATTTCTGGGCTGCAGAAACAGTTACAGATGTTAGGCTTTTCAGGCTGTAACCAGGACTGGTCAGATATCAGTCCTAGGAATACATCTCTCTGTGCTTAGATTACTAAATTTAAAAAAAAGATTATAGTAACAACACAAGAATTCCAATGAGAACTCTAACAGTCTTGATGTGAAATGTGTATCTAGGGTCATAGCCATGTTTTCTTTCTCACATGCTTTGGATACAAGGGATCTATCTATCTATCTATCTATCTATCTATCTATCTATCTATCTATCTATCTATCTATCTATCTATCTATATCATCTATCCATCATTTTTAATACATAAAAACCTTTCAAAGTTTGATAAGGAAAGTCTTACCTGAATCTACTCTTTAACATTAAGAGCATTACCGTATCAATATGAAAACCAGCTTTCACAAGAGAAGGTGTTTTCTGCCACTTGGCCAACATCTAGATTTTTATACCCCAGATATGATAGTCCTCCCCATATCCATCCTAATTCCTGAGAAATTCAAGCTGAATATGACACTGGTTGGAAATACTACTATATGTTTCATTTTATGCTCTGTGTAGGGGCAGATTCTTGCGCTAAGTTGTTTATGAGTTGTTTAATAAATCAGGGTTAAATGAAGTTATGGTTTAATATGATGTTTCAACCCAACCATTAAATCTCTCCTGCTAGCCAGAAAACCTTAGAGAGTCTCTGCAAAATAGGTCAAAAGAATGCAAAATTATCTAGAGTTTATTAGTTTGTGAGTTAATTGTTTTCAGCTATATCCCATTGCTAGCAGTGCTGTTTTATAATTAACCACTCTGAACTTTTCTGAACATTAACTTGCAAGTCATCCCTGTCGTGCAGCATGCCAATTACCTGGATAGACCTGATCATCTTCTTCCTTGTTTGATCAATAGTAAGGAATGAAGAGGCTTCTAAGGTAGAGAGAAAGGAGTTTAACATGTATTATTGGAATATTGGAATCCAGACAACATGTTGCTTATGAAATATTAAGGATTTGTGATTATAAAAAATTAATAAAAGATTGTTTAAAAAAATAGTAAGGAATGAAGAGGCTACTGAAAATTCCTGTTTCTTCATAGGTTTTCATTCTATTTTTTGCTTTATATTTTAGCTGGTTGGATCTTAAACCCTCCTTGGGCAAGCTGTCAAACTTTCCACAGAAGCTGAATCATGAGAACAAAAGCAAAGATGCGCCTGCAACCTTTTGCCTCTTTTTTCTCCATTAGCCAGGGGTCTTCAAACTCAGCATGCCTGGCTGAGGAATTCTGGGAGTTGAAGTCCACAAGTCATAAAAGGGCCAAGTTTGAAGACCTCTGCCATTAGCCCTCCATGAGTTGGAAAGCAAATATTTTCTGTTAGAAGTCTGCTTAATACTCAGAGATCATCCAGACACAATTGCTATCATTGCATGTCATGTTTTATCCAAATGAATATATAAATTATATTATATTACAGGACCAGAAAGGGTCTCATAATTATAGGACTGGAAGGGGATCATTTTTATATTGATGTGGGAGCCCAGTTCCTACAAGATGACTACATGATTCCCACAAGACATTGAACCACAAAGTACCCAACCCCATTATAGCTAATCTAATGCATTATGTTAACTGCACTCTTATGTTATGATTTGGTCATTCAGAGAACCTCAGATATTAATAAATAAATAACCATACAACAGAACTGGAAAGTACATTAAAGTATATATAATAAAATATAGGCAAAAATGCATTTAAAGTTTGCCTTTATTCCACCAATGAGCATCAATAGTAAAATGCTCTAGGCTATTCAACCCACTTTCTGCATTGCTTCAAGGAGGAATTCAAGTAAATGACCTGCAACCTTCCTCACAAGTTTTGCTTCCCCAATTTCCTACATTTTAGCAAAAGTAAAAGAGCATGGAATTTGTTCCATTTATATAATATTTTGAAAACTACCAATTGTGATTAATACACAGGCTATATGAGTAATCAAAAACCTGTTGGTCTAAAATAGGGGTGTCAAACTCACCACGTCACATGATGTGTTGCAATATATCGTGACTTTTTTGCCATTGCCGGCAATGGGGTGGGCATGGTTTTGCCATGACACATCTGGCCCATGGGCCAGCAATTTGACACCCCTGGTCTAAAAGCACCTATTTTGAAGAGGTTCACGAAGACTACTTGAGATTTGCTACAGAGCCATGACAGTGCTTAGAGTTAACTGAATAGCACCCTCGTTCCTACATTTTCTCAATACTTACTTATTTTCCTGGGAATAATTACAGCATCTCTGTAATTTATGTATAAAGACAAACAGAAGTGTTTATAGTCTATCCTGGATTCCCTGTGTGCACATATTATGTAAAGCTGTGCTATAAAACACTCCTTCAGTAAATCTTGCACTTCCCTACCCAGATAAAACTGCTTCAAAATACAAGCAGTGAGCATTGTGGTGGATCCATCCTTGACTCTGATGTGTTTCCTCTGTGGAAACAATTGCACCAGGATTCATAATTGAAGTAATGTAAAACTACATGTAGTTCTTATGCAGTTCTTCTTATTTAAAGTTTAAATGCAGAAACTCCTGTTTTCTGGTGTTGCTTGACTCTGGCTGATTTACAGTAGTAGAGTGTCTTTCTACTGAAACTTGTTTTTAAACATTTTATTAACTTGTATCATGGTTCACTGAGGGACCATATAAGCAAAAGCACTATAGAAAGTGTGTGTGCAGTTTTTTCACCTTCAGAGCTAATTCAGGTAGCAGACGTTATAAATTACCTAATGAATAGAGGGTTGAAATAAAAACCTCAAGGACAAAGTGAGAAGAGGAGCACTGGAAGATTTATAAAGTTACTTTATGGAAAAAAATAAGGAACTGGAACAGATAACCTTCTCTTCAGATGTTACTAAACAATTGTTGCCTGCAAAGAGGGAACCCTGCAAATTTCCTATCCCTGCATTGAATAAATTCTGCAGAATAGTCCTTACAGTTTTAGAGTTGAAAACCTAGCAAGAGACTTGCAGAATTTTTACTCGTAGCACAGGCTCAAATTATCCTACTTTGGATACATAATGTGAAGACCTGCCTCTCTGGTGAAGGCTGTAATGTGGGGAAAGGTGGAAGGGAAGAAGAGGAAGACTAGCAGGAAGGTGGGTGGAGTCAATTGCACCATTAGAAGAACTGAAGCATCAGGTTAGACTCTCCTGGAGAATATCTACGTAGTCATCAAGAATTGAAACTGGCTTGAAACAATCAATTGAAACTATCAATCTGTTTTTAGGTGATAGTAATTCCATTTATAGGGACGCGGTGGCTCAGTGGGTTAGGACGCTGAGCTTGTCGATCTGAAGGTCGGCAGTTTGGTGGGTCGAATCCCGAGTGCCGCGTAACAGAGTGAGCGCCTGTTACTCGTCCCAGCTTCTGCCAACCTAGCAGTTCGAAAGCACATAAAAATGCAAGTAGAAAAATAGGGACCGCTACAGTGGGAAGGTAACAGCGTTCCGTGCGCCTTTGGCGTCTAGTCATGCCGGCCACATGATCATGGAGACATCCTCGGACAAGCGCTGGCTCTTTGGCTTTGAAACAGAGATGAGCACCGACCCCTAGAGTTGGAAATGACTAGCACGCATGTGTGTGGGGAACCTTTACCTTTACTTTTTTAATTCCATTTATAAAAAACAATTCCACTTACAGTACAAGACAGAGTTTAAAAGAACAAAGAATGAAAACAGGAAACTAAAGAATGAACTTAAAGTCATTCTCCACGTTCCTCCTCACTGAGGGAATCCCTGTGGTTTAAAGAAGGCAGCATAGATCTTGCTTCAGAAATCTTGGTTTTACCTGTGTGCAGATTTGTGTAAATCTAATTGATTATTAAGCCAACCAACTACAACTCATAGGATTAATCACTCATGTTTTTGTTTTTTGTTTTTTAAAAAAATCAGGTTGCAGCCAAAGCTAGGATTAGGTTGCTGACTCAATGGGCCAGATACACTTCCCTGAAACCCAGAACTACAGGCATCCAGTCCTCATATACACAGAGACTTTTACTATGTTCATCTGAGACACAGTGTCAAATGTCTGTACTATTCTACAAAAATAGTGCAGGCCAACCAAGTTCTGAATGTCAGAATCTCTATTCTAACTTCAACAAAATGAGTATAAAACCAATAGCTTCAATAAGCCAAGGAAGCTTAGATCACCATTTGACTGTGAGTCAACTGTCTGGTGGCAAACCAGATTCATTACTCCATTCTTTCCCTAAATCCCTGTGTGTGTTAAGAACATTTTTTTTAAAAAAGTGTAAAATTCAGACAGTTATAAAAGTACATTCTGTAATTTTCAAACAAACAAACAAACCTTATGACATAGAAAAACACAGCCATTTCTTTAAAAAATATTTTGATTGGATATATATTTGCGGAAGTGCTTGCCTTTTTTAAAGCATCCAGAAACCAGACGGGCATCTTTGTTTCCTAGAGATCATTGATCCATTAAGTGATGATGAACATAATACGTCACTGATCCTTCTAAAGGAGCTTAGAATGACGTACAAAGCAATAACAACTGCAAAAACAAAAACAGTAAAACTAAAACCACTGCATTTCGTTATGAAACAACTGCATAGCCTTCTATTGATTGCTATTAAATTTATCAAAAATGGAACTTTTCCAAAGAGTCTTTAGGAACACCTCCTATTGTTCTTATATTTTTTTTCTCCTACATTGGTTTTGTTATGACAATTTGGATTACATATTTTTTATTTTTAGTTGTCATTATTTTTACTGTAAACAGTAACAGCAAAGGGACATGAGACTGTGGCAGGATAAAAATTGAATAGATAATAAATAGTCACTGCAGTAACAAAAATTGATTTGTAATAGATCAAAGTCCTGAGACTTTGGGCTAAATATGCATGGCTTCAGCTGCTTTATGTCCTGTTTCCATGTTTGCCCTGCTTTCCTATCTGTATCTCAGCAAGGGGCATTATTATTGTGCCAGCCTCTTTGAGCTCAAAAGCTAAGGAGGATTGAGAGTTTTGAGTACTGAGCTGAAAGACCTCCTGGGAATATCCAGGCTGTAGACTAGGCTAAGAAATTAAACAACAGAACACGGTAGTGTTGTTGTTGACAAAAGACTACAGAGATGTGTTCATGAAGTTGTTTTGTTCAATCTGAAGGAAGCCTCACTTTTTCTCTATGCATGGTGCATTAGAATGGCATAAAAATAAAAAAAAATAAACAGTTTATTTTATTTATTAGACTTGTTTGGTGCCCATCTTGCCAAGATGCAACTCTGGGCGGCTTACAAACATTAAAAGCCAATAAAATATTGAAGCAATAAATAATCACAAGAGCAATAATTTACAATTAAAAGATGGGGAGGGAAGGAGTAGGATGCACATAGGGGGAGGTGGGGTCTTGTCTTAATCTGTCCGCCACCTCCAGCATGATGCTCCCTTGTTGGGTCCACAAGCCAACTAGCAGAGCCAGATTTTTTTAGGCCCTTACAGAAGGTCAGAAGGGTGGGTGCATATCTCACCATGGGGGGGCACAATGTTCCATAATCCAGCAAAAAACAATTGCTATCATTATTAATCTAAGTGACTAGCATATCTGTTTTCCCCATATCTGACATAGAGGCCAAAGAAGAGAACTTGGAGCAACCTCCTAGGTTCAGCTCTCTAAATTGTTCTTGTGTCCAAAAAAACAGATTTCTCACAGTTAAGGACAGAAGATGTTCCCGTCAGAGCTGCAGGCATCTGTGGCCAGCTGCTCCCACATGGCAGCTTATCAATGAAGTAACACTTAAGTTCTAGGCTGACTCCACCCACATGGCTCTCTCCACCATTATCTTGGCCAGGAGAAAAACTTACAATGTTCTCTGTGCACAGTTGGTATACAGATGGACTCAAATTTAATCTGTGCGGGAGGTGGAGTGTGAGGAATTCTGTTTAACATTCGGGACAGTTTATAACAATCAGGGTCCACAAAAGGAGGTGAAGGAAACTCAGCGGAAGGCAGTTTTCTAATATAGAGCAGCTTATTCAAGGCAGCTTTCGGTATGGGGCAGCTTATTTCTTGGCTTAATTGCTGGCCTGATGTTTGAGTCACACTGATGTAATAGCAATTGACCACCTGCTTTGAAAAAGGTTCTAATTTTCATTCACATGGAGACTCTGAACCTAAAGGAGGCTCCATAGAAAAAGATACCCAGGAAAGGAATATGGTCTTCCTTTCTTGCTTTAAAGCAGCTTCCCTCAGTAGTTTGGACTACAAGTCACATCTCTCTCTCTCTCTCTCTCTCTCTCTCTCTCTCTCTCTCTCTCTCTCTCTCTCTCTCTCTCTCTCTCTCTCTCTCTCTCTCTCTCTCTCTCTCTCAGCTGTCTCAAGGCCAAGCTATTCCCTCTTAGAGATTGTGGCAGTGTTGTTCCAAAACATCTGGCGAGCACCAGGCTGAAGAAGGCTGCTTTACAATGTAAATGAGCATTCATCTTTCATAAAGTTTATTAATATGCCACTGCTCTAGCACAACATGTGCTTGTAGGATTTATTAAGCACTTAACAGCATGAAAGAAAAATATTTGCTTGTTTTTTGCTGCCAGTCCTAATGGAGATATGTGACTCACTGGATTCCCAAATGCACAAATATTTCCCAGGAAACAAATAACTGTTTCAAGCTGCAGTTTGTTGAGGGGATAAAAGTAGGCTAATAACATGAATGCGTTGATTTTTTTTTCAAAAAGAAAAAGAGTACACAGAATTAATGAGTACACTCTGACAAACATAATTATTGATATTCTCCATAGGTAAGTGCAGCAGGAGAATGATATTTTGAGATTTAGAAACTATTTTGTATAGAAAATAACATTGTGCTTTGGATTGCTATAACTACAAAATTATTAATCATTATTTTGTGCCTCCAATCCTTACGGTCTTTATTCAGTGTAGTGTGTTGCTCTAGTCTAGTTGCCATTTACAAATTAAATTTAGGTATTATAATTAACTGAACATTTATTACATATGTACCTCATCCTTCCTCTATATAGCTTAAGTGATAGGCTTTCTTTTTTTCCACAGCAGTACATATTTAAGGAAATGTTTATATAAAGGTAAAGGTTCCCCCGCACATGCATGCTAGTCATTTCCAACTCTAGGGGCTGGTGCTCATCTCCGTTTCAAAGCCGAAGAGCCAGCACTTGTCCAAGGACGTCTCCGTGGTCATGTGGCCGGCATGACTAGATGCCAAAGGCGCACGGAATGCTGTTACCTTCCCACCGTAGTGGTCCCTATTTTTCTACTTGCATTTTTACGTGCTTTCGAACTGCTAGGTTGGCAGAAGCTGGGACGAGTAACAGGCGCTCACTCTGTTACGTGGATTCGACCCGCCAAACTGCCGACCTTCTGATCGACAAGCTCAGTGTCCTAACCCACTGAGCCACCGCGTCCCTCAATGTTTATATAGGTGTACCTAAAATAAAAAAATCAGCTGAAATATTTCCTACTAAACAGATATAATCATAGACAAGTATTACATAATATAAAACCATGTTTCTAATTAAAGGACAGGCTGTGTTTTTCATAAATAATCGTTTTGGTTGTTGCTCCTCTTCTTACCCAGATAATCATAGCAACAAAATTTTGGGAACAAGTCTTAGATTCAGCATGGCAGTTCTGAAAGCCAAAATCCCCAAGGTATTCTAAATCTGACATTCCTACAACAAATTGACCACCTACTGGATATTTCCTTCATTTGGGATCTTCCAAAAACATTCTTCTGATGCACAGTGATTCCAACATTCCAGATTGCACTGGAATTGAAATAATTTGTAAAACCATTTCCTCACAAACCGAGTTGACCAATCTTTGCACTCTAATTCTGTCCAAGAAACAATTCAATCAGCCAAAATAGAGATAACAGATTTTTTTCCAACAAAATTGAAAAGTAACAACTTTATTTCAAATGCCTTTTTCTTAGAACTGAGACATATATATTGCCAAGTTAGATCCAACATGGGACAATTCATATAACAAGAGAAAGTGTAGACTTAAGATATGCTGTTCCAAAAATGTGCCCTCAGTTCTTCATATTTTTAAAATACCAGTAAGACAAAATAACATTGCAAGTTAAGAACAGGATTGCTTAACTCGAAACACCAAAAGACTGAAGATTGGCAAAACTCTTTGTAGAAGAATGTCTATCTTCTCTCTAGGCATCTTAGACATTATATCAGAGTTTCCCATCCTTGACAACTTTAAGATGCATAGACTTCAACTCCCAGAATTCCCCAGCCAGCTATGTCCATGTCTTAAAATGGCCAAGGTTAGGAAACCCTGTATTAAATGGAATAGGATGATAGGTAATCCAGATTGTAATGTTACCTCTTCTCCGCGAGCTGCATTGGCTTCCAGTTGCCCTCCGGGTGAGATTCAAGGTGCTGGTGATGACCTATAAAGCCCTAAATGGCATGGGCCCGGATTATCTAAGGGAGCACCTGCTGCCAGCGTCAATTTCCCATCATCCTGTGCGCTCCCACAGGGAGGGCCTCCTCAGGGTACCGCAGGTCAAGGATTGCCGATGGGCGATCCACAGTGGGAGGGCGTTCTCTGTGGGCGCGCCTGCCCTATGGAATCAACTGCCAACGGAACTCCGGACTGCCCCCGACCTTCGTTCATTTCGCCGGGACCTAAAAACCTGGCTCTTTGAGCTATCTGGTCTGAACTGAGGGGTTTAATGTTTTTAAATTGTGATTTAATTTTTGTGGCTAGACTTAATTTGATTTATTTTAATTTTATATTGGATTGTTTTTAAATTTTGCCTTGTAAACCGCCCTGAGTCCTTTGGGAATAGGGCGGTATATAAACCAACCAACCAACCAACCAAATAAATAAATAAATAAATAAATAAATAAATAAATAAATAAATAAATAAATAAATAAATAAATATTTTGGGGAGGACAGATGTAGGTAGCTGTAGGAAGCTTTGCAGAAATACAAATTTAAACTATAAGGGGCTTATGCACAATACATTTCTTATGAGTAACTCAAGATCTCCCTGGATATGGCCATTAGGCATGGTACACTGTGAATAATGACTAATGGTAAACTGTACTCAAGTTACTTTTGTTAGCAGAAGTTGCTGAAAATGTAATTGACATTGTGGAGATTCAGAGAGAAAGAAGTAGATACTTATTCAGCGAATACAACCTAATATTCATGACAGCATGAAGAAATATTTAATTATAAACTTTTTAATCAGATGTTATCTGAAAATCTTCATAGATCACCATCCAGCAATGTAAACTTTTGCATGGCAAGACATAGCCTGTTATTTCAAATACACATGAGCAGTATTTTGCTTTTTGAGTAAAAGCAGAAAACTGTACGCAGAAAACATAGCCCTCGCTTACCATATTAGGAGGTTAAGTATATAAGATACATCTGAATGCTCTGGAAAGACCTTTCATGGCTGTAGCTTAAAGAGGATGGTGATTTCGTGTTGTCATTTTAAATGTCACCTGGCAGCTGTTGTGAAGAAAAGCAGCTGTGTTGAAAGATGAGAGGTGTTTCTAATAACATTTCATGGTTTTACTTTACTTTTACTGCTTTCCTTGCAGTGTGAAAGGAATGTGCTTCCTTATATTCCCCCCACCCCAATATATTTTTTTAATTGTAGGGCCATGGAATTCCTAAGCATAAAAGGCACGTCTTTTCTGAATCCCACTCTTCCTCTCCAGGTCTGATGCAGAGGAAAAGAACAACCAACATAAAGCTCCATAGTGAGCTTTATGAGCCTTGGTGGAGCAGTGGGCTAATGCCTCCTTAAGTAACACCAGCTGCCTGCAATTAGTGCAGGTTCGTGTCCCACCAGGCTCAAGGTTGACTCAGCCTTCCATCCTTCAGAGGTAGGTAAAATGAGGACCCAGATTGTTGGGGGCAATTAAGCTGACTTTGTAATAATGCCGCTTGGGGGGGGAAAGCCCTAACAAGCAGGCATATACATAGAATGAAGGATACTGCTAAGCTTGTAAGCCGCCCTGAGTCTTCGGAAAAGGGCGGGATATAAATGGAATTAAATAAAATAAATAAATAAAATAGTGACAACAGCAGGCTCATTTTGTAGAGTCAAACTTCAAGCCATTCTGCACAATTTCTTGAAACATCTGTGACTGGATGCCTGGCAAGTGAGTAAAAAAGATGATCTAATAGAAGCTAGAGACATCCTCAAAAGCACTTAGGTACTGATATCAAGGAGTGTCTGCCAGGTAAAGTCAAGATGCAACATACATAATTGCAACAATCATCTTGCCTTTTTTCTAATCACACCTTGAGGATGCCCTTATATGATTTCACTAAATTAAAAGAAAAATTACCTTAAAAGTATGTGTGAATATTCAGGGTAGTTTCATAAAACAGTGAGATGTCATTGTTAAGCTATTTGACTGGGTAATTCCATTTCAACCACAGAGCTTGGTGGGAGATTGGGGATCAGTTCCTCTTTCCCAAAGCAACCTACTTCATAGGACAGTTATTGTCCTGGCAGTAAAAGATGGATAACTTAAAAGTACACTATGTATACTACCTTGATTCTGAGAGGAAAAATGAATTACAAATGAAATATACCCATAACACAGAAAAACATGAATAAAATATTCTATAACATGCCCCTTTCATAAGAAAAGTCAAAAATAACAATTTCTCATTCTGCCACCTACCTTTCTTTCTGTAAGGATATACTATTGCCTAATCATTCCTACAATCCAGATTTCTTCCATCTTCAATGGGCAGCTTTTGACTCCTTGTCTGTGCAAAGACGACACTAAGACACAGGATGTTTGAGTGGCAATTGTAAAGGAAATTTCTAAGCAGGTACAATAATAATAATGCTTTTGAGTTTCTCTTAAAAAGTCCACACTGATTTCTAGCATTATGTTTTTTGCAAGTTGTTTGCTGTTGTGTAGCCAATTATTGAGCAAGACGGAAGGTTCAAAACAGCAACATACTTTATTGAAGGTCAAACAGAACAGAAGCAACAAGGGAGCTGCTGTGCAGCTATTTATACGGTTGGCCGATAGGCGGCGACCAATAGATTTGAAGCATAGGTTTCCCGTCCAAAGACCTACTTAGCCAGCTGGAGACAACCAGTGTGGGCCAGCTAGCAACCGTTACAACATACACGTGAACTAGCACTTAGCAATTGAATGCAAGCAATTAGCACGCACTGCAACAAGAGCAAACACTTACAGCATATACAAAAGGCCAATACATTACATTTGCCATGGCTTTTTTTCCCACTACAGTGAGAAAGAATAACTGGCCCAAGCTAGCTTTGTGCCCAAGGTAGGACTAGAACTTACTATCTTCCAGTTTTTTACTTGGGGCCTTTAATCACTACACTAAACTGTCTCTCACAAATTAATTGACATGCTTAAATTTAAATGTCTAGTGAAGAGATGAGGCAGCAATATCCACAAGGTAGAGAGCAACAGTAATATCACTTAGACATATATACCCTTTCACAGTGCTTTACAGACCTCTCTAGGTGGTTTACAGAGTCAGCATATTGGCCCCAACAATCTGGACCCTCATTTTACCAACCTCGGAAGGATGGAAGGCTGAGTCAACCTTGAACTGGTGAGATTCAAACTGCCAAATTGCTGGAAGCCGGCAGTCAGAAGAAATAGCCTGCAGTGCTGCCTTCTAACTACTCTGCCACCAGGGTTCTTCAAAATAGACAAAATGTTAATTGCAGGAATGCAATCCAAGTCCAACCCATTTATGCACGTTAGTATTAGATTTTTATTCTGCCTTTTAAAATATATAACTCAAGGCAGGGAATATAGCTAATATTTCCTCCCTCCCATTTTCCTCACAACAATTTTGTGTGTGGGGGGGGAGAGCTGTACTGAGAATGAGTGACCACCCTAAATTCATCCAGCTAGCTTTCATGCCTAAGGGAAGCCTAGAACTCACCATCTCTTGGTTTTTACACCAGCACCTTAAGCACTAAACTAAAATGGCTTTCATATGTAAAGTCAATGCAGAAAAGAAGATGGGGGGTTTGAATGTGCTGTGCTGATCACCATCTCACCTATTTTGACTCCTCATGTCCCATGGATGCCAATGGTATGAGGGTTGTGTTGTATAGGTAGATTAGCAGGGGAGTGGTTTCCCAACGGCGGGAAATCCACGAGCCTGGGTTGGTTTAACTCTATCTGGGGGGGAAGGGGTGTTGTATAGGTAGATTAGCAGGGGAGTGGTTTCCCAACGGCGGGAAATCCACGAGCCTGGGTTGGGTATTGTTTCCTGTGGCGGGAGATTCCCGGCCGGGGGTTGGCTAGAGTCCAGCGGCTGCCGGGCTTATATTCAGCCACCTGGACGGGGGTCTCCAGTTGACTCCATGTGTATCAATAAAGCATTGCTGCAATACCTCACTGTGTGAGTGTCGTCGATCCGGACATAACAGGTTAAAGGTTGAGTTCTGTAGTGTTAAAAAAAATATCCCCAACCAGGATGTTTCAAGAAAGAAAGATTTCAATGCATATTTTCCAGTTTATGGAAAGAAAGAGTCCTGAGTCAACTCCAAGACTGAGTCAAAAATCAACTGGATTCCAACTAACCCTCAAAGCCTGACAGCCCCCCCACACACACACTTCTTTATTGGGTCTCAAGATTCAAGTGACTCCCTCTGACTTGTGATATAAAGGGCCAGCTGCTCTGTACTATACCAAGTCAGAAGCTTCAGTCAAAGCAGGACAAACAAGACTTTTCTTACAACTATGAAATGTGATTTGTTCATGACCAAACCTTTTCCCCCATCTATATGGTATACAGATGACACACATATGTCATCTTATTTCTTCATCAGACCAGTCCAACCATTTTCTGTAAAATCATTTATCCATAAATTATAGCAACTGCAAGATTTTCCTTATTTTAATATCAGTATTTCCTTTCCTTCCTCTTCTCCTTCAATTTTGTTAGAAATAAGTCTTTTCTAACAAGGCAGAGAAAAGTTAACATGACTGTTACAATTTGTAGCTAATAATGTGATTCAGACAACAAACAAAAAAACAAATACTGTAAACACTTGGGCATCATTGTGCATTAGTATGGAACATACTGTATTACCATAAGAGAAATGCAGCTGGATCAGGCCAAGAGAAATCTATGGCTTTATTTCCAGCTATAAAACCCACGAACAGGGCATCCAGGCAATTCACTAGGGCAGGGGTAGGCAACCTTGGCTGTTTTATGACTCATTGACTTCAACTTCCAGAATTCCTGAACATAGCTGGCTCAGGAATTCTGGGAGTTGAAGTCCACAAGTCATAAAAGAGCCAAGGTTGCCTACCCCTGCACTAGGACAAGGTGAATGCTTTGCTTTGAATGTGATTTAAGCAAAGCACATGTCAGGTTTCTTCCAAGCACAGCTGTAAATATTGGCCTTCTTGAACATGCTTACCTAGTAGCAGTCCACAAGCATGACTCAAGTTGATTTCTTTATTGCAGACAAGGCCAAGGCCATATATACACCAAAGATCTGCATGCTGCAATACACAGAGGTACAATTCTACTGTTGCCTCTGTTCAGGTTTTAAATTCTAAGCCTTTTCCTCCTGCCTTTTTTAGTCAATGGATAGTTGATAGTTGAGCATTTTCCTTTCAGCCTTGAGATTGGGAAGCTCTTGCTTCATGTTGACATAATAGTTCTTTGGGGTCTGGAAATGGCTGATTCCTGCCTTGCCAATTTTATTCCTGTGCCAAACCTCCACAAAGCAGCACCCTGCTTCCAATGGGCACAGCTGTGTTTCTGCAAGGCAACATGTGTTTGCACTGTTGCAAGGCTGAAAGGCCAATTGGACCCACTTTGACAAAAAATCAGGACAGATTACAAGTTTCACCACAATGTTTGCTGTTTTATGTGCTGTGTTTTATATCTTTGCAGCAAAGCATTCCATTAAAGCAAACCCGCCTATAATCTGGTGCTCCGGGATTTTACCCATATCAGCTCTCCTGTCGCTCATCTTGCTAGTTTCTCTCTCAGCCCAATCTACCTCAAAGGATGGTTGTTGTGGGGCAGGGGGAGGAAGAAAAAGAATATTAAGTATGTTCACTGGGGCAGGGAATGAATGAATGAACAAATGTATATCTTGTTTCCAGCAATTATTTTAAAAGGGATGGGCAACTGTTTGATGGCTGAAAGCCTCACTAGTTAAGCCAGAGTTGCAACATAGGCATGAGACTGAGATTCTGATTATTTTTTTTCCTGTGAGTTGGGGGGGGGGGGTATCACCATCCTGCAAGGTAGATTGAGCTGAGAAAGAGTAACTGGCAAGATGAATGACAGGAGAGCTGAGATGGGTAAAATCCAGGAGCACCAGTTTATAGGTAGTTTGCTTTAAAAGCAATAGCACTTAGACTTATATCCACTTCACAGGGCTCTCTCTAAGTGGTTTACAAAGTCAGCCGTTTGCCTGACGGATCCTCATTTTACCGACGATGGAAGGCTGAGTCAACCTTGAGCTGGTGAGAACCAAACTGCCAAATTGCTGGCAGCTGGCAGTCAGCAGGCATAGCCTGCATTACTGCATTTTAACCACTCTGCCGCTAATGGGATGTTTTGCTGCAATGTGCAATGTGACTGACTGAAGAAAGAAAAGCTATAACACATAGAACTGTACAAATTGTTCATTTTAATCTCCATAGGTCCATACCAAATGAATGGATGTTTGGAGAAGCCAACATCACAAAAATGCTGTTGAGAGATTTAGATAGTTAAAAACACATGATTGAGGCCTATTGTTTATGGTGATTGTGGAGAAAATACAAAGAACTGGGTTGTGCAAACTAATCTTACTATAGCAAATATAGTAATTACCGATTATGTTATGGAATTAATAGGGTGGGGCAGAACAATTGTGTTGTCTTGCCGCATAACTTCTATTTGCCCAAGCAGGACAAGCTGAATCAATCAATGCAGTTTCATGATATGGTTAAAAACATGGCACATGATTGCAAAGAAGGAGATGAGAATGAAGCAAAATGACCTTAGAATGCTGAAATATATATACAGGGTTCAACAGATCTCCCTTAAGCACAAGGTTAAGCAAATAGCTCTGAGTATTCCTGAACTTTTGTTTGCCAGCTAGTGAAGAGCATTTTGTTTTACATCCCAATCAAACAAGGTTACAGTGACTCAGTTTTCAAAACAACTATGCCGATGGTGCCACCTTGGTTTAACAGGTGATCAGTTTCATTTGATGGAGATATGAATCTCAGTTGGGCTACTGTTACAAAAAGACTATGTTAAATTGTATTTACAATTATTCTTTTCAAAGTAGTATGCTATTTATTATTATAATCTGTTCACATCAATGTGAGCAGCACTACGGAGTGTTGCTCACAATAGCTAGACTATTTAGGTTAGGTAGGGATCTTGCTGGAGAAGAGAAATAAATGTAAGTATTCTCTTTATAAATATAGATAGTGACAGTGACACATTACAGCTTGCTGAACATACTAAAGCTAGTTGAACACATCACGGCAAATCTTAGAATTTAGAACTATAAAAATAACTTAACAATTAAACAATTAAATTGCAATTAATTAGTTCATTATAAAATAGTAATCAGATGTTTTAAATGTGTTTAAAATATATGTTTTCATCTGTTTTTTTAAAATCTAAGATGGAAATAATTGTTTTTCTAGTGATTTCCATTGCATATTTCATCGTTATTTTTATTTAAATATAATTGGTTGGCATTGCACAATTAAAGTATTTATGATTGCATATGAAAACCAGTTGGGATGTGTATATACCGTTGAATATACAAGGTGTTCATTTTCTAGAGATATTAGGGAGAAACTCAAAAGGCATATTTGCTTAAAGCGTTAAAGGCTAGTAGCCTTTGGCCTTCCAGTTTTGATCATGCCCAGCATTGGGTAGTTTATTCTCATGACTTTCTTTGCAACACCTCTTTTATTTTCTTACCTCATCCTGTAACAGATATTGCCAGTCTATTGCATGTTTTCCCCAAATGCTTTTGCAAACTTGCTAACTTGAAAGCTCATCATGAGCTCTTGCATTAATTTCACATTGCCACCAAATATTAATGAAACACCACTCAAGGAGATATTCCCCAGGAACTGATTTTTGAGTCAGAGGAATCCATTTCTGGGTGGAGTCTTCAGAGGAATTTAAGTTTAAAAATAAGTTCGGGCAAATGTACATTCAATATATCACCTAAAAATCAGGGATCGACAAAACTGCCTATTTTGTTGCCTCAGTTTCTAATGGTTCTGTTCCCATATTGCTTCCATCCCATATTTTTTATTATTATTTCTTGAGGCTATGCAAAAGCATAAGCTTTCATAGCACCTATTTCTCCCCTCTTTCTATATATTAAAAACCCAGAAACAAACATCTCACAAAGCATATAGTTTAGGGCTGACATGGATCTTCCTTGGAGGGAGAAACAACTACAGATTTAAGCCAATTGCTGGAAAGATCCTCTTCTTTTTCATTACCAATTTCACTTCTGACAATAATTAAAACCCAAGTAGAATCCCTGCCCCCTTCATGGATTACTGCCTTGTTGTGGCGAAGGGGCTTGCATAATTCAATGAAGCTATGAGCTATGCCATGCAGGGCCACCCAAGACAGAAAGGTCATAGCAGAGAGTTCTGACAAAACGTGATCCACTGGAGAAGGGAATGGCAACCCACTCCAGTATCTTTGCCATGAAAACCCCATGGACAGTACCAAAAGGCAAAAAGATATGACACTGGAAGATGAGCCCCTCAGGTCAGAAGTCATCCAATATGCTACTTTGGAAGAGCAGAGGGCTAGTACTAGTAGCACCAGAAAGAATGAAGCAACTAGGTCAAAGCCGAAAGGACGCTCAGCTGTGGATGTGTCTAGTGGAATGTAAGATCCATGAATCAAGGAAAGCTGGACGTGGTCAAACAAGAGATGACAAGACTGAACATCGACATCTTAGGAATCAGTAAACTGAAATGGTCAGGAATGGGTGAATTTAATTCAGATGACCATCAGGTATACTACTGCGGGCAAGAATCCCTCAGAAGAAATGGAGTAGCCTTCATGGTCAATAAAAGAGTAGGAAAAGCAATACTGGGATACAATCCCCAAAATGACAGAATGATTTCAGTTCAAATCCAAGGCAAACCATTCAATATCACAGTAGTCCAAGTCTATGCCCCAACCACCGGTGCTGAAGAAGATGAAATTGACCGGTTCTATGAAGCCCTATAGCACCTTATAGAACTAACACCAAAAAATGATGTCCTTATCATCGTGAGGGATTAGAATGCTAAAGTAGGAAACCAAAAGATAACTGGAATAACAGGCAAGTTTGGCCTTGGAGTACAAAATGAAGCAGGGCACAGGCTGATAGAATTTTGTCAAGAGAATACAATGGTCATAGCAAACACTCTTTTCCAACAACCCAAGAGATGACTCTACACATGGACATCACCAGACGGTCAACATAGAAATCAGATTGACTATGTGCTCTGCAGCCAAAGATGGAGAAGATCTATACAGTCACTAAAAACAAGACCAGGAGCTGACTGTGGCTCAGACCATGAGCTTCTCATTGCAAAATTTAGGCTTAAACTGAAGAAAGCAGGGAAAAGCACTAGGCCACTCAAATATGAACTAAATCATATCCCTGATGAATATACAGTAGAGGTGACAAATAGATTTAAGGAATTAGATCTGATAGACAGAGTGCCTGAAGAACTATGGACAGAGGTTCACAACATTGTACAAGAGGTAGCAACTAAAACCATCCCAAAGAAAAAGAAATGCAAGAAAGCAAAATGGCTGTCTGAGGAAGCTTTGCAAATAGCTGAGGAAGCAAAAGGCAAGGGAGAAAAAGAAAGATACACCCAAATGAATGCAGAATTCCAGAGAATAGCTAGAAGAGATAAGAATGCCTTCTTAAATGAACAGTGCAAAGAAATAGAAGAAAACAATAGAATAGGGAGGACCAGAGATCTCTTCAAGAAAATTGGAGAGATGAAGGGAACATTTCATGCAAAAATGGGCATGATAAAGGACCAAAATGGCAGGGACCTAACAGAGGCAGAAGAGATTAAGAAGAGATGGCAAAATTACACAGAAGAACTATACAACAATGAGCTTAATGTCCCAGATAAACACGATGAGGTGGTCACTGACTTCGAGCCAGACATCCTAGAATGTGAAGTGAAATGGGCCTTAGGAAAGCTGAGCAACAACAAAGCTAGTGGAGGTGACAGTATTCCAGCTGAGCTATTCAAAATCTTAAAAGACAATGCAGCAAAAGTGTTACACTCAATTTGCCAGCAAATTTGGAAAACTCAACAGTGGCCACAGGACTGGAAAAGATCAGTTTACATTCCAATTCCGAAGAAAGACAGTGTCAAAGAATGTTCAAACTATCGCACCATTGCACTCATTTCTTATGCTAGTAAAGTTATGCTTAAAATCCTACAAGCTAGACTCCAGCAGTATGTGGATCGAGAACTACCAGAAGTACAGGCAGGATTTTGAAGAGGCAGAGGAACTAGAGATCAAAATGTCAACATACACTGGATCATGGAGAAAGCTAGGGAGTTCCAGAAAAACATCTACTTCTGCTTCATTGACTATGCTAAAGCATTTGATTGCATGGATCACAACAAACTGTGGCAAGTTCTAAAAGAGATGGGAGTACCAGACCATCTTATTTGTCTCCTGAGAAACCTATATGCAGGTCAAGAAGCAACAGTGAGGACTGGACACGGAACCACTCACTGGTTCAAAATTGGGAAAGGAGTCTGGCAAGGCTGTATACTCTCACCCTGCCTGTTTAACTTATATGCAGAGCACATGATGAGAAAGGCAGGGCTAGATGAATCAAAAGTTGGAATTAAGATTGCCGGGAGAAATATCAACAACCTAAGATATGCAGATGATACCAGTCTAATGGCAGAGAGTGAGGAGGAACTAAAGAGCCTCTGGTTGCGAGTGAAAAAGGAGAGTGCAAAAGTTGGGTTGAAACTGAACATTAAGAAAACCAAGATCATGGCATCTGGCCCTCTCAATTCCTGGCAAATAGATGGGGAAGAAATGGAGATAGTGACAGATTTTATTTTTCTGGGCTCCAGGATCACTGCAGATGGGGACTGCAGCCAAGAAATTAAAAGATGCTTGCTCCTTGGGAGGAAAGCCATGGCAAACCCAGACAGCACACTAAAAGGCAGAGACATCACCCTGCCAAGAAAAGTGCATATAGTCAAGGCTATGGTCTTCCCAGTTGCAATTTATGGCTGTGAAAATTGGACCATAAGAAAGGCTGAGCACCAAAGAATTGAGGCCTTTGAACTATGGTGCTGGAGAAGACTCCTGCGAGTCCCTTGGACTGCAAGGAGATCAAACCGGTCAGTCCTAGAGGAGATCAACCCTGACTGCTCTTTAGAAGGCCAGATCCTGAAGTTGAAACTTAAATACTTTGGCCACCTTATGAGAAGGAAGGACTCACTGGAGAAGAGCCTAATGCTGGGAAAGATTGAGGGCAATAGAAGAAGGGGACGACAAAGAATGAGGTGGCTGGATGGAGTCACTGAAGCAGTAGGTGTGAGCTTAAATGGACTCCAGAAGATGGTAGAGGACAGAAAGGCCTGGAGGAACATTGTCCATGGGGTCGTGATGGGTCGGACATGACTTCGCAACTAACAACAACAAGAATCCCTGCCCACCTAGCAGTTTGAAAGCATGCAAATGCAAGTAGATTAATAGGTACCACTTCGATGGGAAGGTAACAGCATTCCATGAGCCTCAGCCAGTGGTAGGATTCAGCCAGTTCGCACCACTTCAGCAGAACCAGTAGCTAATTTTTTGTTGCCCAGGCCCAGAATTGACTTCTGGAAGCGGCATCCACACAGAGAACCGGTTGTTCACATGTTTGAATCCTACCACTGGCCTCAGCATATAGTCATGCCTGCCACATCACCATGGAAATGTCTTCAGACAATGCTGGCTCCCTTGGCTAAGAAACAGAGATGAGCAGCGCCCCCTAGAGTCAGACACAACTGGACAGGGGAAACTTACCTTTACCTTAGAATGCCTGCAGCAGGAGGAAACTTTTATGAGCCAGAAAGCAGTCCTTTGATACCAAAATGTCATTTTGTTGAGTTTTGGCCACCCTATGTGTATTCCCTACAGATCATTTTGTAATTAACATGTTTTGTGATCTCAGTAAAAAGCATGAAACCTGTTTGCTAGTTGAAAAAAGAATGGCATGACTATGTAGATTGTATTCTCTGCAATAAAATAAATCCTGGGTCAATTTTTAATACATTTTATTAAATTATAAAGTAAAATACAAAGCAAATAGTAGGGCACAATGGAGAGGGAAAAGGGAAAAGAAAGTGAGGGAGAGAAGGGAAAAAAAGACAATGACTTACAACTTCCTCTGTTGCAGTAGAATGAAGCATTAACATCGAACCTCAAATTTTTATTTTTTCATAATAGTATAAACTAGCCATTTCTGTAACAACAAATCAATCTACTCAGTAAAACCCAAAATCAAAGTTTCATTTCTTTCCACCTCAAGCAGAGTCCAGAAGTCCATGTAGAAACAAAAGTACTTATATTCTTTTTTTTAATCAAAACAGTCAATTTAGCGATCTCTGCCAA
This sequence comes from Vipera ursinii, assembly GCF_947247035.1. Lineage (NCBI taxonomy): Eukaryota > Metazoa > Chordata > Lepidosauria > Squamata > Viperidae > Vipera > Vipera ursinii. The sequence continues at coordinate 51,468,834 of NC_139513.1, read as the reverse complement.
CTCCATCAACTTCTGTAGCCATTCGTCCATAGTGAGAATCGAAATATCCTTCCATTTTTGTTCATATAGTAGTCTTGCTGTCGTCAACATATATAAGATCACAGATCCAAAACAAATTTCCAAATCGTTTTTCATTAAACAAGAATTTTTCCATTAAAAAATTCTGGGTCAAACTTGACTGGAGCAACTAGCTAATATTCTCAAGTGGCTGATCAGTGATCATGCAAAGGACATACATTCATCTAATTAATAGGTTAGATATGTGATTGCATTGGAAATTGCTCAGTCCCCCCTTCTATGAAACATGGTGCATTGACCCTGGATTACAAGGACTTGTCTTCCCCAAGGTCAGCCATCTGACATTAACTGGCCTATGTGAGGTGGAAAGATGTATCCTTTTGGCTGTTTTTAGTCTCTCACAGAAGATAAGGAAGTCACTCTTATTACTGGTCCATTTCACTTTGCATGACTCAAGCAGAATTAGGGGCAGAAGAGTGTTCAGTACATTTCCTTCATTAGGCAAGTCCATCTTGAGTGAATCCATTTCTCCTTCTCCAGTTGTGGGAGCCGGTTTGCACCAGTTTGGCAGAACCGATAGCTAAACTTTGCTGAGTTTGGAGATCCAGCTGAATGCACACTGCTTCTGGAAGTCCAGTCTAGGTCTCGGAGGCCTGAAGAAGGCCTCCCAGGCCTAGAATGGCCCACCGGAAGTGCATAGATGCCACTTCTGGGAGTCTGTTCTAGGCCTCAGAGGCCCAGGCCTGCATCCAATAAGAGAACTGGTTCTTCAGGTATTTGAATCCCATCACTGCCCTTCTCACAGGCTGTTGCCATTTGTTTCTTGTGGCCATTGAGCCCAGTCAACAGCATTGGCCACAGGGCAAGGGCAAAGAAAGTAGAGCTGTTCTTTTTCCTCATTGGATGGAGATGATAGGACATCATTGGATGGAGATGATAGGACATCTGAACTAAGAAGAAAGCACAAAAATGCATTAGAGGTGAAAGCCTCATTTGGGGTTTGATGATGTTGGCCTGGATCTTGTAATATACAAACTTAAATATCTAAAAAAATGTATACAATACAAAATATAATTTTTATATATCTTTCATGAAATAAATTACATAAATTACATATGTAAAATAAAGGTATATATAAAAATATGCAAAATGAAATAAGCCAAAGTCATAAAGAAGCAAATGCTGCTTACAAAATATTTCAGTTTGCTTGATGTCATTTCAGGCGATTATACCAAGTCTATTTGGAAGTGAAGAGAAAGCAATTGAATCTGTTTGAGCAAGGCTCAGTATTAGCTATATTATTTGGAAATAAAGGTCTGAAAAGCTTTAGCCAGTGGTCTGAAAAGCTTTAGGCAGATACATTTGTTTTCCATCCAGTGACACTCTAGATACTCCTCTGATCTCCATGAGTTATGTCTTTGAGGGTTGCAAAGAAGTATGGTGGGAAAAAGGTTCTAACAAAGCCCCAGTGTATGTCTGGAACAATGAACATACTTTGTATCCTGGCCAGTGTATTTCTTGATTTCTTAATTTATCGAATCGGGTACTTTGTGACTTTTCAAATTCAAAGCTTTCTGAGGAAAAAGTCATGTTCTTCTCTTCTTTCCCAGAAGTTTCCATCATGTCTATATTTATCCAGGCACAGGGAGATGTTGCCAAAATTTGGTATAAAAGGAAATTAGAATTAAATGTGTATAAGCGCATGCACACATAGACATTTTTAAAAAGGTATCGAGCAACGTTTTTATTGTATGCTATATTAGTGATATGGGTGATATATACCACATACCTTCCTACTGCTACTTTCCCCACAACAACTTAGAGAGCTTAGAGAGAGTGACTGGTCCAAAGTCACCCAAGCTGGGTTTCATGGCTAAAGCAGGTCTTGAACTCATGATCTCCAGCTGTGTAGCCTAATGCCTTAACCTCAAGACCAAACTGGCTTTCTCTGCAACATTTGGGGGTTTCCCACTAAAATCAACCGCAAGACACATGATGTAAGCAAGGGCTCAGCTAGGCTCAGCTTCGGGAGCCCAAAAGACTCACAAGGGAGGATGAATGGTATGATATGCATGATGATGTCACCATGCCCGGCCCATTTTGATCATTGTGACTTCTACTAGATGCCTTTGACAGCCCCAGTGGCCTTTTGTTTGCAAATACTTCTGGGCTTCTAGCTCTGCTCAAATTCCCCCAACGGAACCTTCTGTCCTACATCACAGAAGTGAAATGTTTTGCTATCCACTTACTGATCTAGGTGAACTGCCATTTGCCAGAAGGTGATATGATCGGTTTAAACCCAGTCACAAGTTAGGTGAAAATGTGTAAACTGAGAGCCAGCAAGTACTGTGCTTTCTCAGATTACTGCCTCAGGAAAGATGGTTAGAAAGCAAATACTAGTGGCGTTATATAAGAATGTAAGAAGAGGCTTGCTGCATCAGACCAGCAACCTGTTTTGTCCAACAACCTGTGTCTCACAGTGGTCCATGGGATATATTTGGAATGCAATTCTTTCTAGCAGCCGTGTTTCAGGAATGCTGCCTATGATTCATGGGGTAGTAAATCCCTGCCAGTATTCGTGGCCATAGATAGCCTGCTCTTCCATGAACCTATCAAGTCCTCTTCTAAATCCATCCAAATTGGCTGTCTTTGTGCAATTGATGGCAGGGAATCCTGCAGTTTAATTATGTACTGGGTAAAAATGTATTGCCCTCTGTCAGTTTTGAACATTCCTGCGTTACAGTAGATGACTCAAGTTCTAACTGTGTAAGAGTGTAACTTTGAACTAAATCGAATGGATCTTAAGAAAGATCCATTTGATTTACTCCATGCTTAAGATTACAGATAGGAAGTGACCCTTAGTCAGTGCTCCAAGAGAATTCTCATATTGAGAATTTTGCGGCTATTAATTGTTTTGCCTGAGTTAAAGAAATGACAGAGTCTGTCACCTTTTTCTTTCAGAAACAAATTACACTCCCAGTCATATGAACTATCAAAATATGATTGAAATCAACATAGCAAAAGCTGAAGGCACTCTGGATTCTTCAAGAGACTAGGGGTTTGATATATTGCTTGGCATAATTCGTGCCCTATTTTCCTCAGCAAAAAACAGCAGCACACAATTTTTAAAAACTGGACTTTAACTGATTCCATGTCTGAAAACTTGGCCTCAATCTACATAGAGGCCTAGTAATATTAAGGAGAATTGCAAGGTTGTACCATTCTAATTGCTTTGGAACTAGCCATTCCATTTTGAAATGGAATATTGTCATATTGGCAATATGTGGACATTCCATTCCATTTATGAAAGTCAGCAATGATTCATCTATTTAACTATTGCACAAATTTGGTTTCTGTGAAAATGTTGATTTAGTTACACACTGGCATTGTTAAATTTAGCAAAGTTATCTGTCACTATTCCAATTAAACAGGAGATGAATAGCAAATGAGGCCAGGACCTTAACAAATGTAAAGGACTCAAGGGCAATTCAGTTAAAATTTGCCATGTGCCCAAACCCTAATATCTATAGAAGCAAGCAAGGGCTTACAGTTTCCCACAAAGATGTGATTGTTCCTTACCTCATACTTACCTTAATTTAGTGCCAATAGGTTTATCTCTTATGTGTCCTAAATTATGTATAGGCAAATGAGAAAGCAGAAGTACAGAGTTCTACATAATTGTTGCTATTATTTCCCACAGATACCTTGGGAGAGCAACCAAAGTTTTCATCTGTTTACTTTACTTCATCCATCCCCTTGCGCCAGAGCTGGGATTTGGCAGCACCATGACTAGTCCTTTCCCTGACAACTTTCTCAACTGAAACCAGGGATAGATTATTCTAACCTTGACAGGCTCTTCCCCCATGCTGGAATTATAGCTGCCTAAACCTTTTGCCAAGAACTTGCTCAATTGACTCTTGACTTTCTTCAGGAATCCCTCTCTTGTCCATTCTGTTTAATGCCTGAAGGGAAAGAAATGCGAACGCTCCCCTTAGTGCCACCTTATGTAATTGTACAGTCAATGACAGTTCTGTTAAGAATACAATAGTAGAAGATATATAGACATTTACAAATATGCTCCTTCTTTTGACATCTTGGGTAGCTTGCCAACCAATATAAGGTTTGGAAGAATCAAGTATTTTGCTGAAAAGTGATATAAACCTTGTAGATTTTGTTTTCCTCACCTAGTTATTCAGCTCATCACACACACACTGCAGATATATAAGTTTGCATGAATGGTCCATATTTTAGGGTTTACAAGATATCCACACAATCATTCAGTGGCATTAAGAAAAGCAAATCACCAGTGTTGAGAGAGACAAGGAGCAAGTTGCCCATTGCTGCATTGGGGTCTCTTATCTGAATTCAGCATCCTCAATCATGATTACTTCGGCAAATTGTAACTGGAGATCCTGGGTTATGTTATTCATCAATATCTGCTGTTGAATAATGCAAAGTTTTTCCAGTCTTCCTATGCTATTTCGTGTTTATAAGAAACTATGCTATAGAAAAATGTTTGTGAATGTTCAAATAATCAGATTCCAGATCAGGTGCAATTATTATTAAAGCGGAATAGGAGAAAAGAGAAAAGAGTTTCCAGCTGTTTAAAATATAGCAAAAATAGTATATGGATTTCTCATCATTTCAGCATGTTTCTGATTTTAGTTTTACTTACCTAGATATGCAGATGTAGCTACAGTGTAAGACTAATCCAAAATGAGTAGTCTCTGCCTAAGCATATTTGTGTATTAGAAAGAGATCAAAGAAGTGGATTTCTGTATGTGGAAAGTAGTCATTTCAGAGAGAACATTCATTTGGATCTGTGACAAAATGCATAATAATCTCTCAGAGAAAGAAACTACTTTAAGATTATTTTTGAATGACTTGATCAAAGAAATTTAGTTCGTAAAATATGGTCTAGTTGAAATTTTAATAGGGAGAATAGGGAGAGAAAATGAAATGAGGAAAACAAACTCTCTATTTTCCACTAGATAAACTCAATGCATTTTGAATTAAAACCTTTAATTATAAATCAACAAATTATATAAGGAGAATATAGGGTTTTTTTAAAAAAAAATCCTTCCCTTCCATAACTGAATGATGATGATTTTTGCTCATTAAAGCATGATTCTATTATCCTTACCAGCAGGGTATTGATCTTTGCACTTTTAATGTTTAAAGTAATATCGTAATCCATCAAGAGATCTTTCACAATTAGATAATAATTATGGTGATAATGATTTATGAAACAAGCTGTTAAATTTTAGCAACCACATAAATTTGCTCTGTGTCCTTGACTTGGTCTTTCATGTCTTCCAATGGTCACTCATGAGCACTCTAAATGAGCCCATCCTTCTTGCTGATGGTTGTTCCCTTCTTCTTTTTTTCTTCACCTTTCCCTGCATTAAAGCTTTTCCAGCAACTAGGTCATTTTGAGCCTGGTCACGTGTGCCTTGAGAGACCAGGGCTGATTTGTTCAATGGTCCACTTTTTGAATTTTTGACTGTCCACACTAACTGCAACAGCTAACTGCAAAGCATTAATACTCTTTCTACCTTACATCAAAGTCCAACTTTCACTTCCATAGATGTCTCTGGGAATACCATAGCTTGCACTATTGTGATTTTTGTAATAATGGTGGGAGGAGGAAGAGGAAGACAAGGAATATCTCTCCCATAAACAATATGTTGGGGCATAATTTACAGAAACCTAAACTGGATTGGTCATTGTCCAGATCAACAAAGGTGTTGGGAGTTCCTGGACATCTGGTGACAAATGGGCTATGGGACTCGGGACTGTTAGGTGAGTAACCAGCAGCTGCAGAACTCCTGACAGAAAAAGTCTTTACTCATAAATAAACCAAGATTGGGAACAAAGAAATATTGTAGTATCAATAATAATAGGGTGCAAACTCCAAACATCTGGAGCACCTCTTGAAAACCATGGGCACAGACAAAATAACGATCAGTCAATTGCAAACTGTTTACTTGGAACAGCTTACATCCTGCGACAATACCTTTAACACTATCCCAAAAAAAACACCCAAACCCTAACAACATATGCCTATCCAGGTCCTTGGGAAGGATTCACTACATGGATAAAAATGTCAAATCCTGTTTAAACATCTGGCTGTTTGTATGATGAACCACAATAATAATAACATAATGCTATATTGGAAGATAGATTATACTAAAAGAGTGTAACTGGATCCAGATCATCTAATGATTTGCATGGCTGAGAGAGGATTTGAATTCATAGGGTTACACTGTTCAATTAACCATTATTGGTTGGCTTTTGATGAGCATGAACATCTCCATTAATGAAGAAGCAACTGTTTCCTTTGACACTGGCTTGCAGGAAGCCACTTGCTGCAAAGAGAGAAAGGTTCAAGGCAAACCAACTCTACATCAACCCTTTTTTATCTTTTTGCTAGGTCATGTTTTTGAATATCACCTGAGGTTACTTGGTTCGGAGGTTATGGAGGAAATGTGGAAATATAGCTGAAGCTGCTAATTCAGTAAGAAATGCCTTGAACTGTAGCTACCTTTTGGCACAGTAACCATGATTTTACAATCATAATTGTGCTCTGATAGTGCCTACTAATTTCTTCTTTCAGTGGATATAGCAGAGTGCAGGTTGGAGAAATAGAGAGAAATAGATGATAATGAAAAATTAATCCCACACACATTATCTATGAAATATTTCTCAGATTTGGAATGCCAGTTTTACTACTAATAAATCTAAAGCAAAATCAGTACTGTGCAGACCTCCATAAAGAAGCAATAATTCAGAATATATTAAATCAGCCATACTAGTGTACCCCAGTTACATGTAATCATGCCTAGTGCATGTTTAGAGTTAATACATATTGATCATCGGGAGAGGAAAAGTGATGGTCATTAAAAGAACATGTCAATGGACTGTTATAGTTTTGGGTGGGAAATCTGAACATATACTTCATATTTTAAATGTCGCAGACTTGGGATATCCATCAGAGAAGATCAAATGGACCATTAGATTGGTAGACATTCTGCTCCTTAGATAGCAAGACCAATAGCATTTAGACTTATATATTGTCCCACAGTCCTTTACAGCACTTTCAGGGCAGTTTACAATACACAGCATTATTTGCATATTGCCCCCTACATTTCATTTTACCAAACTTGGAAGGATGAAAGGCTGAATCAATCTTGAGCCCTGTCAGGATTGAACTCCAGTCTGAGGGCAGAGCTTGCCTGCAATACTGCACTTTAACCACTGCACCACCAGGACTTCCTTTTGATGAATGAAGGTGAATATACGTGTCCCAGGATAGTGTGGCAGGATCCAATTTGGGTCAGTCACTGAGAACAGGGTTTTTTTTTTCTTCTGAGCTTTTGGGCTCGTGCTGAAGCCCATCTTCAGGGAACTTCTCCCTAGCCTTCCTTTTGAGTGTCTCCTCCACAAATTTTTGGTCCGAAAATTATCCTGCTTCAGTAACTGGGCACCTGAAAAGTGTGGGACCTGCCTTCTCAGTTCTCCTTACACCTGGAAAGCCTCAAATTATATCTCTCATACTGAGAGATGGTAACCATTACTTTGCCAGTCAAAATTATGAATGCTATGGTAAAAAGGCTGATAACCCAAAAGCCATTTTTGTATCCTAATATTTTATTTTTGTAAAATGTGGGTGAAGTTGATGTTTTACAAAGTTGTGATAAGTGAAACTTTTCACAGCTTCAGCCAACCATCAAAGAAGAGGCCCAGCTTCCAACGGTGAGGCAGCCCATGCAATTTCATTTAAATTGCCTTGAAAAATTCTGCCTGGCCAGCTCCAGAGAAATGGCAGAGATCCTACTACATGTGAGGAGAACCAGTTTTGTTAGAGGCTGTTTGGCTTTTCACTTCAAGCCAAAGGTTTTCGTCTTTTGCCTGTGGAGTCAAGGGGCCTGCTCATAACAGATATCCTCTCTCGGCAGGTTGTAGACTAAACCAAAATTTGTTGCCCCAGAAACTTCCCGCATGGAGGCCAAGGTGCTCTGGTATCAGCCAGAATACAAAGCAGAACTCTGTTCTACTATTTGAGGTTGCCGCTTTACCACATTTTCTCCCCAGCGAGACACTGTGGCTGCAAAAACACAAAATGAGCTATATGGGTCTTTGAGATGCCTTTTCTGGTACAGAAATAGTTTTTTTGGTTTTGTTTTGTTTTTAATGTTAGAGAAGGCATAAAAGCTGTATGATCAATAATTTTCTGTAACCAGCCACCACTAGGAAATCTTGGAGTCTGCTAAAATGAGCTATTCATTGTCATGGTGGAAAACTGGGTGAATTTTCTCCCTAGAAGAGCCAGGAAGGCAGAATCTTGACCAGTTATAAAATTGAAAGAGACTGATTGATACTTTGATTCATTTCTGGATCATCTTTCATTATAAAAAAATCCAGCTAGCTTGTCTCCATGTGTCCTTCACATTCTAAAGCATCATTAAAACTATTTAACCTTTCACCATTTTGGTGGTGCGGCAGTAGCTCGCAGCGGCCACTGCAGATCCAAAGTGCTGCTATCTTTTTTATGTGGTAGCTGTCTTACACAACATATTATTTATTTATTTATTTATTTATTTATTTAATTTGTATACCGCCCTTCTCCCAAGGGACTCAGGGCGGTGAACAGGGCAATACATAAAAATTAGATACAAAAATTAAAATTATTAAAACATGATTAAACAATGCCCATAAATTAATACAAATTTAAAATTAAAGTCATTTATAAAAATCCCACCCCGTCCCATCAGGCCAGGCCAGCTTGTTTAAAGAGATGGGTTTTAAGATCGCGCCGGAAGGAGCGGAGATCGGGCGCCATCCGGAGCTCAACCGGAAGATGGTTCCATAAATCCGGTGCACCCACAGAGAACGCTCTCCCCCTGGGGGCCACCAGTCGGCATTCTTTGACCGGTGGCACCCTGAGGAGGCCCTCTCTGTGGGAGCGTACTGGGCGGAGGGAAGTTGACGCCGGCTGCAGGTGCTCCCCAAGGTATTCTGGACCCATGCCATATGGATGTCAGAGCAACTGGTGTTTACCTGTACCATCGTCAGACACTATGGAAACTCAGAAACAACTCCAACAACTTTAATAACATTATTACCAAAGATTTGCAGAGGAAGCTGCATAACCTCGGCTTGCTCCAAAGCCCAGGCCTTCAGACCCCGGCATCACCAGAAGCCAATGGATAGAGGAGGGGGCATCGGAAGTGGTGCAAGAGGAAGCGGAAGCGCAGAAAACTAGCAGGGGTAAATGCTAGGTTAAAGGCTAACTTTAGTCAGCCTGCTTTACCATCTATCTTGCTAGCAAATGTTTGTTCCCTGGACAATAAATTAGATTACATCAGACTCCAGCAAGCTACACGGCGTGAGTACAGACATTGCTGTGTCTTTGTTTTTACAGAGACATGGCTGAGTGATAGAGTTCTGGATGCTACTATTCAGTTGGATGGGTTAGCCGATAGGAATGAAGCTCTGTGTGGTAAGACCCGTGGCGGTGGACTGTGTGCTTACATCAACACAGAATGGTGTATAAACTCTGTCCTCGTTTCCACCTACTGCTCACCGCTTGTGGAGTTTATGTGTTGTGACATTATGGTTGTGAGATGTAGATGTAAATACCCAGGGAATTTACCACTGCTTTTATACTCGGAGTGTATATTCCACCTAGCGCTAATGCTAAGGAAGCGCTTTGTGTACTTTACTGGACTATCAATGAACTGCAGAACACACACCCTGACGGATTATTTATTGTTGCCAGAGATTTCAATCATGCAAATCTCAGAACTGTGCTCCCTAAATTTCATGTGGACTTTGCAGCCAGAGGGGAAAACATGCTGGAAGTTGTTTATACAAACATCCTGGGTGCATATCAGGTGAAGCCCTGCCCCCACCTTGGTCATTCAGACCACATCTCTGTTATGCTAATTCCAGCATACAGAACACTCATCAGGCGTTCAAGGCTAGTACAGAAGCAGGTGAGGACCTGTCCAGCAGGAGCCATCTCTGCTTTTCAGGACTGCTTTGAATGCACTGACTGGGACATGTTTAGGGAGGCTGCAAACAATGGCAACTCCATTGACTCAGAGGAGTATACATTGTCAGTGACTAGCTATATCAGCAAGTGCATTGATAATGTTACAGTCTCCAGGAAAATTATTTTACACCCCAATCAGAAGCCATGGATAACTAGAGAGGTGCGTGCTCTATTGAAAACCCGAGACTCTGCATTCAGGGCAGGCGATAAAGCAGCCCTAAGAATAGCAAGAGCCAAATTGTCCCTGGCCATCAGAGGAGCAAAGCGTGCACATACTCAGAGCATCCACCAATACTTCACGGACAGTGGTGACACACGGCATATGTGGCAGGGCATCCAAGCCATCACTAATTACAGAATATTACCATCTGCCTGTGAGAGCAATGGCTCACTTCCAGATGCGTTGAACAGTTTCTACACCCATTTTGAAGCACAGAACAATGTGACAGCAAGGAAGACCACACCTCCTTCCAACGACCGGATATTTTGTCTCTCCACTGCTCACATGAGGAAAGCTCTAAGTAGAGTCGACCCACGGAAAGCTGCGGGACCAGACATTATTTCTGGCAAGGTGCTCAGAGGATGTGCAGACCAACTGGCAGATGTTTTCACCAACAACTTTAACATTTCTCTGAGCACCACTGTTGTCCCAAAGTGATTCAAGACAACGACCATCGTTCCCGTGCTGAAGAAACCATCTGTGTCTTGCCTCAATGACTACCGTCCCATTGCACTTACTCCCATCATCATGAAGTGCTTCGAGAGGCTCGTCATGAGGCACATAAAGACCCTGCTGGCCGTAACATTGGATCCACTGCAGTTTGCATACTGCTCAAATCGTTCCACCGATGATGCCATCTCTACTACACTCCATCTAGCTCTCACTCATCTAGAAAACAAGGACTCATACATACATATGCTGTTCATAGACTTTAGTTCAGCATTCAACACTATTTTCCCCAACACCTGATGGGGAAGCTGGCCCTGTTGGGCCTGAACACCTCCCTCTGTAACTGGATCCTGGACTTTTTGACTGGAAGACCTCAGTCAGTCTGGATCGTGAATAACATTTCTAACACCATCATACTGAACACTGGGACCCCTCAGGGCTGTGTGCTCAGTCCCCTGTTGTTCACTCTGCTGACACACAACTGTGTAGCAATGCACAGTTCGAACCACATCATTAAGTTTGCTTAATGATGTGGTTCACGACCGTGGTGGGTCTCATCAGCAAGAATGATGAGTCAGCATATAGAGAGGAGGTAGAGAAGCTAATAGACTGGTGCAAAGCCAACAACCTGTCTCTGAATGTAGACAAAACAAAAGAGATGGTTGTTGACTTCAGGAGGACAAAATATGACTGCTCTCTGCTGAACATCGATGGCTCCTTTGTGGAGATCGTAAGGAGCCCCAAATTTCTTGGTGTTCACTTGGCGGAAAATCTCACTTGGTCCCTCAACACCTGTTCCATAACAAGGAAGGCACACCAGCGTCTTTACTTTCTGAGGAAACTGAGGAAGTCACAGCTTCCACCACACATCCTCACAATCTTCTACAGAGGGACTATTGAGAGCACCCTGAGCAGTTGCATTACTGCCTGGTTTGGAAACTGCACCATTTCGGATCGCAAAACCCTACAGTGAATAGTGAGGATGGCAGAGAAGATTGTCGGGGTTGCTCTTCCCTCTGTCATGGATATTTACATCACACATTGCATCCATAAAGCCAGAAACATTGTGGCTGATTACACACACACCTCATACACACTTTTTACTCTTTTGCCATCTGGAAAGAGATACAGGGGCATTTGGGCTCAGACGTCCAGATTATGTAACAGTTTCTTCCTACAAGCCATTAGAATTCTCAATACGAAGAAACTGGAACTATAAATACTTGTATTTGTAGTTTTTTAAAATTTTTAGTCTAGAGTTATGTGTAGTTTGTGTTCTGTTCTTTTTTGATTCGTGTCGTCTGATGTAGCACCTTGGTCCTGGGGAAACGTTGTTTCGTTTCACTGTGTACTGTACTGTATATTGTTGAAATGACAATGAAGTCTATTATTACTACTACTACGTTGTTGCCTTTCTATATTAATTTGGACTAGTAAAGGTGCTGTTTAACACACAAAGTGTCAGGCGAAAGCAAACATTACCATTCAGAAAGAGACTCAAACAGAAGCTTTATTGCTAATCACCTATGTTACAAGAATCTCACCAGACTGACTTCATTTGAAATGGTAAGATAAGACTTTAAGGATTCTGGGAGAGGTCAGGCCTGTGTTGCTTTTTGTAGCACAGAGATTCAATCCTCGCCACCCCACCCCCCCTTAACACCTTTCTCCAGTCTAGCTGGAGATTCCATCACATAAGGGCATTTACTGAAAGGGCCCCAAACCTGCTAAAACAGCAGTTCCCAACCTTTTCTATACCCCGCACCCTTAAAACATTTCTGATATATTCTCGCCCCCCTTATAAAAGTTCAAAATAACGGCAATGAATTATGTATATACAGTATAATTTTGAAAACCCAAGTTTTCGCACCCCCTGGAATATCATCTCGCACCCACAGGGGGTGCAAGCACCCCAGGTTAGGAACCCCGGTGCTAGATGATAGGCTCTGCATTACAGTCAATATCCTACCCCTTTTCTATGGGTGTGTATTGTCACACCTTTAGGCATGCCTTTTTCAATGTTTAATTAGCAACCCTGTGTTGATTAATCAACTGACTCCTTTTCCTATGTCACTTTGGGTTTCTTTCCCTTCTAACATTTTATCATGGCTCTGTCAAAAATGACTGAACAACAAAAGGGAGATGGTTCAGCTCACTCCTTCTGTTCTCCCAACCCAGTGTAGTAGAAAATATACTAAGGCTCAAAATGAACTAAGGCTTGCAACCAAAGTCAAAAATAACAACAAAAAAGCTTCTTTCAACATGTAAAAAACAAGAAAAAAGTTAAGGAAATGATTGGTCCATTAGTGGGGGAAAGTGGCAAGAAGGTGACAAGCAACAGGGAGAAAGCAGAACTATTTAACTTGTTTTTTGCATCTGTCTTTACATAAAGGGAAAAAACAGACCAACCTATCAAAAATAGTGCCATAAAAACAGAATAGAAACACAAGTTAAGATAGGCAAGAAAATGTAAGTGAGCACCTGTCTACCCTAGATGAGTTCAAATCACCAGGACCTGATGGATTGCATCCCAAGGTTCTCAAGGAACTGGCAGATGTGATTTCAGAACCACTGAACTATATTTTTCAAAGATCCTGGAGCACTGGGGAACTACCAGAGGACTGGAAGAGAGCTGATGTAGTTCACATCTTCAAAAAAGGGAAAAAAATAGATCCAGGAAATTACAGACTTATTAGCCTGACCTCAATACCTGGGAAGATTCTGGAAAGGATAATCAAATAACGAATCAGCGAACACCTAGAGGCAAAGTCTTTACTAAAAGCCAACATGGGTTTGTCAAAAACAGATCATGCCAGAGAAATCTTATTGCATTCTTTGACCAAGTGACAAAATTAGTGGACCAGAGGAATGCTGTGGATATAATTTACTTAGACTTCAGTAAGGCATTTGATAAAGTAGATCACTTTATCACTTGCTAAGATAGAAAAATGTGGGTCAGATAGCATCACCACCAGATGGATTCATAACTGGCTGACCAGTCATACTCAGCATGTGGTCCTCAATGGAACTGCATCTACATGGAAGGAAGTATGTAGTGGAGTGTCCCAGGGCTCTGTTCTAGGCCCAGTGGTCTTCAACAACTTCATCAATGGTTTGGACGAGGGGATAGATGGGGAACTCATCAAATTTGCAGACGATACCAAGCTGGCAGCAATAGCCAACACTCCAGAAGACAGGCTTAAGATACAGGAGAATCTGGACAGACTTGAACATTGGGTGCTATCAAACAAAATGAAATTCAATGGTGAAAAAAGTAAGGTTCTACATTTAGGCAAGAAAAACCAAATGTGCAGGTATAGTATAGGTGGTACCTTGCTCAATAGTAGTAACTGTGAGACGGATCTTGGAGTCCTAGTGGACAGTAACTTCAATATGAGCCAATAGTGTGCTGCAGCTGCGAAAAAAGCCAACACAGTGCTAAGCTGCATAAACAGAGGGATAGAATCAAGATCACGTGAAGTATTAATACCACTTTACAATGCCTTAATAAGGCCACACTTGGAATACTGCATCCAGTTTTGGTCACCACGATGTAAAAAAGATGTTGAGACTCTAGAAAGAGAAGAGCAACAGAAGAGCAACAAAGATGATTAGGGGAGTGGAGGCTAAAACATATAGGGAACAGTTGCTGGAACTGGGTATGTCTAGTTTAATGAAAAGAAGGACTAGGGGTTGCCACAAAGAAGAGGGAGTCAAGCCATTCTCCAAAGCGCCTGAAGGCAGGACAAGAAGCAACTAATCAAGGAGAGAAGCAACCTAGAACTAAGGAGAAACTTCCTGATAGAATAATTAACCAGTGGAACAACACTGGATATTTTTAAGAAGAGACTGGACAGCCATTTGTCTGAAATGGTATAGGGTTTCCTGCCTGAGCAGGGGGTTGGACTAGATGACCTCTAAGGTCCCTTCCAACTTCTTCTTCTTCTTCTTCTTCTTCTTCTTCTTCTTCTTCTTCTTCTTCTTCTTCTTCTTCTTCTTCTTCTTCTTCTTCTTCTTCTTCTTCTTCTTCTTCTTGTTATTGCTGTTATTGCTATTATTGTTATTATTATTATCTGATTAAGAGGAGAGGATGAGACTAACAGCCCCCACCCCACCCACCCGAATTCAGATCAGACCTATGTGAGTCTGAATTGTGAGAATTACAGTTATTGTTTCTCTAACAATAGCAGCTGTATTTCTGGTTATTCTGGGCATACACAAAAATAAAAAAAATCTTTAAATAGACATTCTGGTTCTTTCATGTCAATGTTCTTGTCTTTATTTTTTGTGCCTTTGAGTCAGTCTTGACCCTTGGCAACTACTTGGGAAAATCCATTCTGTTTTCTTGGCAAGATTTTCGGAAGTGGTTCACCATGGCTTATGGGCTGAAATAATCCAAGTCACTCAGCTAGTTTCATGCCTAAGGCATAGAAGAGAACACACTGTTTCCCAGTTTCTAGCTTTGTGTCTTAAACCATTGAACCAAACTGGCTCAGATTAAAATTGTTCAATTTTACCTTGCCTCTTTATCCAGAAAGGCCTGAATTTGCCCTCGGATAGACTGAAGAGTTGGCCTTTGAAATGTGAGAAATATCTCTTGATAACTCAATCTGGGAACAAATTTTTTAAAAAAAGGAAAGAAAAAGAAAATGTAGTCATATTGTTGTCTGAGTTTTGTTTTTATCTTTCACAAACAACCCAGAGTCTTTCTGAACTGGGTAGCATAAAATATTTGTAAATAAAAACTAATCAACAAGTCAAGAAGCAAACATTATATATTAAAATAAGATAATTTTAATAGCTCTGCCAGATCTGGGGATGCAAATATCTGGTGACAAAAAAGTGTTTTCCATATTTTTTTGCTACCATGGTATAATGATATATATTTGTCAGCCCACATCTGCAAAACTGTTCCCTATCAAGACTGGGCTTGGGCAACAAATTTTCTGAAGTTAAAAGCATTTGACTTTGATTTGTGTCTCACATTATAAACGTCATTTTTACCTTCCTAAAAGAATCTGTGGTACAAATGTAATAGAAAAAACAGAAGCATTTTTAAGAGAAAGGGGAAAATGCACATTTAATCTGTCAAACAGATTGATTCTTTATTATGATGATAATGCCACATCATCCTTACTTGCAAAAAAGGTTTTTGTGATTAATTATGACTTTGAAATTAGAGATGTCAAAATTAAAATGTAGCTATTATTGTCTTCTCTTTAAGGCACAGTGAAAGGAAATATAATAATTATAACCACACCATTTAGAAATGAACGTGGCCTATACAACATCATATTAATGGCTTCAGCACATGGTTCCATGTATCAAAAAGGGTGGTATTAATAAAATACTGTTTTTTAAAAAAATATTATTTTGATTTTGTCTTGGAGAATGATATTCCTGTGGTAACAGTTCAATATATCAGAAGTAAGAGGACAAAGCAAACTCAAGAGACATCTGAAAGTTCAAAAGAGCCCTATACTAATAATAATAATAGTAAAAAAAAGTAAAAAAGTTGGAAGGGACCTTGGAGGTCATCTAGTCCAACCCCCTGCTCAGGCAGGAAACTTTATACCATTTCAGACAAATGGATGTCCAATCTCTTCTTAAAAACGTCCAATGTTGGAGCATTCACAGCTTCTGGAGGCAGGTGGTTCTACTGATTGTTTTGACTCTCAGGAAATTTCTCCTTAGTTCTAGGTTGCTTCTGGAATATAAGTGGGGGTGTCTCTCTAAATTCTTTACCCGAGATGGGTCATTAAGTGTAGCCTCCTCCTGAACCTGCGAAGTAGTCTTAATTTTCCTGGGGAATGATGAAAGAGCAGCATAAAAATGAGGGGCAGGTTATGCCTGAGGCTCCACCTCTATTAAGGGAAGGATTTTACACTTTGGCATAAATGGATCCCTTCATCTCTCTCTCAAACCATCTATCTTCCCTGTCCAAAATGTCTTCTCTCTTGTCCTCAAGAAAGTGGCCATGGAAGGAATGACCAGATATTTCCATTCTTACTTACTTACTCACCTAATGAGCCTATTCAGAGTAGGTGAGAAGTGAAAACTCCTTGGAGGACAAATATGGGGTGCCCCTAACCAACTTGCTCAGACTGAAAAAGCTACTTGGATAAGCAGTGAAACATTTTGAACCAATGGGGGAAAATGGCCATTTGCCATGAATCAACTTCCACACAACTGGATGACTGAAAATTTTAATCGCCCTAGAGAATTACTGCACTGCAGAATTATTTTTACACAGCTTTTTCATTACAAAATCTAGGCTAAAATCCAGCTTGGGAGATCAGTGGAGTATATGACTCAGCAGAGATGTGTTTTTCAGTTGCTTTGATAAGATACCTACTCTTGTTTTAATGTTTATTGAAGGGATGATTGCGACATTTCCAGAAACAAAATCAAAAGGTCATTTTACAGTTGTCAGTGAAACTGTTTGCAGAATGGTAATTTTCTAACTTCATTAAAAACTAAAAACCCTGATTTAATTTGAGCTGGGTCTGCTTCCATAACAGATCAGCCAGAGCTCTTGTCTAAAAACTGGAGGAAACAAAGGACTTGTGTGAGGTTCCAAAATACTAAGTTCTACTTCATTATTGGCTGAATTTTGCCTTGGAATAATAAGGAATATGACTTAATGTGACTAGGCAGTGAGGATCCATAGGGTGACTCTAGAGTTCTCCAGGTAGATCAAGTTTGATTAATCATCAAACAGAAGTCTTCAAAGCAGGTTTTTCAGCATTTTGCAAAGCTCAGATAGCTTTGTGTTATGGATTTATGATATCCTGAACTATTTTCATTTATAACAGCAATTGTCAGTATTTCTGTCTGTTCCTCTGTTTGGCAAAATTTCAAATAACTCTGCTGTCCCAGATATATTGGACTGTTAGATCATGATTAACACGTCTGAGTAAAATTTTGCCAAGGTGGCATTTAAGCATTAAAATATCTTCCCTGAAGAATTGAGGTGTAGTTTTGCCACATTGTTTCTTGTGCACATTCATATGATTCTGGGTTAGTATCCAGCTGTGTACATGTGTACATCATATGATTGATATGAATCTTCAGGACAGCTGCAAGATAATATAACCCTGCAATTTTAGATATTTTCCACAAGGAAGCAGTTCTCAGCATTCTTTTTATTATATAAAGAAATGTTGTGAAATAAAAGTCCGTAGATCTAAGTTAACACTCTCTCTCTCTCTCTCTCTCTCTCTCTCTCTCACACACACACACACACACACATGTTGCAGATTTTCTGCCTTAGATGCTAATTGTTTTATATGCCCTATCCAGTATAGCACATCTGGCCTATAAGGTTTTTTTATATACTATACAGTTTATAACTTCCTTATATTGATGTAGAATTAATCACATATTAGAAAACAGAATTGGTACAAAACGTCTCTAATGATTACAAAGAGAGTAAATACTTTTCCTTAGGACATTTCAGGAATCTGGACTTTCTCCATAATCAAGAAATCACTTACTGTCAAAGTGTGCAGTGAAGCATTCAGTACTAAAAGTTCCCACTTTCCAACAATAAAGCTCCAGTGTGTTCGCTGCATATTTTTTGCTGATACTTTTTTTTGTCCTGCAATTCCATCAATGACCCTTAAAATACTGACAAAGTGATCTGCCCTAAGCCAGGTGGTCATCTCTGTTTATATATAACCTATGCTTACAATAATTGAGCATGGCTGAAGTACTTTATCCCAGTGGTGGGATTCAACCAGTTTGCACTAGTTCGGCAGAACCAGTAGCTAATTTTTTGTTGTCCAGGCCCAGAATGGACTTCCAGAAGTGGCATCCACACAAAGAACCAGTTGTGCACATATTTGAATCCCACCACTGCTTTATCCCTAGGCTTCCTAGCTCTGTTCCTGACACTGAGCATAACTTTCAAGAACCCTGAGTTATCCATATACTGCTGTTTCAACATTATTTAAATCATACTTGTAGATCATATCTAGTGTGTCTGTTGCTAGAACAAAACCTTGTTACATTCATTATGATGAGGCAATTGTTATACATATTTTTGAAACATTCAGATTCACCATTCTAAAAGATAAAAACAAACATTTTCAGTAAAAGAGGATGAAAGACATACACTGGGATTGTTATTATGATCATTTATTTATTTTTTTAAAGTGTCAGTGGAAACAAGAGAAAACAACCTAAATTAAAAGGTCATTCCCACCAAAGGCCAGGTTTTTAGGACTGTTTCAAACATCAGTGGGGGCCATTCAGATCTTGGTGGATGAAACCTCACGTCATACACCAAGGTGCACCCTGGATAAAGACACAGGAAGAGGCTGCATAGGAGTAATACAATCTAAGGCCTCACCAACCTGCCTATTCCAGACAGTGAGTAGGATCTCAGCCAAACTGTCCACCAAATCTGAGAGTATCCCTCAAGCTCTCTCTGGAAGTCAACTGAAAATAAATGGTTTGAATATATCATCAACATGCTTAGTTAAATGAAAGTATCCAAAATAGAATCCAATCCAGCATTAGCCAATCAGATTCAGTTGTTTAGGGCTAAGGATATGGGCAAGATCTTGCAGATGTCTCTTCAACCACTAACTACTGTATTTAACTCTTAGCTTTCTAGTTGTCTGGCTAGCATCAAGAATAGGCTAACTTTCTAAAAGATGAGATACTAATCTTGAAGCAGAAAATTCTTTCTCCAAAGATGCGCTTTTGGCATTCAATTAAAAGCCAAGCTACCTAGGCAAGTACTGATCCTAAGAGAGGCATGCTATTTTATTTTATTTTATTTTATTTTATTTTAATTTTATTAGATTTATATACCGCCCTTTCCCGAAGGACTCAGGGCGGTTTACAGGGTATTTAAAATCAGCAATACAAATACAAAAGTTAAAAAAACAATTAAAAAAGATTAAATTATCCCTTAAACTAAAAACCCGGGTTAAAAAATCCTCAGCCTGGGCCGGAAAGCTCAAAGAGCCAGGTCTTCAGGTCCCGGCGGAATGAACGAAGGTCAGGGGCAGTCCTCAGCTCCACGGGCAGCTGGTTCCAGAGGGCAGGCGCACCCACAGAAAAGGCCCTCCCCCTGGGTGTTATCCGCCGGCAATTTTATGCTGTGGAGGACTTGATTTTTTAAAAAATGTGATTTTTTTTTAATTTCATGTTTTTTGGATTTCTTATGTGGAATGCCCAGAGAACCAAAGACTGAAAAAACAAAACAAAAACAAATGTCCTTCAGTAGTGGAACGCATATATATGAAAGTCTTCTCTATTACGGTAGGGCAGTATTCAGTTTCTGCATTTTTATCTGGATTAAAAAAGAAGAGTAAAAATATTCAGTATAATTTCTGTTCACAATGCCTCATAATGTAGTGAATCTTTATTTCTTAATTCATGGAACCATTCTCCTTTTTTATATCAATGTTAACATAGATTTCCCGAAAGACTGCATATTTTTTTCATATACATTTACACATACAAAAAAATTAATTGAATTTAATTCACTAGGTTTGTCATGGCCACTCATTCCAGAATAGCCTGAGCGGATTGCAGAATCTAGAAAAGAAGAAGCCCAGGAATATGGGAGTCATCCAGATCTCTTGGAGTGATCCTCCTCCAGAAGGCAGGGGCTGTGACAAAGCACACGTCCACAGCACACAAGATCCCTAAGCAGAAATTCATTTAATTGAAGGGAGCTGGAACACACCCACTTTGTCGAACCATACCAAGTGGGGAAAAACAATTGGAGAAACAAAATGCTTATGACAAAGGATGGAAGGGAGCATGATAATTCAATGTATTGTTAAGAGAAGTATTCTTTTAGGTCCCTTCCGCTGGGACAGCTAAAATTTTGGGATTCTGAATTTAGGTGTGGTCATAATAAATGACCCGGTTCCAGATTCTAACACAGAATTTGATGCATCGATATTTGGTCCAGAAGGAATTGTCCTTATTTTGTAAACTATGTCTGGAATTTCTGCTTAGGGATCAGTTGAATCTTGTGGTTTCTTTCTTTGGTTATGATTGCATTATTAACTGTTTTGACCATTTTGGCTTTGGTATAATAACGGTGGCTCAGTGGGTTAGGACGCTGAGCTTGTCGATCAGAAGATCGGCAGTTTGGCGGGTCAAATCCCGAGTGCCGCGTAGCAGAGCGAGCACCTGTTACTCGTCCCAGCTTCTGCCAACCTAGCAGTTTGAAAGCACGTAAAAATGCAAGTAGAAAAATAGGGACCACTACGGTGGGAAGGTAACAGCATTCTGTGCGCCTTTGGCGTCTAGTCATGCCAGCCACATGACCACGGAGACGTCCTCGGACAAGCGCTGGCTCTTCGGCTTTGAAATGGAGATGAGCACTGGCCCCTAGAGTCGGAAACGACTAGCACACATGTGCGGGGGAACCTTTACCTTTACCTTATAATAACATAAGTATTGCTTTTTGACTTGAACTTGTGGCAAAACAGCGCTCTTCTGTTGTAAAAGAAGGACTTCACAAAGTTTAAAAACTGCATTGCAGTATTTGCTTTTCTGCTTTAAGGGACTCTTAAAATTGCATGTTTTTTTTTAACGGCCAACCCACTCCTTCCTCTCTCTAGAACAAGATGAAGAGGAAGGTGAAGCCCTGCTTTCCCTCTTAGGAACCTCTTCCTCTTTTCCTAGAAATAAGCCTTTAAACACATGTCCTTGTTTTGCTGCTCTTCAAGAATTCCAGTTCCTACTTAGGATACATTGTAAACAAGAAACCTGATCCCACAAGGACATAAACACAGATAGAACAAGATGTCCATAGAAAGATGCTGGAGTGAGTTCAAATGGCACACTGCTTTGTATTTGTATATACCATCATTTTGTACATAGCATTGCTAAATGCTTTGGAAAGAGAAAGGGGGGAGAGAAAGGGGGAGAGAAAGGGAGAGAAGGGAAAAGCAGTTTTAAAGCAAAAGACAGAGCTTACTTTTACAGGCACTTAAAATAAACCACGTGTCTCTTTGCTCCTATCTGTAATAATGTTAAGATACAAACATAAACATGCTCTTTTATTTGCAAGGCTATCATTTTCACTTCTCCATGTGCAAACGCTTGTAAGTCAGGACTGGATACACAAGAAGCTTGTGGAAGAGTTTTACAGTCCACCCGCAGGGAAAATCTAATTCTGGTAATCAAAAGTATTCTGAAGCCAGAAAACATATTTGTTTTATTTCAGGTACCAGAGTTGAATTCCATCACCATCCATTTACACAAAATCTTGATTCCCCCTAGACCAGATTCACCAACCTTTGGATGCACTGCAACATAATTATGTCTGTAATTATAGGCTGCTTTTCAAGGTGTAAAGATTCATAAAGGAAGTTATTACTTAAAATTACAAAATGTACAATCAAAATGTTAAAAACTAGTTATACAATATATAACTCATAAAAGCTAGAAATAAAAAATATGGTACATGAAATGGCCGCAGAATAAATTCTTGGTTAGGTTTGCCCACTTAAGTTAACAAGGTGAACCTATTGTGAGTAAAACTACTGGCAAATGACTTAAGGAAGCTATCCCAATGCTGGATTATGGGCCCCTGGAAGATTAATTGACAAATTGCTCAATACAGCAAAAGAAAATACAATACCTCACTTATATACTGTATATAAAATGTTCTGCAACTTCAAAACAATTACTACTTTGCAGTCTCTGCTTCATCACAAGCTTGTTTGTTTCCTTGCTGTGAATGTAAACTTAGTGAGGAAATAAGAAGGGGCATTAATAAGAATACTGGTTCTTCTACTTCTTCTTTTTGGCCAGCTTAAAAGACTTGTATAGCTTCCCCTCTTAGAAACTCAACTCTGGACAGCTGACAACAATTATATAAAACCAAGCATCATAAAAAAAAATTAATAAGGCTAAAAACAGAAACAAAAAAACCGGCACCACAATCATTCTTGAGGCAACCCATACTACTACCTTGCAGCTTCAACCTTACCCTATTCCATTGTTTGGGAGGAAGGTCAACTCTTTAGAAGTTTCCAGAAAGCTAAGAAGCATGGAGTTTGCCAGAACTCAAGTGAAGAGCATTCCACAGGGCAGGAGCTGCCACAGAAAAGGCATGCTTCCATTTAAAAAGACCTGAAACATGCCTATCAATGTATTTATTTATTTATTTATTTATTTATTTATTTATTTATTTATTTATTTATTTATTTATTTATTTATTTATTTATTTATTTATTTATTTATTTATTTTTGGGACTTATATGCCACCCTATCTCCCAAGGGACTCAGGGCAGCTTACAACAATAAAAACAACAATACAAAAATTAAAAAACGAATTAAATAACAGCCCCAAAATAAATTAACTACAATTAAAAATTAAAACATATTTAAAAACCCATCATCAATCCAGGTCAGCCTGATGGAAGAAAAAAGTTTTGAGGTCGCGGCGAAAGGACTGGAGGTCCGGGGCCATCCGAAGCTCAAGGGGAAGCTGGTTCCAAAGGGCTGGTGCTCCCACAGAGAAGGCCCTCCCCCTGGGGGTCACCAGCCGACATTGTCTGGCCGACGGCACCCTGAGGAGGCCCTCTCTGTGTGAGCGCACTGGGCGATGGGAAGTCGTCCCCGGTAGCAGACAGTCCTGCAAATATCCCGGGCCTAAGCCATGTAGGGCTTTAAAGGTAAGTACCAGCACCTTAAATCTTGCCCGGAAGACAACTGGTAGCCAATGCAGCTCACACAGGAGGGGTGTAATATGGGAGTATCGGGATGCTCCCATCACTACCCGCGCGGCTGCATTCTGCACCAGCTGAAGCCTCTGGGTGGTCTTCAAGGGCAGCCCCATGTAGAGAGCATTGCAGTAATCTATCCGAGAGGTAACGAGTGCATGAGTGACCGTACGTAGGGCATCTCGGTCCAGATAGGGGCGCAACTGGCGCACCAGGCGAACCTGGGCAAATGCCCCCCTGGCCACGACTCCAATATGATCTTCAAAACTGAGTCGTGAGTCCAGGAGGACGCCTAAATTGCGCGCCCTATCAACGGGAGGCAACACCTCTCCTCCCATAACCAAAGATGGAACCTCTTGGACGAGTCGAGATGCTGGTACATAAAGCCACTCAGTCTTGGCCGGGTTGAGCTGGAGCCTGTTCTTCCCCATCCAAATCCGTACCGCTTCCAGGCAACGGGACATCACGTCGAGGGCATCACTGGCTTGGTTCGGGGTGGAGATAAAGAGCTGGGTATCATCGGCATATTAATGATACCTCACCCCAAAACCACGGATGATCTCGCCCAGCGGCTTCATATAGATGTTGAACAGGAGGGGCGAGAGCACTGACCCCTGAGGCACCCCACAATTAAGGGGCCTAGGGGTTGACCTCTGCCCTCCTGTCAACACCGTCTGTGAGCGGCCCGAGAGGTAGGAGGAGAACCACCGTAAAACGGTGCCTCCCACTCTCAACCCCACAAGACGTCGCAGCAAGATACCATGGTCGATGGTATCAAAAGCCGCTGAGAGATCTAAAAGGACCAGGACAGAGGAATAACCCCTGTCTCGGGCCCGCCAGAGATCATCCACCAGTGCGACCAATGCCGTCTCCATGCTGTACCCGGGCCTGAAACCCGATTGGTATGGATCTAGATACTCAGTTTCCTCCAGGACCAAAGGGAGCTGCCGTGCCACCACGCTCTCAACAACCTTTTGGACGAAAGTTGTTTAAAATAGCTGGATCCAAGGCAGGTTTCTTGAGGAGGGGCCTTACCACCGCCTCCTTCAAGGCGGCGGGGAAGCACCCCTGACTCAAGGAAGCATTTATAACTGCCAGGAGCCAGCCTCGTGTAACCTCCCGCATCGCATAAACCAGCCAGGAGGGACACGGGTCCAACAAACACATGGCGGCACTTAATTTCCCCATGATCCTGTCCACTTCATCCGGAGTCACAGGATCAAACTCCTCCCAGATATTATCGGCCAAACCCATCGTTTCCCCCTCGTCAGATACTGCCCAGTCGGAGTCCAAGCCAGCCCGAATTTGAGCGATTTTATCCACCAGATACTCACTAAACTCCTCAGCCCATCCCTGTAAGGGGTCCTCTCCCATCCCCTGATTTAAAAGGGAACGGGTCACCCTAAACAGGGAGGCCGGGCGGTTATCTGCAGATGCAATGAGGGTGGCGAAGTGAGCACGCTTCGCCACCTCCATTGCCACAAGGTAAGATCTAGAAAAGGATCTTAACTGTGTCCGGTCAGACTTGGACCGAGTGGACCTCCAAATGCTCTCTAGGCCCCTTCTCCGGTGCTTCATCTCCCGCAGGTCCATGGAGAACCAAGGAGCAAGCCGGGATCTGTGCCGGGTCAGAGGCCGCAAAGGCACAACACGGTCAAGAGCCTCCGAAGCCGCCCATTGCCAGGCATCAACTAAGGTCTCGACCGGGCTGTGAGAAAGGGAGGAAGGAATAAATCCAAGCGCCGTCTGGAACCTTTCTGGGTCCATCAGGCACCTGGGGCAGAACCACCTGGTCGGTTCCACCTCCCAGCAGCGGGGAGTGGCATGACGGAGGCTCAACTGCAGGAGATAATGGTCTGTCCATGAAAGGGGTTGAGATGTTGGAGTAACCCCACCCAGACCATTAAGCCACTGCCCAGAGATGAAAATAAGGTCGGGCGTGTTTCCCCCCTCATGAGTCAGACCCTGAATAATCTGGGTCAGGTCCATGGCTATCATGGAAGCCATGAACTCTCGGGCCACCCCCGATGCACCACCCAGGGAAGGCAGGTTGAAATCTCCCAGATCCATAAGCCTGGGAAACTCAACCGCCAACCCTGAGAGAGCGTCGAGTAGCCCGGGCAGGGCTGTTGCCACGCAGCTGGGAGAAAGGTACATGAGCAACAGACCCAACTGACCCCCAGGACCCCACCTCAGGAGAAGGGACTCACATCCGTCAATTTGCGGGGCAGTGGTCTCCTGCGGACAAAGGGCCTCCTTAATAACAACTGCCACCCCCCGCCCCTACCCTGAGCCCGAGGCTGGTGAAGCACACGGAAACCTGGTGGGCATAACTCAATAAGAGGGACCCCTCCCTCCGGGCCCAACCAGGTTTCAGTGATGCATGCCAGGTCTGCGCCTTCCTCCTCAATCAAGTCCCGAATGAGGGGAGCCTTATTCACCACAGACCTGGCATTCAAGTAAACCAGCCTGAGCTCAGGCACCTGTCCTCTCCCACCCCCGGAAAAGCAGGATGAAGTCAGAGGGTCGGAGTGCGCCACCGCTCGAAGATAGCGGGGGCGCGATCCCAAGTTTCGATATGGCCCTCTGTTCATCCATCTGCCACCATTCCCAATCACCATGGGGATCAATGTCCCCACCCCATCCCCTCAGGTCCCAGGACCCTCCCCCCCACCGCGGCGACCATTTACCAACCTGGATTGGGAAAGATCCAGCACAGTCCCCCCAACTTTCTGCTGGAAGTTACATCCCTCCCCCCTCCCTAACCCATTAAAAAATTTACATAAAAAATTCCTAAGCCTCCTCTTTGTGCTGTGCCACCTCTCGGGATCCCAGGATCTGTCATTAAGGAATCGGCGGCACAAACCAGAGGGCCACACCTGGGAGAGGGGGGAATCTCTCAGGGCAAGCAAAGTACCCGCGGAATAGATCATCAATAGGATGGGAGGAATAAAATAAGCTATAAGCAGGAGGGGATAAATCGGCTAAAATCAATACAGCAGCCATTGATGATAAAATTACAAGGCTGGATAGTGACTCCTGAGCAAAGTCACCCTCTCACAGTGACAAAAGATCTTCTGGCATCAGGGAATGTCACCATCCAGTTCCAAACAGGTCGCAGAGAGGGAGAAGAAAAGTCCAATGACTCGGAGGTAGTAATAGTCCATTTGTCGGTGGAGGCATCATGGTTCTAATAACGAGTAGATATAATCCAGTCTCTGGCTTCAGGTTCCAGGTCCGGCCAGCTACAGCCGGGCCCTCCTGCTGCCAAACATCGTTAGGCCCCACCGCCAGTACCTCCAAAGCCACCCCAGATGGAAAATGGTGGCAATAAAGTTCAAACCAGTCATGCATCCCCATCTCCAGTTGAATTCACGACTGAAAGGCTGTAGCTAGCCACAGAATTTATATCATCCAGGGAAATGGGTGGTCTCACTATGGTCTTCTTCTCGGGCGGTATTTGGTGGGATGGGCAGATATCCTCAGGGAGAGGCTTTCTAGCATCCTACCACATATATGTCAAGTACCCAAGGAGACCTGTTAATCCTTCTAGCTGATAGTAGAATCCTGACAGTAGAAGAGACAGTGTTTTTGTTTTTTTTCCCCATTAGAAGGGAGAACTATTGCTGAGCTGGCTGAGGGAGGACACAGATAGAGCTTTAAAAGCCAAAGAATCCTGGAAGAGGAGAGAGAAGAAATAAAGGAATAGGGGGCAAATCAATAGGGATCCAAATGCTGGTAGTTGGTTCAAGAAGAGGGCATGGCAGGATTCTCAGAAGTGGAGCTGGTGCACTCATAAAAGTGCACAGTAGAACAGGAGGGCTTTCCTGAATCAGTTCTATCCAATGCAGGTGGTCTTTGTGGAGGAGACTGAAGAGACGAGGATCCATGTCCTGTCAGGAGTGAAAGAGTGACCACTAGCCCCAAAGAGAGCAAGAATGATAACTAGTTCATTTTTCTCTTAAGTTGGAGACGGGGTAGTAGAGTATTGCAGTAACAATGTTCATATTCAGACTACACAGATAACGTCATTGGACAGAAAGCTTCACTTTTCTAGAAGGAAAGAATTCATTTAACAATGCCTGGGCAATTGTGTCTTACTGAAGCAGCTGCTGATTGTTTTATTGCTGCTCTAGTCTATGCCAGGAAGAGAGAGAGGCTAGTTGAGGGAAACTCAAGGAATGTTGCATAGACTTGAAACCAAAGGCTGGGTCTGCTTTGTGGGCTGAATAAAAAGGAAAAAAAGCATTCAGAAACATAGTCTGATGTGCTGAGTCTTGGATTAAAATACAGAGGGCCCACAAATGTTAATGGTGAAGAGGGTGGTAGAGACAGATAAGGAAAAGAGTTGCTTTGGGCTCAAGACATCCTGTTGACTCCAGGGAGCTCCAAGGCCAGTGACTGAAGTACTGGTAACTCCAAAGGCCGACCTTCTCATGCCTATAGGGAGGGGCAAGAAATCTGTCTGAAGAAGACTTTTTTAAGAAGAGCAGCTGTGGGAAATAGTGCTAAATCCAAAATGGCTGATCCCTTTTTAGGAGGAGGAGGTCCAAAGCTAATCCTCAAATTTTTACTTGATGGGGGAGTTTCAAGAAATAGCTAGATGCAGAACTGCCCTAGGGACTTCTATTTGCCAAGCAGCTGACACTGCTTTGACTTGTAAGAAAGGAAGGAGTATGTGGCAGCCGGCAGCCTGTCCTTCTTTGAGTGACTACCTATATTTTAAAAATTGTGCCAGTCTACCGTTCAGTGTAGTCTTGTGCAATGACATGAAGCATGTTATGTTTCTGCCTGCTCCCCGCGTCCCAACCTAACATATTCACAAACACAGTTACAAGGGACTATGTATACATATATTGAAGGTTTCTCTCTCCTTATGAGGAGCAATGTGAATGATTGTCATTCTTCATGTTTGCCAATTTTTGTATGCTTTGTATGAATTAGAGAATTATATCATCAAAAAAGCAACTTCCACATTGCTATCTGTCATCAGTGTGTATGTGTGTGTGTGTATGTGTGTATGAGAAAGGCATCATGCAAGAGAAAAGAATCTTCATATTATGAAGGAAATAAAACAGAAATTTTAATTCTCTCTCTCCTCCATATTCTTGGCTATCTGGTTCATTTTTACTTCACTGATGTGCAACCAATCTACAGAATAATGTGATCTCCCCACAATTTGTTCTCAATAGGATTTTTCTCTTATAAAAATCATCAGGAAAAGCCAAATGAATTATCCTTAAGGGAAAACTCTACAATAACTCTACTGAAAATGTAAATATCTATGTTTTTTAATGTTGTTCTAAACATTCAGCTATACTTAACGGTCCAAAAGATTTTTCAATAGTGAAATTTTTAGGGATTGATATTTTCAGCTCAAAACCTGGCCACAAAGGATTTAAAAGAACTCTGGCACAGTGCGTGCTAGGAGTGTTTTACAATATATCATGGTGGGATAAACCATAGCAGGAATTAAAGAAATAAGGAAAGGAAAGGAATCTTCCTTTAAAAAAAAAGAATAGTTAGGCCAAATGGGGATTAAGTTTGCTTTCTAAAATATTAACAGTGGCCAAGTTGTCTTTTATAATCCTTGCTTTTCTTTTGGCATATCCAAGATAAATAGCTTTTGGCACATCAGATGGTTACTCACTAATGGAAATCTACTAAATGTAACAAAATATTTGTATTTTTAAAAAGCTATTTATTTATTTTTTTTGTTTGTTTGTTTTAATTTATTAAATTTATATGCCACCCATCTTCCCCAATAAGGTGACTCTGGGCATCTTACAGGTTATAAAAAGATAAATAGGAAAGTAGTCAAAATTTTAAAATTAGGCAAATTAAAATTTTAAAAACTGTGCAAAAAACCAGGAACCAAGAGAGGATGGTACAGGGTTGAGGTTTATAATGAAGATTATGACAATCTGGAATAGAAAGATTAAAAACAACATCCTTATTCCATTCAGTTCACCCTGATGGGGAAGTCATCTCATACAGTAATTAAAAAATGTATAGACATGATAGATGTATTTATCAGGGCTGAGATAGATGGAGGCCAAGTTAGAAGTTTCCATGACAAGGTTAAAGTGCTAGGAGTGAATTGTTCACTGTGAGAAATTGGTGGATAAGGAGGTTTGAGGAAGAAATGGGAGATTCAAATAAACTCCCTTTTTGGAAGCAGTTTTCCCCAAAATACTTATTTATGAATGGACTTTCTCTTGTAAATATAGAGTTGATCAGAAAATTTAGAAAAGCATGGATTTTGACATGCTAGTATGTTCTAATTTGCCTATAGGTTCAGGAATTATGAGCGAATAAGACATAAAAATGCAAACCAAATGAATGTTTGCAGCACCCATCTTTTATGAAATTATTCACCAACATAATCAGAGATGCATATTAACCTTTCTTATCTATATTTGGGGAAATTAAACTAGAAAATCTAAGAGATTCAAGATCCTATGTCAAAAGATGGTGGTGAGTGAACAGATCTTGAACATATAAGGAACAGTTGCTGGAATTGGGTATGTCTAGTTTAATGAAGAGAAGGACAAGTGGGGACTTGATGGCAGTGTTCCAATATCTCAGGGGCTGCCACAAAGAAGAGGGAGTCAAGCTATTCTCCAAAGCACCTGAAAGCAGGACAAGAAGCAATGGATGGAAACTAGTCAAGGAGAGAAGCAACCTAGAACTAAGGAGAAACTTCCTGACAGAACAATTAACCAGTGGAACAACCTGCCCCCAGAAGCGGTGAATGCTCCAACACTGAAAGATTTTAAGAAGAGACTGGACAGCCATTTGTCTGAAATGGTATAGGCTGCTAAAAGGTCCAGGATCTTCTTGATAGCTAATTCATTGATACAAAACAATTTTTTGCTAAAACAAGTGACTGCATGGGAATTTCTGTGTAAAAGAATGAATACCATGCATTAGACAGTTGAAACAAAAAGAAATGGAGACATTTCTAGCAAGCTGTGTTTATTTAAGATATTATAAGGGGTTAAGGAATCCCTTTCCACTTAATGGAAGATATCAAACACTGCAGCAGAAACTTGAAAGACTGCATTCCCAAAAGAGCCTTACCTAGTTTTTTTTAAAAAAATATGGAAATAATGAAAAGAATCTACAGTATATTATACAGTGGAATTTTAAATTTAATTGCCCCTAGAAGCTAGATTCACTCCTACAGATCTCTTAAGGATTTGTATTACATGTCTACTTGTATGGGCCTGTCTTTCCAATCTCTTAATGTTTTAACATCAGTTTGCACAAGTACAAGATAATATTAAATTAACTAGATTAACTACCTGTATATCATACATACCCACCCACTCACACCTACCCCAACATGCATGAAATGCATACAGTAAACCTGTAGATGATTTTACAAAAATTTGATAGAAATCCAAAAACAATTATTTGTGGCGAAAAATGTGCTGTGTAGAAATCCAATGACTGCATAGATCTTACCTTTGAACTGTCAGTGTACATTATTATTGCAAAACACTGTAGTTGGGTGATAGGATCTTAGCGGTAAAAAAAAATAATCTTGTAAAATGAATGACGACGAAAATCTGTTTAGTTAGCATACCAATAAAAGCAATGGCAAGATAAAATCTGGTACAATGTCTAACCTTAGGGGGAGGAAATGATATCGTTGCAAGAAGTATATTTCCTGGGCTCAGTTAGTGAAAGCATGGATCACGCATGATATTATCGTACTTTTATAGTAATAAAAGCTTTGTTATGCACAGCATGCTTGAAAGGATTTTTTTTATTATTCTTTATCTCAATGGAATTTTGGACACAGGTTTGCAAATATGTATAGATCTGTGCTTGGTAATCACAGGGAGGGAGGTGTTCTGAACCAGCCCTCTTCTCGCAACCCCTATTCAAAAAGAAGAGTCTGGAGAGCGTCCAAGGCTAAAAGGCTTCTGCCAGGATTTAATTACGCAGTTAACAAAAACACTAGAGCTTGTCTTCTCAAGCGGAAAAGTTGTTTACAGCAACCAGCCCCTCCCCAAACACTCCTTTTATAGAGAGCTCAGGGCGTGGTCTCCCTGTGCCTCCTCCCGAGGAGTCCCATAGCCTTTCTTTGTTTGTTCCTGCTCGACTGCCTCCTGCGTCGGGCGTCCTTGAACAGGGCCAGCTGTGGGTCATCATCCTCCGCACTCTCGGGCTCACACAGCTGAGAAGAGGTCCCCGGCTGAGGACTCTGCAAAGCCTCCAAATCATCATCAGCCGGTTCGTTTCCCTCCTCCCCCACATCTGAGTCATCCGATACATCAGAGCCGGCTGTCGGACCCACAGGCTGGCCCTGAGTCACAACAGGAGGGTGGAAGGGAGAAAGAACGGTTGAAAAACATAGGAACATAAGTTCAATGTAAAAATTTAATGGGGAAAATACAGGTAGTCCTTGACTTATGACCACAATTGGGCCCAGAATTTATGTTGCTAAGTGATAAATTTTCTAAGTGAGTTTTGCCCCGTTTTACGACTGTTTTTGCCACATTGCTTGTCAGAAGGTCACAAAAGGGGATCACGTGACCCCGGGACACTGCAGCCATCATAAATATGAACCAGTTGGTCAAGCACCCAAATGTAAATCACATGACCATGGGGATGCTGCAACGGTAATAAGTGTGAAAAATGGTCATAAGTCACATTTTCCAGTGCCATGGTAACTTTGAATGGTCACTAAATGAACTGTTCTAAGTTGAGGACTACCTGTATGGGGCTCTAGGCATTCAACTCAAATTTCTGAGAAAGATAAGACTGAGTATATAGCAGCTTGGGGAAAGGGACCACATCTGTGTCTGCCTAACTTAATGTTGCTGGTCACATGATGATAGAAGTGCTTTTGGACAATGGCGGCTCCCTTGGCTAAGAAATAGAGAAGGAAGAAATTTTACAGAAAGATGTCTTTGATTATAGGATCAACGTGCTGTTGGGGGCACAATAGTTCAGCAGGTAAAGACGCCGAGCTTGTCAGCTAGAAAGCTGACAGCCCAGGCTCTAAATCTAAACACTGTACAATTGGGTAAGTTCCAGCTTCTGCCCCCCCTAGTAATTTGAAAGCAAATGCAAGTAGATAAATAGGTACCACTCTGATGGGAAAGTAACAGTGCTCTGTGTTCCTCGGCGTATAATCATGCTGGCCACATGACCACAGAAATGTCTTTGGACAGTGCTGACTCCCTTGGCTAGGAAACAGAGATGATCAGCGCCCCCTAGGGTTGGAAAAAAGGGAAACCTTTACCTTTATTTTTACCTACTATATCTAGCATGCAGTGCATGGAAGAAAAATAATCCTAGAGCACCTTTCCGATTTACTGCAGTCCATCAGAATCATATATTTTGTTTTTATTTTATTTTTTTGGAATTTTTGCTAAAGCATAAGCTTCTTCCCCAAGAATTTTCTCTTTAAGAATTATATCGGATGGATGTTATGCATTCACATTTGTTATCCTGGAGCAAAAGATTGGATACGAGGTGGCCCTGAACCCAGAAACCTTGGTTGTTTTATAATACTGAGATGGAAGGAAGGCTGAAAACAGATAAACATAGATGTACTGCATGAGCGCCCTAGTTAAAATGGAAAAACTTTCTAACCACTTCTGGGGTCCAAAGAAGACAACAATGAAGATTCCGTGTTCCAATTCAATGAACTATGCCAACTGTTCCAGGACAGTGCACTATTCACTAGAGCTAAGGAACAGGCTTGCTGCACATTGCTCAGATGTTTCCAAGGCTAACGAAGTTAATTGCCCAATTCCTATTAATTTTAACTCAATTCAAATGTCCAAATCCCTTCCTTGAAAAACATCTGCCTTAAATCTTGCTGTTGTTTTATAAGTGTATTAGACTTCTACAGGAATAATTTGATGACACAGTCAAATGTGATATTTCCCCCCCCCCAAAAAAAAAAGAATGACAGTGCATCAGATGGCACCTAGGCATTCAGAAGTGACTGCAGGATTTCACTGAACAATAATCCAGACTTTTTTATGTATATCAACATCTTGAATGGTTTTACATTAAGACCTGAAGGCACTGATGGAGACACAGTAGAGAGTTAATGATCTGTAGTGATTAAACTATTGGATGGAGACTGGGAAGGTCCAAGTCCACAAGGGGAACACTGATTTGGGACAACTTTGGTCTTGAACCTTCTCTCAGGCCACACCATCTCTCATGATGGTTTCTTATAAGGATGAAGGGAAAGTAGCACAAAGTGTGTAACTGAAGCAAAGACTGATAGAAATAGAATAGAAATATTAGGAGAAAGTACAGTCCTTCTATTAGATAATGATAACTTTATTGTCACTTTGAATGTACACCAATCAGCATACATCAAAATGAAATTTCGTTGCATACAGCTCTCAAAGGGTCACCACCTCTGATATATACTCCTTGTTCGTGGCCCGCTCAAATTTCACATTGTCCATTTTAGTCTCTAGGGAGTGAACGATGGCACACAGGACAGATGGAAATGGGGCTCCATGTGGATTAGCCCTCAAATTCGCTTGTATTCCGACAACCTCGCCTTTCCTTTTTCTGATCCTGACTCTTCCACCTTTTCCTTAAAGAGGCCTTGCTTCTTTTCGCCCCTGGAGCACGCTGCTGCTGCCGCCACCAACTCCTCCAAAAGCCTCTCTCTCTTCCTCTGGGCCTGCCAACAGCCTCATCCAGTTCCTTCGCTCCATAAGCTCCAGGTCCTCTCCTCCTCTGCCTCCTCTGGAAACAGCCCTGATTTGCAATACAATCCATCACTGGGCCAGCAGTCAGATCTTGCTGCTGGTAGAACAAATTCAAACAGTGCCAACGACTTTTAACAGTCTCACCAACAGTTCCAAAACAACTAGAAACTCACCATGCCAGCAAAGATTGTCGGTCGTATGTCGTATGTTACCTTAGTTCCACCATGTTGCTCAAACACATTAAAATTTCCTAATCATGTGGCCTATAGCCCTTACTATCCCTCCCAAAACTATTTGCCTTCAAGAGCCAATGCAGCCGCAGCCATTCCAGGCGCCGCCATCTTAGATCTTATATATTATATTAGCTGGTATCTTGAGGAAGAGAGGTTTATCTTCGGTTATTCTTTGGAATATTACAATTGAGTAGCCCAAACAGTAACTGAAATATCACTACATACATGTAATTGGTTTAATTAGGGTATTCCAATTCTTGTTGCCAACAAACGACAAATGGAACCTCATTTTTTTTTCTCCTGCTCATATTCCCTTGCTTCTGCCAGAAAATTTCTAGAATCTGTCTCCTCTAACAGGTATTTATCAGCCATTGCAGGAAGATTCACCACCATCTTATACTCAGCTGAGAACAGGATACACTTCTAAATATCCTTGAACTCACTGTGAACAGTCCCTTGAAGCCCTCTAACTTAGGGATATATTGGAGAGGTGGCTTTGCCAGATACTTTTACTGTGTATCCTTCAAACTGAATATTAAATAAACAGACTGATTCACTGATAGGTTGCCAGCAAAATGCTTGTTGTTTGATTTCTATAACTTATAGCAGTGTTCTTTCATTAAATCTATTCACCTTCACTGTACCTTCATTTGGAGGTCTATTGGGCAAATTGCAGCAATCTACCAGTAGTTCTGCAGTTTGATTGCCACAGAATCCCAGAGCTGTAAAAGGCTAAAAGGCTGGGTAAATCACTCCTCTGCAACAAAGTAGGACCTCTGATAGACCAGTGCAATTTAAGTATCCCATACTAAGAGCTTATCATGCTCTGCAGAATGGTGCCACAAAGAGAAATAATATAAAGGAAAACATGGAAAAAACACAGATTGTAAAGCCAGGGTGATAACAACCTGGCACTGGGGAATAACACAGCCATTTATGCCAATGGGGTGGTGGCACAAAGCAGAAGCCCGTGACAGATATATGCTTGTCTGTGAATCACTGGAAGAATCTCACATGTACTTCAAGTAGCACTTTTTTTCCCTAACTTGAACTTTTGGAACAGACAATCCCATGCTTTTTACAGGATTTAAATGTTGTGGATTTAAAAAGTGAAATTTAGAACTTCATAAGAATCCTCCTGGCTCAATTGTAAGGCAGATTTTTAGACCCCCTTATTACGTATTTTTAATGTCAGAAGGTTGTGATCAGAATCTTCTTTATAAGGAATGTGGTTTCATTTTTTCAAGGGCACTCCTCTGTATGCCTTTGTGTGAATGTCTGGCTGACCATTCAATGAATCATAATGAGACAAAATTATAATAAAATAAAGCAAAGTTACTACTAATAGTAATAGATACCTTGGATGCAATCCCAAAACATCTGGGGTATCACTTGAATACCATCGACATTGACAAAATCAGCATCAATCAATTGTAAAAAGCAGCTTTGCTGGGAACAGCTTACAGTATATCCTGTGACAATATCTTTAACACCATTAAACAACAACATCTCCCTCTCCCAGGTCCTTGGGAAGGGCTCAGTAAGTGAACAAAAATGCCAAATCCCATCGCTAAACATCTGGCTGGCTTTGTGACCGACTGTAATAATATGAAAACCACTAGCATTGATATCCTCAAAACATAAGCTGTTGGAGCAACAGAGTGGCATTTCCAGGGTTAAGTCACCAAAGGAGACAAGCTACCTTTTACTCATGTTTCACGTTTTTTTCTATTTAGTTTACTTTTTCACTGAAAAAAAATCATACCTATCTTTTTTATCTACTAGGAGGAAAAGTATAAGTAGTTTTTATAAACAGCAGAAATGTGCTAATTGGAAGCACCTTTGGGATTTTTTTGCATGAAACAGAAAACAATGAATTATAATACATGGATTTGATTAGAAAAAATTGTAGATAATAGAAATAATGTAAGTTATGTTGTAAACATGGAGTAAGACTTTAATGCAAAATTATACTTATGTCAGTTGTAAAAGAAAGTTGTAATTTATTTCTTTATACCTTTTACTTCCTACACATTTGGCTTTGTTTTCTTTTTTCTTTTTTTACTCTTTTCTCCCTTCTATCTTTATTATTAGTTTTTGTTAATTTTCGGTGGCACAGTGGTTAGAATGCAGTGTTGCAGGCTAACTCTGCCGACAGCCAGGAGTTTAGTCCTGACTGGCTCAAGGTTGACTCACCCTTCCATCCTTCAAGCTTAGTAAAAGTTTAGTAAAATGAGGACACAGATTGTTGGGAGCTATATGCTGACTCTGTAAACCACTTAGAGAGGGCTGTAAAGCACTGTGGAGCAGTGTATAAGTCTAAGTGCTACTGCTATTGCTGTTGCTATTGCAATTTATCCCTCCAATTAAAAAAAACTAATAAAATTATCTAAAATATCAAATAGCAGAAATAGAAAGGGTAATACATTTCATTTGACTATTCACCACTCAGTCTGTTTTGCACTTAAAGTGCTGAAATCTTTTTTTAAAAAATCAACAGATAGCAATAATTAATACATACCCTGGCCTGGAAAATGACTTTGTTTAAATACTGTAACATGGGCAACCACAAGCCAACAAGGCCATGTGCAATATTTTACCACTCAGTTTTCATAAGTGTTTTCTCATTTGACATTCTCCTTGACTTTTGAGGCTCATTTAGCAATGCAGTTCTCCAAACATATGGTAGTAGTCTGTCTTGAGCAAAACAAATGGCTTTCTCAATAGCCACTGCAGTTGCAAAACATCAGCAAAGAACAATGATTTAGACATGGAGCAACCGATGCATGCATTGAATTTGGCCACGGGTCATGCCTTGCCTTGCCTTACTGAGTTCCTCCTGTTCCTTTGGCGCAGCTCTGTTATTCTGTGCAGCAATCTACTTCTCATTATTCTCAAATTCTTATTGTAAAACCTGGAGATACAGGAGGATTTTTTTTTCATTCCACTACACATAATTTTCAACTCTTTTATTGTGGGATGTCCTGCAATAGCTAGCCATAACATATTTCTCTCTAAATCTTTAATTTTCCATCTTCATAAGCTATCCAACTTCATTCACCCTATTTGAAATGAAACAATAAATTTGACCTATTGACTTGGGCCATTCCATATGTTCAGGTACTGGGGTAGCATAATTATATTCTTAATTTAATTTACATTTTAATGTAGCAAGAGCAAAGAAAAGTGTTTGTTGAGTTCTAGGAGTCTTCCAGGATAGGAGGCAGAGCAAGTGTTTAATTTGAGAGAAACTCGAACAAGATGTTCTTCCGATTCAACCAAAGACTTTGATAGCACATTGCCAGAATATCTCTAAGGGATACAGACAGAGGCACCAGTCTCTCCATACTTTCTAAGTCTATGGGTAAGAAATGAAACAGAGATGACTATGATAACAACTCGCTATCTTGTAATTATTACTAGCTCACCAATCACCAATAAGAGGGCTAATGTTTCACTATTAAAAGAGTTTAATTTATTCTGAGATGCATGGATCTTGATTCAGAACCAGATCTTTTTTGGGGGGGCGGGCGGAAATCTGTACCTTTTTTTTTTGCTGCCACCTTCTGACTGGAGTATTGCAAAGCTCCTTTCCTTCTGTTCCTCACTGCATATTCTGTTGAATAATCAAATCATAGAGTGCACATTTAGATCATAGGGCATCCAACTGCTGGCTCAGAATAGAAAACCTAAATTAAAGCATCCCCAACTGGTAACTATTTTCTTGTGCTTGAATACATCCACCACTCTTCCTAGTGACTGTTCCATTCTTGAATTATTCAAAGGTTTCCTAACCACCAATTGGAATTTGCCTTCCTTGTAACTTAAAAGAAAAATTGCAGGTAATAGGAAACTGGCTTTGACCACCTTCCACATAGGTAACACCTTTCAGGTGTTTTAAGATTTGTCAAACCTAAACATAGCTGGTTACTTTTTTAAAAAAAATAGTCCCCCAAGCCATCATCACATTTTTCAGCACCTGTTTTAGTTTCTCCATCTCTTTTCCAAAATGTAATGGCTGGAACTAAATGCAAGACTTGAATGGGATCTGATCAGTCTGGAATATAATGAAGCTGTTATTTTTTTTGGTATGGAAACTAAGAGTTAGTAGTTAAGGTGCTGGTCTAGAAACTAAGAGACTGTTCTAGGCCTCCCTTAGGCATGGAAGCCAGCTGGGTAACTTTATGCCCATCATCATCTCTCAGCTAATCCATCTTGCGAAGTTATTGTTGCTGGTAGAAGAACTGGGGGAAGGAGTGTTATGTAGGTCACATTGATATGAACAAAATAAAGGCAGGATAAAATAAAATTTAAAAATACTATAAGTCATACTTCTGTTAATGCACCCTACAACTGCATTTTGTTGTTCAACACCCATCTTTGACTCGTATTAGGCTGCATTTGACTTTTCAACAACCATCTCAGCATTCTCAAATGATGCATCTTGCTTGGATGCCCAGATCAATTCATGCAACATAGATTTTCACTGGCACACTTAAAGCTTGGAAATGGGAGATCTTAATCTGAGGGTACTTTGATAACTGCATAAATAAGAAATTATTAAGAGTTAATAATGTAAGAATTACTTAAATCTTTTTTAACCAAAAGAACACCAAGAAAAGCAATTGCTGCTTTATATTTTGGTACATAGTAAGCAAGTGTACAATAATTATAAATTTTGAAGAGAAAGAAAAGTGACATTATATATGAAGGAAATGAACCCATGCATTGAGACTTGGAAGATGAGCAAAAGAATCCAACCAAGCCACTTAAGAAAGAACACAAGCAGTAGAAAGATATCATTGTGGTGATGGGTGCTACAAACCACAAAACCATCCAGAAGCGCTGGATTATATGCCTTTCTGGAACAGATTACAGAACTTTCAAGGAGGAGACATATAGTAACAATGGGGGACTTCAGTTATCTTGGCATCTGTTATAAAACCAACTTAGCCATGACTGAAAATTACCCCAAATTGTTCCGTGGTCTTGCTGACTGCTTCATTTTCCAGAAATTGAAGAAGAGACTACAGCTTTCCTTTTTGCCAATTGGGAAGAGCTGATTGAAGAATCAAAAACAATGGGAACTTTGGGAGGAAGTAACCATGTCTTCCTGGACTTCAAAATACTACTTATAAAGAAATTAAAAGATACTCTTACATGTTGACTAGACTTCAGGAGAACCAATTTCAAGAAATTGAGAGGTGCACAAAGTAAAATGGACAGAAGTTCCTAAATCAAAGGGAGCACAGGAATACAGAGCTTTTCTCACCAGAAGTGTTATTCTATACTACTCTAGTGGGAAAATAATGGAGGCACTTTGAGATCCTATTCTGGGTGCATAGGGAACTTATGACTGAGATGTGAATGAAAAGATATTTATACACCAAATCAAAGATGGGTATCATCAGCAAGAGTATGAATCAACAAGTAGCTAATATCTGCAGAAGGGAAGACAAGCAGAATTGAAGTTTGCAAGCAGAGTTAAAACAACAAAAAGGGCTTTCTTTGAGTATGTCAGGAGTAGAAGGAAGAAAGGGGAAGGTATGGGCTTACTGCTAGGAGAAGATAGAAAGATAGGTGAAATGGAGAGGGCAGGATTCTTCAGTATTTTGCTTCAGTCTTCTCCCCAAATGGGAATTAAATTCATGTGGATCTAAAACAAAGCAATTCAAAAAGGAGTAGTGGCAATTCTAGGCAAGTAAATTAATAATGAAGTTAAAGTTAAAACATTTTGGATACATAATGCAAAGGCAATGGTAATTGGAGAAGACCTTAATGCTTGGAAAGATTAAAAGCAGTTGAAAAAGAGACCAGCAGAAGACAAAATTATGAGTACCATAATAGTTTAACTGTGTTGTAACTTGAGAAAGATGCCAACAGATAGATACCAACAGACAATCCTAATAAAAAAATTGCCCACTGGATAAAGAAGAGTCAGAAACAATTAAATGACTGAATCTCATTAATTAGCCAACAATTCTAAGGTATTAATCAAGAAGTAAGAGGGAAAGATAGTCATAATACAATGCTGTTTAGGTCTGTTGCTTCTAGCAACCTTCAATTGGTGGTGTGCACATTTGGTAAAATCAGTAGATAAATAAAAAAAATCTGGTATCCTCCAGATAAATTGGATCGCCAATACCTAGATTTCCTCTGGCTCTAAATGTTGTGATTTGTGCATTTTGGGTATGTTGATGAGAGTGAATCCTTTACAGTCTAGCCCCAGTGAGGTTTGCTCATAAATCAAGTCCTAGGGAAGCATACAAAGGAGTGTAGTCTTATTATTCATCATAAATAATGCCCTTGGCACAATATTTGCCTGAGGGAACTCCTGTTCTTATTGTTTCCTATTATTATCTTATCCTGAGAGCCTCAGGGGCTGTAAGCACTGTGAAGCAGTGTATACGTCTAAGTGCTATTGCTATTGCTATCAGTATAATTATTTGAGGACATGGCAAGGATGTTAACCTTTGTTATACATCCAAACTAGCAAAACAGCTTAGTCTGCAATAACAATGCATCAAGGGAATTTACACTGAAATACAATTTGTCAACTTGGCTAAGTATTTCATCAGCAGCAATGAGCGAGAGTTCAGATGCTGGGATTAGGTTAACATGGATGTTGTTCAAGGACAAGAATAGTGATGGCCAATGGAAAAAACAAAGCAGAACTACAAAGATGTCATTTTTTTAAAAAAATGCTGGCTGTTAAATAGCAGGTTCTTTGGCGCAGGAATGAAGACGCGAAGCTGAGTACAAGGTAACTCATAGTTTATTTCGTGCAGAAACTGTACTGGGGAAAAGGCCGCAACTAGCCGCAATATATAGTCTAGCCCCTAGGTGGCAGCCAATAGGTTTGAATCAACCATTGCCTCCTGGAGATAGCCAATTTCAGCACAGGAGACTTGTAGTCTGGGTTGCTGGAGAGCCGTTAGCTGCTCCAGCAATCCACGTGGTATTCTTTAAGAGCCCAGTACATAACACTGGCAAAGCAAATTTCCTTATTTTAATTGGAGGTATCCTGGCCAGGATCTTAAATCCCAAAAGTTTTAAACCATTTGACAATCATTTGCTGGGGATGGTATGTCTTCTGTCTTGAGCAGAGGGTTGGACTAGAAGACCTCAGAAGTCCCTTCCAGCCCTATGATTCTATGTTCTGTGTTCTAAATCTTCTTTTTGACATTCATTGGATTTCTTCTGGCATCATTTTTATAATCGTGGGCACTCGGTCCCACTCAAATCCTGTTTCAGAATTAAGAGTTTGGGGCAAATGGAACAACAGGATAATGAGCTCAGCACTGGTTTTCTGAAAGTCAATAAACAATTTGATGTAAGGCATTCCTATTGCTACTGGACTGTTGAAGAGAATTGAAACATTTATGAAATACTTATTTTCTGGAAATTTTGCCCTCCTAACCGAAAGGAGGCAAGCGGAATGAAGGAAAAGGGAAAGGAAAAAATGTAAAATTAGGACCCAATGAGAAGTGAACAGATTGGTTGGATGTCTGCAAATCAAGAGTAAGAAATCCAAAACTCAAATCCAAACCTTGTGCCCAAGGACAGGCAGAGAAAGCAATTTTGTGTAGCTACAGTATGCAAATCTGTCTTTTGGTTGGCTTTGAAGTTACTGCGTTTAGATTCAGAATCATAGACAGAGATTTGGGGAATTCTAAGAGGTAGTGTTGTGTAGTGAGTTTGTTGCACAGGAATGGAAATGAGGCAAGTGAGTTCAGCAATGGTCATGTTTATTTGCTTGCAGGATCTGAACTGCAGCAATTTATAGCCTGGCCCCTAGGTGGCAGCCAATAGGTTTAAAGCAGCCCATTGCCACCTAGGGGCAGCCAATAGCAGCACTGGAGACAGGGAGTCTGAGTTGCTGGGAGCCATTAGCTAGCTCCAGCTTACCACGTGGTGTTACAATTGAGCCCAATACATAACACCCCTCCCCTCTTAGAACAGACAACATCATAGCAACACTTTAGGCAAGTTACACAATTTAACACCAGAATGAATAGGCTTCCATTAACAGCACACTAGACAGTTTACAACATCATAGTTCCATTATTGCTTCAATACAGCAACAAGTCAATGGTACAAGCCGGCTTGGCCTGATGGGGGATGGGTTGAGTTTTTATTGTCACTTTTAATATATGTATTTACTGTTTTTAGCTTGGGCATATGTTTAATTCTTTTTAACTTTTGTATTTTTGTATTTTTATATGTCTGCCCTGTTCACCGCCCTGAGTCCTTTGGGAGAAGGGCGGTATATAAATAAAATTATTATTATTATTATTATTATTACAGACAACATTATAGTTCCTTTATTTTACAACATAATCTGCTAGATAATTAGGAGGCTTGCGTGCCCTTGTGGAATGCCTCAGGGTTCCAGTCACTTTCTGGTCTAACAACTTACCCATCGGGCCAGGCAGACCAGTGTTGTACTTCTGGACTCCCCTCCTCTACACCCAATTCCTCATTGCTTCTGAAGGAAGAGTCTTGATAGCCCATGTGTAGGCTGGCTTGGCTGCAAGTTTGGGGACTTTGGGAGGGACTTATGACGCAGTCCTCACTTAGTGGCCGTTCTGGAAACTGTTTTCTGAGTTGATCAATGTTGCGTCTGACGACTCGCCCTCCCTCCAGCTCCACTTCTTAAGAGGGGACCAGATGATTTGGTAATTTTACCAGGAACCCACAAATTCCCATGTCCATAGTTTCTGGCCCATACCCAATCGCCCACTTGCAGCCCCCTTGGGGGTTTTGGTCAAGAGGCTTCTGCTGCCACTCTATCTGGATGCAACCTGTCCAGCTTAGTGATCAGTCACCTCCCTCAACTAGGTTCTGCAGGACTTTTGCCTGTAGCAGTGCAGGGTGTAGAATGCTGGCAAAGTAAAAAAAAATGCCAGTCTGTGATGCCAGTCCCCTGTTACTATGCATTTAAGTGACTCCTTCGTGGTCCTCACCATATGTTCAGCTTGACCATTAGAGGACAGGTGAAAAGGGGCAGACTTGCATGTCTGATGAGATTTGCTCTTAGAAAAGCCTGAAATTCAGCAGCAGTGAATTGGGCCCCATTGTCTGAAACTAAGACATCTGGCAACCCATGTGTGGCAAGAGTTTTCTCAGCACTGGATGGTCCTAGCAGTAGTCATGTTTGCAACTGTAATTACTTCAAGCCATTTGGAGTGGCTGTCTACTACTATGAGGAAGAGCTGCCC
Organism: Vipera ursinii; assembly: GCF_947247035.1. Lineage (NCBI taxonomy): Eukaryota > Metazoa > Chordata > Lepidosauria > Squamata > Viperidae > Vipera > Vipera ursinii. Next base: position 51,425,231 of record NC_139513.1, on the reverse strand, counting down.
CTGAAAGGGCCCAGCGTAGTCTATGTGAATTCTAGATCAGGGAGTGTGTGTCTCCTCCCACCTGTGAACTGGAGCGTGTGGTGTTTCAGGCCTTGATTGCTGGCATGTATAACATCCATGTACCTGTGCCTCAATGTCCTTGTCTAGGCCTGGCCACCGAAGGTAGCTTCTTGCTAAAGCTGTCATTCTGACAATGCCTGGATGGCCTTCATGTAGTGACTATAAAACTCTATCTCTCAGTGATAAGGGAATTATGACTCTGTTCCCCCATAGGATGCACCCCTTGTGAGCTGATAGCTCGTGTCTTCTAACAAAGTAACTCTGGAACTCAGAACCTGGGCTTTTATCTAACCACCCCGTGTGTACCCATGAAAGTACTCTACTAAGTGTTTTATCAGTAGCTGTTTCTGCAGCTATGTCCCCAGCGTGGAGGGAAAATTCTGGCAGTTCCTGAATGGACAGAATTCTGGCCACAGGGGCCGGGTCTGGTTCTGTTAGTGGCAGTGGGAGTCTGCTCAGGCCATCAGCATGGCCCATTTCTTTGCTGGGTTTGTGAACCAGCTTAAATGTGTATGCAGACAGGAAAATAGACCATCTCAGCATCCTTGGGGAAAGTATGTGGGGAGTTTGTTTGTCTGTTGTGAAGAGTCCTAGCAGTGGTTTGTGGTCTGTGAAGACCGTGAAGTCCCTGCCATATACGGTAAATAGTCATGGAATTTTTTAATTCCTGCTTCAATGGCTAAGGCCTCTTTGTCAATTTGAGCGTGGTTACGCTCAGCAGAGGACAGTGTCCTTGAATAAAATGTAATAGGGACTTGTGTTCCATTCTTTTCTAAATACTCAAGACTGCCCCCACCCCATATGGAGATGCATCACATGCTAAGGAGACTGGTTTAGACTCCCTAAAATGAGTTACAGTAGATTTAACTGACAATAGTGCCTTTAGGTCCTGGAAACTTTACTCGTGAATGCTGGTCCATTTCCATGGAGCTTTTTTATCTAAGAGCCTGTGAAGAGGCTCTGCCAATGCGGCCTTGTTAGGCAGAAACGCATGGTAGAAATTGAGGAGGCCCAAGAATGCTTGTAGCTCTCCTTTGGATTTAGGACTAGAAGCCAATTGAATGGCCTTCACTTTGGATTCAGCAGGGTGAATACCATTAGCATCAATTTGAAATCCCAGAAATCCAGTTGAAGAAACCCCAAAACTACATTTACTCTTTTTTAATCTGAGGCCTGCTTCAAGCAGCCTTTGTAGGACAGCTCTGAGCCTGCTGGCTAATACCTCTGTAGATTCTCCAGCAATTAGTACATCATCAAAATAAGGGCAAACACCCTGAATGCCTTTAAGTGTGTGTTCCATGATTCCCTGGAAAATGTCTGGAGCAACACTAACCCCAAATTGTAAACACTTCACTTTGAAAGCCCCCCTGTGAGTCATGATCGTCTGAGCTGCGGCTGTGGCCTCATCGACCGGCAATTGCTGATAGGCCTATGCCAAATCTAACTTTGCGAAAATAGTGCCCCCTTGCAAAGAAGCTAAAATGTGCTTCACTGCTGGGACAGGGTATGCGTGTTGCTTAAGGGCTTTGTTAATAGTACATTTATAGTCTGCACATATTCTAATTTCTCCGTTGGCCTTGAGTGGTGTGACTATAGGAGTTTCCCACTCCCCACCATCAACTGGTTGTAAAACGCCCTGTTCTACAAGCTTGTCTATTTAATTTAATTTAATTTAATTTATTAATATTTCTATACCGCCCTTCTCCCGAAGGACTCAGGGCGGTGTACAGGGCAAGAATAAAACACAGAATTACAAAAGTTAAAAAGTAATTAAATACATGCCCATTAAAAATACAGTTAATACATAATAAAAAAACCCAATAAAAATAATAAAAACCCCACCAATCCCCCCTCAGGCCAGGCCGGCTTGCTCGAACAAGTATGTTTTTAGATCGCGGCGAAAGGAGCGAAGATCGGGCGCCGTCCGGAGCTCAACCGGTAACTGGTTCCATAGTTCTGGGGCGCCCACAGAGAAGGATCTCCCCCTGGGGGCCACCAGTCGACATTCTCTGACCGGTGGCACCCTGAGGAGGCCCTCTCTGTAGGAACGCACAGGGCGGAGGGAAGTAGATGCCGGCAGCAGGTGTTCCCTAAGGTACTCCGGACCCCTGCCATGTAGGGCTTTAAACACCATTACTAGTACCTTGAATCTCACCCGGAAGACAACTGGTAACCAATGCAGCTCACGGAGCAGAGGTGTGACATGGGAGTATCGGGAGACTCCCAACACAACTCTCGCGGCTGCATTCTGTACCAGTTGGAGCCTCCGGGTGGTCCTCAAGGGAAGCCCCATGTAGAGAGCGTTGCAGTAGTCTAGACGAGAGGTCATGAGCGCGTGAGTGACCGTGCATAAATCATCCCGGCTTAGATAGGGCCGCAACTGGCGCACCAGGCTAACCTGGGCGAAAGCCCCCTCTAGTCACAGCCACCATGTGATCTTCCAAGGTGAGCCGTGAATCTAGGAGGACTCCCAAGTTGCGAGCCCTATTTACGGGGGGTAATAATTCACCCCCCATAGAAAGAGATGGAATATCCGAATAGACCCGGGATGAAGGTATGCAAAGCCACTCAGTCTTGTCGGGGTTGAGTTGAAGTCTGTTCCTCCCCATCCAGACACGAACCGCCTCCAGGCAACGGGACATCACGTTGAGGGCATCACTGGGGTGGTTTGGGGTCGAAAGAAAAAGCTGGGTATCATCAGCATACTGATGATACCCAACTCCAAAGCCACGAATGATCTCACCCAGCGGTTTCATGTAGATGTTGAACAGGAGAGGCGAGAGGACCGACCCCTGAGGAACTCCACAAACGAGAGACCTCGTGGTCGACCTCTGCCCTCCTGTCAACACCGACTGCGAACGTCCCTGGAGATAGGAGGAGAACCACTGTAAGACCGTGCCTCCCACTCCCAATCCCCTGAGACGCCGCAGCAGGATACCATGGTCGATGGTATCGAAAGCCGCTGAGAGGTCTAATAGGACTAGAACAGAGAATGACCCCTGTCCCGAGCCCTCCAGAGATCATTCACCAGCACGACCAATGCCGTCTCCGTGCTGTGCCCGGGCCTGAAACCCGATTGGTACGGGTCTATGTCAGTTTTATGTTTGATGGCAAAGGGGACCCTTCAAAGCTTAACCCTAATGGGGACCATGCTGGGATCTAGCTTGAATGAAATAGGTGGGCCTGTGTATGTTCCTAGGGCTGAATCAAATATGTCTGCAAAGTCCTTGCAAACTGACGTTAGATTCACAGCTTGTGTCCAGTTGATACCGGTTACTTGAATGCCTAAAGCATCAAACCAATCGAGTCCTATTAGACTTGTTCTCTGCCCCCTACTACTATGACATCCAGGTGCCCATAAAACACTTCAAATTTTACAGCCAAGGTGGCTTCCCCTTTAACTTTGACTTTAGCATTTCAAAAATCAGTTAAAATTATGTCAGAGGGCCTTAGGTTGGCCCATTTTCTACTATTATTTATTTATTTTTGGGACTTATATGCCGCCCTATCTCCCGAAGGACTTAGGGTGGCTAACAATAATAAAATACAACAATACAAAAGTTAAAAAGAATTAAATTAACAGCCCCAATAAAATAAATTAAGATTGAAGTTAAAAATTAAAAAACATTTTTAAATCCCTGTCGTCAGTCCAGGTCAGCCTGATGGAAAAGAAGTGTTTTAAGGCTGTGGCGAAAGGACCGGAGATCCGGGGCCATCCAGAGCTCAAGGGGAAGTTGATTCCATAGGGTTGGCGCTCCCACAGAGAAGGCCCTCCCCCTGGGGGTCGCCAGCCGACACTGTCTAGCCGACAGCACCCTGAGGAGGCCCTCTCTGTGTGAGCATACTGGGTGATGGGAGATCATTCCCGGCAGCAGACGGTCCTGCAAATATCCTGGGCCTAAGCCATGTAGTACTGCGACTGCACACGAGATTAAATTGTCCAGGGAAATAATGGAGACAGCTGAACCTGTGTCCAACTCTATTTTACAGGGGACACCTTGTAGCTCCACCTGAAGTTTAAATTTTGGTTTGAGTGGGCGTCGGGCCCCGGTGCGGCATACACTTCTGTGGCTTTTATAAAACCCCACACTAAATGGTCCCTAGGCCCCAGTACCTCTCCTGGTGTTTCGGTGGCCTGTCCCTCTGGCGAGCTCTGCAAACTGCTGTGATGTGGCTGGTTTTACCGCAGGCCCTGCACGTGGCTGACCGGAATCTGCAAAAAGCATGTTGGTGGCTGCTGCCACAACCTTTACATCTATGTAAGAGAACTGCCTTGTAAGGAGTCTCTTGTTGCTTGCTGCTGTGGTGTTGTGCGTCGGGCTGCTTGTGTAGCTTGTTGACTTCAGAATCTTCTTCTGATGATTCCTCTGAGTGTTTGGCGTCCTCGTGGTGGACTGTTTCTTTGTGTTTCATTGTTTTGGCAGGCTGCACTGTTTGGACTGCACCCCCGGCGGCTTCGTCTGCCATGACTTCATCCTGGGCTTCAGTGAAGGTTAAATTCGGTCTAGCAAAAAGTCTTTGCTTCAGCGTTCGGTTTCATAGGCTGCAGACGAGCCAGTCTTGCAGTCTCTCTTCAACGTCTACAAATTTACATAGACGTGTGGCCTGCGTCAAGGCCGCAATGTATTCTGATGTGGTCTCATCGGGCTGCTGTATTCGCTGTTTGAATGTGTAACACCAAGCAATCACTGACATCTTTGTCTGGAAATGTTCTCCTAGCTTCTTCTTAAGCTCAGCGTAGGAGACTGACTCCAGCAGCATCAGGGTGAACAGATTTTCGGCCAGTTCAAATGTGGCTGGGCCGCACACACAGAGCAGTGTGGTGGCCTTCAGCCCATCTTCTGCAACCTGATTTGCCCAGAGGTAGTTTTCTACCTTGGACAAGTAGGATGGCCATCCTTCCAGACGCTTGATATCGAACTCTCGCAGCCTTCCGACCTTAGGCATTCTTCAGGTCTTCTCGGCTGGTTCCTGCAGCTTTTGATCCTGCTTCTCCAATGCCCAGGGACTGATCCACTGAGCGCGTGGTTGTTAGCATGTCTGGCTAGCCGACTGTAGGGGGGGATGCCTTTTCCCTCCAGGTGTGTGCTGCCTCTCCCCTAGTGACTCTCAGCTCCTTCTGAGAAGCAGGATCCCACCTTCGTCGCCAGTGTTGTGTAGTGAGTTCGTTGCGCAGGAATGGAGACGAGGCAAGTGAGTTAAGCAATGGTCATGTTTATTTGCTTGCAGGATCTGAACTGGCGATTGGGCTGCAGCCTGCAGCAATTTATAGCCTGGCCCCTAGGTGGCAGCCAATATGTTTAAAGCAACCCATTGCTGCCTAGGGGCAGCCAATAGCAGCACTGGAGACAGGGAGTCTGAGTTGCTGGAGAGCCGTTAGGTAGCTCCAGCTTACCACGTGGTGTTACAATTGAGCCCAATATATAACAGGTAGAATGGGTGCATTAAACATCTGCAAGTCTTAAGATATCCATCTTGCACTTTTGTCTCCCTGAATTCAAAAAAGTCCCCCCAGAAAAAGGAATTGAAGCATTCTAATTGGCCTTGGGGAGTAAAAACGGAATGTGGGGAAGCCTTGCACCTTTCTTAGTTCAACTTTCTCTTCTAGTTTGTTCTTTGATCTTCTCCCTCATCTGTTCTTCTGTCTGAACTTTATTTTGACTCCTGATCTGTCCTAGATCCAAAGGTGCTTTTTCAGGAGGCAACTGGACTTTATTGTTGTTGAGTTTTTTGAAGATGTTTTGCTTCTCATCCAAGAAGCTTCTTCAGCTCTGACTGGATGATGGGGAATGGAAGGACTCATACTCCTTGCAGATAGCTGGTCATTTGCATTTTTTAGAGAGTCGTTGAAGCCACCTGGAGGTTTATCTGTGTAGTCAGGGTCACCTGAGTAGTGCAAATGGGTGTGGAGCCTTCTTGGAGCACACCCATTTGCACTACTCAGGTGACCCTGATGACACAGATAAACCTCCAAGTGGCCTCAACAACTCTCTAAAAGAATGCAAATGACTAGCTGTCTGCAAGGAGTTTAAATCCTTTTGCTCCCCACCATCCAGTCAGAGCTGAAGAAGCTTCTTGGATGAGAAGCAAAACATCTTCAAAGAAAAACAACAAAGTCTAGTTGCCTCCTGAAAAAGCACCTTTGGGACAACCATGACCTGGATGACTGAGAATCTCCATAGATCTGCCCTAGAACTTCACAATGCTAACTTGCTAGATCATTTTATAATGCTCTGCACAATCCGATTACAATTAAGTTACAGAGATATCTGCATTGAGCATGGGAGGACCCAGGACACATAGATTTAATTTAATTTAATTTAATTTAATTTATTGAGATTTTTATACCGCCCTTCTCCCAAAGGGACTCAGGGCGGTTCACAGGGCATAAATATAAACACCAATACAAACATTAAAAAATAATTAAATTAATGCCCAAGTTAAAACCAGAATACTAAAACAAACCAATAAAAAACCCAAGTACCCCCATCAGGCCAGACCCGCTAGTTCAAATAAATGGGTCTTCAACCCGCGACGGAAGGATCGGAGGTCTGATGCCATCCGGAGCTCGACCGGCAGTTGGTTCCATAACGCCGGAGCACCCACAGAGAAGGCCCTCCCCCTGGGGGCCACCAGTCGACATTCCTTGACAGGAGGCACCCTGAGGAGGCCCTCTCTCTGGGCGCGCACAGGGCGGAGGGGAGTTGACGCCGGCAGCAGGTGGTCCTCGAGGTATCGCAGACCCATGCCATGTAGGGACTTAAAGATCATAACCAAAACCTTGAACCTTACCCGGAAGACAACTGGCAACCAATGCAGCTCACGGAGCAAAGGTGTAACATGGGAGTACCGGGAAACTCCCAAGACAACTCTCGCGGCCGCATTCTGTACCAGTTGGAGCCTCCGAGTAGTCTTCAAGGGAAGTCCCATGTAGAGAGCGTTACAGTAGTCTAGGCGAGAGGTCACGAGCGCATGAGTGACCGTACACAAGGCCTCCCGATCCAGATAGGGCCGCAACTGGCGCACCAGGCGAACCTGGGCAAAAGCCCCCATAGTCACGGCCACTATGTGATCCTCCAAAGTGAGTCGTGAATCTAGGAGGACTCCCAAGTTGCAAGCCCTATCCACAGGGGGTAAAAGCTCACCCCCCATAGAAAGAGGTGGAACATCCCAGGTGTCTCGGGAAGCCAGAATGTACAGCCACTCAGTCTTGTCAGGGTTGAGTTGAAGTCTGTTCCTCCCCATCCAGACCCGAACCGCCTCCAGGCAATGGGACATCACAGCGAGGGCATCACTGGGGTGGTTTGGGGTCGAAATAAAAAGTTGGGTATCATCAGCATATTGATGATACCCAACTCCAAAACCACGAATGATCTCACCCAGCGGTTTCATATAGATGTTGAACAGGAGAGGCGAGAGGACCGACCCCTGAGGAACTCCACAAGCGAGAGTCCTAGGGGTCGACCTCTGCCCCCCTGCCAACACCGACTGCGAGCGTCCCAGGAGATAGGAGGAGAACCACTGAAAAACCGTGCCTCCCACTCCCAATCCCCTGAGACGCTGCAGCAGGATACCATGGTCGATGGTATCAAAAGCCGCCGAGAGGTCTAATAGGACTAGGACAGAGGAATACCCCCTATTCCGAGCCCTCCAGAGATCATTCACCAGAGCGACCAATGCCGTCTCCGTGCTGTGCCCGGGCCTGAAACCCGATTGGTAAGGGTCCAGATAATCCGCTTCATCCAGGACCAGAGGGAGCTGATGCGCCACCACACTCTCAACAACCTTCGCAAGAAAGCGAAGGTTGGAGACTGGACGGAAGTTGTTCAATACAGCTGGGTCCAAGGCAGGCTTCTTGAGGAGAGGTCTCACCACCGCCTCCTTCAAGACGGTGGGGAAATAACCCTCACTCAAAGAAGCAGATATAACCGCCTGGAGCCAGCCTCGTGTCCTCTCCCTAGCTGCGTAAACCAGCCAAGAAGGGCACGGGTCCAATAAGCATGTGGTGGAACTCAGCTTCCCCATAATCCTGTCCACTTCATCAGGGGTCACAGAATCGAACTCCTCCCAGATAACATTGACAAGACCGCCCGTGTCCTGATCGTCAGACTCTGCCCAGCTGGAGTCCAAACCGGTCCGAATCCGAGCGATTTTATCCGACAGATGTTGACCAAACTCCTCGGCACGACCCTGCAAGGGATCCTCCCTCACCTCCTGATTAAGAAGGGAGCGAGTCACCCTAAACAAGGCGGCCGGGCGATTGTCTGCGGACGCGATGAGGGTGGAGAAGTAATTACACCTCGCCTCCCTCATCGCAGCGAGATAAGACCTAATGTAGGTTCTTAACCGCAATCGGTCGGGTTCAGATCGGCTGGACCTCCAGCAGCTCTCTAGGCCCCGTTTCCGCCGCTTCATCTCCCGGAGCTCCGCGGAGAACCATGGAGCTCGCTGGGATCTGCGCCGGGTCAGGGGCCGCAAGGGTACAACCCGGTCGAGTGCCTCAGTGGCTGCCCTTTCCCAGGCTTCCACTAAGGCATCCGCCGAGCTGTGAGCAATGGAGGCAGGTGGAGACCCCAGCGCTGCTTGGAATCTCTCAGGATCCATTAGGCGTCTGGGGCGGTACCATCTAGTTGGCTCCGTACCTCCACGGCGAGGGGTGGCAAAATGGAAGACCAGCCGCAGGAGGTGATGATCGGTCCATGACAGGGGCATAATAAATGGAAAGCCCCCACCAAGATCATCCAACCACCGTCCAGATAAGAAAATCAGGTCAAGGGTGTGGCCTCCCTCATGAGTTGGCTCAGAAATTACCTGCGTCAGGTCCATGGCCGTCATGGAAACCATGAACTCCTGAGAAAGCTCAGATGAACCTCCCAGGGATGGTAGGTTGACGTCTCCCAAAACTATAAGTTTGGGGAACTCAACCACCAACCCTGAGAGGACATCGAGCAGCTCGGGCAGGGCTGCCGCTATGCGACTAGGTGAAATGTACACGAGCAGCAAGCCCAACTGCGCCCCAGAGCCAAATCTCATAAAGAGAGACTCACACCCGACTATCTGAGGAACGGTGGTCTCCCGCGGACATAAGGTCTCCCTAACGATCACCGCCACTTCCCCACCCCTACCCTGAGCTCGAGGCTGGTGTAGCACCCGGAAGCCTGGTGGGCAAAGATCAACCAAAGGAACCCCACCCTCTGGGCCCAACCAAGTCTCCGTGATGCAAGCCAGGTCCGCATGCTCACCCTCAACTAAATCCCTAATAAGGGGAGCTTTGTTGACCACGGACCTGGCATTCAGGTACACCAGCCGGAGCTCAGGAGGCTGCACATCCTCGCTCCCGGAACCTCGGGAAAGAAGCAGAGGGTCGGAGCGCCCCACCACTTGCAAATAGCGGAGACGGCGCTCCCGGTAACGATATGGCCCCCTGTCTATCCGCCTGCTGCCATTCCCCGTCGTGGGAATTGGTAATCCCATGACCCGCTCATGAGCCCCGGAGACAACGACCCCTCGTTCTCCCCCCGCGCGGTCAGACCCAAGTCTGGCCTGAACTATGGTTGATTGGCCGCCCCCCAAAGCCAAACAACCCCTATCACCCACCCCCCTCCCCAACCCCGTAAAAATTTTTGATAAAAACAAAATCAGGGGCCTCTTGTTACATTTATGTTGACGGCCCCTACCCCTGCCCAGCCATCTCTCAGAGACCCAGAACTCGGGCCCTTCATCGAGGTTAGAATTTAAAGAGGCGGGTCGCACCCAGGCGAGGGGGGCACCCCTGAGGGCGAGCAAGTCCGTGCTAGTATATTGTCGCATGTTAGTCCAGCAAGTCCAGAATAGGTAGTCCTGGAGATGATCAAGTCCATAGGAGGGTTGAAGGCCGGAAAAGAAAATATCTGGATCCACACCCAGCTGCACTGCCACTTAGCTGGGTGCCCCAGTAAACAGGTCACCCCCACCCTCTCACGGCAAGTTGCAACTCTGTACCTGGGGATGGTCAAAGATATACTCTGGGTAGGCATGCCCCATAGAGCTCCCACCTATGTCTTACTCCCAATGTTTGATCTTTATAGAAATCTTTCTATAAAGATCAAATCTGTCCACAGTATATTTTGCCAGTAGTGCTGTGGAACATCCAGGTGCTCTTTTGCAAACTTCAAACGTGGACAGATAAAACCAAAATTGAGTTATTTGGGAAAAACACACAACACTATGTGTGGAGAAAAAAAGGCACAGCACACCAACATCAAAACCTCATGCCCACTGTAAAACATGGCGGAGGGAGCATCATGGTTTGGGGCTGCTTTGCTGCCTCAGGGCCTGGATGGATTGTTGTCATTGATGGGAAAATGAATTCCAGAGTTTATCAGGACATTTTGCAGGAAAATGTACGACCATCTGTCCGCCAACTGAAGCTCCGCAGAGGATGGGTGATGCAACAGGACAATGACCCAAGGCATACAAGTAATTCAACAAAACAGTGGCTTCAACAGAACAGAATACGCCTTCTGGAGCGGCCCAGTCAGAGTCCTGACCTCAACCCGATTGAAATGCTGTGGCATGACCTTAAGAGAGCGATTCACACGAGACATCCCAAGAATATTGCTACACTGAAACAGTTTTGTGCAGAGGAGTGGTCCAAAATTACTCCAGATCGTTGTGCAGGTCTGATCTGCAACTACAGGAAACGTTTGGTTGAGGTTATTGCTGCCAAAGAAGGGTCAACCAGTTATTAAGTCCAAAGGTTCACATACTTTTTCCACCCTGCACTGTGAATGTTTCCATCTTATCTTCAATTAAAACATGACAACAGCTAATGTTTGTGTAGTATTATTTTAAGCAGACTGTGTTTTTCTATTGTTGTGACTTACGTGACGTTTAGAGCGCATTTTATGGCCAATTCATGCCAATTCATGCAAAAAACCACATAATCCCAAAGGGTTCACATACTTTTTCTTGCAACTGTATAATAGAAAGACCTAAGAGGGGACTTTAAGCACAATCAGCAAAATATACTAACAAGCCCAGCTGTGCTCCCATGATTCGATAAGAGCCAGAAAGATCCAAATTTCTGACACTTTATATAAAAAAGGTTTCAAAGCATCTTATAAGCCAACTCTGGGAGAAAGTTGGCAGGAGCAAGGAACACCACTTAGAGATGAATCACCCCAAAGGGATTGTGAGGGGAGGCAAATTTTTGATTCTTCAAATAGGGTCAGGAAATAAATCAGATCACTGAAATTCATTTGACACAATCATGATTTTGTTTCTGTCATCAGATTAAAACTTATTTGGCCTTTCAGACCTTTTAAAATCTTTAGTTTTTAATTCCTATCACAGTGTCAAACAAACGTATTTGACTGCAGGTATATGTTATTTCAACTGGATTTTTTGGCACTTGTATTTGTATGTTGAACTTGTTCCAATGAATTTTTTTGCTTCTATTTATTGTATACTTCACTTTAAAATAGTGCCATTTTAAAATAGCTCTGTGGTGCTACAGAATCAACTTCAGCTTATCCTATAATATAGCTGTGATTGCTCATAACAAAATAAAATAAGATGCAATAAACAGAGTCTGAAAGGTCCTAGGACAACACACATATAAAAAATATTTTCAGAGAGAAATAGCAAATAGATATGTCTGTTCTAATCCTAGAGCCAAGACTGTAGTGTTCGGATGTTTGATTGCCAAGGAGCCAAAGTTGCAGTCCTGAAACATCGGGAGAGCTTCTTCTAAATAATCCAAATCCTGCAATTAGGAAAAACAAAAGGACAGTGTCACTCTGCTACATCAAATGGAGCCTTGTGCCCAACACAGTTCTACAACTGCAAAATTACCTTTTAGGCCACAAACTCTAAAAACACAAGAAGTATTGGATGGTGGTTCCTGTTCTGTATCACCAGCTACATAATTCACCACCAGAAAGTTTGGATTTTGTTCTTGGGCTAGAGATCATTGTTCTGCTTGAATCAGGAACTTGGCAGTCATGCCTTTCCTTCTTCCCAAGAGAACTGGGTCACTTGAAACATTGAATAACTGCCTAGGAAATTGTCGCTAAATGGTAGAGCACAGATCGCATAAGAGAGCTGGTTTAGTTTGTTCTTTGGCATTTATTTCACTTTATGTTTTTACAGCCCTCATCTATTTTTATTCTTTGCAGCAGCTTTGTAACTTATTGCTGCATTCCTTCCAGCCTCATGTGAGCAGTCGCTGATCATTGCACAGCCAAGAATCTCAGGTTTGTACAGACTACTAATTAATGAAAGTATTTATGAGTAAAATTAGCATGTGTAAAGAAAGAATGCCTTGCGAAGAAGCCTCATCACTACACAAAGTGACATTCAACCCATCCAAGTAAGAACTGCCTCCCATGTCCTTGTCTCGTGCAATTTCAGTTCCCTGTCGAGAAGGTGGAGAAGAAAATAGATGCTGTAACAAGTAGGATCAGCCCATGCCGTCTCAACAACAAAAGATGGGTCCACCTGCCATTCATCTTGATCATTCTTTGTGCTTCAGAACCATGATCACAGAAGATCCTATATCACAATAACAGCCTAAAGGGCAAGATCTTGATTACTTGAAGGACATCTGGCTCCCATAGTGTTGGCCTGGCTGATTCAATCTTGCATGTTCTAGGTTCCTTTGATTAAACAATGCCACCAGCAAGAACTTGGAAGTACACTTTCTCTGTAGCAGTGTTTGCCCTCTGAATCATGTTACCCCTTGATTTGGATGGGCCCTAGCCTACTGTTGTTTAGAAAAGTCATGGAGAACTGCTTCTTCTCCCAGACCTTTGGTGAGGGAGATTGAGACCTCTTGCTTCTTTCCATCTAGTCTATTGTTCTTCCCATTATATTGTAATTTTAATTGACTGATTATATTGCCCAAAGTCATTGGGAGTTAGGCAGCATACAAGTTTATTTTTATTTGATTATTACTATTATTAGATCAGAATGCATGTTCTAGGTGGCTAGATTGACCAACAATACATTCCCACTGCTGCTGCACACACTCATTTTTATGGAATTGTGTGAAAATGAACGCAAATGGATCCAAATCAAGAATCTTGACTATCGGATCATCAAAGTTCAGCTCTAATATTGGACTCAAATTACAGGACTCTTTTAATTTTTTGTTTCTAGTTGTTCCCATATACTGGTGAAAGTAGCTTCTCTTGATTAAAGGAAAGAGTTTTATTACAAGTTTCAGGATCACAGAACTATATGCAATTTTCAGAAACTTTTGTTGTCTAAAAGTGAAACTACCCAGTCTAGATACCTAATGCATTTAGAGGAAAGGTTTTTCCCCTCCAAATAGACTTAGAATAAAGATTGTCATCTCTGCTGATACTTCCATTATCACCATTCACTTGAGTGAAAACATGTAGTCGTCAACATCCTATGAGTTCCTACTTTTGTAAATAGCTATGACAACCTAGTTGACATTAATTCATACTTTCTAGCCCACATTTTAGCATTTCACTCATAGTTAAACTCACACGTCTATTTCCCTGCATTAATAACTAACTGCACTTCAAGATCAGGATGTCCTCCTTTCTATTTCACAAGGAGACAGACTTCCTGCCCATCTGAGTTCTTGGCTTCCTTCCTTCCTTCCTTCCTTCCTTCCTTCCTTCCTTCCTTCCTTCCTTCCTTCCTTCCTTCCTTCCTTCCTTCCTTCCATCCTTCCATCCATCCATCTTAGTCTTCTATACCAGGGGTGTCAAACTCAATTTCACTGAGAGCCGCATCAGCATTGCGGTTGCCTTCAGGGGGCCGGGTGGGTGTGGCCAGGGTGGGCGTGGCCTACTGGGTGGGCGTGGCCAGCTCTACATCGTTGGCATCAAGGGTGCCTATGGGGGCCTGGGCAGGAGTGGGAGAGATCTGAGGGTCTCTGGCAGGAGGAGGGTCTCTGGTCCAGGGCCAAGGCAATGGAGGGCCTTTCCCTCACTGTTTCCAGGATGGCTTCGTGGGCCACATGAAACCACTTTGCGGGCCGGATCTGGCCACCGGGCCTTGTGTTTGACATGTCTGTTCTATACGCTGTGATCATCACCAGATGACCTTATAAATATTGACATCCATTGCTTATCATGGCTTTGATCATTTAAGGATTTCTCACCCTCTTTAGTATAATAAAGAAGCCACTATAACATTAGGTTACACTTCACCAGGTACTGAAGATCAGATATAAATTGTCTTTAAAGACTCAGTGTCAGACCATGACACTTAGTTATCTTATGATCACAGAAATGCTAAACCATTTGATTAATTTTCCTTGCTTTGTATCAAATATGAACCTTAGCATATGTATTATTTGTTTGCACGCTCCCTGCAGCCTGTGCACCAAAGAACTTCAGAGGTGATGTTGTGCAACAGTTGCTTTAAAACATGCAGAACATTTCTGATCACACCGACACTTGTTTGCCTGAACAATTGACTCTGAGCACAGACACTTATCGACAGAGGCCTAAACAAATTAACTTTATTATTTTTCTCTGACCCAACGTCAAGGTCTTTCGGGGCCCCAATTGCCATAGCGACATAAAGGCACATGCATTAAATGAGCAACACCAATGCCAAAGCTATCAGAGTTGAAATGGGTAGAAGTTAAACATTAACTTCAATCTGCTGTTTGCTTAAGATTTTTTTAAATATATATATATATAGCTTCATTTAGTTATCAATTGCTTGATGCAACCACTCTGGAAAGAGCTGTGGAAAACATGACCATAGGAATTTTTATACGAATGACTAACCACTGATTTATTTGACTCAGGTATCTTGTCTATGGCAGTAAACAGATCTCCATGACAAGGTGCAAAAAATAGCTATAATGGATTGTTATGCAAGAAAATGAAATTATGAGAACTGTGTCCTATTCCACAGGCTTAGGATTTCATAATGCTCTATCTTGGGATTGGAGAATGAAAGCAGTATGGAGAACGATAATATTTGTTATCGTTTATAGGGACTGCCTTTTTAAGAGTCTGTTGATTACCTGAAGATATCATTCAGGAAAGAACTGCGGTAGGGACAGCTACAGCTACAGTGTATAGTTAAGGAGAGTAACAACAGTGAGTCAGCAATAGGAAAGCTAGAACACATGGGAACTTAGAGGAAACGAAAACAAAGGTAGACTTGCTTGTTTGTTCAAGAGCCAGGGGTCTTCGCCTTAGAAACTCTCAAAAATGTAGGGATAGTTGCCATTCTGTAATGAGAAGGACAAGCCAAATCTAGTAGATTATTTATTTATTTAGAACATTTATATTGCCACCTACTCGCACATGGCAACTCAAGGCGGCTTACGGGACAATTTAAAAGAAATAAAAATAAAAATACTAAAAAATAAAAATAATAAAATAACCCCCACCATCACCCCAGCAACAACACACATTTATACCAGCCATTTAATGCGCTCTATCCCGCTCCGTATTCCTCAGGCCCGCTGGCAGAACCATATCTTCAGGGCCTTCCAAAAGAGTGTTAGAGTGGGTACCAATCTAATTTCCAGAGGGAATGTTCCAGAGGGAGGGAGCCACTATGGAGAAGGCCCTTCTTCTGGGTCCGCCAGATGTATCTCCTTAGGGGACAGGACCCGCAACATTCCTTGCCTTCCCATTCTATCTATATTATCCATATTGCATTGCTGTCCCTGATCTATCCTTCTCCAGGGCTCCAACCACCAAGACCTATTAGGACTATAGTATTCAGAATGCCAGAGAATACTGTTCTATACAGAGTCTCCAGGATTGTATCCAACTGGGTTCATCTGATGAGAAAGCTGAGCATTTCTCCAGATTTTGCTTGTGCTTGCTTTTCTTTCTCTCTCTGTCTCTCTCTCTCTCTGTGTGTGTGTCTCTCTCTCTGTCTGTCTGTCTCTCTGTGTCTCTGTCTCTCTCCCTCTCCCTCTCCCTCCCTCCCTTCTGTCCATTAATGGTTTTGCAAGGGATCATATTAACATTGGAATCATCCTCCTTTTGGGTAAATATAATGTAACACTGATGGCATTATTAAGGTACTGCTGTATGGACAGTTGTTTGTAGAAATATGTCTCTTCTAAGAAAAGGATCATAGCATTATACAAAAGCCACAAAGTCCAAATGGTTAAAATGGTTTTTGCAATATAGAGAGATGGGTGACATATAAATTTAATAAATAAACAAACATTTTTGAGAGATGCAAGAAATAATATTTAGTAATATTTGGGTTTGGAAAGGGTTCTTGTAGCTGTTAGTTTGACACATCTGTGATAGATCTGTGCCACCTGTAGAATATTTGCACCTCTAGACACAAGGCTTTTCCATCTTTTATTCTGAATGGGGTAGCACTGCTCCAGATAGACCTAGTGTGTAATTAGGACATCATCATGGAAACACTGCTTTGCTCAGGTGACAGTTATGGCAGAGTCTTTGCACGCTTTCAAATGGTGCACCACTTGCACACATTCCTAGACTGGTGGCTTTGCTCCATGCCCTTGTAGTCTCTCATTTGGATTATCACAACATTATCTGCATGAAGTACATTCAGAAGCTTCAACTGGTGCAAAATGCAGCTGGATGGATAGTAAATGGTGTCAGATATGCAACACATGTACATCACTACTATGTGAGGTGCATTAGGTTCTTCGGTGGTTCTCCTCCTATCTCCTGGGACGTTCGCAGTCGGTGTTGGCAGGGGGGCAGAGGTCGACCCCAAGGGCTCTCGTTTGTGGAGTTCCTCAGGGGTCGGTTCTCTCGCCTCTCCTGTTCAACATCTATATGAAACCGCTGGGTGAGATCATTCATGGTTTTGGAGTTGGGTATTATCAATATGCCGATGATACCCAACTTTTCATTTCGACCCCAAACCACCCCAGTGATGCCCTCGCTGTGATGTCTCATTGCCTGGAGGCGGTTCGGGTCTGGATGGGGAGGAACAGACTTCAACTCAACCCTGACAAGACTGAGTGGCTGTACATTCCGGCATCCCGGGACATTCAAAATGTTCCATCGCTTTCTATGGGGGGTGAGTCTTTACCCCCCGTGGATAGGGCTCGCAACTTGGGAGTCCTCCTAGATTCGCGGCTTACCTTAGAAGATCATATAGTAGCCGTGACTAGGGGGGCTTTCGCTCAGGTTCGCCTGGTGCGTCAGTTGCAGCCCTATCTAGACCGGGATGCCCTGTGTACGGTCACTCATGCGCTCGTGACCTCTCG
This sequence comes from Vipera ursinii, assembly GCF_947247035.1. Lineage (NCBI taxonomy): Eukaryota > Metazoa > Chordata > Lepidosauria > Squamata > Viperidae > Vipera > Vipera ursinii. The sequence goes on along the minus strand of NC_139513.1, from coordinate 51,407,977 downwards.
TCTTGACTATTGCAATGCTCTCTACATGGGGCTTCCCTTGAAGACCACTCGGAGGCTCCAACTGGTACAGAATGCGGCCGCGAGAGTTGTCTTGGGAGTTTCCCGGTACTCCCATGTTACACCTTTGCTCCGCGAGCTGCATTGGTTGCCAGTTGTCTTCCGGGTGAGGTTCAAGGTCTTAGTGATGGTTTTTAAGTCCTTACATGGCATGGGTCCGGAATACCTCGGGGACCACCTGCTGCCGGCGTCGACTCCCCTCCACCCTGTGCGTTCCCACAGAGAGGGCCTCCTCAGGGTGCCTCCAGTCAGAGAATGCCGGCTGGTGGCCCCCAGGGGGAGGGCCTTCTCTGTGGGCGCCCCGGCTCTGTGGAATCAACTGCCGGTTGAGCTCCGGATGGCACCGGATCTCTGCTTCTTCCGGCGCGGGTTAAAGACCCATTTATTCGAACAAGCTGGCCTGGCCTGATGGGGAGTTAACTTAGGGTTTTAATGTTTGTATATTTTTACTGTTTTATCTTGGGCAATAATTTAATTCTTTTTTAACTTTTGTACTTTTGTATTTTTATTATATGCCCTGTTCACCGCCCTGAGTCCTTCGGGAAAAGGGCGGTATAAAAATTTAATAAACTAAACTAAACTAAACTAGTTACCAGTGTGTTTCCAGGTGCAATTCAAGATGCTGGTTGTCATCTTTAAAATCCATCATGTCTTGGGATTGAGTCTCAGTTGTTTCTTCCCAGTTGGTCCAGCAAGTTGAGCATACTACAAGTCTTGTCAACCAAGGAATGATGGTTAGCAAGGACCTGGGCATGTGCCTTCTATATCATTTTTTAAAAAATTGCAAACATCTATGAGCCTAACTATGTCTGATGAACCAAAAAAGGACACACTGCTTTGGGCAATGTAGTGATAATGAAACTGTTAAGAAAATTAATCAAAACAAAGGCAAATATCACAAATCAAATATTGAAGTAGGAGCTAAGAAGACGCCTTAAACTCAGGTGTCCACCCTACAAATATACGTGCTTCTAGAACTCCACATATTATACCTATGCTCTGCGAGCTGCATTGGCTACCAGTTTGCTTCCAGATTCAATTCAAGGTGCTGGTAATGGTCTTTAGAGCCCTACATGACATGGAGCTGGTTTTTTTCAATGACTGTTTCTCCCTTGTTACTTTATCAGGTCCAGCAAGAGGAGAGTACTGTCAATTCCATTGGAACCCACAGAACCCAGGAGCAAAGCCTGTTCTGTTATGGCACCCACCCTTTGAAACATCATTCCCTGCAAGGTGAGATTGGCCCAATCCTGTCAGTCTTCCAGAAGGCCCTTAAAACTTGATTTTCTCATTGAGCCTAGAGATCTCATTGAAATATTAAGCTCATTCTGTTTCAGTTTAGAATATAATTGACTGTGTATAACAACCAAAATCACAAAATGGGATGGGACAGTGTAAAAATTAAATTAATAAGTCTGGTGTAGGCAAATTCAACATTTTCTTCCTGAAAGTAATTTCCATATAGACTTCTTGGATCCTACTAAGCCCTGGGAATTTCATTCATTCATTCATTCACTCATTCATTCATTCAGAAACAAGCTTAGTAAATGTTTTATTATTATCAAATTTATTTGCCGCCCATCTCATGGTTCAAGGTACCTCTGAGCATTATCTGTTTTCATTCTCCTTTTCTCATAAAATTCAAAGTAAGATACAGCAAAGTATAGAATCCCCCATTCCATGTACACAACATTCATTTGTGGCATTCCCTTCATATATAATAATAATAATAATAATAATAATAATAATAATAATAATAATAATAATAATAAGAAGAAGAAGAAGAAGAAGAACAACAACAACAACAACAACAACAACAATAACAATAACAATAATAATAAAATACAACTTGCCCGTATCCGAAAAGTCGTGGGAACATAGGGTGGAAAAAGTTGTCGAGAATGAGAGGGTGAAGATCTTGTGGGACTTCCATATACAGATAGATCGTCATTTTTTAAAAAATTCCATTTATATCCCGCCCTTCTCCGAAGACTCAGGGCAGCTTACAAGCTTAGCAGTAGCCTTCATTCTATGTATATGCCTGCTTATTAGGGTTTTCACACACACACACCCAAGCGGCATTATTACAAAGTCAGCTTAATTGCCCCCAACAATCTGGGTCCTCATTTGACCTACCTCGGAAGGATGGAAGGCTGAGTCAACCTTGAGCCTGGTGGGATGTGAACCTGCACTAATTGCAGGCAGCTGGTGTTACTTAAGGAGGCATTAGCCCACTGCGCCACCAAGGAACACAACATGCCAGATATCGCAGTTGTAGAGAACCATATAGTTGATTGATATCGCTGTACCAGAAGATGCCAGAGTCGAAGAAAAAGAAATGGAAAAAAATTATGAAATACCACGACCTGGCCATTGAAACTATGCGATTATGGATGAAACGTGTAACAATGATACCCATTGTCATCAGGGCACTGGGAACTATGTCCAAAAACTTTGCAAAATACATCAAGAAATTGCAGCTTCCTGCAATAACTCCAGAAAAGCTACAAAAAACTGCACTATTCGGAACATCTTACATTTTAAGGAGATACTTGGTTGATACCTAGGATGCTGGCAGCAACCCATGTCAACCATTAGTGCCAGTCTATTTGAATGTTCAGTTGACTGAGGAATGATGATGATGATGATGATGATGATGATGATGATGATGATGATAATAATAATGATGATGATGATGATGATGATGATGATGTTTCCCGTGGCTGGGCCTGGACGGCTATCGGGTGTGGTCCCTATGGTTATGGGATTACTGGTCTTCGGATTGGTAGTGGCTTAGCCACCATGAACCAACCCAGACACCTCCCATGACCAATGATGAGAAGAAATTAAAAAAAATCCATACCGGATCGGTCATTGCCCAGGTCAACAAGGACCACGTCAGATGCTATGGCTCCTGGACATCTGTCGAAAAATGGGCCACAGGGCTCAGTTGTTACTGCTGGGGAACCAGACTGTACAACTGTAAAGCAACTGGAACAAAAGCGCAAAACCTGGACAACTGAAGAAAATCGAGAAATCACCAATGCTACTACCAGGCAGAACCAACAACCAGGGGATGCTCTACATCCATGAAGTGACATAGACAGGTTGTACCTGCCAAGAAGAATAGGGGGCAGAGGGCTGCTGCAAATCTACCAAACTGTAGAAGAAGAAAGATGAAGTTTGAATGACTATGTAAATCAAAGTACAGAAAAATTGCTGCAGGCTGTGAAAACAGAGAGCATTATAAAAATAACAGAAACAAAGGCAGAATATAAGGAAAAATGGCTGGATGACAGATTAAATGGAAAACCAAAGCTTTGCATGGACAGCATTTGAAAACATTGAAGGAAAATGTGATAACAACTTGACATGGCCATGGCTTAAGATGGGAACCATCAAGAAAGAAACAGAAGGCTTAATACTGGCTGCTCAAGAACAAGCACTACAAACTAATGCCATGGAAGCGAAGATACAAAAATCAACTGACAATCCAAATTGCCGACTTTGCAACGACAAAGTTGAAACTGTTTCACATTTAATATGTGAGTGCAGCAAAATCGCCCAAACTGATTACAAAGCTAGACATGACCAAGTTGCTAAACTAATCCACTGGGCATTGTGTAAAAAATATGACTTGCCTGTGTCCGAAAAGTCGTGGGAACATAGGGTGGAAAAAGTTGTCGAGAATGAGAGGGTGAAGATCTTGTGGGACTTCCGAATACAGACAGATCGCCATTTTAAACACAACATGCCAGATATCGCAGTCATAGAGAACCGAAGCGTACAGTTGATTGATATCGCTGTACCAGGAGATGCCAGAGTCGAAGAAAAAGAAATGGAAAAAATTACAAAATATCGCAACCTGGCCATCGAAACTGCGTGATTATGAATGAAACGTGTAACAGTGATACCCATTGTCATCGGGGGACTGGAAACTATGTCCAAAAACTTTGCAAAATACATCAAGAAATTGCAGCTTCCTGCAATAACTCCAGCAAAGCTACAAAAAACTGCGCTGCTCAGAACATCTTACATTTTAAGGAGAAACCTGGTTGATACCTAGGATGCTGGCAGCAACCCGTGTCAACCATTAGTGCCAGTCAATTTGAGTGTTCAGTTGACTGAGTTTCATATTTTATGAATAAAATTTTCATAATAATAATGTGTTATGAATAAAAGTTTTATATAATAATAAAGTTGGAAGGGACCTTGGAAGTCAGCTAATCCAACCTCCTGCTCAGGCAGGAAACCCTATACCATTTCAGACAGATGGCTGTCCATTCTCTTCTTAAAAACTTCCAGTGTTGGAGCATTCACAATTTCTGGAGGCAGGTTGTTCCACTGGTTAATTGTTCTAACTGTCAGGAAATTTCTCCTTAGTTCTAGGTTGCTTCTCTTTTTGATTAGTTAGCAGAATCAGCACAATCAAATCTTTTCTTTTTCCTTCCATTCCAAATCTTATTTTCAAAAAAAGATGTAATGGCTAAGGTGTGAAACGGGGATCAAGGAAACTTGGGTTTAACTCTTTGAAAACTCAAGAAGGGATTCTGGGCTAATCCCATCTCTTAGCTCAATTTATTTCATAGGATCACTGCTGTAGGAATAAAATTGGAGGAGAGTGGGTAATGTAAGCAAGCTCTTAGAGAAGTTAAATAAATAAATAAATAAACAACGTGGATAATCTAAAATGCCCAGGACTGGTCTGTTGTTTACATGCATCCTCAAAAGTTCTAAGGCCATATTGCCTTTATAAAGAAAAAGGCAGCCATTTCCAGTCACAGTACTGTTTCCTAAGTACTAAAGATGGTTGCTAAATCTGATTTGTTTCTGCAAATAAAATAAGTGAAAGGCCTTTGAGAACCTCTAGTTGCAGCGAAAACTATAGCTGGAGCAATAGCAAGCTCTTTTATGGCACCCTAGGGGGAGAGAGGGAAGGACAGAAATAGAGCATACCAAAACCCAGAATCCAGTTCAAAAGGCTGCTGTGTTTGAATTCTTTATCCAACTGCTTCAATAAACTATAAATTAATTAATTAGCACCTTTGTGGCCAGAAGAACCAAGAAATAACCTCAGTTTTTCCTCTTCCTCCTTCTTCTCCTCCTCTTCTTCCCCTTCCCATTCTTTTAGAAGAGCAGAAAATTCCTAAAGAACTAGTGTCTCATTTCAAGCAAACACAAAATGTAGGCTTCTTTTTTTACAACTATATTTACAAATAAAACTAGCTGGAACTGGTAAATGCCCTTATTTATTTCTAATGTTGATTGAATGACTGTTCTTAAGCATCTACAAATCCTAAATATTATACAGATGAAGCATAAATATTATATTTAGGAGAAATGATTTGCCTTCAGCCCTTTATACCGCAATGTGCTGTTCAGGACACCTCAGTCATGCAGCCTAGGTGCCAAAACAAAAATACTACTTCATGATGTACAACTTTTTTATAAAAGAAGAAGAAGAAGAAGCTGCCACCATCTACAGCTGCAGGAAAACATTTTATCCTGGGGATTTCTTGATGGCCATGCCAAGGAATTTGTCAGAAGACACAGAACATTTCATGGGGAATTGCTTAAATACAGTAGTATCTGCATCTGGGCTTGGATACAAATATTGAGGACTCTACACGGTGTTCAACTCAGGAAACCATCTTTATTTATTTTCCCTCCCTCTGCAGAGGAGCAGCTTCATACAGCCAAATATTTCAGTTGCAAGACAAGTGTAGCAGGAGAAAAAAATAGTCAATGATCCCTCTCCAGTGGAACCAGAAGTTGCTACGCCTAAATGTATCCTGGATCATAAAAAGTTATTTATAAACAAAATAATAAAAGGTTATAAATAAATAAATAAATAAAATTTTAAAAGGATGGGATGGGAGGTGATGGGGTGGGGTGGGGTGAGGTAGAACAGAACAGAACAGAACAGAACAGAACAGAACAGAACAGAACAGAACAGAATAGAATAGAATAGAATAGAATATTGTTTCATGGAGAAGACAGGTGATCCACATGTAATGCACACATGAGTAAACTTAATGCATGTTTTTCCAAAGGGCCCTGAGATTCTGAAGAACAAGCTTTCTACTGTTCTCATCTACATCAACTAGAATCTCCATCCCCCATCCAATGTGAATGGGAATATTTGCTCAGATGGTGTGCAATTCCTTCAGACTTCCATTTCCCCACAAGATTACAGGCCAATCTCAGGAATGGTTCCTTCAGAATGGGAGGAGAGAAAAAAAGCTGTTTTTGTAAAGCAGTTTGAAAAAAGCCAGTGTTTGCATCAATGTTTTTTTTTCAATGTGATCCATTTAAAGGCTTTTGCTGAACTTTGAAGGAAGTCATTTCCTTATTCACTTTCTAAACTGAAACTCTCTCACTTAGCAGCAAGGGTCCCTGGTGTAGGCCCTACCCCCACCTCCGCCTTTGAACCAAGCCTCACTCAGCAAACAGAAATCATGTTTACTATGGAAACTTTGCACTGCAGCCATTGCACTCAGTGTCCTGTCAGATTGTGCCCCCCCCAACTATCTTTTTATATCCACATAAGGAACAGATCCTGGATCTGAGATTGCGATATACGGCATTCATTAAAGGCCAGAGGAGAGATACTTAAATCCCCTGTCTCATTCAGTTGATTTATTCACTTATTTTTAGAGATGGCATGTGAGCTAATGTAAGAGTGTAAGTCATATGGCAGGGCTTCAGAGATGCTGTAGTACTGAGCTATCCACTATACAGGGAACTCTGAGTTTTGAGGTTATTGAGGCTAGCCACTTGCTCCTGATATTATCAGGACACCTTGTACTACAATGGGCAAACATTACCAACTCATGTCAACATTATTAATGTATAGGAGAAACCAACCTTGGGAAGACATTCAGCCTGCATATAAGGAGACTAAAGGGTTATCATACTGAGGATTCACAAGCAATGCCCCTAACCACACGTGGTCCTCTTACGTAGGTTCCTGCCTGGGTCTCTTATCATACTCAGTCAAATTTGCTTACAATTTTCCATTAAATATTTGTGCTCACTGCCCACAGATATGCACAGGAGCCTTGTGTATAGGACTGTTGAGGATCAGGCTTCCGTACACAGTCTTTTCATCTTGAGTCTCATTTTGATGATTGCATATGCATAGGGTGGATAGTTTGCATGTTTGTAGAGTTTAGTCACTAAATGGCATAAATTGTGTCTGCTTGTGGGGAGTCAAGCATTCTCAGTTTCAATTCTTTTTTTTTATAGGTGAGGAATAGAAACCTTGAATAGGTTCCAACTTGTGTGCCTTTTATGCCTTCTCTGATGCAGCCAGACAAAACAGAATTATTTTATTCAGGGGACTATTTAATGCAAGAATGTCAAATTTCTGTGATCCTTGGAGTGGCATGTTACAGAGCACCCTTAAAGACAAGGACAAAGAAATCAATGGGACTAAAGAAAAAAACTAAAATTAATTACATGATTTTAGTGCAATCAAATCAGTTAAGTATAGTTAATATAAATAGTCCTCATATATTTGACAATTTCCTCATTCGGTTAGAATAAAAATGAAAATTTCATGGAATGGTTCAAGAACCACATTTAAGATTCTGTAACTACAGGACTCTAGATCACATCACTTTGATTTAATGTAAGGAGAAGTCAGACAGAATATCCTTCAATTCTGCATTCTGTCTCCAATGCTCTTCAGGATTTCTATACTAGATATATAAAGTTGAGAAGCAACCAATAATTTATTGGTTCAATGGAAAATTTATGGAGTAACAAATAGGACTTAAAAAAAAAGATATTGCCCGAATGGTTTATAATCCACATGTTGCTGTAACCATAGCAACTTAAGTGGAACAAAAAGCTGACCTTGATAAGATCCAGAAAACTGACATCTGTCTCACTAATGATTGTACAATTGCTATTCATAATTCAAATTATCCTTAATGTTGTCTAGCTTTGGATGGACGAGGACAGTTGCCAAAATGATAAAAAAGAATCAAAAGGGAACAGCTGTGTTTTTACAATTTTTCTTTATAGCATTGGCTTCAATAGTGACCTCATTAAAATTTGGCTAGAGGCCAATGTTGTACTTTTTTTATTCAATCAATTGTCCTGAGAGTTGTGTAAAATTGTAAAAAAGATGACAATGATAAAATACACACAATAGCAACAGGTTAGCTTAAAAAGAAAAATAGAAAGCATTATCCATAAGTTTCAAAAGAAAAAGAAACAAAATTGATTCCATTTAATGAATCAAATATTTTGAAACTGCTGTGGATTGTACAAAAAGAAGAGTTTTGCATTTCCCCAGGAAAAAATATATATTTATAAACATGGGCAGACAACCTAGATATGCCTTCTAAAGGCAAAAGAACCCCGTTGGTTCAAAAACAAGAACAGGGCAGTTATGTGACCTGTGCTGTTAACATTGCTATAATTATTGGGCACAAAGAAGTAACTATAAATACATTCTCAAAATATACTTTTCCCCCATAATGTTTAATCTTGGATATGGCCAGGAATGGAAGACCTTTAAACCAAAAAAAACAACCCAGATAAACATGTTCTAAAAAGAAAGAAAGAAAGCAATTCTCTGTACTTGCTCTTAGAATTGATAGTTATATTATGGTATAAGAAATGGAAATCAAAATGGAAAAAGAAAAAGGGGAAATATTCAGGTTGCTTCTTAAAGGTCTGAAGTCTTTGCTGGACCAAGGAAACTTCAGTAAATTCAGGTAGTCCTCAAATTACTGCAGTTTGTTTAGTGACCGTTCAAAGTTACAATGGCACTGGAAAAAGAGACTTATGACCATTTTTCACACTTACAGTAATTGCAACATCCCCATGGTGACACGATCAAAATTCATATGCTTGGCAACTGGTTCATATTTATGACGTTTGCAGTAACAGGCAAAGTCAATGGGGGAACTGTTCAGTTAACAGTTTGGTCACTCACTTAACAGCTGCAGTGCTTCACTTAACAGCAGTGGCAAGAAAGGTCATAAAATGGGACAAAATTCACCTAACAAATATCTTGCTTAACAACCTAAATTGTGGGCTCGATTGTGATCTAAGTCAAGGACTCGCTGTAAAAGGAGCATGTGGGATATACTTGAAATTCATACTTTATGGAAGAAAAGTGGAAACTTCCCTGAAGCTGAACAGCAAGAGTTCAAATGAGATTGCTCTGAAAAAGGAGCATCAGGAGTTCCTTGCTGAAGGATAGATAAATAGATAGATAGACAGACAGACAGACAGACAGACAGACAGATGATAGATAGATAGATAGATAGATAGATAGATAGATAGATAGATAGATAGATGATAGATAGATATAGATTCTCGAAAGAATTCTGACTGCAGAATCCCACCCCATCCCCAATTATCACTCGTTATTATATATACTGTATTTTATACATGTCTACTGAGAATTAAATACAAGGTAATTAATAAGGTTCATTTCCAGTAACTGAACATAGAATTGTTCATGAAATACCCAACCCCGGAAGTTGATTTTTATATTCCCTAATCATTTTAGACCAGGCCAGGCCGTGCTTCTCCAACGATATGTTCTAAAAAAAAATTAGGTATGAATTTCTATCTGATCTTTTTTTGATCTACCAATCCTTGTCAAGTAAACAATGGTCCAATGCAGATGTGTGTGATTTATATATATCTTATACATATATTGTTTTGTTATCAGTTTCTTTCCTAATAATCACAAAAAAACAACCCGATTAAACCCCAACATGCTCTTCCATTTGCCGAACAATTCTTTTATTCCTGAAAGGAGTCATTTGCACACACATACCCTAAGAATTTGTTCAAATAAAGTGAAATTAAATCCAAAGATGATGATGATGATGATGATGATGATAATGATGATGATGATGATATTATTATTAGTAGTAGTATCATTATCATTATTAAAGATTTCATACTTATAGCTATGGACCTTCTATTCCCATATTCAGTTTACGGCTTTTATTTTCATTGTCCCATCGTTGTGAGATAACATTTTCAGTGAGTTTTCTCAACCATGGATCTGTTTATTAAGCAATTGTAATTAATTGTGATTACACAGAAATACTATTACTATAGGGAGAGCTATGTTACACAGCAAGAATGAAGAGGTAGAGAACCAGTGAGAGACAAAGCTGTATGTGCCAATGAACTAATAGAAACAGCAGCAGAAAAAAATGGAAGAAGCAATTAAGAGTTAAGAATTAAACTAGAGTGGTTATTTATTTGTTGCCAAAGAGAGAAAGAAAAAGGGGGAGGCATTAGATGAAAGGGGAAAGATATGTGCATGAATGTTGAAGGCAGGAATGCACAGTATGCTAGCTAGGTAGATACAAATATAGAAATTGTTACTAGGATTTAGATATAATATAACATTTATTTATTTTATTTGTTTTATTTTAATTCCATTTATATCCCGCCCTTCTCTGAAGACTCAGGGCGGCTTACAAGCTTAGCAGTAGCCTTCATTCTATGTATATGCCTGCTTATTAGGGCTTTCACACACACCCCAAGCGGCATTATTAGAAATAAACATTGATGGATAGCTTCAAGAATAGAATAGAATAGAATAGAATAGAATAGAATAGAATAGAATAGAATAGAATAGAATAGAATAGAATAGAATAGAATAGAATAGAATAGAATAGAATAGAATGGAATGGAATGGAATGGAATGGAATGGAATGGAATGGAATGGAATGGAATGGAATGGAATAGAATAGAATAGAATAGAATAGAATAGAATAGAATAGAATAGAATAGAATAGAATAGTTGGAAGGGACATTTGAGATCTTCTAGTCCAACCCCCTGCTCAAGCAGGAGACCCTTTACCATTTCAGACAAATGGTTGTCCAATCTGTTTTTAAAAACTTCCAGTGTTGGAGCATTCACAACTTACCGGTATGTCCCTCAAAAAGGACCCCTGTTCATTGACTACATTTTAGACCAGCTGGCACAGACTGAATTGAAGCTTCTGAGAACTTTTTAAAGCAGTAATCCTATCCTGATGTTCTCAAGCCAAAAGTGACAGTGACAAGGTCTGGTTGTGCATTCAGGATCCTGTATAAGCATGTTTTAAGCCAGTTTGACTTTCAAATGATAACATAGATGCTCAACATGAAGGGAAATAAGAGGCTACATTCTTGATCATTCTGGCATCATACTAATTGGCAATTATGAGAAATTAAATAAACAAGTTGATACACAGTAACTTACTGCCAGTTACTAAGATCTGGATACTTTACAAAGTGCAATACTATTGAGAGCTACTTCTTCCCATCCTTCATCTGCCTTTCCCTCAACCCTTAGCCTCAGTCTTCTATAGAGATCTGTAGGTTTATGGTTAGATTTATTTTTTTTAGCCTAATAATCTGAACAGCTTTTTGTGACAACAACAAAAAAAAGAGTTGAATGGTACATAGGCTTTATTTGTTGCCTACTCTTGAGCTATTGAAGCATGCTATATTTAAGGAAATTCAGCCAAATAATCCCACCAGCCAAGAAAACAAGGAATTATGTATATCCCTTATTGTATTTTTTAAATATGTATGTTATTGTAAATCCGACATGTCAAACTTGCGATGTCACGTGACGTCACACAATGTATTATTTATTTATTTATTTATTTGTTTGTTTTTATAAACTGCCCTTCTCCCGAGGGACTCGGGGCGGTGTACAGAATAAGGTAGGCATACAGAATGAACAATAGTGAAAAAAACAATAGTAAAATACAAACTGGGACCCCAATTAGAGCTATCAGGCCAGGCCGGACTGCTGGAACAGGTAAGTTTTTTAGTCGCGCCGGAAGGTGCGGAGGTCGGGGGCCATCCGGATTTCGGTTGGTAAGCTGTTCCAGAGGGCTGGCGCACCCACTGAGAATGCCCTCCCCCTGGGGGCCACCAGCCGACATTCCTTGAGCGGTGGCACCCTGAGGAGGCCCTCTCTGTGGGAGCGCACAGGACGGTGGGGTGCTGACATTGGCAGAAGGTGCTCCCGTAGGTAGTCCGGACCCATGCCATGTAGGGCTTTGTATGTCATTGTTAGCACCTTGAACTTCACACGGAAGGCAACTGGAAGCCAGTGCAGCTCACGGAGGAGAGGTGTGATATGGGAGTATCGGGAGGCCCCCAAGAGTGTCCGTGCCGCTGCACTTTGCACCAGTTGAAGCTTCCGAGTGGATCTCAAGGGCAGCCCCAGTACAGTTTTGCCATTGCCGGCAATGGGGTGGGTGCGGCTTCTGGATGACGTGTCCGGCCCGTGGGCCAGCAGTTTGACACCCCTGCTGTAAATTGTCTGGGTGGCATCTGGGCTTGGGTTCCAAGGCAAAAAAAACCCTCAGGTTGGTACATATATGTTCAGCTGGGAAGACTAAAGGCTATTATGCTGAATTCTTAAGGTGAGCCTGTATCATAGAGACAATGTGTTAAAAATATAGTGAGGGACTGCCTTGTGCCATATAACGCCCAAATGATGAGCCATTATTTTTCACTAGGAGAATATAGATTATGGCTTGCCATTAAAAGAAAAACAAAGCCAAAGCTTTTCATATTTATATGAATAAATATTTTCATTCTTTTTGTACCGGGATAATCAATACTATGTTAAGAATTAAGAAGAAATCAATATTATATCAAAGCCTATCAGTTCAAGATTTTTCCTTATCAGATGCTTTGAGAAATCCACAAACAAGGCACCCATATGGCTAATAGATAACATAATCAAGAGTCAACATTCTAGTCTGGTGTCTTAATCACTAGACCAAACTTGTCTATTTCTCATTCTTAATCTTTTCAGCTCTAAAGCCTGGGGCCTAAAAATATGTTTTATTATTTTAAAAAAGGAAGATGGTACTGTATTTGAACATCGTTCCACAGAGTTGGGTGCAGATAAATGTTTTCCCTGCTCTCTTAGGATACAAGAGATCCTCCAATAAAGTTGAATGCACAATAAACCTATGGCATTTGCTTCCTTGGTGAAGCTCATGCTGATGGCAGCTAATTCTGATGGCCCTAAAAAGGATGAGATTAAATAAAAATGGATGATATTGACAGCAGCTAGATAAGATGGTTATATTTTACTTTCAAGAACAAACTAAAATCCCAACTAGGGCTGGGTAAACCCTTTGAAAGAGCTCTTTCACAAAGCTCAGGAATATATACAAAGTACCTGTCTTCCAATGAATAGAAGTCCCAGGCAGAAACAGCTCCCAAAACTGCCACATACTATGTGAGCCTGGAAAAAGAAGCAGCTGTTTTATTGACTTGGAAAGAGATGTTTCATAATATTCTGCTACATAGGCTGCAAAGGAGAGTTTTAAAAGGAGTCACACAACTCTACTAACTACAGGCCCCTTCGCGAATCATTATTTTATATTTGTTAAAGGGCTTCTATATCACTTGTGTTTACTTGCAGATAGGTCACACATGATGGGCAGGGTTAGGCTAAATATGATTTCAAAATAATGGCAACTCACTATAACATTTTGCCAAGAAAAACAAATGGTACATGGTGTTAGAGTATGAGCCGTCCATGCATGTAATAAAACAAATGCTGTCAAGGTTCTGACTGACGAACCCAACCGAGCAAACACCTTCGAGACATTGCGATCTCTTGATGTAAAGCTTTATTGAGTACACATATCATTTTGGCACATATGAAAGCAAAACCAGCTCTGGCAAACCCCAGCTCAAACCCTTATAGTAAAAGTATAGAATTCCCCCTCCCATTCATGAACAGGTCACATTGCCCAATTAGTGCAATTATATTGTCTTGAGAAAATGTCTCTGAGTCAGGTCAGACACCTGGTGAATCATCCTTGATTCTTAAGGTCTGCATTCTTTATCTTTGTAACCAGCATTCCATTTCCCCATCCTCCCTCCAGGTTTGTTGGCAAGCTAAGAAGCAATAACTGTTGCACCAGCAAAGCGAGCTTCAAGCTTGACAAATACTAAGTATGAATAGCACTGGTACTAATGATGTTACTAGATTAAAATTGAAAGGACATCCAATGGCCAATGTACGATACAAAACGGTATTTGAAGAGATAGAAGCCATAGAATTCTTTATTGTCCAAGTGAGATTGGACACACAAGGAATTTGTCTCCATTGCATAAGCTCTCAGCATACATACAAGCAACAAGTGATAAATCCTTTTTTAAAAAATGTTTATTTGTGTTTCAAGCAAACATTAAGTCAATAGCAGTTTACATCACATTGCGAGGAGGAAATAAGGTTGTCCCGTTACATATAAGAAAGCAACCACCAAGAAAGGAAAAAAATATTGCATATAACAAGTAATAAAGTTCAACTAATAGCTCTTTTTGACATCCAATTGTACCATTGACTCCAAGACAAATAATAATCTGTGTCCCCTCGTCCTCTTAACATCATAGTGAGCCGATCTGATTCCGCAAAGTTCATTATTTTCTGAATTACTATTTGGTCGGGTGAGCTAACATCCATCTTCCAATATTGGGCCCACGCCAGTCTTGCAGCAGTGGTTATATGTAACAACAGGTACCTCGCAGTTCTGTTTATATTTCGTGGTCTTATCCCCAATAAAAATACCTCAGGACACAATTGTATATGGTATCCCAACATCTCACTTAGCCATTTCTGGACATTCTTCCAGAAGTTCATAGCCTCTCGACAGGTCCACCATTGGTGGAAATATGTGCCTTCTTTGACACCACATTTTCAACAAGTTGGGGATGTTCCCGGAAACATTTTGGCAAGCCTAGCCAGCGGTAAATGCCAATGATATGCCATTTTATATATATTTTCTTTGTATGCTGTTGACCATGTTAATTTAATGTTCTTAACCCAAATTTCGCTCCACATCTCAATATCTATTGAGCAACCTAAATCTTTCACCCAGGCTTGGATCAAGGCCTTCACGCCCTCCTCAGTTACTTCCATAGCCATAAAAAATTTGTAACACTTAGATAAGATCTTATCATCCACTCCCAACAAAATCCTATCCAGGGTATGGAGCTCTTGACAAATTCCAGGCCTCTGTCTGTCCTTCGGGTATTTACTACTAATTTGCAGATAGGTCCACCAATCTAAATTTAACCCCTGTTCCTGAAGTGATAACTTTGTTTTTAAGTTCCCATTTAGATCTAATAACTCTTTATAAGTCAACTTTTTCTCAAAATTGTATAATGTCAGATAGATCACAGCTTCCAGGGGTGAGGTCCAAGGTGGCACTTTATTATAATATATTTTCCTAATTCTGGCCCAGATCTCAATCAAAACTCCACGTAAATAATGTTTAGTAAAGTATTCTGAGGGTCTACCTCTTTCCCACCATAGGTGGGCATGCCACCCCTGCTGGAGATCGTGGCCTTCAATTACCAACATTTACATGCCAGTGTGACCCATTCACGAATCCATACCAGGATCGCCGAATTATAATAGTTTTGCCAATTTGGAACCCCGAATCCACCTTGTTCTTTTGGTTTCTGCATCATTTTTAATCTAATTCGTGGTTTCTTGCCCTGCCAAATAAATCTACTGGTACTCCTATCCAAATTCCTAAAAAAGGTTTTATCTAATCTAACCGGGGCCATCTGAAAAAGGAATACCTATATAGGCAAGACCTGGGATTTGATCAAAGCTATCCGACCCATTAATGAAAGTTGTAGCTTACCCCATTTCTCTAAGTCTTTCTCCAATTGTCCGACCAATTTTAAATGATTATCCACCTTTATTGAGGAACATCTATCGGACAGCCATATACCCAAATATTTAATTTTATGAACTATCTGGAAGCCCAAAGTATTTTGTAGCTCTAATCTCTGTATTCCCGTCATCTTTTTAACTATAATATTCGTTTTTTCTTTATTTATTCGTAATCCAGCTACTTTACCAAATTTCTGTATCCTATCAATAAGTCGGCAGCCAGAAGTTAATGGCTCTTCTAAGACAAAAACTAGGTCGTCTGCAAACGCCTGAACTTTATATTCTTGTTCTCTAACCTTCAGCCTTCTCTTATTGACCTAAGCAGAGGTTCTAGAGTGAATATAAACAACAATGGAGAAAGTGGGCAACCTTGTCTCGTGCCTTTCACTATCGTCACTTCATCCGACTCTTCTCTGTTAACCAAAATCTTAGCTTTCTGTTGACTGTAGATGGCCTGAATTACATTCAAGAAATAATCACCAGCCTCCATATATTTCAATTGTAATATGAGATAATTCCAATTAACCCTGTCAAAGGCATTCTGGCCATCTAAAAAAAATCTTGATCACAATTGTAAAATATAATCATCATAAATCATAAGATACAGCATTCGTAGCTGGCTGACAGGCTGTACTCAGCGTGTGGTCCTCAGTGGAACTGCATTTACATGGAAGGAAGTGTGTAGTGGGGTGCCCCAGGGCTCTGTTCTGGGCCCAGTGTTCTTCAACATCTTCATCAACGATTTGGATGAGGGGATAGATGGAGAACTCTTCAAATTTGCAGACGACACCAAGCTGGCAGTAATAGCCAATACTCCAGAAGATAGGCTTAAAATACATGAGGATCTGGACAGACTCAAATACTGGGCGCTATCTAACAAAATGAAATTCAATGGTGAAAAAAGTAAGGTTCTACACTTGGGCAGGAAAAATCAAATGCACAGGTATAGTATACGTGGTAACTTGCTCAATAGTAGTAACTGTGAGAGGGATCTCGGAGTCCTAGTAGACAATCACTTCACTAGTGTACCATCAAAATAATAATGACTAGTTTCCATCTGTTGCTTCTTGTCCTGCCTTCAGGTGCTTTGGAGAATAACTTGACCCCCTCTTCTTTGTGGCAGCCCCTGAGATATTGGAACACTGCTATCATGTCCCCCCTCATCCTTCTCTTCATTAAACTAGACATACCCAATTCCAGCAGCCGTTCCTTATATGTTTTAGTCTCCAGTCCCCTAATCATCTTTGTTGCCCTTCTCTGTACCCTTTCTAGAGTCTCGACATCTTTTTTACATTGTGGTGACCAAAACTGGATGCAGTATTCCAGGTGTGGCCTTACCAAGGCATTGTAAAGTGGTATTAATACTTCATGTGATCTTGATTCTATTAATACTTCACGTGAAGAAGTTCAGGCTCAGCATGCTAAGCATGTTAAGCATGCTTAATCTTAGAACAAATGAAAGAAATGAAGTTGAAGAACAAGAAGACCAAAGAATACCTAAGAAATATCACCTAGAAATAAGATAGATCAAATTAATAAAGCAACAAATAAAAGCTGTAGACAAAAAGAAGAGTGGATACAAAGTTCCAATTGCATACTATAGGCAGAATCTCCAATCACAATTGAATCAGAAATGTTTCTACCAATCCATCAATGGAGAGACTGCAGTGAACCAGTCAACACCTGACAATGAGAAACAGTGCAGTTCTGGATGTGTAGTTGTGGAACCACCATAAGAATGTAGTTTGAACAAAGGAGGTGGATAAGAATAAACAAAAAAGCTGAGATGGAAGAACTTGCAAAGCAGCAGAAATGCTAGTGAAAGGGGCAAATAAAATCAAGAATTAGAACCAGATGAAGATAAATTACATGGTTTTTAGTTGAAACATCTAACTAGTTTACACCCACACATTGCCAAGCAGTTTAACATTATACTGCAACTAATTGAAATTGAAGATCAGCTAACATCTGGCAAAACCTACTTGATACTAAAAGATCCAATAAAGGGGCAGCACCAATCAGTTACCTGCTTACCAACAACTTTCAGATTGCTAATTGATATTGTAGCTGATGCAGTCTAGCAACATCTTCTTGAAAACAAGCTGTTTCCACCTGAACAGACAGGAAACTGCCTAAATATATCAGGAACAAAAGATCTGCCTTTAATTGACAAGATGATTTTTGGAAAACTACAAGAGAAGGAATTTAAATGTTGTACTGAGAAAGAAGATATAAAGGAAGGATACCATAACTGTATGGGAAAAGAAAAAATATTCCCAAATCAGTTATTTGTTCAATGATTTGATTATTGAACTACAGCCAAACATTTTGAAAAGTAAAGTGGGTCTTAGAAAAAAATGCCAACAAAGCCGCAGGTGTTGATAAAATACCATCCTAGCACTTTCAAGTCTTACAAGATGGTGGTGTTATTGTGCTATTTGTTATTTGTAAACTGGTATAGAAAATGCAGCTGTCACCAAGGGACTTTTATATTCGAAGATCTAGAAGAGTTGTGCAAAAGAATGATCTATGTTCATCTCATATGCCAGTAAAATAACGCCCAAGATTTTGCAATCCAAGCTTCAACAATAGATACAACCAGAACTGCCAGATATGCAAACTGCATTCCGAAGAGGAGAAAGCAACCACGATCACATTAGTTACATCCAAAAGGCAAGGGAATCCCAGAAAAATATCTGGTTCCACTTTATTGATTGTAGTACAGCTTTTTATTGCAGACAGACCTTAAAAACATGGTTGTACCAGGCTACTCACCTGCCTTTTGAAGAATTTATGCAACGATCAAGAAATATTTGTCAGAATATAATGCAAAGCAAGTAAATGCTCGATATACTAGCACTTTACAACTAGTCCTTGACTTAGAACCATTTGTTTAGTGACCGTTCAAAGTTACAACTGCACTGAAAAAAGTGGCTTATGACTATTTTGCACAATTATGACTGTTGTAGCATCCCCATGGTCATTTGATCAAAATTTGGCTGCTTGGCAATTTGTTCATATTTTAGATGGTGGCAGTGTCCTGGGGTCATGTGATCACCTTTTGCAAGCTTCTGACAAGCAAAGTCAACAGGGAAGTCAGATTCATTTAACAACTAGGCGACTAACGTAACCACTGTAGTGATTTACCTAATAACTGTTACAACAAAATTGCAACAGGAAAAACTGGGGCAAAACTCACTTAACAAATGTCTCACTTAGCAACAGAAATTCTGGATTTAATAGTGGTTGTAAGTCAAGGATTTCACTTGTTTTATAGCCAGTTGCATTCTGTCATTAGATTACTTATCTCTCTGAAGAAAGTGGATTTTAATTACACATAATTCACATTATAACAAATCTGTGTTGGTTGATTGCAATCTTTAAACTTTACAGCCAGATTCACTGATCTGCTATGCAAGGCAAAAGTTAAAAACAGTTCAAAGGCCATCCTACCATTACAGTGCAGTTTGGCGTTGCAGTTATCAAAAAGCATAGATGTAGCAATTTAGGATGGTGAAAGTGAGCTGGTTCAGCTGCAACATAAATCACTGTAACCAGAATAGATTCATGGTCAAAACAATTGGGTCAGAGGAGCTGATGTAAAAGCTCAGGGACATTGCCTCCTATACAATTAGCTAGATCATGGGTGTCAAACTCAATTGCATCATGTGACATATTGTGACTTTTTTTTGCCTTTACAGAGCTGGGGTGGGCGTGGCCTGCACATGATGCATTCAGCCCGCATGCCACCAGTTTGACACCCTTGAGCTAGATCATCTATTTCTATTAACATCTGCCTGACACCTTAGATGAAAAATATATTTTATTCTGAAAAACACAGAGTTGTGAAGACTTCCAAAAATAAGAGTCCCAGTTGTGCTGCCAGAGTTAGTTCCTGACTCCTTCAGTTATTTTATGCTAAATAAACAAAAGGGGTTTCCCACATAAGGGGGTGAAGATAATAATCTTGATATCCTGATACCAATCCCAGCAACTGCTACTCTCATGTAAAGTATCATCATCTTTCTTGTTATCCCCAATAAAAATCAAGATTAAAATGCTCAGCTTAACCATGGCTTACACATTATGTGAAACAAAACAGTGCTCCTGAGTGGGTAAGTGATGCACTGATCCAATAAACCTGCTGAAAAACAAAATACTTCAGACTCATCGAATGGACAGTGAATTTTAACACAGCTTGTTTCATCAGAGAGGCCTGAATCAAATGAATATGTGAACCAGTACTGCCTGAATAAAGGCTGCTATTCAATTTTTAAAAGTGGGAAACCTATCATATGCAGAGACGATTGCCTACATTAATGGATGACTGCTTAGCTGCCAGATGTAGTGAATGAATTACTCTTCTCTTTTCAAAATGTGTTTTTGAGGATTTCCAATTATTTATTGCAAAGGCAGAAATCTGGAAATGATTGGTAAAATGAAGAATGACCAAACATTCAGATGACCAAATATTGCCTTCACAAATCCTGCTCTTCAACTACCTTTATTTCCTTTTTCCTGTTCTTCCTGCTTTTATTTTATACTCACCATCCAACCTCAAATAGGAGATATTCCAAATTCAGCACTGTAATTACTGCTTGGTAAAGAATACAGTTGAGTATACTTTATAAACCCTGAACATACCTGGTATTCTCAAATTTAACATACACTAATCATTTTCACAAAGAGTTAATGGTGATATGTAGTACTGTAGGTTTCTATGCATCCTACAGACAACTGATTGAGGAGAAGAGAAGTAGAATGGTCCTTTACAAAATCCCATCAATAGAAAACAGGTGCTGGATGCAAGGGGGTTCCAGTTGAAAGAAAGAGAGTAGAAAAAGACAAAGGTCAGTCTGAGCAAATGAATTGTGCCTTCTTAGACATGGTTGCGTTGAGAACATAGATAAGCCAGTGATGGCCTGTTGAGAAGTCTCTGTCAGTTATTTAATTGGGTTTATCCTTGGTGACTTTTTTTGCTAATATTGCTTCTATTGTTCTGATAAATGCCTAGAGTTACATTTGCAAGGTGGGCAGACATATTAATATAATATATGTACATATATTATAGGAAAAGATGGGCTTTCAAGAAGGATTTGATAAAAGAGTGGCATCACATTCCTACTGCAGAAGTGAGTAAAGTGTAGGATTGGCTAAGCATTTCATTTAATTTGTTTTATTATAATATATCAAAATGCACAAAAGTCTTTATAATTACAATGGCAATAATTTAACAAACTTCATAGTTTTCTGCAGCTTTTGAATGCTTCCTTGTTAAAAGATTAGGTTGAATTCAACTGAATTGATGGTACTACTTAGGATTACCAGCATTTGTTTTTCTTTCTGCCTTTCTCTTTCTCTCCCTCCCTCTCCCTCTAACTCACTCACTCATTCACTCACTCAGCAGTTATGTTATAACCTGTTGGAATGATTATAGCTATTAAATTCAGCCATTGCTATTATGTGGAAATTTCCTACCAGAATCTCCATTTTTTTTTCCTCCAGAATGGGACCACATGCAAATTCAACAGATTGTAAGTAGGAGAATGTAAAGATGGCTCATTTGACCATTTCAAGTCTCATGCACAGAAATTATTTTCAAATCTTGAAGTGACCAAGGAAAGGTCATCAACAGTCTTAAAAACTTAAGGATGTATGTATGATCATAAAAAAATAATTTGTTATACTTAACAGAACAATTTCAAGAGGCTTTTGATGGTGATTGTTACTGATGGAGGGAGGGAGGTAATGTTATTTTCCTAGAGTTAGGTGATTAACAAGTAGTTTTGATGGCTTTTTTATTTTTATAAAATTGGATTTACTAACAGCAGGGCTGCCTACTACAGAAAACCTTTTCCCTTGACTTGGTGTGCTTCCCAAGTAATTTACCATGCCAATTTTTTTCAGAGGGAAAGACCAATGGTAGCCAGGCTGTGCTTATGTTGAGTTGTGTTCCCTCACATATGCCTCTGGGGAGTGAAGAATAGCAAAAACAACTCCAAACCCAGAAGTATTTGCGGCAGAATTCTTTTACATTCTCATTTCTTTGCAGGCAACTCATATTTGGCCTATTCTTAACTCCCATGCCTTCTTTTCCTGTATCCCTTTTCTCTCCCCACTCTCTTCCCAGTCCAAAAGTCTTTAAACTCATCTTGTAAATCAGTCCATGTTATGCCAAGTCAGGACCGAAGTGAAACTGCAGTCAATTTGCATGATTTATATTGAGCCTAGCATTTGGGTAGAGGGGTTATTTTGGTCCATAGCACATACAGATCCATTTGTGTATTTTCCCCACTTGTAAGTGACAGAGAACCAAGTATAGGAATTGGCACTAATCCCAGTTGCTGGGTCTTTTTCTGTTTCCAGTGCACAACACATGCTCTCTGCAGGCTGAATTGGTAGACCTGTGTTTGCCATTCCTTGGCACAATAATATTTGCAGAGCATTTGCCCTCCCTTGCTGCCATTGAGGACCCAACCATCTCTCTGTTTTTCACTCCATGAGCCCTGGGACACGCTGTCCATGGAAAAATAGCCCTCATTAAAGAGAGCAGGATACAAAACAAGGTGACTACCTGACTGCCTTTTATAGGATACTGGAAAAAGACCAAGTTGAAACCAGCCAACACACACGATGTGTTTATGTCTCTCTTACATTTTGCTACAGGATGGCTTATTAAATACCTGGCATCGATCTGACATATTTGTCTGATATTGTAGTTAATATTCAAGCCTTAGCCAAGTGTTCACCGCCTCGTTACATAAAATGATTTTCAAAAGTAGTAACAGCAATCTGCTTATTGAAATTGATGAAGTTCTTAGAATACTGACCTGTGGAGACAGAACTGCTATGCCTGTGTCCTCCCCCCAAAACAGTTTGTTTATTTATTTATTTATTTATTTATTTATTTATTTATTTATTTATTTATTTATTTATTTATTTATGGGATTTATATGCCACCCTATCTCCCAAAGGACTCAGGGCAGCTAACAACAATAAAAACACAAAATGCAAACATTAAAAGGTTTTAAATCAAATTATCCCATAAATAGTCCAATTAAAAACACAATAAAACAAAATTAAGAAAACCTCCCTTCTGTCAGTCCAGGTCGGCCTGTTGAAAAAGCCATGTTTTAAGGTTGCGACGAAAGGAACGGAGATCCGGGGCCATCCGGATTATGTTAGCTTCTGCCCATTTCTCACATAATAGGGAATGCCCTTATTTAAAACTGTGCCTGACTTGGGTCACAGTTTACCACTGAATACTTTTAGAGCACCTACTCTGAAAGATGGCTACTTACTTTTAGGTGGCTACCAGAGAAGCTAGTGAAGAATCTGCAAATTTTACTGGGCTGCAAAAATCCAAATGGTCACTTGGTGGCAGCAAATAGTTTAGATGTTTGCTACACAGAGTGGCCTTCATGAAGTGGCATTGCCATCAGTACTTGGCCAGTGGAAAAAAAAGGTGACACCAGGACAATCTGAGAAATCATCTTAGAGTCTTTTTAAACCTGGGAGAAGGACAAACTCAGTAATGGCAACCTGTCTTATACTGCAGTTGGATGGGAAACTTGGAACACTCTGACATGTCATCTACTTCATCTCGTGAAGTATGTCTCAGCAGTCATTTTAGACACATCCAATATATACCGGTATAACATCTAATCAGTGCTTTTTTTGTAAAAGAAAAAGGTGCCAGAACTCACATATGTCATACAACCCGCCTTGCCTACCCTACAAGGTTCCATCCAAAAAAGGTGCCGGAACTCCGTTCTGAGCATTCTATGAGAAAAAAAGCCCTGCACCTAATGTACTTGGTTAAACTGCAGTTTAATTTATTTTAGCTGTGTTTGATTGATTCAACATCATTTATTTACCACCTCAATTTAAATGATTCCAAACAGAATTCAAGATTATAATATAAGAATTGCAAGAAACTCCAAACACATAACCAGAAACCAGATAAATGTTAATTTAATTAGGCTGCAGTCCTAAACATATGTTAGAAGTAATTCTAACTGAGAATAAGGCACATTCCTGAATAAATTTGCATAAGGTTGAGCTTGGGATCAATAACTAATTACAGCTGCTGGAACATTGTGTTTCTAGAGGTGGAGTGAATCTGAGATCATGAGAACCAAGAACTCATTACATAAGAGCTATTCTGAAATGTTTTCTGGTTTTGAGGGTATCGTAACAACAGTAAAAGAAAAGGTAACTTTCGCAGAGATGACAAAACTGTGTGTTATGCTAATCAATGCATTTCAGTTAATATTTCACCTGAAGAAATAATGTCGGAGTAGAAATAACAAAGTATGTGCTTTTCTTCAAACACGTTTCCCTTTCCTTTTTATGCTTCAACCCTATATATGTCTACTCCGAAATTTTACTAAAGTAAAGCTATTCCTGAAGCTATTAGATGTCGAATTGCCCTTAGCCAATTTATCTGAGACTCCCTAGACCAGGGGTCTCAAACTGCATCATGCAGAGGCTGAGCTCATCCCAACTCCAGCCATGAAAAAAAAGTCACGATACGTCGCAACAGGTCACGTGACATGGCGAGTTTGACACCGGTGCCCTAGATCATTAAGAATCTGAGAAGTAAAGGTTTGGAGAGATCTGTGGTCTTTTATGTAAAAGAAAAACTTTTCCTACACATGACCTCTTCTACAAGGCAATGGTAACAAATTGAAATCCAAGAAACAAATTGGTTCCCAAACTGGGGGTTTTTTGTTTGTTTTTTGTAATCCATTGTGCCCCACAAAATGAGCTAGAAAAATTAAGTTGCAGAGCACCAAATATCAGCAGTATTGTTTACAGCTATTTTATTGGTTACCTTAATGTTTTAACTCCTAGAATGGGCTTAATGTGACACAATAATAGCCACTGCCACCTAAAGTTGGAAAAAATAAGAATACAGTAATCTAGAACTTTCAGTTGAAAAAGCCAGCAAGAGTCTTGTCTCAGAAATCAAATGTACTTAACATCTAGATAATGTCATCCTATTTGCATTCACTGTTAAAAAAGGCTAGTTGAATCTAACCATTTAGCAAGTATATGCAATATTAGTTTCAGTCAGGGGTCTTCAAACTTGGCCCTTTTGTGACTTGTGGACTTCAATTCCCAGAATTCCTTAGCCCGCATACCTGGTTTCAGTCATTAGTATCATACCATGAAGCATTGGCTCACTTGACGTAAAACAAGTGTACTTCTGACAATGTTGGAGTGTACCATCTTAAAAAACATCAAGGGTTCAGCTTACATAACTCAGCAAAGGGTCACAGTAATCATTAACTTTGCCCTCTTCCAGTTCACTTTGTTCTCAAGTCACCTGTTTGCTTGGATTAAACATATAGCAGGATGTTAGAGAAGGAAAAACATTTCGCAGCTGTAGCATTCTTTGATACTGCATGGAATTCAAGAGAGAAGGAAACCAAGAGGACAGCTATTCCAGAAAAAGGGCAATAAAATAATAAGTTCACTACTATAGTGTCATGGTTGCAAGACATCTAAAAGTGGTACAGCTTAATGAACTAAAAATATAACAGAAAAATTTATCCCAAAAGAAAATTTTCTCGGTGTCTCATTGACACTTATTTACTAAGATATTTCAAGGCAAGCCATGGATCTTAATTTCCAATGAAAGTTCCTGTCACTTATGGGCAATTTGTATCATCGGCAGAAAGGTAGCTGATCTCTAGACTACGATGAAAGGTATCTTGTTGAATCCCCTTTCAAGAGAAAGGAGATGGCACACAGCACATGCAAAATTACAATGGCAGATACAATCTTAATGGGGGATATTGCTGGGTTTTTTCCTATGATTTCAGCATTTTTTTTTCATAAAGGAAGAATTAAAATGTGTGACTCCCCTCTCTTTGCTTATCAGCCACACATAATACAGGCCAGGAATAGATACAGAATTTGGTTCTCCTGATTATTCATACCACGCTGCATCTTTTTTTGTTAAGTTACAATGTTTATTTATACATTAAAAGTACTAGGGAGTGATTTCATGGCTTTCACAGTAAAATCAACGCACCTCCAAATGACTTCAAATGCTCATTCATATTATCAGATTTCTGCCCAATAGTTCAGGCTAGACTGAAATCAATGAATCAAAGACATAAGAATCCAGGAACTTCTGATAAGTACTTTATTGCAGAAAATAACTAAGAAACCATTCTGAAAGAATTCCAATGACCGCTATGAACGTAATGAGGATCCTATTTGTGATGAAATCAAGGTTGTTATTTTTTTGTCCCTTCCTCCTGTTCAAGCTACACAATAGGCTGAACAGCTCTTTGTTTTTGGCAGAAAGACTGGTTTCCATTTGTCCCTCATTTTGTTAACTGGCAAATCTGGTATCAGTTTTTCTTGTGATCGTGTGAAAACTCACCAGTATGACATCAAATTCTATCAAAAGATCTACTTTAATCAGTCAAAATCCCATATGCGAATGGCACTATTGGGGAAGGTTTTTATAGATAGAAACTTCACAAGTTGGTGAGCATGATTTTGGTTTAATTTCTTGCAAAGACAGAAGTTCTTAATTGACTCCAGTTATAAAAAGCCTTCCTTTAGCATATTTTTAAATAAATGTGGATAAATGGTCACCTCATAAATCGAATTACTGTTGTTCTGCTGTTTCTCCTATAAACATGTTCTTGGATCTGCAATTCTCAAACAGTTGTAATATGCTGAAACGTACATTTTATAGGGAGAATATATTTATGTGTTCCAATTATGTGGCTCTGGGCATCTCACTTGCTTAAAATAACAATAAACAAAATTCAAATAAAACAACAAAAACAAATTAGCATAGTCATTGGCTGTTACTATTGTTTCTATCCAATTGTTTTTACCCATCTTAACTGATCTGGCAGGAAGCACATTGTCCAGGTACTGTCAGCCAGGCAGTGTGGGACTGGCAAAGTCCAAAGGGAGAGATTTTTCTGCCACAGTGCCCACCTTTGGTGCATCACTCCCACTGAAATTACACAGATACAATAAGTGGAGTGTTAACTCTTGCACCAACACAAAGAAAGCTTTATCTCTTCTGTTCTTTTTTCACTTAGTCCAGGGGTCTTCAAACTTGGCCCTTTTATGACTTGTAAACTTCAACTCCCAGAATTCCTCAGCCAGCTATGGCTTAGTCCAATGCGCTTATAGTGAAGCGAAAATTAAAATGGTGATAGATAAGGAATACTAGAGAAGCTTCTTTTTCACATTGCTGCTTTAGGACCACCACAGATGAAAAAAGAATGCATTATGTCGCTGGTAACCCATTCAGAATTCAGGACTGCAGGGAGAAAAGTAACTCACTTAAGAGGAGTTGTCTGAGTTACTTCTCTGGGTTAAGGGGTTTATTTGCCTAACACGCTACTCTCCATGACCCATTTAAGCAGGTCATGTAAACAAGACCAATGAATAATGGGAGTGACTCTCAGGCTTCCATGTGGTTCAGCAATTTTTAAAAATTTTCTTTCAGAACCACTACAGATTTACAAGCACCCTCCAGCCCAAGCCTTTATTAAGATTTTTGCAGTCTGATGTGGGATTGAAATCAACTTGGCTTTTTTCATAAGAACACCTTAACATTAGATATCAACATTAGAAATGAATTTCATTAACCAGTTGTTAGTATTAATAGTGGTTCTGGTAGTAACAATGTTGCTTTTAATCTACCAATAATTGACATTCTCTGGAGAGATTATAAAATCACCAAATCAGAAAAATAATCAAACATACATGTAGGAAGTATGCATCATATATTCACAGGAAATACAGTATGTAATACAGGAAATATGAAAAATGCAAAAAGGCTTTTATCCCAGTATGGTGTGGGTGCTTAATATTAAAAACTATCAAAATATTGTTGGAAAAATATTAATGAATTAATGCACCAAAAGGCCATTTGTGTGGGTTCCAGGGATGTGTTCCCGTTTCTATGTGGAGAATCACAATTAAGAAGGCCTTTTCCGTTGTAGGCACATGACACATCTCATTAGCTGAAGCAACCAGAGAAGGCCTCCATATGAAAGATCCAGGCAGATAGTTTTGAAATAATTCTGGGAGTTGAAGTCCATAAGTCATAAAAGGGCCAGGTTTGAAGACCCCTGACTTAGTCCAATGCACTTTCACTCAGAAGTGAAAATTCTGACACAAAGCTATGTAGTTTTAGAAATCAAAATCAACACCTTAATTTTGTTGATTTATATTCCACCTTTATGATGTTTATAAATACCCTAATGCTCCTTCAATGCTCCTTTAGGCTCAGAAAGTAGCTAACAAATTGACCAAATTGGCATGTGATCAACTTTAAGCAAATTGTATAGCTTTACTTATTTTATTCAATTTCTATGGCCACCCATCTCAAACAAATGACCAAATGCAACCCACAGAGCAGAGATGTTACACATGTCAAAGATTTACTACTCATGCAGTTGCATTCTACATCAGATGAAAGCTTCCAAATTCTCTTCATGGGCAGACCCATAGAAAGTGCATTGTAGTAATCCAGATGAGAGGGCATGAATGCACGAGTGGCTATGGAGGTGGCCATGGAGGTTCCTCAAATTGTGCACTGGATCTATTTGGGATAGTGCCATTCCATCCAGGACTAGAGGGGAAACCTTGTCACTTGAAAGCCCAAATGCCCAAAGCTGTTCAGTCTTGCTAGGGTTGAGATGAAGCCCAGTGCATCCCATCCAGGCTCCTATAGCCCCCAGGCATGGGGACACAGCTAATCACTCATTTCCCATCCCCACCCAAAAAATGGACTAATGGAACTTCCCAATCTTCAAGGTTTCCTGGATTCTTGAAAGAGTATTGCTTATTATAAGGCTTTTAGAAATCTTTAATATGCAAAAAGGTTGGTAAGAACATTTGGTAATGAGCAGAAATTATTTTGTGGGGAAAAAGAACTATGAATCTCAGTAAGGATTAAGTAATCAATATGATCATGGAAATAACATTTAGGGATAGTTTCTCATTAAAGTCTCAAGCAAGCATAAATGAAATTAGAAAGGGAAATAAAAACTCATTATATTAAAGTCATTTATATTATAAGTTCAGTTTAGTCTTGGATGTGCCAAGCATAGTACACAAGTGTTGCCAATTACTTAAATTATTACCACCCATAGCAACTGCTGATGTCTTAGGATTTTCCAATTTATGAGTGGAAAACAAAAACTAATGTAACATTATTTGTAAAATTTCAAATTTCTTTTTATTGTCAAAGTAAATATATTTTATGAAGAACAAAAGAAAAATATACATAATTGTAACTTATGTACACTGGCTTTAAAGATATTATTTTGACTCTAATTTACATCGTCTTTTGTGTTTTTAAAAGATATTTTATATAGATATGCAATATGTACAATTTATTTACATACATTCATAGGATGTGAGATAAAAACCAGTCAATAGGAGAGATTCACATACAGTATACAAATTTCCAGAGGACAAAAGGAATGCATTCCTAGCGTAAAGAACTGGAACTATTGCTCTTAAATGACAACATGGTCTCTGTTTTGACCTACTCCACCCAGAAGTGCAGTTGTTAAATTCCCATTTGGTTAACATAAAAAATAGGGACGGTGCTAAAAATCCATTGCTACGGAGCCCCTCTGAAAGCAGCAGAACTGAACTGCTCACAGCTAATCTTGTCCCATTGCCTTCAATGAGATTCAACCATGGCTAAGGTTGCTTAGATTTGCTATCAACATGACAGCTATGATTGTACAACACATTTAGCTATGTGATTGAATTGACCCATTGGGGGCTCTGAATTATCATCTAAGCTAAAATGGAACAAAAAGCTGCATTAAAAATAATCCAAATTAAAATGTTGCACAAATACCACAAGGTCCTTAACTGATTTGTTATGCATGTTGTGTGATCATAGCCTATTCTTTAAAAATATCCAACAACCCTATTTACTACATTCTTGTTCTCTAGAAACATCCTAAAATCAGTAGAGTACAAAAAGAAAAAAAATGGTGAAAGGAAATGTTGCCTAATATGATATTTTTTTCCTGCTTCATCAAATTATCTATCTGCGGTGTATATTCCCTTTAAAAAAATTAAAGGCCCTTAAGACAGCTACCATGCTAGTTGGCTGGAACATCCAATGCTCCAGTTGCATTGCTCTCTGAGTAGTGGCCCATATGGTCACCCAGCATTTTAGTACCACTTACTGCTGAAATCTCTCAAAAGTGCTTTCATAAAACATTCACTAAGTCTGAAGTCCTTCCTCCTCAGCCACTAGGAATATGGATTGTGTTCAGTACTGTAAACAAGGGCAAATTGGCTCAGCAGGTTTTTCACCCTTAGTCTGGGAAGATGCTATAAGCTAAGGCAAAAAGATTGGCACAGTTAGAAACTAAGGGTAACATTCCAGAAGAAGTCACATAGATAGTTTTGCAGGAATGGTACTTAATTAAGGCTGCCCACATACTGAAAGTCAATGGCACAGCAAGAAATTGGCACAGGATTTCATGCAGCTATCACATTTGCCCAGAGCAAAATCACGGGGGGGGGGGGGACACTATCCCGCTGAAGGATCTGTTGAAGACTAATGAGAAGCATCATTCTTGGAAAAGAGAGGCATGACCCCTTTCTGCTAGTCAATAAAGCAACAGAGGTGGCCACCCTTCCAGGACCGGGAGCACCTTTGTCATTTTGAACCATATTATAGTTAGAAAATGGTCATCGTGCAGGAAGGTTTGCCTTTTTCATACAGTGGCTGTCAAAAGAGGAGATGGCCAATCACCAAACACCCATTTAACAATACTCAAACTGGGGAAATAGCTTTCCACTACCACTATCTTCAAGCCTCCTGAATATTCTCCGTCTCCTCAGCTCATCCAAAGCTTTTGGGTTTTTTTCAGATTATGAGGCATTCTTGCCTATGGCTTCCCATGTTGGGGGTTGTAAATTTTAAAAAAAAATTATCAAGTTGAGTAGAGAGTCTGGAGCAATGGCCATCACATTCCCTACTTCTAATAGTAGCACCGTAGCTGTGTTATAGCTTGAACTCGATAGAAAAACTTCATTCATTTCCTCCACAGTACTAGTCAGCCAAATACACATGCACACATGCAAACACACACACCTACCAAATCATTGGCCTGCCTTGGCTTCTATAGGAACAGATTGTCCATGGTTGGATTTTGGCACTATGACATATAGTGCAGGATTGATGTGCTCTACTAGTAAAGAACCAGAAGAAAATTCCTAGATAAATGATTTAATACATTGAATAGATAAATATTTGGCCTTCTTAACTGCTGTGGTTGACAATTCTATTTATCTTTGGTATAAGTCTTTAATTATACAAGCTTAACTGTTTAAGACCTTGGGAAAAATATTATCGGATTCTAATTTCTAAATATGAGAGAATTGCTTTAGCTTGGTCTTCCCCAACCTGACTGCAAGACAAATCCACTTATTCATTTGTCCAAGTTAAAGAAAGACAATTTTAGCCCCTTTCATGTATCCAGTCCAGAGATTATGAATCTGAACCGTGCAAAAAAGGAGAACTGGGCAACAGGATACTTCTCTGACATTTACCATAGTTTTAATATTACCTAAAGAAGGCCTGTGCCTAAACTGTGGGGCAACCCATGCAAAACCATTATCTCTGGACTGAATGATGAAAGATTGTATTTTGGAAATAGAGGCGATTGGGTGAAAGGGCACCGTTGCCTTATCCTAATTTATTTATCTCCTCCAGCCATGTGAGATGTAACAGGCATTTTCAAACATACTAATCTTTACATGGCCCTAAGGACAAAGGAGAGTGAACTCTGTCAGTTCCAGTGAAGCATTTTCTCAAAAGGGAGAGCTGGCAGCACCTGATAGATATGGTGTGCACACATTCTGGAAAAATCTAGTGTTTATTCAGACTAGAATGATCATTCCATACACAGGTTTATTGCTTAATCAAAGACTTGCCTATTGGCAATCCTTTCTATACGCACACATATTCAGTCACACATGTACACATATTGCTGACGTGTTTCTTCTGTTCAGTATCTTTTGAGAGCACCTAGCTAGTGAACCCAACAACATTGGGTCAACAAAAATGAACTCATGGAAATGAAGTGGATTTCTTTTCCATTTCAAAAGGAAATTGCTCTTTCCAAACTGGACAAATAGGCCAACTTAATAATATTATTAATGCATTTTTTTTTAAAAAAATACCTCATGATGAATAGCCCTGTACATGAGCAAAAGCGCTCAGGAATGCCAGAACTGTAATTAACTAGCAGCAAGTTGCCCATATATTATCATGATGTTGGAGCTCAACTGACTTAAAATGAAACACTGTAATTTTCAAAAAGAAGCAGCAGCGCCAGCAACAAAAAGAATTAAGGGGGGGAAAGCAAAGTTGGTGAATGATGGAAAGAAGAGGCACACGTGATGTCCTAATGGCAGCGGTTAAATGAAGAGAAATAAATTATCACAAGAAAGGAACAAATGCTGCTTGTGGCAGTTCTTAGAGGCATGGTGGGACGGACTGAACCGGATACATCAATTGACTGAGCGCACTGAGCGACTGCTTCGTGGAAATCGATGGACTTTGACATGCTTGGACAGGTGGTCACTTCGTGCAAACTTCTTCTCACACACAGGGCACTGATAGGGCTTCACTCCAGAGTGGGAACGTCGATGTCGAGAAAGTTCATCTGATCGTGAGAACCTGGAAGCAAATAAGAAAAGATGATTGGTGTGATGCCTTCACCTTTAGGTGGTCATCAATGTACAGTATATAAAAACAGAACCGAGAATATTAAACGTGAAGATCAATCTTTCAAAGAAAGTACTCCTGAAAATACTTTTTCTTTTTATGGCCCTGCAATCCCTTGTATCGGGATGGAGTCAGGGTAACTGAATGGAGCTGAGTAATTTACCGGCTGGATGCCCTTCCTGACACCTATGTGGAGTTCGCAGCAGATATTTCCTCTTTGCAGTCTGATAGAGAAATATCTACTGCTGCCTAGGATTGAACTTTCAGCCTCCTGAGTGTGAGGCGAGTATCTTCACCTCTAGACATCACCCCACTCTGCTGAAGAATACTTCAATAATCAGGCCAAATGGATTAGTATTTTTATCCATTAGGACACTTTTGGAAAATACCCAGGGGGACAATTGCCCCAAGGTCCACATATGGAAAGAAAGTCATCCAAACAATGGTTCAGTATCTGAAACACTTTCATTTCAAAGTGAGTTATTTCAGAATCTTGGATAATCTCCACCCTCCTATTTACTGGCCATGGCTTTCAATATACATACATATACTGTATACACATTAAAAGAAAGAGACAGAATGACAATGATGCTATGAAAAATAACTGGGCAGAGGCAAGTCTCAAACAAATATTATGCAACTCACACCATAATAAACCCGTTATTCATACAGTGTAGACTATAAAGCAGTGATTGTCCACAAGCTTTTTAGTATCCATTTGCTCCCACCTCCCCAAACATTAGCAGGCCAATCTATTTTATGGCAATATGGTTAAGGATTCCCTGTCAGTTATATCTGATGCTCATTTTCGTTTCTGGGCCAAGGAAGCCACATTGTCTGAAGACATTTTGCATGATCATGGGATTAGGATGTCTATATGCCAAAGGCACATGCAACGGTGTTACCTTCCCACCAAAGTGGTACCTATTAATCTATTCACATTTACATGCTTTCAAACTGCTACTGGTAGGTGGGCAGGAACCCAGACTGTCAACTTTCAAGCTGAAGAGAATTTTTTTTTAAAACCACATTTTTGCTAAGAAAAAAATCTAAGGCCTTTTTTTTTTCTTCCATCCCCTCCAAAGAGATGGTTTGAATTTTACATTGTCTATCCCAAAGATGCTTCTTCATGAGACAACTGGACTTTCTTTTTTCTCTTTGAATACATTTTGCTTCTCATCCAAGAAGCAAAATGTCTTCAGAGAGAAAAACGAAAGTCCAGTTGCCTCGTTAAAAAGCACCTTTGGGACAACCATGACCTGGATGACTAAGAATCTCCATAGACAATTTTCAATTTCCTGGGATAAAATAATTGCTGCTGTCATTTGCAACAAATTTGAGGTAAAGAAGGAAATTTTCCCTGCTCCAAGAATGGGTTTTTCCCCACAGAAATTGCATAAATGTTTACAAAGTATCACTTGCATACAGAGTTAAAATGAAAACACATTTGGAAAAATCTAAGAACTCATGAAACACATTTGGATTTAGACACCCTTTGAATAGTAGAATCTCACAGTTCGTGTCAGCCAGAACAGTGATGAATACTGGCACAGATTAGAATCTTTAAAATTAAGATTCTTCTGTCAGCTGTTCCTCTAGGACAGGGGTCGGCAACCTCGGCTCTTTTATGACTCGTGGACTTCAACTCCCAGAATTCCTGAGCCAGCATAGCTGGCTCAGGAATTCTGGGAGTTGAAGTCCACGAGTCATAAAAGAGCCGAGGTTGCCGACCCCTGCTCTAGGACAAGGGTAGGGAACCTCGGCTCTTTTATGACTCATGGACTTCAACTCCCAGAATTCCTGAGTCAGCATAGCTGACTCAGGAATTCTGGGAGTTGAAGTTCATGAGTCATAAAAGAGCCGAGGTTGCCTACCCCTGCTCTAGGAAATAAATGAAATTAGAGGTATTTCTGAGCCAAAAATTTTATTGATCCCAATAATTTCCCCCTTCTGTCACATTAAAAGTGGGAAATTTTGGAAGTGTTTGGGGAACCATGTCCAAAGAACTGAGAGGCCACATGTAAGGACCCTGAGGTCTCAAGTGGTGCGACTTTGTTTTAAGAGGATAAAGTTAGTTTTTCTTCAAGAAAAAGATTGAACCTCCCTTCGCAACCTAGAAGAGAACTTGACTTTCCAAACCAAAACACTACCAATAATTATGTGACATTTTTGTTTATTTCTTTTTGTATTTTATCTGTTCTTTAGGGAATTAAAAAAAATTACCCCTGCTAAACAGAGTTCTTGTCTATAATTTCTCTGATATTTATTAAGCATGTTTGAACAAAATATTTCTTAATGCTTGTAGTTTGATTTTAGGAGCAAAAGCTCTTGGAGGAGGGAGGAAGAAGGTTCAGGGTATGTGCTAACTGGCCCATGGAAAGAAACATGAGTTAATATGATAAAAATATATTTTGTATCATAGCTAAGCCTTCAGTTGATCAGGTAACAACATTGCTATGCTGGCATTCAGTTTGCTTGAAAAGATCAGTTTACTGTAACTACAGAAATAAATTTGCAGCTCGTTATGTGTTTGCAGTGCGTACCCATCCAAACATTAAATATAAGATAAAGGTAAAAGCCTTCAGATTATTATATAATGCTTCTGAGGACGGAAATGGACAATATGTTTTATAAACTGATTTTTTCCCCATTTTGGTTTGATTGGGTATTAATATGCAATCATTATACTGTATTTCATTTGTGGAATCTTATAGGGACCCCAAATATTATCATCTTCCATTTTTAACCCTCCCATGTTTCCTAGCTGCTTCTTTGGTCCTTTTCTTCATAGGAAATATATACGTTGAGGATAAAAAGGCAGCTTTGTTGCACAAGATTTGAACAGTAGCAGCAGGAACATCCCAAGCAAAGGATTTTAGTGCTATTAAATACAGTATGCTAATTAAGATTATTTTGAAATTTGCCTTGATTCTTTTCTCAGAAGATGCTGGAGTCATTTTTCTAAGAATAGGGAAGGAATAAATAATCAATTTCATATCTATGAATCAATCTAAAAAGGGTTTTGTACATCTCTTGGGTCAATTTAATGAAAAGAAGGACGAGGGGTGATATGATAGCAACCTTCCAATCTCTCAGGGGCTGCCCCAAAGAAGAGGGAGTCAAGCTATTCTGCAAAGCACCTAAAGGCAGGACAAGAAGCAACGGATGGAAACTAATCAAGGAGAGAAACAACCTAGAACTAAGAAGAAATTTCCTGACAGTTAGAACAATTGATCAGCGAAACAACCTGCCTCCAGAAGTTGTGAATACTGCAACACCGGAAGTTTTTAAGAAGAGATTGGACAATCATTTGTCTGAAATGGTACAGGTGTTGTGCCTGAGCAGGGGGCTGGACTAGAAAACCTCCAAGGTCCCTTCTAACTGGTTATTCTGTTAATTCCAAGGCATTTGACTGATCTGTAGAGTCAATTATTTCTCCTAATGATATTCAGTTAGCAGAGCTGCATTAGAGAAAATAATCTGAAGTCTAAACTAGATATAAAGAGTATTACTCCAGAAAGAGTCTTTAGCGTGGGTCTTGTGGACTTCAACTCCCAGAATTCCTCAGCTAGGCATGCGGGCTGAGGAATTCTGGGAGTTGAAGTCCACAAGTCATAAAAGGCTCAAGTTTGAAGACCCTTGGTCTTTAGTATTAATCATTATTTTAGTTGCTACTGGCAGATTTAACTACCAGAAAGTCCACTGAAGTAACCAGTTCTCCAAGAAACACAATTTAATAATAACTGAAGGAGCACAATGATTAACATTCCTTACAGATATCTTCATAGGGCAATAGTAACAAATAATTGAAGAACAAGATCCCATGCTGGATCTGGATCTCCCAGAATAATTTTTGAAGGTGTTCTAAATTTTTAGGATTTTTAATTCAACTTTCCTATGAAATTGAACAGGAATCTCATAGACATATCTAATCTTTTGAAGGAATCACTGATATGTTTGAAGTTCTAAGGACTGTTGCATCTATAAATTTGCAAGCACTGAGTCCTCAAACAAGGAAGTAAGATTAGTGAAGACTTCGCAGCTAACAACAACAACAATTTCATAGGTGAAATATGATTCATGGAACTGAGTTTAAGGATATGAATGCAACAGATTCCAAGCAGAATTTTTGAAAACAGAATTCATATATTGTTAATTCTATCACTTTCAGTACTTCTACCAATCTTCTACCCATTTACTTATCTCTTGCATTTTATATTTGCCTAATGCTTTTTTTGTGGCAATAACATACAGCTCAGCTAGATCCTTTAAAAAAAGTTATATGGGGAAAGAAATCAAAGGAAATTGTTTCTATGGAAAAGAGTTTTTTTTTTCTTATAACAACTTTTTAAGCATCTCATAATGGTACAATGATTATAAAAAATATCAATGCAATTATAAATTAATCAGGGCTAGCAAAAGAGTTAGCTTACACAACTGCTTTGCCCAGGAGAATAATTGTAACTATGACATACAACACTTTACTACCTTGTAAGCTTTCCCAATCTAGGACTCTGGCTGGGCTAGAGTGCATATCCAAATGGAGGGAACTGTGTTACATTTTGTCAGAGCAATTTTATCTATTCAGTTCAGGGTTGTCTCTTCCAGTCCCCAGTCCCCTAATCC
The DNA here is from genome assembly GCF_947247035.1 of Vipera ursinii. Lineage (NCBI taxonomy): Eukaryota > Metazoa > Chordata > Lepidosauria > Squamata > Viperidae > Vipera > Vipera ursinii. The sequence continues at coordinate 51,370,835 of NC_139513.1, read as the reverse complement.
AGAGGTCTCCAACCCAGGGTCCATGGACCGGCACCAGGCCATAGCATGCCAAAAACTGGGCCACGCAAACAAGCGAAGCCCCATCCATGGGATACAGGCAGCATACAAAACCACGCCCCCTCCGGTCCGTGGAAAAACCTCTCCCCACAAAACTGGTCCCTAGTGCCTAAAAGGTTGGCGGCCTCTGCCCTAATCCTTTCACTTGGAGAAATGACTCCAGAACGCAGGACATTTTCACATTGAGAGGTTGCAATACTGTATACAGTTAGGAGGCAATGTGCTACCTGAGTGTATATATTGCGTTACAAGACAGATTTCTACAATCTCAGGAACAGGGCTGGTGTTGCTGCTGCTGGCAGAGGCAAAATACTGAAAGCAAAAAGAGGCCCTGCTCACACAACAGAAGACTGGGAAAAGGTGGAAGAAAGTAGTAGATCACCTCACAGACTTTTATCAGATTTCCTGATGTTTCCTGAATATTGTCTCTTTCCAATGGGATTAGCCCACCTCACTCGCATTAGCAGAAGAGGCCTTTTCTGGACCTTGTAGGCCAAGGAATTTCACCTAGCAGGATCAAAGAGAACAGTCTTCTATGTCATGTCCTCCCGCCCACGAGAATGTCTTACCACCACAGGTGAGATCCATCCCCACCCCTCTGGCCTCCAGAAAGGGCCTTAACACATGGCTCTGCCAGTTGGCTTGGGCCCATGATGGAGCCCGCTATGCTAGAAGTGGTCAATTGACTGAAAAACAAAAGTCCACCATCACTATCCTTCACCCATACGACCCGTGTCCTTGATTTTCATCTTTTATTTGTTGTCAAATGTAATTTTAATGCTTTTATATCTATGATTTTATACTATTATAAGCCACCCCAAGTCGCTGGAGACAGTGAAACGGATAGCCTATAAATTTAATAAATAAATAAATAAATAAATAAATAAATAAATAAATAAATAAATAAATAAATAAATAAATAAATAAATAAATATTAAACATCCAGGTTCTTTGAGTTGCTGAGCAAGTATTCTGATCAGGAGTGGAACTGCTAAGAAAAGGGAAGCCACACACACAAACACTCAAGCACAACAACCCTTCCATTCCCTAACAAAGCTGCTGCCAGGTGCCTTGCCTGGCTCAAGATTTAAATGAGAAAAGCTAGGCTGTTCAGAACAGTCGAGACAAAGGGCCCTTTGTACTTTTGTACTTTTCAGAGTGTTTCTTGTTCTAGCACCAATGAGATGTTGAGGAAGAACTCTGAGCTCTAAAGCACATCAGGAAATGGGACTATCAGACTCCTACCTATCTGTTTCAGATTTCTTCCATTCTTCTGTTCAGCTCTATGTTACCCTGGGCTTGTTCAACAGGGGTAAGAAAGAAAGAGGGCTGATATTAAGCCCAGAGAGTGGTGACAAGAACAGCTTTATTTTTTCCTATGGAGCAAAGAGGGTAAGGCACAAACAGAACTGGAGGTAGTACAGTCCAAATTGATTTCAGAAGCAGGAACATGTAATACAGTCACCCATGCTGGCTAGGGAATTTGGGGAGTTGGAAGTCCACATATCTTAAACTTGCTATGGTTGGGAAGTACTGAACTTATCTCTTCCATCTACCCATTTGCTCCTTAGCTGTATTTTCACCTCATACCTCTGAAAAAATGGGTACGAAGCTAGAGGAGGCTCAGTGCCAGGCTGAAGTAAGCTAACATCTACCAAGCTGTCATTCAATCCTTTTCTCTAGAACTTATATTGCAGTTTGGTTAAGCGCTCACTTGATGCTGGAACCCATGGACTACTGATTCTGGAAAAGACAATGAATTACTTCATTTAAGAAACCTTGGGACAGGGAATATGAATTTAATTCTGGTGCAGTATCCTTATAGAAGGGCTGTAGCTCTGATCGTGAGCAATTAAAATACCCCAGCACAAGTTTACGAAGACTATATGGGGGGAGGGGCATTTGTAATCTCAGGAATATGGCCAATCAGTGCAGACTAGGACAGGGGTCTTCAAACCTGGCTCTTTTATGACTTGTGGACTTCAACTCCCACAATTCCTCAGCCAGGCACACTGGCTGAGGAATTCTGGGCGTTGAAGTCCACAAGTCATAAAAGGGCCAAGTTTGAAGACCCCTGGACTAGGATATCATAACTTGGCATGTTTTAGTTATGTTTGATTACAACATGCCCAACCACATGGAAAGAGAACCAGGTTGTGCAACGCTGCTGTAGACAACGCTGAACTCTAATGGATACAAGTAGCCCTCGTCTTATGACCACAATTGAGCCCAAACTTTCTGTTGCTAAGCAAGACAGTTGTTAAGTGAACTTTGTCCCATTTTACGAACTCCCTTGCCACAGTTGCTAAGTGAATCACTGCAGTTGTTAAGTGTTGTGTTAAGTGTTAAGTGGATCCGGCAGCTGAGTCTGAGGAATCAGTTGAGGAGGAGGGGCCTGGAGTGACATTAGAATCTGAGGAAGGCTCTGAGGACCTCCAAGACTTACAGTCGGACGAGGAGCCTGGCCCCTCTACTCGTACTCAGGCTGAGACACAGCTGTGCTGGGAGCCTGAGTTGGACAGCGATGAAGAACAGTTGGGACAAATCCAGGATGTACGAATGCGCAGGAAAAAGAAGCAAGTAGGACAGAGGAATGCAATGGGGTGGCTCCAAAGGCAAAGGAGAAGGCATTAGGAAGCCACGTCTTGGCTGAATTATAAAAGGGAAGGTGTGGGAGGTACTGGTTGCTAAAGGCAACCGTTCGTGTTGAGGATCAAGTTTCTGTGGATTGTGTTTGTTTGCCTTGGACATTGACTCCTGTCAGTGAGAATAAAAGGGATTGTTTTTTTCTTGCGGTTCCTGCCTGTTTCTTGGAAGAGGGGTTTCTCCTTGTGAGCATAACAAGGACTCACGTAGGCTGGGACAGAACATAAAGTTAGTAATATATTTGTTAAATGAATCTGGCTTCCCCGTTGACTTTGTTTGTCAGAAGATTGCCAAAAGTGATCACATGACCTCAGGACACTGGAACCATCATAAATATGAGTTTGCATCTGAATTTTGATCATGTGGCAATGGGGGATGCTGCCATGGTCATTTTAAGTGTGAAAAATGGTTATGAGTTTTCAGTGCTATTGTAACTTTGATCGATCACTAAACGAACTGTTGTAGGTCAAGTACTACCTGTACTGATAATTAATAAGAGAAAGAAATTACCAGTGAAACCACACAATTAAAAAAAAAACAAGCTGCTATATTTGTGTATGTATTTGATTTTCAAACAAGAAAAATAAAGCACAGGTTTTTCATTCTTATTAGCAGTTCTGTTTGTTTTTAAAGATACACACTTTGAGTCAATAGCCAGCTTCTATACAGCACAGAGCTCTGCTCTGGACTTTCCCTTTTTTTCTGAACTCCAGATCATTGCCCTTGGCGCCCACAGTTACTATCCCCAACCAGAAACGCTAATGCTTCTATACTGAAACCAGTAGTGGTTTATGGACCTCTGGTATTATATTCTTGTGCAACATTTTTCAAGCTTCCCAGTAATCTTAAGTGCATTTACTTCGGGGAAAAAATGTCTACTCAACCTGACATAAAGAAGAAAGAAAAGGAGAAAAATATCAGAAGCATTTAAGAAAATCTGGGGAAAAAACCAGAGGCTTCAGATATACAGTATTTGTTCCAGTCTCGTGAGGTCTCACTCTCTCTTCGAACTCCAAAGAAGTAAACGTAACCTGCTGATAAAAGAAAGCTGTGTAATTCTAAGCTCAGCTGGCTCAGTCAATTTGAGAATCTGACTTTGATGTTCAAGAAGAACATTCAGTGATGTTGGGAAAGCAGAGATCAGTCCCCAAAGAGAGGAACATTTGAAGGAAAAAAATGCGCCAACTCCCCTTCCTTTGTACAGCAACAAATTCTAGTGGCAAACATATGGATTGGAATCAGAATAACACCCAAATTCAGGGGGGATTAGATGGGAGGCATTCAACTTTCTTGAGTGCATTTGTCCAGCCAGAAGGAAAAACCTGGAGAAACATCTAAGATTAGCTTGTTGCCAATGACAGCTTTACTCTGCATATCACCTAATCCAGTTGGCCCCCAATCTTTTGGGCGCTGGGACCAATTCTGTGGAGAGAGGTTTTTTTGTAGACCAGGGTGGGGGGTGGGGTAGGGGGAGCATGGTTTTGCACGTTGCCTGCATCCCACGCATGCATGGATGGGGCTTCGTTCGTTTGCACGGCCCCATTTCTCGCTCACTGCAGACCAGTCCCGGTCCTTGGCCCAGGGGCTGAGGTTCCTTGACTTCATCCTTAATTTAAAAGCAATTCTTAAATCATCTGATTGATTTGTGTATTTAGCTGACTGCATAAGTGGCTAGTCTACTAGCAGCGCAGAAAAATATTCACAGAAGATTGAGATTCAGCTTCCAAGATGGCTAGTTACAAAGTTTCCAGTACTCATAAGTTGAACCACTAAATGTAATGGGAAGAAGGAATAGCCTTGAGGAAAGAAGGAAGAGCTGCAGCCAAGACAATGGTCAGATAAAAGAACTCTGAGTCTGGGCCAGAACTGTAATTGTGAGAAAGCATCTGGGACAAGGCTCTTTGTTGTTCTCACAAAAATAAAGGGAGGGGGGGAAAGCCCACTCAGATTTCAAAGATTCTGTGGCATGCATGACTTTGGTTTCCTAATTTGGTCTATCTTCCATCATACCAATGATGCATTTGAGCTATATTTGCTGAAACAAGAGGGGCAGAGGTGTGCTTAGTTAATACCGGGAAGTGATACAAAAGAGTAAAGTAAAGCATGGAATATGTAGTTTGCAAAGGAATATGAAGCAATGATATTACTAAGTTCCTAGCATTGAGATTCAGTTTCTTTTCTTCTGTTTTTTTTAGGTCAGCACACCTTGTGACATATCTAGTCCACAAGCCATTCTAAATGTTCCCTTCCCCTTTGTTTTTGAAGAGGGATCACTGATTTGGTTGATCCAGGGCACTATTTATGAATTCTGGTTAGCCAGTCTATATTTGCCCAACGGCAAGTACCCATGAATGCAAATATAAAGCAGAATTCAGAGCTCAGAGTAGTAACTTGTTTTGGGAGGGAGTTGCACTTAAAATGGGAGGAGGGTAATGAGGACCACATTGTGGTAAGATGAAAAATGAGCCAAGTCTTGATTTTTGAGGGGAGGGGAGAATGAGGGTTGAAGGGAGTGGCTGCTGTTTAAATTGTTAAGCCTATTTCAGGACTCACATATAATTTTCCACCTTTCCCATTTCAAAATGGTGGGACACTAGAGCACAATCTTCTGACCATTTTGGTGAACAAGTCATTGAGGGCCAGGCAGAAAGGCCTCAGGGTTACAATCAGCCTTGAGATTTCAGTTTGCCGAACACTGCACTAAACCAATATTCTAGCGCACATCCAAAATACCTGGAAAAGGGCCATATTAGTAAATATTCAACTGCCATATTCTGAGAGTCAGAGAAACAGCCTATCATGTCTACTAAAACGTTATTAAATATTTTGCACATCCTGCTGACAAAAAAAATTGAAAGCCAAAAAAAAAAGGCCTGGGGAAATTCATATGTCCAAATGTTCTTTAGGGTGTCCTTAAATTAGTCCCCAACCTCCAAGCTGGGGGTAGAAGGGCACTTGTGCCCCATGGCAAATGGATATTTTTGGCATAAGGAATGAAAACAAAGTGAAACACCCAACTGATAATTCTCAGCAGCTTTGACAAGGCAACCTCATGTACTCTTGTTTCTGGAAACTTAGATTACATCCGTCTGTCTGTCTGTCTGTCTGTCTGTCTGTCTGTCTATCTATCTATCTATCTATCTATCTATCTATGTAATTTGTATCCTGTCTTTATTATTTTTACAAATTATTATTTTTACAAATAACTCAAGGCAGCAAACATACTTAATACTCCTTCCTCCTATTTTCCCCACAACAACAATCATGTGAGGTGGGTTGGGCTGAGAGAGAGTGACTGACCCAAGATCACCCAGATGGCTTTCATGGCTAAAGTAGAACTTGAATTCACGGTCTCCGGGCTTCCAGCCTAGTCCTCAACCAGATCGCTCAGCCATCTAAGATGCAGGAGGGCTCTGTCTCTGCGTGGATATGCAATGGGCAATGGTTGCCCAGGAAGGTACAAGGTGATATTCCAGAATAACCCAGGCTTAGTAAATCAAACCTAGCTAATGCTGCCAAGGATATCCATACCCCTTAAGTAGACCTGGTAGGATGCAGCTCCACTGGCGATGCTGCAAAGTTATTTCTATTGTTATTCTCTGCATCTTCTTTCTCTTTAAGCAATTTGCCAGGAAGATATTAGTAATATCTTTTGCATAATGGAAAATAAATATTGCAATTGTTTATATAAAACCCTGTCATTAATAGACACCAATCCATTACTACCACTCCCCCCCAAAAAAAAAGAATCAGAAGAGAGAAACTTTATACAATGCAAGGCAGGAATTCATATCAGTAATTTTGATTATTTTTTTCACATTTCAAAATTCAAGAAATTAAGTCTTAGGTTTATCTGGCATCATGCTTTTACAAGTGACCAATCCTGAATATTTGGACTAAAAATCCTACTATTTTTTAACTATTGGCAGTGACAACTGGGGGTCAAAGAAGTTTAAATTCTCTTTATCTACAGATTTGGGAGTTATTTTAACTAACCTTTCCTTATCTTGAAAAAATAAGGATTAATTTGAATCAATCTCTATGTATGCAAACATATATTTATAAACTCACACACATACACATTAATAAATAATCTATCTGAATCTACTAGAAGATTACACTTGTGGCTACCATAGTAGAAAATATTTGGCATTTACCTCTTAAATTTTTAAGAGGTAAATATTTTCAGAGACCAGATTTCAAACAGAATACAACTGGAAAGGACCTTGGAGGTCTTCTAGTCCACCCCCCTGCTCAAGAAGGAGACCCTATACTATTTCAGACAGGTGACTGTCCAGTCTTTTCTTAAAAACCTCCAGTGATGAAGCACCCACAACTTCTGAAGACAAGATGTTCCACTGAATAATTGTCCTCACTTTTAGGAAGTTTCTCCTTATCTGAGAAAGTATAACTGCAAGATCTGAGAAAGTGTAACTGCGTTTGTGTTGTGTTAATTTCTGAAGGAAATTAAGCTATTTACATAACAGAGATATCCTTTGATCTGAGTGTTAAAAGGGATTTTGAAAACACAATTAACAGTTTATGAATTGTAATGGGAGAAATATAGGAAGCTGACTTACATACTTCTGAATTGGTGTGTTTTGGATATCCCTAGTCTTGTCTTTTGAGTTGATGATACTAGATACAGGAGATAGAAACATGCTCTTTTGCTAGTATAAATGACTCCCAGCAGTTGCTATCAGACCTCTTAAGTGGAGTAGACAAGAATGAGCCTTGGAATTTCTGAATGCAAAGTGTGTCCTTTCCTACTGAGCTATACGGGGTATCTAAGGTTTACTAAAATACAGTTTGCAAAAAAGCAAACTGTGATTGAGTCAGTGGCATTCAAACAGCAGCACTTGCTCTGTCAAGTCTGACTTATCTTTTATAAATGGGATACCACTGACTATTTTTTATAAAGGCTAATGTCCTGTTATCTAAACACAGTTGTTTCTGGAAAGTTACCAAATTTTAAGGGAACATGCTCCAATTACTTTGTTCATTAGGTGCACAGTAGAATTTATGAATCAGATTCAGCCACCAAATGACAGTACTAACCTCCATCCACAGCCAGGCCAAGTACATGCAAAGGGTTTTTCCCCTGTGTGCCTTCTTAGATGGGCTTTCAAATGGCTGCTTTTAGTGTACATCTTGGTACATCCAGGAAAAGTACATTTGTGCATTTTAATGAGTTCTGCTGCAGGATTCTTTTGAAACTTCTGACCCATGATGACCCCAGTTTGACCCTGCATTGTACCTCCTGGACCAATAGGTTTTGCAGCTATCGGAACTGGAGCTATGCGGACAAATTTGGAAGATGAGTTCAAGTTGGATGATTGAACAAGTTGTGGCACCAATGCAAAAGTTTGCCCTTGGATGTTGACCAAGAGCTGTGCAACTTTAATGTTTTCTTGCACTGGTCCTTGTGAACTAGGGCTCACATCTGATGTTTGCTTAACTTGAACTTGTTGGATCTGGAGCATGACTGGTATCCCTCCATCGAGGGACATTGCTCCGTTAGACGTATGGCTGCCTTCCATTGCACCATTTGACTCTTCATTTTTACTGTCTTTTAAAGTAACACTTGGTACCATCTGGTCTTTTTGCTGTATGGAAGCTACAGTAATTTGGCTGCAAGCTCTCATATCTTTGGTCTCACTCTTAGGTCCTTCTTTGAGATCTGCCTCCATGTTTTCTTCCAGAAATTCCTCTATCTCCTCAAGGGTGGGCTGGAATGGTCCAGAATCTTCCATCTCCACCGTGAACTCAGGCATTCTAAAATTCTCCTCCTTCACAATGGGCTGAAGTCTCCTTTTATCCCACCAAGAAGCATGGCCATTCCCCAAAGATGCCTGGGACAACAGGTAGTCCAAGATACTGTCCTGATTCTCAGCATTTGATGAACTCCCATAGCTGGAGCCTAGAACCTGGGAATCTGGGCTTGAACAAGAACAAAAACTTGAGGAATCGCTATCATCTTCAGACACTGGCGAAGGCAGCATTTGGTATGACCTCCCAATGGCTGTCATGTCCCCAAAGTATCCAATTGAGGACCTGGTGGATGAGAAAGTTTCATCCGCAGGAAGCAAGTGATCCACCATTCCTGAATAATCTCTTTATGTGTGTTTCACCAGCATGTACCAAATGAATGAAAACCTGAATGTGGGAAACACAAACATTGACAGTCAGAAGCCAGAATTAATTGTTCCATCTGAATACGCTGAAACCCTATAGCTCGATTTAGAATACTTGCTGAGCGCAGCACATGTTGCTACTTGTTTCAGTCTAGTTTGTATCACCCAAGAGAATTTCTTGACTGCCTGAAAGCTTTCTCCAAGATTGCACCACACTCTTACAAAAGAATTATCTCCCCAAACCATTTCCTAACTATACATTCACGACTGTAGATTTATAACAGCTCTCTTTTCAACTGTTTGCTGGTAAAAAGATAAGAGTTCTCTATTTGTAGTCATTAATCCTACAAATAAAATTAAAGAATACGCAGAGGGGGGGGAAGGAATACTGAGTTTTCTCCCATCCCTGAATTTCTTTATAAAATAGAGCATTTATCCCTAGGAAGCAGTTTTTCTATTGGCTGCACTATTTATTCTTTCACATATGCAAATATAGGCTAATTACTGTAAAGAAAGGTTCAGAATAGCAGAAGCTAAAAATATTGGCTGGTCTTCAACAGCAAATATATCATGGCAATTTTCCTTCCCTAGATTAATGAATCAAGCTTTCGGCATTAATATCTTCAGTGCTGGTCCTTATAAGGTTTTGAACCAAGCAGGATTCTCAGTTACCATATTTCTAGAGGTGGAATACATTTTTTGCCCTGCCAGCTCCCCCCTCCAATAAATAAGTAAAGATTATGGACAAAAAAAATTACATTCATTTTTTTTTCTCCCCTGCAACACTCGTCCAGACTATACTGTTAATTGGTGCTGCCTCAATGCCTGCGTGAGTGAATATTTATCAGTTGCAAATGCTGCCTTAGAATGATCAAAACCACATTCTATTTCTAAATTTGGTTTAGAATTAGTCCTTCACTCCAGTTTTGGATTTCAAAGCCTTGCGACCAATCCAGCAAGCTGAGTGCTGCCATCCATCAATTCATTCAACTTCAGAAGGAAGGTATTCCACCTCTACAAAGCCCAGCATTCAAGGGGGGGGAAATCACTCGCAGATATCCATTCTATTCATCAAAGCAGAACTCAAACAGGCATGTATTACATTCAGATGGAAACAGAAGCTGAAAATGTCTGCAACCAACCCTTGCCCATGTTTTCGTCCTAGTCAGCTTGGCTGGTTGGAAAAAAAAAAGACTTTACGAACATACTGAAGAATATACATGTTTTTATGGAAGCTATGATGGTTGTAGAGGCAAGTTATTGGGTCTGCATTTGCAAGGCTTGCAGAGAGGGAGAGAGAAAGAGAGAAAGAGAGAGAGAGAGAGAGAGGAGTTAGAGAAGTTTGTAATAAAAAGCCTGTAGTCTACCCTAAAAGAAAAAAAACAAACATGAATTTTTGCATTATTTTTAACATAATCTTCTGCTGTTGCTGCTATGACCACTTTGCCACAATGTTGTCCAAAAAAACGAACATCATATTCACACAATTGATACACTTTATTCTGTATACTTAACTTCCCCATCTTTGTGTCATCTCACTTGAAGGAAATAAAATCACACATACAAGATAAATGGGAAATTTAGCAGGAGGTAGTTTTCACTTAAGGGACGCGGTGGCTCAGTGGGTTAGGGCGCTGAGCTTGTCGATCAGATGGTCGGCAGTTTGACAGGTCGAATCCCGAGTGCCGTGTAACAGAGTGAGCAGTTTTCACTTACTCCATCAGGATCCATCTGTTAACATCCCACATGACATCTAAAAGATTACAAGCACTTTTCTCCGAGATAGTTTTTTTTTAATGATCCGGAGTCGGGATAGTTAGTTGGGGGGGACACTAATTGGCCTCCCGTTGCACACTTTAATAGCAATAGCACTTAGACTTATATACTGCTTCACAGTGTTTTACAGCCTTCTCTGAGCAGTTTACAATGTCAGCATATTATCTCCAACAATCTGGGTCCTCATTTTACCGATCTTGGAAGGAGAGAAGGCTGAGTTCACCTTGAGCCAATCAGGATTGAACTCCTGACATTGGGCAGAATCAGCCTGCAATACTGCATTCTAACCACTGGGCCACCGTGGCTCTATATTTGTGCTCTTTAAGCACAAATGCCAGGCTTCTCTTTTGGTTAAGAGACAACCTTTATGAAATGCTCACATATATAAAAAAGCAGGAAGTTCAAACAAAGATTAGAGCCCATGTTGTGTGACTATCCTAGAAAAAGTTTGAATAGCAAAATGAATTCCTCACAACGTTGATTTGAATGTTTAGAGCCAAAGCAAACCAGTTACACTGACAGAAAATAATTCAAAATGTTCTCCTTGGTTCCACAAACATTATCTCACAATCCTAGATGTGTCTCACTTAGACAGAAGTCTTTTGGGATTCGTTCCCAGTATATGTATATTGGATAGCAGCTTTAATCCATTTACTCACTAAACTTAATTAAGTTAAGCTTTAGTTAAATCACTACTAGAGAAAATGTTCTATCTACATGTTTGGAACTAGAAAAATATTTGTATATTCGTTCAGGCTGTTTGATACTGGTACATTGGCATTCCCACAATACTGCACCTGGTAATAATCAATTTGAATGCTTTTTTAAAAATCTACAATTAAATTTATATTTAATCAAATAATTCATTCTTTGACATGCAGATGACTAGGTAGCCAAGTATTGTGTCAGTTTATAAACTGGTGCTTTAATTCACCCAGGAAAGAAAAGCCATGTCTACTAAGACAATGTGAACAAGCCCACAAATTGGACATACCAATATCCTTCTCCCTCTGGAAAATTTGATTTGTGCAAAATGCAACACAACAAAAAACAAAAGAATTGCAAATGACAGAACTGGAAGGCATTCCCATTTGGTTTTGGTTTTATGCTCCATTGTTCTTCTGTCCATTTCTGGTCTGTTCAAGATGAAACTAAGTCCTTCCAATACTTTGGGAACACTGGCTATTCCAGAAACATGATGGTTAGCCAAATGATTCAGAACTTGAGAAGAGACCTGTGGTCTGTTCTTAATTAAAGTTATTTAAGGGAATTCAAAGAGACCGAACTCAAGTCATACCAGAATTCAAGTCATACCAGAATCCATTTCTACTCTACTCACAAAGAGCCCAGCAAATTGCTTTGCTCTCTCTTTTAGAAAAGGTAGAACTATTTTACCTGGGAAATGAGGAGGGGGAGTTCAGCATTTCTATTTCTGCTTTTTTTGCAGCTGCAGTTTGGTGGACTGAAAATGTTTGTAATATCCTGATGTTTTTAAACCGTGCTTTTAAAATTATGTAATTATTATTTTGGAGGTAAATTCTTTCCTATCATTCAAGTGGTATGTTACACAGAGTAGCCAAAATACAGTTTAAATAATCAAACAGAATATATACTCTAAAATATAATGCAGTAGAATATATTGGATGTCTTCCTTTTTTATATTAACATTATTTCCCTTTCTGCAGGGGACACAATATTTATAAACAAATAGGTAACTATTATACAGCATCACCAGTTTGGCCTAGTTCCAAGGCTGCAATTGGACCTAGGATTAAGCAGCACATTCACATCCAAGGTAAAAAGTACAATTCAGCCTCTTCATGGAGCAGATCTGATGTCATGAAAAGACAACAAATGGTTTATTAGCAATGAGAATGATAATTACATTGTCACTATCAAGGAAGGATGGGCTGCTGGTGGGATTTTAGTCTTCTGAGTCTTACTTAGTCTTACTCTTCAATCATTAGGTAGTAATGTGTAGCTCTACCCAAGGGAATAAATTAACTTGGGTCCTTGGGATAACTTAGGTTTTGTGGACATATGAGGTGAAACATATTATAACATATTTTTCAGCTTATCCATTGACTGGGCTATACCAGAATTTGTTGTGACAAACCTGGAATAGGACAAGCCAAACCAAAATCCCCAAATGTTTAGGGAATGTATAACTGGGCAATATTTTCCCAACTTTAATCTCCTGAGTTCCCAATATTTAAATAGGAGCATCTCTTCTTGATGTTTTACTGTCGTTATTCTACCCAGAGCTAGATACTCTTACAGCATTATTCTCTCCATGTCTAAATGGATGGATTGAACTAGTACAGGGGTGTCAAACTTGCAATGTCACGTGACGTGTCATGATGTATCACAACTTTTTTTCCATTGCCGGCAATGGGGTGGGTGCGGTTTCACCATGACCCATCCGGCCCACGGGCCGGCAGTTTGACACCCCTGAACTAGAAGGCTAAAAGCAAGGTTAAAAGATTGTGACTTTAAGCCCTCCATTTTGTATTGTGATCACTGGATCTGCTGTTGGAAACAATGGTGCATCCAAGCTGCCATGAAACTAATGAAGAGATGTAGCATTGGCGAAAAGAAGCATCTATGCCAGTAAAAGATGCAGAGCTCAGTAGAAGAGTAGAGAAAGCAAAGAAGATAGAAAGTTTCTTTGTAAATTTTAAAACTTCCTCAACTGGGTGCCTCCAGATGTTTTGGCTTCATCTTCTTACATTGGTTGGCATGCTCAGCACATCTGGAAAAAATCCTAGCTGGAGAAGGAGTTTCCTTCTCTCAGTTGGATGCTACCATTTAAAATAGAAACAAAAATGATAGCAAAGTTCAGCGTTTCTGAAGAGTGTGATATTAGCAAGATATATGAGAGGGCAGTTGGAATACTAGCCGAGTCTCTGAATCAAAAGTATGCTTTCTAATTAAAGCTCAGCTATTCTTCGTCTTTCATTTATCATATCAATGGAGCCCACAGAACTATCTCACTCTAAAAATATGAACATAGAGTAAAGATTAGAAGAAGGATGCAAGGCCTTAAGCCTCTTCTCTTTTTCATCAGAGCAATCATTCAGTGGAGGTTCAATTCCGGATACTGCAGGAATGCAAATGCAATTTGTATGTAAACAGTTAAAAAGTAAATAGATGACTTCGTGTATCATGGAAGTAGGCTTACTAAAAATAGAAAAATGAGTAGACAAATTTTAAGGCATGTAAATGCTGGAAGAAAAGCTGTGAATAATGTGTGATCTGTTGCAAAGCACAAATATTGAAAAAAAGGAAGATGGTTGTGGATAAGAGGGTACTCCTGCTTAGTTTGAAGGGGGAAGTTGGAATTTGGAATGTCAGGAGAAAATTAAAAGTAATCTGACAATGAAAATGGGATAGCAAACAAGTGTGTACAGTAAATCAAGAAGACATAGGGTCAAGAATGAATGGATAAGTGAACACCAGAAATCAATGATCAGTATTAAAGAAGTATGTTGAGGTTGTTTGTCATATAAGGAAAATGAGCAAAGAGCAATTGAAAAATATGAAGAAAAAACAGACGGAGAGAAAGAGGGAGACCAAGTAAATTGTGGTTGTATGGAGCTGAAAATATCTTCAGAAACAGTGAGGTGAGGAGACCAAAGACAAAAGGCAATATACAAAGTGCTACATAGATACAGAAACCGGAGTGGTTTCCATGGAGAGAAACATAAGAGATAGCCCATGTTGTTGGTGTAAAATAGATTTAGCTGTTTGTTTTTCTGTTTCTTATCTATGGTTTCAGTATTTGTCTTATTTCTTATTCGTTTGTTGCACTTTGCATGATATTTACTAGAAAAAGGAATACAATGACTACGTTTATATGCATGTATGTAATCCCTTTCTTACTAAAGTGAGCAAATTTCTTCTTTGACTTGAAAATTCTCCAAACCTAATAAGAAATAATATTACAATCCTAGGCACAGGGGAGAATCGGTATTTTCATTTACTGAAATCTGGTCTCTCACTAATTGAAACTGGTTCTGGTTTCATAGAGAGTAGATTCCTATCTGCTGCCACTGAAAAGAAGCCATGACTAAGGAAAAACTCATTTCCCTACTCATAAAAGTCCCAAAGTTTCTGCTGGGCTGTCATATGTTGCTTTCTTACCAAGCTTAGGAAGACAAACGTTACTCTCAGTGGTGGGATTCAGCCAGTTCACACCACTTTGACAGAACCAGCAGCTAATTGTTTTTTAATTATTATTTTTTTTTTTTTTGCCCAGGCCCAGACTGGACTTCTGGAAGTGGCACCCACACAGAGAACCAGTTGTTCACATATTTGAATCCCACCACTGGTTACTCTGTTCCAAAGAACAGTTGTCAGTTTAGGTCAGCAACTAAATATTAAAAGGACAGGAATTGTATTGCCGCATTTTGGACTCGACATTCAGAGAAGAATGTAGAAAGCTATGCAAAAAACTGATCTGCTTGTCATTCTAGGAGGAGCTAAGAGCGTTACAAGGGAATGCTATGTCACTGCAAGCATCATCAGCTTATTTGGTGTTTTTTTAAGCAGCTGTGGATATGCTGACAACTGCATTCTAGAGCTGCCAACATCTCTTTTCCCTTTGATGCAAAACAATCTCATAAATCTCTACTTTCCTGACAGGACCAATTGCCCAGATATAATTGTGTAGATACTTGTTTACATTTGGTATAACCCAGAGCGATGCAGAACGTATGTACTTTCTACGTTGGTGTTTGCCCAAATTCACTGGAATGCTGTGGCTCAAAAATTCCAAGAAACTCAGAACATAACATACCATTGCCACTGTAGGGAAAACACTAATCCAGAAGCTACTGTGTTCGGGCAGTCAGTGTTGGACTTGTTTGGATTGGAGAAATTTGAGCTCTAGAC